>NC_134354.1:669143756-669827677 GCF_048569485.1 Anomaloglossus baeobatrachus | reverse complement strand
TAGAATGACACATTACCCATTGTGCCACGTGTCCACACAATTTTTGTTGAGCATGGCAATACCCTACAGTATATGTGGCCTTGCAGTACTGCTTAGCCACACAGTTTGACTTATGAGGGAGGGAAGGAGTGCTAGTTGACCCATGGAGCACAGATTTTCCTAGAATAGTTTGAAGACGCAATATACAGAACTCCTATACTGCTGGAAGAGCAGAGGTCCCCCTCAAGTGTCCCATCTGTGAATTTAGCCACAGGTGAAGTGACCATTTTGACTCCATGGGTGTTTTCGAGAAACAAGCAGAAATGGTTGTTGCTAACTGAAAAATTGCAAATCAGCCATTGTAGTGCCTGTACATTGTAGTGCCCATAGATTGTGCATGATTGCGCTTCTGGAAACACACATGTGGTAAATTAAGCGGGTTCTCCTCAATGCGAAGCATGTGGTCGCTATGCGTGATTATAAAGAGTAACCCCAGCACTCAAAAGAAAATGCAATATAAGAATTTTTATTTGATCGGCGCACTTTTTTTTTTGCAGACAAACAAAGGACAGCAAAAAACAACGTTTCAGCTGCGATAAGCCTTTTTCAAAGTTTTGCCTAAATAAAAGTGAGACAGGGTATAAGTATATGCAAGTGAAATCACAACAAAAATATATAAATCAATCAAGAGCGCACATACGTAATAGTTTGATGGAGGGCAACATGGGTCACAGACAGACAACCAATAAGAACAATAATGTTGTATCATGGTAGTTGGGAATTCATGGGAAAATAAAGGAGCAGAAGGATTGCTGTGTAAAAGGCAAGTGATGAATCATAGAGGTTAAACAGAGGGGTATTTCCCATGAATTCCCAACTACCATGATACAACACTATTATATATCTATAATATTCACCCCTAATAGACTGGTCTTCTATTTTCCTTCGGTTTTCTTTTCTATATCCTTCCCTTATGTGATGTGATTCACTCACACTTTACCACTCACCCTGTATTGTAAGCTATATTTTTAAAATTTTGTGTATATTTTCTTGTACATAGCTTTTGCACCTTATTCTGATGTAATTGTGTACTATTTTGTCAAAATTTATTTCAGTTACTGACGAAGGTCAAATATTGACCGAAACGTTAACGGCACTGAATATGAAATAACATTAAAAACATTTTCACATTTTTCAATTTATCTGGGAGTGCCTCGTGCTTATTAACTCACTATATGGTCTGGAAACCTACGTGAGCACCCCATATACGGAACTCTATAATTGTGGAAGTGCCTTATCCTATTGAACTACAAACTCGTACTGACCTGGAGACATCACACCGATACATCAATTTTGCCATAGTAGTGAACACGGTGAATAAAATATTTCAAAAACTATCACACTTTTTTTCCAATTTTTCAGCACTTGGAATTCATTTGCCGTTTTCTAGTACACTATATTTTAAAACTTATTATTTCATTTAAAAGTACAACTCTTCCCACAAAAAACAAGCCCTCATATGGCGAGATTGACGGAAAAAATAAAAAAGTTACAGCCCCGCTCCCCACTGTGGCTAAGTGAAGGAGAATGCTCTCAGGAGCTCACGCTTGGGATTTCAGTGGGCCGCTAATAGGAAAGGCCTATTTCCCCTCGTTGCGCTAGTGCCCCCCGATCTCTGAGCTTCGTGGGAACAGTCCATAAAGGCCTTGTCCTCCGCAGGTTAATTGCTGGGTCGCCTGAAGCTTCTCCCCAACCTAGGGTCCGTGTACACCGACGTGCCTTTGGTCCCCGATCAGTGATAGAACTAGGGCTGCTGACCGTCCTCCTTGACAGGTTCCAGGCACCTAGCCTCAATCCCCTGCGACCGGGGGTCCGACTCCTCTAGGTCCAGACCACCGTCTGCGACCTTGTCTGCTTCCCCCTGGGAGCTACAACTCCCAGCTTCCTCAGAGCTCCTCACAGCTCAAGGGTTACTACTCGACTGTACTTGACACCTCCCTGCTTGACCCCTAGGTGGGCGGCCTTATTCCTGTTTAAGCAGCCCACTGGTGTGCCTGACAGGTGTGGTGCAAAGTGTATCTAGGATTTGTGAATGCTGGTGGAGGCAGTACTGCAGGATAGAGACCTAGAACCATGGAGGTTTGAATACTGCACGGGGAGGGCAGATTGTGCAGTACCCTGTGACGACCTGAATAGTCCAGGGTGTCACACTTGTATTGTATTTTCTTTTAAGTGCTGGGGTTATTCTTTAGTATTTTTTACCCACTAGCACCCCTTGAATAGAGGTTAGAGCCACATTTAACCTCTCCAGCTAGACGTGGTTAGGCACAATGTAGGCTTCAGAAGGGGGTAAGAGCATTTGGATTTGGAGTGGAGATTTTGCTGGGTTTAATTTTGGGGGAAGCCATGGCTTTATTCCAGAGCCTTTGGGTAAGGCCTAAGACACACGGCATGAAAATCGTTGCGAGTGGACTGTGTTAAAAAAAAAAAAATCGCATTCCTCTCAGATCAATATTAGTCTGTGTGTCAGCACACATGAGCGATTATTTTCTCAGCCCTAATCGGACCGAGAAAACAATTGCAGCATACTGCGATTGTAATGCGATCATTGTTTCTCTCGCACCCATTCAAGTCTATGGGGCGAGAAAAAAAATCGCACTGTACTCGCGGTACACCGGTGTATTGCAAGTGCAGTGCGAGAATGGCAATAGCCGGCTACGGAGGAGAGAGGGAGATAAATCCCTCCCCGCCTTCGCATCGCCGGCCCACCCCCCACAGCTGAGATCCGCTCACACGATCGGACCTCAGTCGCAGGGACACTCGCATGACACTCGGCTCTGCTGTATTGCCAGCGTGAGCCGAGTGTCATGCGAGAGGATCGCAGTAATCCCCGTGTGGCCCCAGTAACGTGGAAGCCCCCTATATGTTCATTCACAGATGACGGACCTGAGAGGAGGCTTGTTTTTTTTTTGTTTTTATTTTTTTGTAGCAGGAGTTAAGGCTTTTATTGGAAACATTTTGTATGAGCACTTACTTTGGGGTTTACATCTAAATCTCCAAATTATGTGATTCAGATGATACCCGAGGAATCCATGCACTATATTGAGGCAGCATAGTTACTGTGGACTTCGTCTGGCCTCTGTTCAGCAGTGTACGTCTGTTCAGCAGTGCACACAACTGTGGCCAACTGCGCTTTTATGAACACATATAAAGATGGACAGTGCTGGATTATGGGCCAAAGAGAGTCCACAGTGTCTCCATCTGCCTCATTATTGTGAATGTTTCATCTGAATCCTGTATTTCAGAGAATTACACGTAAACCCTTGATGTAAGCGCTCAGCGTAGAGCACAGAATAAATGTGAGTCGAGCCTTACTGCAATCTTTGGGAGCCAGACTAAACAAATCAACAGCAGGTCAAGAATTTATATTTTATTTTTTTTTATGCCATTCACAGTTCAGTATAAATATAAAGACTTTTATTCTTTGTGGCAGTGCGATTATAGCGATACCAGGTTTACATCAGAATTTTATGTTTGGCTACTCTCACACACTAAAACACTAGCTGTGACAGCCGGAGCTTAGCTATCACTAAGCCAAGCTCCCATTGATGATTGCGCATGTAAAGCTCCTGTGCCTGCTCAATCGCCAAGATGTACTGCTATGTCAATTTGTGGGAATGCATTGCAAAATAGGAAGTACAGGTACTTCCAATGTTGAAAAGGGGTTAATAGTCTCATTGAAGGGCCTCAGTAAGTGAAATACATCCCTTATCAGCTTCCCACGGTGGATTTCAAAGTACCCGAAGCCCCAATATGCCTGCTTAATGATACGGTTAGGTCCAGAAATATTTGGACAGTGACCAGGGTGATTTAGCATTGCCACTGCAGGAATCGGCAAGCATGAGTGAACCCACTAGGCCACAGGGTGTACTTGGGCTTACTCTTTAGTGGGAGGGGCTTTACTAAGTGCCCACTGCGAGACAGATGCAAGGTGCCACTCCCAGGGCAGTGACCGGGACTGTGGCAACTGAGCCCATGGCAAGGAAGAACACAGATGCAGATGTGCACCGCCCCGCGCTCGGGCCGCAGCCGAGCCGCTCGGGTCCGGGCTTGTTCGGTGGGTGGCTCGAGCGCCTCCGGACCCGGGGGTCAAGTCGCTCTGCAAGGGGTTGCTGGCGATCTCGATGGGGGTGGTGGTTAGGTAGGTGTACGGCCGGAGCCGTGTTTTGAGTTTGTGACGCCACCCACGGGATGTGGTGAAGGTGTAGACACCACCGCTGCAATTACGGGGCGCCCGGGGGAGATAGTCGTGCAGCAAGATGTTAACCCCTCCGTGGGCAGGGATGGTGGCCCCAAGACCCGTTTGGGGAAGTGTGTGGCGGCTGTGCGGTGCAGGGCGGCGCGCGGCCGGATGGCACTGTTGTACTCACTATGACAGATACACCGGAGTCTCTGGTAAACCAAAAGGATGGTGGTCGGTGCCCGCAGCCGGCTGCGTCTGGGTCTCCCACCCGGTTTGGTGGTCCCCGCCTTTCTCCTGCACTTCTTTTGTAGATTTTGACTGCCTGTGCTTCAGCGACGGGAGTCCGCTCCCCGGCTTTGTGTGTGTCGGGAGAGCCAGTTTTCCCGCAGGCACTGGCCCGTGGGATCTCTCTGCCAGTGCGGTGGCTTTCCTATGCCCCTCGGTGGGCTGTTGCCGTCTTTCGGGTCTTGGGACGGGAAAGGACCTAAGGTCCAGACCTCAATCTGTAAATTCGACGTTGTCCAGTGGCTTCTGGGCCTCGTTCTGGGTCTGAGTACCCCTCCTGGTGCTCCGGTTTCCAGTTTGTTCCCGGGTTCGGTACCGGCGGGCCACTACCCTGTCTTGGTCCCTTACGGTTCCACCAGCCGTCTTCTCGGCTCCTGCAGGCAGCAACCACCGTCTACCTCCTTGCCACGGTACCAAGGCTACAACCCTGGCACTGGTCAGTGTTACTCCACTCCTCTCGCATACCGGGAGCTCGACTCAACTCCTCTCTCTCTCTCCCTCTCTCTTCGTGTTTCTCCTGCCTCAGGCCCCCTGGTCTCCTAGGTGGGCGTGGCCAACCGCCTGCCTCCGCCCCCTGGTGTGACCATTGAAGACTGAGGGAGGTGACAAGGTTTTTAAGGTTGGCTGCTGTTACCTTTTTAGGGGGACGGGTGTAATGCAAGGCCCTACCTGTGACTACCTGGCTAGTCCAGGGCGTCAAACAGACAGGCAGAGTTACTAGTGTAGTAGGTCCAGTCAGGACGGCTGAAGCTTATAGCATGGCCAGGATGGACGGACAGAGTCACTACTGTAGCAGGGACTACCAATGTGGCGCCCTGGACAAGCCAGGAGCCACAGAGAACAACACCAACACACCCCACACTCCCGGTAAGGCACACCGAAGTCAGACACAAAACCCTTAAAAACAAAAAAGTGAGCCGGAGTATGAGATGGTATACATGGAACTTGTGAGACCATGTTCACACTGGCCATAAGACTAAGAGAAACCAAGGAAAAAAAATTGTGAAAACATACCCTGCTGTAACTAAATAAAAGCATAGTGCATATAAACATAGGGTACTTAGTAAACACTGTTTTGATCAAAAAAAGCATAAAGCTATCCCACCAAACGTCAAGGTGTACCCAGTTGGGATAGTACCTACACTCTCTAATATTAAAACCTTACCATGGGTCTAAAATAGGCCTCAATGTGGCTAAGGGCTGAGAGCGACCCTTGTTGCCTTCCTCCAGGGGCTGATGATCACACCAAGGGGTGGGCCAGGCGGTTGGCCCCGCCCACCGAGGAGTTCACAGTCCTGGAGGCGGGAAAAGCAGGCAGATCAGTTAGATCAGTTTGGAGAGGAGTGGAGAGAGGAAGTGAAGTGGCAGTTAAGCAGCCTGAAGTTGGTCCGGGTGTGTGGCTGTGATCAGCAAGGTTGGCAGACGGTGGTGACCGTCTGCAGGAGTGGCCTATCGGAGTCTACCGTAAGGACCGTGGATGGGCGGTGGCCCGGCGGTACCGGACCGGTACGCGAAGAGAAGCCAGCACCATCTGGCAGGGGCTTACGGACCCCGGCAAGGCTAGGAGTCGCCGTGAATTTGCCGAATTCGTTAGTGAAGGGAACCTCCTGGGTTTCCCAGCAGCCAAGTCCCGACAAAAGGCAACAGTCCAACCAAGAGAGGGAGACACCGCCACCGCCAAGGCAACCGTTTCCCAGGGCCAGAGCCTGCGGGCAAAAGGGGCTCCTCCAGCCCATATCCAAGCTGGGGAGCGGGTTACTGGTGGGAACCCATTGGAACCATCTACTGTACATAGGTGCAGGGAAAGGCAGTCACCATCAACCTGCCGGGAGAAACATCACCGCAGCCGTCTGTGGGACCCGTCCATCCAGCCGTGTGTTTTACCGAGAACTGTGTCCTCATCATTGGCTGAGTGAGTACCACCGTGCCGTGCGGCACAGCGCTGCCCCCGCGACCCTGCACCTCACCAGGCACTGTAACCCGCCTGTCATCCATCCCTACCCCCCATCACCGGGCCCCGGGACAACCAACCCCATATCGACGGAGGGGAGGACTAACAACAAAGCTGCTCCCTGTCACCGCTCCCGGGATCCCCGTCTAGAGCAGTGGTGGTGTCACCAATATTACCACAACTGTGGGTGGCGTCACGGACAATAATCAAATCCCCACCATCCAATCCCAACCCCTTTTCACTCACGGGCGAGGAATGCCGCTCGAGTCGCCGGGATCCGGCCCACCGCTTGAGCCACCACCGAGCAGCAGCAGCCGCAGCAGCAGCCGCAGCAGCAGCGGCCAGACCGAGCAGTGGGAGAGCGCAGCGTCCCCTCCTCCGCCCGCGACACCAACACAGCAGAGGCAGATAGCACGGCCAAGATGGATGGACAGAGTCTAGTGCAGCAGGTATCATCTGGACAGGCACGGTGGTACCGATGGGACAGGGTAACTGGAATTGAACACTACACTGAAACGGGGATACACAGAGGACAAAGGGACCTCACAATTAGCTGGTTAGGGCACGGACCACTGTTGATGCGATGTCATTAATGCAGCCCTGTCAAAAAGATTATTTTAGAAACAAATGTTTAATGTAATTTTTTGACATTTTAAGGCGTGATGAGCGAGCACTATCATGCTTGGTTGCTTAGTACTTGTAACAAGCAGTTGGATGATCGGATGGGTGCAACTTGAGTACCCGAGTATAATGAAATCTTCTTGAAAAATGCTCAAGTCCCCCATTGACTTTCATTTTACTTGTATACTCGAGTCATGCCCATCCGATCATCAACTGCTCGTTACAAGTACTAAGCACCTAAGCATGGTAGTGCTCGCTCATCACTAATCTTAAGTTTTAAACCAGGACACCCCTTTACATTTATTCATAATATTTTTTCTTTCATTCTCTAAAGTGGGAGAACATGTTTTGTATTGTATCAGTTCCGTATACGTACAAGTATGTCAATCTTGACCTTTTAAGCTTTTATGCTGAGTTTGCTGGCACAGCAGCATAGAGAGCTGCTAAAAATTTTAAAACTCATGCTGAAATGAGCATAACACATGACACACATAGACTTCACATGTAGATTATTTACTGCTTACCAATCAACCAGTAACAGGTGAGGCCACATGAAATAATTGAAAAACAAACATAATTTTGCACAATATTAATCAGATACCAAGAACATAAAACACTTAGTCTTCATATTTTCTAATCCACTCTTAAAGGCAATGCAAAAAAAAAGTGTATATATATATAAGTACAGAAACTGCCATCTTGCCAGACCTGCTGTTTAGAGGTGTGAACTGCAGTACCAGAGACATTTTTATTTGCCAACTAGATAAAAGATACTACAGTACAAAAATAACTGCAATGGGTTTCCCAATGCTTCTCTCTTCCGCATCGGGAGGTGAGTGGTGCCTGTGGCGTTCCATCGATATATATCTGCCAGAACATATGCAGAATCCTCAAGGATTGTGCACCTATTGTCAGGGAGAATCAGGATAACAGAAAATGGACTTCAAAGTTGACCCTCAAACTAAGGACCCTAAGCTACCCTTATCCCAGAGGTAAGCTTGATGGTAGCTAGGTCTGGGCCCCAGCGTGTCCCTAACTACTGTTTAAGCGCTGATCTTACACCCCATCTCCCCTCACCGCAGGAGAAGGCTGAGGACTGGATAAGCAAACCCCACAAATGAGAAAGAAAGGGGAAAGATCCAAAACTCATGCACACTGCAATCAGACACACGAGAGAGACAATACGATCCCAGGAGGAAATAAACACAGGGAGGAAATCAACTAATATTTCCACAGCACTCAACAGATCACCAAGCTCTGGAACACTTTAAAAAGGACCGATACGCAGGAGCAACACTGAAGCTATATTCGGAGACCAGCAACCGGATCCAGAACCTTATGATGGGTGAAGGTGACTTTGAATGGTCATTAGCAGCCTGAGTTACTACTAACCGTTCACAAGCCAACAGGAATTAACTCCTGCTGGACCAGAGAGCAGTGAAGCAAAACACGACCAACGCCCGTGACAGGCTGTACAACTAAAGCCTGCTTTACACCTTACAATTAGGTGTGCGATCTCGTATGCGATGTGACACGCCCAGGTTGCATATGCGATTGAATGAGATTGCACATAGGTCGTTCATTTGCTGTCACACGTGCGTTAGTAGTCTATGTTAAATTGATCAATTTTGTGTGCGATCCTTTAGATCATGTGTTCCCGTGACCGACTTGCATTTGGCACCCTTTTTTTTTTTTTATTTACTGACTTGCCAAGCGTGTGTAATGTGTAGGGATGCGTTTTTACTATGTCATCTGCCATTCAGCTCTGCTACATGGCCGCTGACAGCAGCCATAGACAGCCATGTAGCAGAGCTGAATGGCAGATGACAGCAGACACAGACAGAGCCGCACATTCAGAATGAACTCGGGTGAACCTCACCCGACTTCATTGT
Organism: Anomaloglossus baeobatrachus; assembly: GCF_048569485.1. Taxonomy (NCBI): domain Eukaryota; kingdom Metazoa; phylum Chordata; class Amphibia; order Anura; family Aromobatidae; genus Anomaloglossus; species Anomaloglossus baeobatrachus. The sequence goes on along the minus strand of NC_134354.1, from coordinate 669,818,706 downwards.
CATGCTGCGGCTCTGCCTGTGTCGCATCCTGATTAGCGGTCACCTGTGAAGGGCTCACTGGTGACCGCTAAACTCCTGAGTAACTGAAGTTAGCAGCCCTCTCTCATACTCACCGATCCCCGATCCCCGGCTCTGCACGGCATTCACACTGCTCCGGCGGCTTTTACTGTTTTGAAAAAGCCGGCCGCCGATTAAACAATCTCGTATTCCCTGCTTTCCCCGCCCCCCGGCGCCTATGATTGGTTACAGTGAGACACGCCCCCACGCTGAGTGACAGGTGTCACACTGCACCCAATCACAGCAGCCGGTGGGCGTGTCTATACTGTGCAGTGAAATAAATAATTAAATAATTTTAAAAAACGGCGTGCGGTCCCCCCCAATTTTAAAACCAGCCAGATAAAGCCATACGGCTGAAGGCTGGTATTCTCAGGATGGGGAGCTCCACGTTATGGGGAGCCCCCCAGCCTAACAATATCAATCAGCAGCCGCCCAGAATTGCCGCATACATTAGATGCGACAGTTCTGGGACTGTACCTGGCTCTTCCCGATTTGCCCTGGTGCGTTGGCAAATCGGGGTAATAAGGAGTTATTGGCAGCCCATAGCTGCCAATAAGTCCTAGATTAATCATGTCAGGCGTCTATGAGACACCTTCCATGATTAATCTGTAAATTACAGTAAATAAACACACACGCCCGAAAAATCCTTTATTAGAAATAAAAAAAACACAAACATATACCCTGGTTCACCACTTTAATCATCCCCAAAAAGCCCTCCTTGTCCGGCGTACTCCAGGATGATGCAGCGCCGCTTCCAGCGCTGCTGCATGGAGGTGACCGGATCTGCAGCAGACACAGCCGCTCCTGTCAGCTCCACACAGCTAATGAAGACAGCCGCGCGATCAGCTGAGCTGTCACTGAGGTTACCCGCTGTCACTGGATGCAGCGGTGGCCGCGGGTAACCTCAGTGACAGCTCAGCTGATCGCGCTACTCACCGCTGCTCCTCTCACCTCCACGCAGCAACTGAGGTGAGTAGCGCGATCAGCTGAGCTGTCACTGAGGTTACCCGCGGCCACCGCTGGATCCAGTGACAGCGGGTAACCTCAGTGACAGCTCAGCTGATCGCGCGGCTGTCTTCATTTGCTGTGTGGAGGTGACCGGAGCGGCTGTGTCTGCTGCAGCTCCGGTCACCTCCATGCAGCAGCGCTGGATGCGATGCTGGACCATCCTGGAGTACGCCGGACATGGAGGGCTTTTTGGGGCTGATTAAAGTGGTTAACCAGGGTATATGTTTGTGTTTTTTATTTCTAATAAAGGATTTTTTCGGGCGTGTGTGTGTTTATTTACTGTAATTTACAGATTAATCATGGAAGGTGTCTCATAGACGCCTGACATGATTAATCTAGGACTTATTGGCAGCTATGGGCTGCCAATAACTCCTTATTACCCCGATTTGCCAACGCACCAGGCAAATCGGGAAGAGCCAGGTACAGTCCCAGAACTGTCGCATCTAATGTATGCGGCAATTCTGGGCGGCTGTTGGCTGATATTGTTAGGCTGGGGGGCTCCCCATAACGTGGAGCTCCCCATCCTGAGAATACCAGCCTTCAGCCGTATGGCTTTATCTGGCTGGTTTTAAAATTGGGGGGGACCGCACGCCGTTTTTTTTTAATATTTAATTATTTATTTCACTGCACAGTATAGACACGCCCACCGGCTGCTGTGATTGGGTGCAGTGTGACACCTGTCACTCAGCGTGGGGGGCGTGTCTCACTGTAACCAATCATAGGCGCCGGTGGGCGGGGAAAGCAGGGAATACGAGATTGTTTAATGGGCGGCCGGCTTTTTCAAACAGTAAAAGCCGCCGGAGCAGTGTGAATGCCGTGCAGCGCCGCGCCGGGGATCGGGGATCGGCGAGTATGAGAGAGGGGGTAAGAGGGATAGACTGACATGGACAGAGAGAGAGGGACAGAGATAGTGACGGACTGACAGAGATTAGTGAATGACAGACATTGTGAGGCGCTTCAGAACGCAGCTTTTCAGCTGCGCTCTGAAGCAGACCTTTTTTAAGCTGCGGTGCAGAGCGCACACCTGCGCACATAGCCTCAGACATCAAAATCGTATGAGGGATGTCACACGTTTCAATTGACTAGGTTCATACAACAAAACGTCCAATGTATGAGGAATAAACGACGTGTATGCGATCACCGTATTTTTGTTCAATCTTGATTGCACTTAGGTGTCACACGCAAATACGTCACGAACGATGCAGGATGTGCGTCACTTACAATTTGACCCCGACGACGGATTGAAAGATTTATTGAAGCATGTAAAGCAGGCATTAGAGATCTCAGAAAAACAGATAAGTCTAAAGGGTGCTTTAGACGCTGCAACATCGCTACCGATATATCGTCGGGGTCACGTCATTAGTGACGCACATCCGGCGCCGGTAGCGACATTGCAGCATGTAACACTAATGAGCGACGATCGATTGCAAAATTGTTCCAAAAACGGTGATCGTTGACACGTCGCTCATTTCCTTAATATCGCTGCGGCCATTGGTACGATGTTGTTCGTTGTTCCTGCGGCACAACACATCGCTATGTGTGACACCGCAGGAGCGACGAACATCTGCGTCCACCGGCAATGCGGAAGGAAGGAGGTGGACGGGATGTTACGTCCCGCTCATCTCCGCCCCTCCGCTTCTATTGGCCAGCCGCTTAGTGACGCCGCAGTGATAATCGGTATGACGCCGAACGCACCTCCCCCTTGAGGGAGGGATTATTCGGCGTCACAGCGACGTCGCTGACAAGGTATGTGCGTGTGACGCTGCCGTAGCGATAATGTTCGCTACGGCAGCGAGCACCAAATGTCGCATGAGCGATGGGGACGGGAGCTATCGCGCTCGATATCGCTAGCAATCGCAAGCAATGTCGCAGCGTGTAAAGCACCCTTAATTGTCACCGATTTTAGGTGCTCAGGAGAAAAAAATGTACAGAGCTAAATTGAGGAACTCCGGCACTCTAAGGCTATGTGCGCACTAGAGATGTGAAGTTTCTCGAGAAAATCTTCGAGAAACTTCTGGGAGTGAAGAATTGCTGACCTCCGGAAAAAATCCGCGGCAAAACCGCATGCGGATTTGCCGCGGATTTGCCGCGGATTTACCGTGGATTTGCCGCGATTTTCCCGCGGGTGATTCCCTGCGGATTTTTGCAGTCTGTACTGCAGAAATCCGCGGGATACCTGCGGATTTAATGGACATGTTCATTTTCTCAAGAAAGTTTCTCGAGAAATTTTCCTCAAGAAACTTTCTTGAGAAAAATCCGCACCAGTGCGCACAGCTTTTTTTTTTTTCTCATAGAATTTCATGGGAAATGTCTGCACAAAGATTGCAGACATTTCTCAAGAAATTTCCGCGGCAAATCCGCGGGTATTTTGCTCTAGTGCGCACATAGCCTAATACTCCCAAAAACAATTAAAAAAAGTCGAATATATGCTGTGATAAATTTATTGATCAAGGTTGATGCACTTGCTGTATATTGCAATGTCCAAAGAGGTCGACGTTTCGGCCAGCAGGCCTTCGTCAGACTGGACTTATGTTTATCTACTATCAGTAAAAAGGAAATAATTCTCAATGTTGAACTGGATACTGGTTTCTAGACCTTGTGTAGATCACGCCTTAGTACCTTTATAGTGGTATGAGGTCATGAGAAGCACTGTTGAAAAAAATGTTCTTTTGTGTGTGGGTATATAAACCTCTAGATGGAAATCCAATTTATTGGACGATTCTTGAGGAAATCATGAACAAATTTTTAATGCACTATACAAATAATCTGTATGTGGTATATCTTATGAAGTAGACATACAGGGTACTGTATATCTATATCGTGTCAAGTTCATCAACTAAATAAAAGCATAGTGCATATAAACATAGGGTACTTAGTAAACACTGTTTTTGATCAAAAAAAGCATAAAGCTATCCCACCAAACGTCAAGGTGTACCCAGTTGGGATAGTACCTACACTCTCTAATATTAAAACCTTACCATGGGTCTAAAATAGGCCTCAATGTGGCTAAGGGCTGAGAGCGACCGGGTCCCAACAGGACACACACAGTCAGGGGGATTCACAGAATGAAATGTCCAGCTCGCTGAGAAGGGGGCCACTCCCTGTTTGTACTGAATACAAAAAAACTACATAAAAACAAAAAAGTGAGCCGGAGTATGAGATGGTATACATGGAACTTGTGAGACCATGTTCACACTGGCCATAAGACTAAGAGAAACCAAGGAAAAAAAATTGTGAAAACATACCCTGCTGTAACTAAATAAAAGCATAGTGCATATAAACATAGGGTACTTAGTAAACACTGTTTTTGATCAAAAAAAGCATAAAGCTATCCCACCAAACGTCAAGGTGTACCCAGTTGGGATAGTACCTACACTCTCTAATATTAAAACCTTACCATGGGTCTAAAATAGGCCTCAATGTGGCTAAGGGCTGAGAGCGACCCTTGTTGCCTTCCTCCAGGGGCTGATGATCACACCAAGGGGTGGGCCAGGCGGTTGCCCCGCCCACCGAGGAGTTCACAGTCCTGGAGGCGGGAAAAGCAGGCAGATCAGTTAGATCAGTTTGGAGAGGAGTGGAGAGAGGAAGTGAAGTGGCAGTTAAGCAGCCTGAAGTTGGTCCGGGTGTGTGGCTGTGATCAGCAAGGTTGGCAGACGGTGGTGACAGTCTGCAGGAGTGGCCTATCGGAGTCTACCGTAAGGACCGTGGATGGGCGGTGGCCCGGCGGTACCGGACCGGTACGCGAAGAGAAGCCAGCACCATCTGGCAGGGGCTTACGGACCCCGGCAAGGCTAGGAGTCGCCGTGAATTTGCCGAATTCGTTAGTGAAGGGAACCTCCTGGGTTTCCCAGCAGCCAAGTCCCGACAAAAGGCAACAGTCCAACCAAGAGAGGGAGACACCGCCACCGCCAAGGCAACCGTTTCCCAGGGCCAGAGCCTGCGGGCAAAAGGGGCTCCTCCAGCCCATATCCAAGCTGGGGAGCGGGTTACTGGTGGGAACCCATTGGAACCATCTACTGTACATAGGTGCAGGGAAAGGCAGTCACCATCAACCTGCCGGGAGAAACATCACCGCAGCCGTCTGTGGGACCCGTCCATCCAGCCGTGTGTTTTACCGAGAACTGTGTCCTCATCATTGGCTGAGTGAGTACCACCGTGCCGTGCGGCACAGCGCTGCCCCCGCGACCCTGCACCTCACCAGGCACTGTAACCCGCCTGTCATCCATCCCTACCCCCATCACCGGGCCCCGGGACAACCAACCCCATATCGACGGAGGGGAGGACTAACAACAAAGCTGCTCCCTGTCACCGCTCCCGGGATCCCCGTCTAGAGCAGTGGTGGTGTCACCAATATTACCACAACTGTGGGTGGCGTCACGGACAATAATCAAATCCCCACCATCCAATCCCAACCCCTTTTCACTCACGGGCGAGGAATGCCGCTCGAGTCGCCGGGATCCGGCCCACCGCTTGAGCCACCACCGAGCAGCAGCAGCCGCAGCAGCAGCCGCAGCAGCAGCGGCCAGACCCGAGCAGTGGGAGAGCGCAGCGTCCCCTCCTCCGCCCGCGACACCAACACAGCAGAGGCAGATAGCACGGCCAAGATGGATGGACAGAGTCTAGTGCAGCAGGTATCATCTGGACAGGCACGGTGGTACCGATGGGACAGGGTAACTGGAATTGAACACTACACTGAAACGGGGATACACAGAGGACAAAGGGACCTCACAATTAGCTGGTTAGGGCACGGACCACTGTTGATGCGATGTCATTAATGCAGCCCTGTCAAAAAAGATTATTTTTAGAAACAAATGTTTAATGTAATTTTTTGACATTTTAAGGCGTGATGAGCGAGCACTATCATGCTTAGGTTGCTTAGTACTTGTAACGAGCAGTTGATGATCGGATGGTGCATGACTCGAGTATACAAGTAAAATGAAATGTCAATGGGGAATGCTCAAGTCCCCCATTGACTTTCATTTTACTTGTATACTCGAGTCATGCCCATCCGATCATCAACTGCTCGTTACAAGTACTAAGCACCTAAGCATGGTAGTGCTCGCTCATCACTAATCTTAAGTTTTAAACCAGGACACCCCTTTACATTTATTCATAATAATAATTATTATTTCATTCTCTAAAGTGGGAGAACATGTTTTGTATTGTATCAGTTCCGTATACGTACAAGTATGTCAATCTTGACCTTTTAAGCTTTTATGCTGAGTTTGCTGGCACAGCAGCATAGAGAGCTGCCAAAAATTTTAAAACTCATGCTGAAATGAGCATAACACATGACACACATAGACTTCACATGTAGATTATTTACTGCTTACCAATCAACCAGTAACAGGTGAGGCCACATGAATAATTGAAAAACAAACATAATTTTGCACAATATTAATCAGATACCAAGAACATAAAACACTTAGTCTTCATATATTCTAATCCACTCTTAAAGGCAATGCAAAAAAAAAGTGTATATATATATAAGTACAGAAACTGCCATCTTGCCAGACCTGCTGTTTAGAGGTGTGAACTGCAGTACCAGAGACATTTTTATTTGCCAACTAGATAAAAGATACTACAGTACAAAAATAACTGCAATGGGTTTCCCAATGCTTCTCTCTTCCGCATCGGGAGGTGAGTGGTGCCTGTGGCGTTCCATCGATATATATCTGCCAGAACATATGCAGAATCCTCAAGGATTGTGCACCTATTGTCAGGGAGAATCAGGATAACAGAAAATGGACTTCAAAGTTGACCCTCAAACTAAGGACCCTAAGCTACCCTTATCCCAGAGGTAAGCTTGATGGTAGCTAGGTCTGGGCCCCCAGCGTGTCCCTAACTACTGTTTAAGCGCTGATCTTACACCCCATCTCCCCTCACCGCAGGAGAAGGCTGAGGACTGGATAAGCAAACCCCACAAATGAGAAAGAAAGGGGAAAGATCCAAAACTCATGCACACTGCAATCAGACACACGAGAGAGACAATACGATCCCAGGAGGAAATAAACACAGGGAGGAAATCAACTAATATTTCCACAGCACTCAACAGATCACCAAGCTCTGGAACACTTTAAAAAGGACCGATACGCAGGAGCAACACTGAAGCTATATTCGGAGACCAGCAACCGGATCCAGAACCTTATGATGGGTGAAGGTGACTTTGAATGGTCATTAGCAGCCTGAGTTACTACTAACCGTTCACAAGCCAACAGGAATTAACTCCTGCTGGACCAGAGAGCAGTGAAGCAAAACACGACCAACGCCCGTGACAGGCTGTACAACTAAAGCCTGCTTTACACCTTACAATTAGGTGTGCGATCTCGTATGCGATGTGACACGCCCAGGTTGCATATGCGATTGAATGAGATTGCACATAGGTCGTTCATTTGCTGTCACACGTGCGTTAGTAGTCTATGTTAAATTGATCAATTTTGTGTGCGATCCTTTAGATCATGTGTTCCGTGACGTATGCATTTGGCACCCTTTTTTTTTTTTTATTTATTGACTTGCCAAGCGTGTGTAATGTGTAGGGATGCGTTTTTACTATGTCATCTGCCATTCAGCTCTGCTACATGGCCGCTGACAGCAGCCATAGACAGCCATGTAGCAGAGCTGAATGGCAGATGACAGCAGACACAGACAGAGCCGCACAGTCAGAATGAACTCGGGTGAACCTCACCCGACTTCATTGTCATGCTGCGGCTCTGCCTGTGTCGCATCCTGATTAGCGGTCACCTGTGAAGGGCTCACTGGTGACCGCTAAACTCCTGAGTAACTGAAGTTAGCAGCCCTCTCTCATACTCACCGATCCCCGATCCCCGGCTCTGCACGGCATTCACACTGCTCCGGCGGCTTTTACTGTTTTGAAAAAGCCGGCCGCCGATTAAACAATCTCGTATTCCCTGCTTTCCCCGCCCACCGGCGCCTATGATTGGTTACAGTGAGACACGCCCCCACGCTGAGTGACAGGTGTCACACTGCACCCAATCACAGCAGCCGGTGGGCGTGTCTATACTGTGCAGTGAAATAAATAATTAAATAATTTAAAAAAACGGCGTGCGGTCCCCCCCAATTTTAAAACCAGCCAGATAAAGCCATACGGCTGAAGGCTGGTATTCTCAGGATGGGGAGCTCCACGTTATGGGGAGCCCCCCAGCCTAACAATATCAATCAGCAGCCGCCCAGAATTGCCGCATACATTAGATGCGACAGTTCTGGGACTGTACCTGGCTCTTCCCGATTTGCCCTGGTGCGTTGGCAAATCGGGGTAATAAGGAGTTATTGGCAGCCCATAGCTGCCAATAAGTCCTAGATTAATCATGTCAGGCGTCTATGAGACACCTTCCATGATTAATCTGTAAATTACAGTAAATAAACACACACGCCCGAAAAAATCCTTTATTAGAAATAAAAAACACAAACATATACCCTGGTTCACCACTTTAATCATCCCCAAAAAGCCCTCCTTGTCCGGCGTACTCCAGGATGATGCAGCGCCGCTTCCAGCGCTGCTGCATGGAGGTGACCGGATCTGCAGCAGACACAGCCGCTCCTGTCAGCTCCACACAGCTAATGAAGACAGCCGCGCGATCAGCTGAGCTGTCACTGAGGTTACCCGCTGTCACTGGATGCAGCGGTGGCCGCGGGTAACCTCAGTGACAGCTCAGCTGATCGCGCTACTCACCGCTGCTCCTCTCACCTCCACGCAGCAACTGGGGTGAGTAGCGCGATCAGCTGAGCTGTCACTGAGGTTACCCGCGGCCACCGCTGGATCCAGTGACAGCGGGTAACCTCAGTGACAGCTCAGCTGATCGCGCGGCTGTCTTCATTTGCTGTGTGGAGGTGACCGGAGCGGCTGTGTCTGCTGCAGCTCCGGTCACCTCCATGCAGCAGCGCTGGATGCGATGCTGGACCATCCTGGAGTACGCCGGACATGGAGGGCTTTTTGGGGCTGATTAAAGTGGTTAACCAGGGTATATGTTTGTGTTTTTTATTTCTAATAAAGGATTTTTTCGGGGCGTGTGTGTGTTTATTTACTGTAATTTACAGATTAATCATGGAAGGTGTCTCATAGACGCCTGACATGATTAATCTAGGACTTATTGGCAGCTATGGGCTGCCAATAACTCCTTATTACCCCGATTTGCCAACGCACCAGGGCAAATCGGGAAGAGCCAGGTACAGTCCCAGAACTGTCGCATCTAATGTATGCGGCAATTCTGGGCGGCTGTTGGCTGATATTGTTAGGCTGGGGGGCTCCCCATAACGTGGAGCTCCCCATCCTGAGAATACCAGCCTTCAGCCGTATGGCTTTATCTGGCTGGTTTTAAAATTGGGGGGGACCGCACGCCGTTTTTTTTAATTATTTAATTATTTATTTCACTGCACAGTATAGACACACCCACCGGCTGCTGTGATTGGGTGCAGTGTGACACCTGTCACTCAGCGTGGGGGCGTGTCTCACTGTAACCAATCATAGGCGCCGGTGGGCGGGGAAAGCAGGGAATACGAGATTGTTTAATGGGCGGCCGGCTTTTTCAAAACAGTAAAAGCCGCCGGAGCAGTGTGAATGCCGTGCAGCGCCGCGCCGGGGATCGGGGATCGGTGAGTATGAGAGAGGGGGTAAGAGGGATAGACTGACATGGACAGAGAGAGAGGGACAGAGATAGTGACGGACTGACAGAGATTAGTGAATGACAGACATTGTGAGGCGCTTCAGAACGCAGCTTTTCAGCTGCGCTCTGAAGCAGACCTTTTTTAAGCTGCGGTGCAGAGCGCACACCTGCGCACATAGCCTCAGACATCAAAATCGTATGAGGGATGTCACACGTTTCAATTGACTAGGTTCATACAACAAAACGTCCAATGTATGAGGAATAAACGACGTGTATGCGATCACCGTATTTTTGTTCAATCTTGATTGCACTTAGGTGTCACACGCAAATACGTCACGAACGATGCAGGATGTGCGTCACTTACAATTTGACCCCGACGACGGATTGAAAGATTTATTGAAGCGTGTAAAGCAGGCATTAGAGATCTCAGAAAAACAGATAAGTCTAAAGGGTGCTTTAGACGCTGCAACATCGCTACCGATATATCGTCGGGGTCACGTCATTAGTGACGCACATCCGGCGCCGGTAGCGACATTGCAGCATGTAACACTAATGAGCGACGATCGATTGCAAAATTGTTCCAAAACGGTGATCGTTGACACGTCGCTCATTTCCTTAATATCGCTGCTGCCATTGGTACGATGTTGTTCGTTGTTCCTGCGGCACAACACATCGCTATGTGTGACACCGCAGGAGCGACGAACATCTGCGTCCACCGGCAATGCGGAAGGAAGGAGGTGGACGGGATGTTACGTCCCGCTCATCTCCGCCCCTCCGCTTCTATTGGCCAGCCGCTTAGTGACGCCGCAGTGATATCGGTATGACGCCGAACGCACCTCCCCCTTGAGGGAGGGATTATTCGGCGTCACAGCGACGTCGCTGACAAGGTATGTGCGTGTGACGCTGCCGTAGCGATAATGTTCGCTACGGCAGCGAGCACCAAATGTCGCATGAGCGATGGGGACGGGAGCTATCGCGCTCGATATCGCTAGCAATCGCAAGCAATGTCGCAGCGTGTAAAGCACCCTTAATTGTCACCGATTTTAGGTGCTCAGGAGAAAAAAATGTACAGAGCTAAATTGAGGAACTCCGGCACTCTAAGGCTATGTGCGCACTAGAGATGTGAAGTTTCTCGAGAAAATCTTCGAGAAACTTCTGGGAGTGAAGAATTGCTGACCTCCGGAAAAAATCCGCGGCAAAACCGCATGCGGATTTGCCGCGGATTTGCCGCGGATTTGCCGCGATTTTCCCGCGGGTGATTCCCTGCGGATTTTTGCAGTCTGTACTGCAGAAATCCGCGGGATACCTGCGGATTTAATGGACATGTTCATTTTCTCAAGAAAGTTTCTCGAGAAATTTTCCTCAAGAAACTTTCTTGAGAAAAATCCGCACCAGTGGGCACAGCTTTTTTTTTTTCTCATAGAATTTCATGGGAAATGTCTGCACAAAGATTGCAGACATTTCTCAAGAAATTTCCGCGGCAAATCCGCGGGTATTTTGCTCTAGTGCGCACATAGCCTAATACTCCCAAAAACAATTAAAAAAAGTCGAATATATGCTGTGATAAATTTATTGATCAAGGTTGATGCACTTGCTGTATATTGCAATGTCCAAAGAGGTCGACGTTTCGGCCAGCAGGCCTTCGTCAGACTGGACTTATGTTTATCTACTATCAGTAAAAAGGAAATAATTCTCAATGTTGAACTGGATACTGGTTTCTAGACCTTGTGTAGATCACGCCTTAGTACCTTTATAGTGGTATGAGGTCATGAGAAGCACTGTTGAAAAAAATGTTCTTTTGTGTGTGGGTATATAAACCTCTAGATGGAAATCCAATTTATTGGACGATTCTTGAGGAAATCATGAACAAATTTTTAATGCACTATACAAATAATCTGTATGTGGTATATCTTATGAAGTAGACATACAGGGTACTGTATATCTATATCGTGTCAAGTGCTTCATACTCACTGATCACCGGCGCGGCTGTCACACTGCTCCTGCTGCCTCTCATTCTTCTTCCTTACCCACTCAATAGGCTCATACATATTCACTGCTTCCCTCATCTGTGATTGGTTGTCATCAGTAATGGCGCCGGTGGGTGGGTCTATATCATACAGTAAAATAAATATATAAATAAATAAATAAATTTAAAAAAAAATGAGGTGCAGTCCCTCCTAATTTTGATACCCAGCAAAGATAAAGCCTTACAGCTGAGGGCTGGTATTCTCAGGCTGGGGAGATCCACGTTATTGGGAGCCCCCCAGCCTAAAATGTCAGCCAGCAGCCGCCTGAAATTGCGGCATCCATTTGTGGCGCCCCTGAGGCTTCAGTCGCCACAGAGTATTGCACCCAAATTTTAGTATAATTCTAAACCCGGTTCCTGAGGAGGTCAGTTCCGGTTTCATCACATTACCCACTCAAATACACACCAGGTTGCCCTGTTGCCAGTGGGGACTGGGCTAGGGTGGGGTAATAAAGGGGTCGCCGACAGAGAGGCATGCATTTACAGGATGCCCTGAACAGGGGCCCCAGTCCCACTAGCTTAGGACCTGGGAGGGAGGAGGAGCAGCTAGCAGGAGGAGTCAGGAGCCAACACATCAGTCTAGAGGAGTTCTCTAGCAGGAGAGGAAGGGAGCAGTCGCATCTCAGGGGTGCTCCAGTGGGAAGGAGGAGAAAGTTTACACGCTTGCCGTGGGGAGAGGAGAGTGAATCTGCTCCCCTCGGAATTGACGCCCTGCAGGGTGGCAGGACCCTAGGGAAGATCATACTTCACGTTGGTTTTCCAGAATCTGCCTGGACGAGGAAAGTTTCAAGCTTTCCTGATTACACAGCGCCCGACAGCACAGTGCCAGAGAGGATTTGGGGTCTCGCATCGAGCCGGACCCCACGTCGGAACCGCGGCACCTGCAGATAGGGACAAGAGTACATCTCGTGAAACCCAGGGTCCCCTCGTAGCTTCAAGCCAGGGGATCCACAGACAGGCCTTACAAGTAGAAACCCACCGAACACCAAACCGGACTGATCTCTAAAGAGATTCGAGTTCGACGCAGCCCATCAAAGCAAGTGACCAGTATTACCTGGGTGAGCAGCACCGTACAAAAGTGAGTTAATAACCTGGAACCGCAGCTATAGACTCTGACTCTTAATTACCGGTACTGCCGCTCCGCGCCGCCATTACTACTCCCCTCATCATCCTCCCCGGGGCCCGCTCCACCTGTGGGGAGCAATACCACCCATAGCTGCTACTACCTTCTGCCCTGGAGGACAGCGACAGCAGCGGCGGCTCATTCCCTGGCCACATACCACAGGATGACATTCACTTCACTACTACCCCCATCATCCTTCCCCAGCCATCTTCTGTACGCCTCGGAGCAATGGACTCGGGCTATGCCACCAGTGACGATGACAGTCGATGGCCTGGCGACAAGTAGGTTAACTGCCTGCCCCGTGGGGCGCTACACATTAGATATGACAGTCCCGGAACTTTACCCGACTCATCCAGATTGCCCTGATGCGGTGGCAATCGGGGTAATGAGGGGTTAATAACAGCACACAGCTGTCATCAAGTCCAGAATAAGTGATGGGATGGGGTCTTCTATGAGACCCCCCATCAATAGTCATATAAATAAGAAAAAATACTCATACACCGAGAAAAAAACCTTTATTTGGAATAAAATACAAAACCACCCTCTTTCACCACTTTATTAACCCCAAAACACCCAGGTCCGACCTAATCTGCACAAGGTCCCACCACGGTCCTGGCTCTGCTACATCCGAAACTGGGGAGACTGAAAACACGTCCAATCTCTCCATGCTCCGGGAAACACTGACAAGAAGGACCTGGCTGGCAGCTGTGATGTCACTCAGCTCATCGGAGGTCATACCCGGGCTCCCATGGTATGACTTTTGGTAACCTGAAGCACTCTAGCTTAAAGTGCGGGGCCGTGTCCCACACCCCGCCAGTACTTTAACAGTCACAGTGCCTGCATGGAGGTGTGGGCTACCCCACACTCCACGGACTGGCATTGTCAGTGTTAAAGTGCGGGGCTGTGCCCACTCCCTACCAGTCCTTCAACACTGACAATGCCGTGCAGGGCAGCCCGCACCTGCATGCCGACACTGCCACTGTTAAAGTGCGGGGCCATGTCGGACGACAACCAATCACAGACGGGAGAAGCAGTGAATATGTATGAGCCTAATGAGTGGGTGCAGTGAATATGTATGAGCCTAATGAGTGAGTAGAGAAGAAGAGTGAGAGGCTGCGGGAGCAGTGTGACAGCCGCGCCGGTGATCCTTGAGTATGAAGTGCTTGGAGAGAGACAGAGAGAGAGAGCGAATAAGTGGCGTAATACTGTGACATCCTCATTCCCAGAAACCATATGTGAGTCAGATTTGCATGCAGGCATATTCTCCAGGCTCTCCCCATTCAGTTTCATCACTTTACCATCCATTTCAGCCTTTACCTCAGGCCCTCAGACCTCTTTGTTGGGTCCAGCAGAAAATTACTCGCATTTCCCATTGACTTGCATTGTACTCACTATTCGTAATGAACACACGAAAATTACAAAGTAGTTGTCGTGGGCGGGGAGGAGGGTGTCAGCACTGCGCTCACCCCCCTGCTTGGGTCCGGCTGCGGATGCTCAGTGGTGGCTCGAGCGGTGGGCCGGATCCCGGGGGTTCTCGAGCGGCGCTCCTCGCCCGTGAGTGAAAGGGGATTTTGGGTGTAGGGATTGGTTATTGTCCGTGACGCCACCCACGGTTGTGGTGAGTTGTTGACACCACCGCTGCTCTGTGTGGGGATCCCGGGAGTGATAGTGTGAAGCAGCAAGTTGTTGTGTTGCCCCTCCGTGGGTAGGGGTTGGTGATCCCGGGGCCCAGTGATGAGGTGGGAGATGCAGGGCTTGGTGGGCGCAGGGACGCGGGGGCAGCGCTGTGCCTTGCGGCACTGTGGTACTCACTCAGCCTGAGACGATGACACAGTTCTCGGTAAAACACACGGCTGGAAAGACGGTTCCCACGGACGGCTGCACTTGCTTTCCCCAGTAGGTGACGGTGATGTCCCTTTTCCTGCACCTAATGTTGTTGATGGTCTCGATGGGTTCCCACCGGTAACCCGCTCCCCGGCTTCAAGCTGGACCGGAGGAGCTCTACTCTTTGCCCGCAGGCGCTGGCCCTTAGAAACTGGTGCCCTGGCGGTGGCGGTGTCTCTACTTTAATGGTTGGACTGTTGCCTTCAATCGGGACTTGGTTGTTGGGAGACAGACGTCCCCTTCACTGACGGATTTGGCAAATTGTGGCGACTCCTAGCCTTGCCGGGGTCCGAGAGGCCCCTGCCCTGGTGCTGACTGTTCTTTGTACACTGCTCCAGACCGCCGGGTCACCACCCGTCCGTGGTCCTTCCAGGAACCTCCGAGCAGTCACCCCTGCGGACAATCACCGCCGTCTGCTGACCTTGCTGTCTCAGTCTGGGGAACACACCCGGACCAGCTTCAGGCTTTCTTACTGCCACTTGTACTCCTTTACTCCAGTTTTCTCCTTTGCTCCTCTACCACTTCACTTCCTTCTACTTTCACTTCCTTAACTCATCTTATGTTTACTCCTTCGTTTCCCTAACTGATCTGCCTGGTTCTTCCCGCCTCCAGAGCTGTGAACTCCTCGGTGGGCGGAGCCAACCGCCTGGCCCTCCCCCTGGTGTGAACATCAGCCTCTGGAGGAAGGCAACAAGGATTTTTGGGTTAGCTGGTGTGCCTAGCTGGGGTGTAGGGTGTGGTGGTGTGATGACCTGTGACCCCTGGCTTGCCCAGGGCGTCACATATTCATTACAAGTATAGCGATTACGAATATTACGGTAGTCTCTCATCTCTAATTTACACGTTTCGAACAGCATGTGTAACACTTACTGATATGAGATACTCTGTTCCGTGCAGTACAGGTTTTGGGGGAAGTCACGGTGGTGGCCGTTACCCAGTTCTGTGCCCTGCGCCCTTTTTGTAATGGGGATATTTATAGGGGAGATTAAGATAATGTTCACATGTGACGCCACATGCGGTGTTGCGGCTAAAGGGTGCTTTACATGCTGCGACATCGCTAGCGATTGCTAGTGATGTCGCGAGCCATAGCCCCTGCCCCCATCGTACGTGCGATATGTGGTGATCGCTGCCGTAGCAAACTATATCGCTACGGCAGCGTCACATGCACATACCTGTTTAGCGACGTTGCTGTTGCTGCCGAACAATCCCTCCTTCAAGGGGGAGGTGCATTCGGCATCACAGCGACATCACAGCGGCGTCACAAAACAGCCACCCAATAGAAGATGAGGAGAGGAGATGAGCGGCCGGAACATGCCGCCTACCTCCTTCCTTCCTCCTTTCCGGTGGACGCAGGTAGGATGATGATCATCGTTCCTGCGGTGTCACACACAGCGATGTGTGGTGCCACAGGGAGGACAAACAACCAGCGGCATACACCACCAACGATATTATGAAAAGGAGCAACGTGTCAACAATCAACGATTTTTGCCGTTTTTGCGATCGTTGAACACCGCTCCTAGCTGTCACATGCTGCGATGTCGCTAACGACGCCGGATGTGCGTCACAAACACCGTGACCCCGACGATATATCGTTAGCGATGTCGCAGCGTGTAAAGCACCCTTTAGTGTAGGGAGCCGCTGCTGCAGAATGTCTCTACTGGGGCTGGTGGTATTGGCAGCTAGAATGGTAGACCCTCCTCAAGTAGGGTTTTGCCCCCGAGAGTGTATGGTGCAGTGGGCGTCGGAAGAAGGTAGTCCACACAGTTGTTCAGTGCAACTGGTTTACTCACTGCTGGTAGATGTTAACTGGTTGCCCGAGGCTGACTGGTTTCGCCTAAAGGTCCTCTTCGTCCCAGTGCCAGTTTGGTTCTTTGGTACCTTCTTCCCCTGCACCTGTCTCTGGTAAGTGGGTCCCCGTGGTATAAAACAACTGGGGGTCCCCGTTCTGTGATTTGTCCACTTCTGTCCGCCTGACGATAGCGTGAACCCTGTGGGGTTGGAGTCTCTGGGTCTATCCCCGGTTCTCCCTTTGCTACTGAGCCTTCGGATTCTTTAAGGTCAGCAAGGTCCTTGATGGTCCCCTTGCTGTGCAGGTGTTAACAGGTCGGCCTGGAGCTCTTTCCTGTCCTAGGGTCTTGTACTCCGTCAGTGCGTAGTTACGGGAATACTCCACTGGGAACCACTTCTCCTGAGAAGTTCTCCTGGGTACCAGGTCACCGTCAACCCGAGTCAGGATGGCGCTTAGCTTCCACCTTCACTCCTCGCCTGTCAACTCACTCTCACTGACTACTCTCCACAGTCTGCCCCTCCTACCTGGTCAACTAGTGGACTGGAGTGGCTTCACCTCTATGTGGGCATCCATGGTCCCACCCTAGTTAAGTACCATTGTATGGGGGATTATTGGGGAAAAACTGAGATTACCTGGATTTTTGTTGGTACCGGTACTGGGGTTCTGGGTCCCTAATGGGGTAGGCCCTGCATCCTTGTGGGGATGCAGAACCTTGTAGCACCCTGAGTTTCAGGGGCGCTACATTCCCCCTTGGTTAATTCCAACACGTCCTTGGGCTGTAAGGTAAAACTGGTTACACTTTTTATTATTTTTTTTTTGTTTTTTTTTTAACAGGTAAAAACAAACAGGTCTTCCCATGCTGGGGAGGTTCATCACTTTAACGTTTCAATAACTGGAGTACCCCTCCCTGCACCCACCACCCAAAGATCCTGGTCCCAGAATCCTCTAAGGAGCCAGGTCACAGGTTCCATTAGTGACCAGGTCTGGACCATCTCTGTCCCGGACCTTTCCTGCACCTGACCTCTCCTTGGTGGCGGTGCTTACAGCAATGTCCGCTGGATGGGTGTACTCTGGTGGCGCACACCTGGTGCAACTTTTTACAAAGACACAAGTTTGTGTTGGCTGCTGCCAGTCCTGCAGCCTGGGTCCATTTTTATATCAACACATAACTGGTTAAGGCAACATTTTAAACTTTTTCAGCACACAGCATTAACTGGAACAGTCAACAGTAACAAACTGGTAACATTTTGCAGGAGGTAGTTACCAGGGTGTGGGAAAGGGGCCATCTGGTTCACTTGGCCTCCTGGGATTAGCACTTAGAGTCTGCGTGCACTGGTCCCGTGCAACTACACTGCCTCCTAGTGGCAGCTGGGGGGACTGGTGCTGAAGTGGGAGTGGGTTCCTCTGCAACGATCTTTGCTGGCCCATATGGTTGCATCTGGGAACCAACTCCAGTCCTGGGGTCTGGGAATCTGCTGGACAAAAACAAGCAGAGTGTCCCGGTTTGCTACATCGATGGTAAGTCGGTAGTGGGACATCGCTTGGGGGGGCAACAGGCTCCTCATCTGACACCGGCTCCAGGACCTCAGGCAAGCACGGCATCGTGAGGACAGTACGGAAGACATTACCCCCCATGCGCGGAACCCATGCAGCCTCCGGGGTTCTAGAAGCCGAGTCCGACTCCTCTGGTTCTACTATGGCTGGGGTCTGACCACTGGCACCCCCTTTGATCCCAAGAACTTGGGCTCTTTTGTACATCCGTTCTATTCAGGGCTGTATTTGGCTTTCGTGCTGCCCTAGGCACTTTAAGTGGTCGCACCCCTTACTAACTACTCACCCTATGAGTCTGTAAACACGAAAGCTATGTAAGGCCAATCTACCGTATTTTTCGGACTATAGCACGCACTTTTTTCCCCCAAAATGTTGGGGGAAAGTGGGGGTGTGTCTTATAGTCTGAGTGTAGGGGCATGGATGCGGGGAATGAGGGTGCTGTGGTGGCGCGGGTCATCTGGGGCACGAGCAGGCTGTAGCAGCGCCTGCCGTGACCACGTGGGCCCGCTCATTTAATATGCATGCCTATCATTTCGCCCATCATCTCTCAGCGCTGAAGCCGGCGCTGACAGGTGGAAGGGATAATGGGCGGGGGGTGCACGCATAGTAAACAGCCGGCCCGCATGATCATCCCTGGCAACTACAGCCTGGAGTGATCATGTGTGGCTGTATTCACTGCTCCCCGCGCATCATCATCAGCGCGGGGTGCAGTGAATCAGTATACTCACCGACCACGATCCCTGCAGCATCACTCGTCCTCCTGTCTGTGTCGGCGGCGGCTGTGTCTGGAGACTAGCGGTGCGCACAGCGATGACGTTATTACTGTGTGCACATGTCCACACGCAGCAGCGGCCGGCACAGAGAGGAGGACATCGCGATGCTGCAGGGATTGTGGCCGGCTCCACTCAGCGGCACTGCTGCTGGCACAGACGGAAGGAGGAGCGATGCTGCAGGAAGGGAGGAAAGGTGAGTATAAACGTTTATTTTTTGTGTGCCACAGGATGCAGGCCGTATAGCAGGATGGGGTATACAGCAGGATGAGGCATACACCAGGAAGGGGGTATATAACAGGATGGGGTATATAGCAGGATGAGGGCATATACCAGCATGGGGGTATATTATGAGCAGGGTGGGGGTATCTTGCAGGATTGGGGTATATTGCAGGATGGGGGTATATAGCAGGATGGGGGTATAAAGCAGGATGGGGGTATAAAGCAGGATGGGGCCATACACCAGGATGGGGATATATAGCATGATGAGGGCATATAGCAGGATGGGGGTATATAGCAGGATGGGGGTATATAGCAGGATGAGGGTATATAGCAGGATGAGGGTATATAGCAGGATGCAGCCATACACCAGGATGGGGTATATTATGAGCAGGATGAGGGCATATAGCAGGATGGGGTATATAGCAGGATGCGGCCATATGCCAGGATGGGGTATATAGCAGGATACGGCCATACGCCAGGATGGCAGTATATAGCAGGATGGGGGTTATACGAGGATGAGGGACCTATATTATATATATATATATATATATATATATATATATATATATATATATATATATATATATATATATATATATATATATATATATATATATATATATATATATATATATATATATATATATATATATATATATATATATATATACACACATATATATATACATACATACACACACACAAGGATGGGTATCATATACAAGGCTGGAGGATCATTACCAGGATGGAGTACCTTAGTAGAGAATTTGGGGACATTACCCAAATAACAGTGTCAGCAGCAGAACCTCGCCCCATAACAGTGTGTCATGACCACATTTTTTGCTTGAAATTTTATTTTCCTATTTTCCTTCTCTAAAACCAGGGTGCGTCTTATGGTCCGATGCGTCTTATAGTCCGAAAAATACGGTACTCTGTAACACACTTGAAACAAGTGCTAGACGCTATAAGAATGAAGATCTGCACTTGACGCACTGCGCAGACGTTCAGTTTTATTTCGCTTCTTTTAACAGCTTCAGGTTTTCAAAGACACTAAGTGGTTAAGGCCTGCGACACACATCCGTGCCTCCGGTACGTGTTTGGTACGTTTTTGCACGTACCGGTGGCACGGAGACACGTAGACTAATGTTACCCTATGGTAGAAGGCACACACATGTAAAACTACATGGAACGTGTGTCCGTGTGGTTAGTACGTGTGTGCGTTTTTCCACACGGTCGACATGTCAGTTTTTGGCCATCAACACGCAGGCACGGACCCACTAAAGTCAATGGGTCCGTGTCTGCATGGACGACACACGTAGCATGTCCGTGGGCATTTTTAATCCAAACATCAGCAACATTTGTTTCCAATCTATCAGGTCAATTGAAGGCCATTAATTCTGGCGCCAAACACTCATATCCTGTCTCATTTGCAAGCCAGACGGCAGCTGGGCACCTGTCCTCTCACTGCAGAGGAACACTTACCTAATACAACACCACAGGTACTCATAATGGCGTCAAGGATCGATACAGAGAGGCTGATTGGGGAAGTAGAGAGGCATTCAGAGCTATGGGACACACGTGTTGATGGATACCACGACAGGTTGATGGTGGAGAGAGCATGGATGTCTGTGGCTGAACAAGTCTACCCCAGGAATGGATGGTCTCAAAGCACCCCTGGAAGGAGAAATAAATATGGTGAGTACAGATATTTTCAAGGCTTCTATCATTACCTACATGTGCTCATTCAGTAGGCAGACTCTCTCTATATTTTCAAAGAATAATAGCATGTATTAATGGGCCTGACTCATTTTGAGCTACACTGGAGACACACATACAGGAAAGTGTGGATCTTTTTGGTTTTTGATAATTCCTCGCTTGGTTCCATAATGTTAAAATGGAAATATGGCCTGTTAAGCATTTCATGCAATTCCCAAAGACATTTCCTGTTTTTAAAGCAACAGGCCTACATGTTATACAACTTACATACCTATATAGTATATA
Organism: Anomaloglossus baeobatrachus; assembly: GCF_048569485.1. NCBI lineage: Eukaryota > Metazoa > Chordata > Amphibia > Anura > Aromobatidae > Anomaloglossus > Anomaloglossus baeobatrachus. Next base: position 669,797,654 of record NC_134354.1, on the reverse strand, counting down.
TATATATTATATTATATATATATATATATATATATTATATATATATATATATATTATATATATATATATATATATATGCCCATGCCGCTGTGTAGAACATATAAATCCCTTTATAATACTCACCTAACGGTCAGTGCGGATCAGACTGGTCGGATGGGTGTCTCAGTTCTCCGGTACTGGCGCCTCCTCTTTCAGCCATTTTTGTCCTCCTTCTGAAGCCTGGGTGCTTGACGCGTCCTACGTCATCCACACTAGCCAGCATTGAGGTCTGAGCAAGGCAGATTAAAGTATTGTAGTGCGCCTGCGCAGGACCTCAAAGCTGGCTACTGCAGATGACATAGAACACGTCATGCACCCAGGCTTCAGAAGAAGGAGGACAAAGATGGCTTAACCTTTGTCAGGCTGCATAATTTTTCCAAAATTTCTCGACCCCTTATCTCGGAAGGGGGTGGAGATATTTTATTGAAATTTGGCCAATATATTCTGGACCAAAACTGCTGAGATGTCACGAAATTTCAGCCCTCTACGGCTTTTCGAAAAAAAAAATTATTGCAATTTAAAAAGGGAATAGTTACAATTGTACCTATTCAGCCGGACGAAGGTTAAAGATGAGGCTCCGGTACCAGAGAACGGAGACACACATCTGACCCATCTGCTCCGCACCGATCGTTTAGGTGAGTATTATAAAGTGATTTTTATGTTCTACACAGCGGCCTGTGCTCTTATATATAGTATGTTAGAATATTGTATATAAGAGCCCACTGGTGGTGGCCGCAGCTAATAGTCGCCAAATCTGGTGACAGGTTCCCTTTAAAGAAGCACTCCGATAATTTTGTCCTCTAAACCTGTGTAAATGTTAGTGCAGTGTAAGGACTGTGATAATTCACTTATCGATTGCTGTTTTCTCATGTCCCATGACTCTATAATGACTTCACATCCACAGCTCGTCTCTGCAGACTTCCCTCTTCTCTGGTCTTCTGCAGAATATCCTGACATGGTGCCCTGAAAAATAACAATGTCATTATAATGTTCCTGAATAACAATAACCACAAACGCTGTGCCATAAATAAGCCCTATGATGTGGACTGAAAAAAATAACTGCTCTTCACTGTGCTCCCCGCAAAAGAATATTACTCCACACAAACCCTCTTAACGTACATGGCCTCCACACTATCCTCTCCTATAAAATATTCCCACCACACCGTCCTACTTATATACTGTGACCGCCACACTGTCCCTAATAAACTAAAAGCCACACTGTCCTCCCTTATAAACTATACCCACCACACCTTCCTCAATTATGAAATATGATCTGCACACTGTCCTCACATCATCTTGCCCCCTCCTCACAATGTCCATGTCACATGCTGCCCCTCTCCATATGGAGCCCTCACACTGCCCCTCTCCATACTAAGCCTCCCATGCTGCCCCTTCTTAATGCACCCCAAATGCTCTCTGCCCCTTTTCCATAATGAGACCACCATGCTGCCCCACTCATCATACAGAGACCACCATGCTGCCCCACTCATCATACAGAGACCACCATGCTGCCCCACTCATCATACAGAGACCACCATGCTGCCCCACTTATCATACAGAGCTACCTCATACTGAGCCCACCCCACACTACCTCACATGTCATACTGAGTCCCCTACATTGCTCCACTCCATACTGAGCCCACCCATGCTGCCCCCTTTCCATACTGAGCCCTCACACTGCCCCTGTTCATACTGAACCCCCATGCTACCCCTTTTCCATAATGAGCTCCCAATGCTTCCCCCTCTCCTTACTTAGTGAGTTGATACACAGCACTTCCGGGCTGGTGCACAAGGAGGGTCCAAAACCGTCTCAAGTAGATTTAGAAACTTGGCACTCGATCAATGTGAATAGTGGTTTTTATTGTGAAGAACTTGAAGGACCAGCACAAGCACATCATTGCCACATAGACAGTGGTGGACACCACATCATACCAGCTACACCGCTCCCCACGCTACTATACTTTCTGAGGACCCTCTGCACGGAGATTGATGAAAGTCTTTTCACAGAAACAACTGGGCTTGTGCTGGTCCTACAAGTTCTTCACAATAAAAACCACTGTTCACATTGATCTTGAGTGCCAAGTTTCTACATCTACCCCTCTCCATACTGAGACCCCCAACATACTGAGTCCCTACACTTTTCCCAATCGATTTTGTCCCTTGCACTATCCCTCACTCTATAAGCTGCCCTAAACCCCCCTCCTACAGCAATAGGCCCCCTAACCCCCCTCCTACAGTAATAGGCCCCCCTAAACCCCCCGCTACAGCAATAGGCCCCCTAAACCCTCCTCCTACAGCACAAGACCCCCTAAACCCCCCTCCTACAGCAAAAGGCCCCCTAAACCCCCCTGCTAGAGCAATATGCCCCCTAAACCCCCCTTCCTACAGCAAAAGGCTTCCTAAATCCCCCCTCCTACAGCAATAGGCCCCCTAAATCCCCCCTCCTACAGCAATAGGCCCCCTAAATCCCCCCCTCCTACAGCAACAGGCTTCATTAACCCCCATCCAACAGCAACAGGCTCCATTAACACCCCTCCTACAGCAACAGGCTCCATTAACCCCCCTCCTACAGCAACAGGCTCCATTAACAAGCCCCCTTAACCACCCTCTACAGCAATAGGCCCCCTTGACCACCATCTTGTGTAATAGGCCCCCTAACTCTAAGACTATACGAATAGCCCCAGCCCCCTAACCACTGTGGAGTCATAGGCCCCCTAATCTCCAGACAACAATAATAGGCCTCCTAATCCTCAGTCTATAGCCTCTACCTGCCCCTCCCCCACAATCCTAACTTTATAGCCTCTGCCTGCCCCTCTGCCACAATCCTAACTTCATAGCCTTTGCCTGCCCCTCTCCCACAAACCAAACTTTATAGCCTATGCCTGCCCCTCCCCCACAATCCTAACTTTATAGCCTCTACCTGCCCCTTCCCCACAATCCTAACTTTATAGCCTCTGCCTGCCCCTCTCCCACAATCCTAACTTTATAGCCTCTGCCTGCCCCCCCCCCACAATCCTAACTTTATAGACTCTGCCTGCCCCTGTCCCACAATCCTAACTTTATAGCCTCTGCCTGCCCCTCCCCCACAATCCTAACTTTATAGCCTTTGCCTGCCCCTCTCCCACAATCCTAACTTTATAGCCTATGCCTGCTTCTCCCCCACAATCCTAACTCTATAGCTTCTACCTGCCCCTATCCCACAATCCTAACTCTATAGCCTCTGCCTTCCCCCACAATCCTAACTTTATAGCCTCTACCTGCCCCTCTCCCACAATCCAAACTTTATAGCCTTTGCCTGCCCCTTGGCCATAATCCTGACTTTATAGCCTCTTCCTGCCCCTCCCCCACAATCCTGATTTTATAGACTCTGCCTGTCCCTTCCCCACAATCCTAACTTTATAGCCTCTTTCTCCCCTCTCCAACAATCCTAACTTCGTAGCCTTTGCCTGCCCCTCTCCCACAATCCTAACTTTATAGCCTCTGCCTGCCCCTCCCCCACAATCCTAACTTTATAGCCTCTGCCTGCCCCTCTCCCACAATCCTAACTTTATAGCCTCTGCCTGCCCCTCTGCCACAATCCTGACTTTATAGCCTCTGCCTGCCCCTCCCCCACAATCCTAATTTTATAGACTCTGCCTGCCCCTGTCCCACAATCCTAACTTTATAGCCTCTGCCTGCCTCTCTCCCACAATCCTAACGTTATAGCCTTTGCCTGCCCCTCTCCCACAATCCTAACTTTATAGCCTCTGCCTGCCCCTCTCACACAATCCTAACTCTGTAGCTTCTGCCTGCCCTTCCCCCTACCCCTTCAAGTAAGTTTATGAAAGGTCAACTAAGGCTGCTTTCACACCTCCGGTTTCTGCAATGCGGCACAATCCGGCACTTTGCAGGAAAATCGCAACCGGTTTTTTTTGCTGCCGGTTGCGTTTTTTCTGCATAGACTTTAATTAGTGCCGCAAGGCCTTGCGTTCCATCCGGCAGATTTAGCCGATGCAGCGGCCGGATGGAACGTTGCCTGGCACGTTTTTTCGTGCGGCAAAAAAACCCGCATCGCGCCGCATTCGGCGCATTTTTCAATGCATGCCTATGGTGGCCGGATGCGGCGCGATGCGGCAATAACCGCATCCGGCCGCCGCATGCGGTTTTTGCCACTGCCCATGCTCAGTAGCATGCCGCAAGCGGCAAAAACCGGACTGGCCGCAAAGGAAAAACTTATGCAAAGGATGCAGTGTTTTCACCGCATCCGTTGCATAGCTTGCACAGCCGGATTGAGCCGCAGAGCTCAAGCCGGATGTGTAAAAGCAGCCTAAGACGTTGAATAAAGGCCCCGTCACACTAAGCAACATCGCTAGCAACATCGCTGCTAACGAACAACTTTTGTGACGTTGCTAGCGATGTTGCTGTGTGTGACATCCAGCAACAACCTGGCCCCTGCTGTGAGGTCGTTGGTTGTTGCTGAATGTCCTGGGCCATTTTTTAGTTGTTGCTGTCCCGCTGTGCAGCACAGATCGCTGTGTGTGACAGCGAGACAGCAACAACTAAATGTGCAGGCAGCAGGAGCCGGCTTCTGCAGAGGCTGGTAACCACAGTAAACATCGGGTAACCAAGAAGCCCTGTCCTTGGTTACCCGATATTTACTTTTGTTACCAGCCTCCCCCGCTCTCACTGTCAGTGCCGGCTCCTGCTCTGTGCACATGTAGCTGCAGGACACATCGGGTTAATTAACCCGATGTGTGCTGTAACTAGGAGAGCAAGGAGCCAGCGCTGCTCAGTGTGCGCTGCTCCCTGCTCTGTGCACATTTAGCTGCAGCACACATCGGGTAATTAACCCCATGTGTGCTGTACTAGGAGAGCAGGGAGCCAGCGCTCAGTGTGCGCTGCTCCCTGCTCTCTGCACGTGTAGCTGCGTGAGCTGGTAACCAAGGTAAATATCGGGTTGGTTTCCCGATATTTACCTTAGTTACCAAGCGCAGCATCTTCCATGCGGCGCTGGGGGCTGGTCACTGGTTGCTGGTGAGCTCACCAGCAACTCGTGTAGCCACGCTCCAGCGAATGGCAGATGACAGCAGACACAGACAGAGCCGCACTGTCATAATGAACTCGGGTGAACTTAACCCGATTTCATTGTCATGCTGCGGCTCTGTCTGTGCCGCGTCCTGATTAGCGGTCACCAGTGAAGGACTCACCGGTGACCGCTAATCCCCTGAGTGACTGAAGTTTGCAGCCCTCTCTCATACTCACCGATCCCCGGCGCTGCACGGCATTCACACTGTTCCGGCGGCTTTTACTATTTTGAAAAAGCCGGCCGCTTATTAAACAATCTCGTATTCCCTGCTTTCCCCGCCCACAGGCGCCTATGATTGGTTGCAGTGAGACACGCCCCCACGCTGAGTGACAGGTGTCACACTGCACCCAATCACAGCAGCCGGTGGGCGTGTCTATACTGTGCATTGAAATAAATAAATAAATAATTAAAAAAATGGCGTGCGGTCCCCCCAATTTTAATAGCAGCCAGATAAAGCCATACGGCTGAAGGCTGGTATTCTCAGGATGGGGAGCTCCACGTTATAGACACCGCCGCTGGATCCAGTGACAGCGGGTAACCTCAGTGACACCTCAGCTGATCGCGCTACTCACCTCAGTTGCTGCTTGGAGGTGACCGGAGCGGCGGTGTCTTCTGCAGCTCCTGTCACCTTCATGCTGGAAGCGACGCTGGAGGTCCATGGAGTACGCCGGATATGGAGGGCTTTTTGGGGCTTATTAAATTGGTAATGAGGGAATGTGTTTGTGTTTTTTATTTCTAATAAAGGATTTTTTCATGTGTGTGTGTTTATTTACTGTAACTTACAGATTAATCATGGAGGGTGTCTCAGACGCCTGACATGATTAATCTAGGACTTATTGGCAGCTATGGGCTGCCAATAACTCCTTATTACCCCGATTTGCCAACGCACCAGGGTAAATCGGGAAGAGCCGGGTACAGTCCCAGAACTGTCGCATATAATGTATGCGGCAATTCTGGGCGGCTGTTGGCTGATATTGTTAGGGTGGGGGGCTCCCCATAACGTGGAGCTCCCCATCCTGAGAATACCAGCCTTCAGCCGTATGGCTTTATCTGGCTGGTATTAAAATTGGGGGGGACCGCACGCCATTTTTTTTAATTATTTATTTATTTATTTCAATGCACAGTATAGACACGCCCACCGGCTGCTGTGATTGGGTGCAGTGTGACACCTGTCACTCAGCGTGGGGGCGTGTCTCACTGCGACCAATCATAGGCGCCTGTGGGCGGGGAAAGCAGGGAATACGAGATTATTTAATAAGCGGCCGGCTTTTTCAAAATAGTAAAAGCCGCCGGAACAGTGAGAAAGCCGTGCAGCGCCGGGGATCGGGGAACGGTGAGTATGAGAGAGGGGGGGAAACTGACCGACAGACTGTGAGAGAGGGACAGAGATAGTGACGGACCGACAGAGAGAGAATAGAGACCGAGAGGGAGAGACCGACTGACAGGGAATAGTGATTGACAGACATTGGGAGACATCGCTCGTTTCCAGTGTTTTAGGAAACATGCGAGAAATGTATTTAGAAAATCGGATGTCACTAAGATGGTGTGAATGCCGTCCCGTGACATCCGATTTTTTACACGCTCCCATAGACTTGCATTGGAGAAACTCGCAGTCGAAACTCGCAAAAAAGCAGCATGCTGCGATTTTTTTCTCGGTCCGATTTGGACTGAGAAAAAAAAAAATCGCAGATGAGAGCTGAATCATTCACTAACATGTGTCCGATTCCAATGCGAGTTTTTCTCGCATTGCTCTACTGCGAGAAACTCGCAAGTGAGAAGCAGCCCTTAAGGCTATGCTCATACTTGCGTTTGAACATTCCATTTGTTTGTTCCATTTTTAGGAATAGAAAAACAGAATTAATGCTTGAAATGAATTAAATATATAAGTAATTTAAATAGGGTCTGTCTGGGTTTTGTTATATGTCAGTTGTTAGATTAGTGGAAAAGATTCAGCATGCTGCGCTTTTCTTTAATCCTAAAAAAAAAGTCACATTTAAAGACAAAGATAAATCCCATAATAATTATTGGAGTTCCTCATCCTTGGACATAAATTCCTTATATCTTTTCTTTAAAAAACAGAATGTCCCAACACAGCTGTGAATATGGACCAATCATTTTCTTTTATTAGTTTACTGCTTTGGAAAGCATATTTAATCAGGCTGAAATCAGTTTGTCTGGCTTGTCCTTTATATTTTCCCAGCTGACCGCTTTGTATATCACTCATTTTTATGGATTTACTAAATAAATGTAACTATTTTTAAATTTCTACTCTGAGGACTGCGCTGGACTTTTTTCCTTTTTGACATCTCAATATATGTTATAATTATATCGGAGAGGGGGGAAGTGGTAGATGAGGTGATGTACCACTAATAAATCTCTTACTCCCTATTTTATATAATATGTAATTTTATTAATTTTATAAATGTATGTAAATTTTATGTATTTTATGTGGAAATTAATGAAAGGGAAAGGGGGGAAGATTCCCATATTCCATTATGTGCTAAGATCTAAACTAACATAATCTCTCCATAATTATAGTATACTAGAAAAAGGACCCTTCCACTCAATAGATATACAATAAATCAGAACGGTAATTAAGTCCTCCAGGGTAGCATGCATTCAACTTAAGGATCCAAAATACTTCCCTTGAAAAAAGAAGTTTCTGCCAATCTCCTCCTCTATAGGGTCTATTAACCCTTTCAATCCCTTGAATTTGAAGAGAGCTCACATCGCCTCCATGCACCTCCCTGAATTGTTTTGATAAACCCGAGGTTGTGCGATTTTTTGGGGGCTCAGATGTGGCTGCTGATATATGTTCGCCAAGTCTTTTTTTTATACTGCGTGTAGTACAGCCTATATAATAAACATGGCAGCTCAAACAAGATGCCATATAGACCACATGGTCAGTACTGCAATTTATATATGTTTTAATATCATATTTTTTACCTCTACTATCAAAAAATTGGTTATCCCTCAAAACGAATCGGCAAATATTACACTTTGTTTGGCCACATCTGAACATACGCTTATAGCACAACCACGTTTTTTCTTTTTTAGATCAAGGAAGGCTGATGGGGAGATGTGAACTCCAATACTCTTTCCCTTTCTTGCCACACATCTAATACCATTTTCCAAAATTTTATGTAGTTTATCATCTTGATAAAGTATGGGTAAATTACGTTTTAATAATTTAGTAATCTTATGAAAATCTGTTGAAAAAGGGGTAGAGAAGGTGATGGTCCGATTTGCCGATTTATTGTTCCCTAATCCATTTTTATTTTTGTTAATAGATTTTTCTACGGAGTTTTTTATAGGGGGATTTATTAAGAGGGACTCCTGTGTTCTGCTCGCTGCTACAATCTGTGCTCTTTTAATGTCCCTATGTTTATAACCTCGTGCCCGTAATCTGTTATACATACAAGTACTTTTCCGTTGAAAAGCCTCAAGATCTGAAACTGATCTTCGTGCCCTTATAAGTTCACCAAGTGGCAGATTTTTTACAACATGCAAGGGATGGCAACTGTCCGCCCATAGTAAAGTATTTCCACTGGAAGGTTGGCGGAAACGTTCAGTGTGAATGGATCCACAAGACAAATCTCCCTTCAATTGTAAATCCAAAAAGGAAATTTGTTCACTATCCCAATTAGCTATAAATTTTAGATTTAAATGGTTTGAATTAAGGTACCCCAAAAATTCATTCACTTGGTCGAGAAAGGAAACTTCAGCATTCCCAGGACGACGCTCCCAAATGATGAGAACGTCATCCAGGTATCTACCGTACCATCTCATGTTGTCCAAAAAAGGATTATTGGGGCTATGGATAAAGTTCTCCTCCCACCATGTCAAATATATATTTGACAAGGTGGGAGAAAAACTGGATCCCATCGGACAACTGCATATCTGCAGGAAAAATTGTCCATCAAATTTGAAATAATTGTTCTAAAGCAAAACCTCCAATACTTGTACAATGAATTCATTCATATCAGGTGAATACAGTTTAAATTCTCTCAAAAAATAATTCAAGGCTACAATTGACAGGGAGTGTGGGATAGACGGATACAATGAAACAATATCGCAAGAAACCCAATTAGATGTGGAGTTCCACGAGATATTTTTGAGACTTGCTAAAAGTGATTTTGAATCTTTTATTATTCCTACCACACTCTGTACAATAGGCTGTAGATGACAATCTAGCCAAACCGACAGTCTTTCCCCCACCGAACCCACACTGGCCACAATTGGTCGCAACGGTGGGGGAAAGACAGCCTTATGTATTTTCGGCAGGCCATATATGATAGGACAGACCGGACTATCCACCAGGAGAAAATTTCTAGTTTTATCATCTAAAAGGCCACAAGCATGTCCCTCAGAAATAACCTTGGATAATTTCAAACTTATTGCCTCATTGGGGTCTCCATCCAATTTTCTATATGTGCTATGATCTAACAACATAGATATCATTTCCCTTTTATATAGTTCTGAATCAAGGATGATGATCGAACCCCCTTTATCAGAGAGCCTGATCGTCAGCCCCGTATTCAGACTCAAAATTCCAAGTGCTTCTCTCTCCACAACTGACAAGTTATCCTCAAAATGGATCTCTCTATCAAGTGTCTCCAAAATCTCCCGCTCCATTACTTGCTGGAATTGATCCATGGCAGGGACACGTGAATTTACCGGATAGAAATCCGGATTCCTAACCGGTACATTAATATGCAAATTTAGTGCGTCCTCCTGCTCCAGTTTCAAATCCAGCAGGGATTTAAGTATTACCTGATCTTTCATCTCCATATCCAAGGGGGGAGGAGGCACAAAACATTCAACATCAACATCAGAATCCACCAAATGTATGTTTGAAAAATCATCAAAGAAATGGCGCTTCACCGTCAATAAGCGTACAAAACGGTTAATGTCTTTGATAGTCTGAAACAGTTCCGCCCTAACAGTAGGGACAAATTTTAGACCCTTCTTAAGGAGTGAGTGTGCTGTTTCTATTTGTCTTAGTTAAAACTGTTATTTAATGTTTTTCATGCTTGTCTCTGCTGCCATCTACTGGTCAGACCTTTCAGCTCCTCTGTTTCTTTTGCCCAACCCATGGGAGTGTCTGATGACCCTCTTCCATCACATCCTGGTATGTTCATTCCAAACCAGAGTTTGTGAGAACAACATCCCTTATTGGATTGGAGCTACTAGGAGCAAAGTCTTCTGACCACGTAGTAGCTTCAGAGGCAAGCATCACAGGAGAATTACAATGCCAAGTACTTGGATTACTGCACTCTGCATGTCCTAACCTTTGGAGAAAATAAACCACCATTGTTTCATCTCAACATGTGCATGTTTTCACTCTGGAGTGCTCTGGTCCTGTCTGCCTCACCTATAGGAAAAACGAAGGTAAGATTCTCACAACTACGCACCTTCCATCGCCTTTAAGTGGGGACAGAACAGTCAGACGACTGCTTAAGAGCCCAAAGCAAAAACTTCCCTAAGAGCCCTGTAACTTCCCATGTAATCTGCCTCTCAACAAGCCTTGTGCACTAGTCTGCCTGCACAGTGCATGCCTGGACAAGCCTAAGGGGAAGCTTTCCCGTCTGCCACGTCCTGTGTCACCTCTGCTTGCATTGTAAAGGGACAGTTTATGCACCTGCTGTTTCTCACTTGCTATACGCTTTCTATAGACTTGCAGTACATTATACCTCATTACTGCACATTGCTGGACTGCGAACCCCAAGTTTTGCTAAAGACACCTTGGGAATCTCATCAGGGAGTCCTTGCAGAGCTGCACAACGATTTTTGGACCCCTATTCAAAAGTCAAGTTTCTTAAAGAGACAGTACACCTTAAATAAAAATGGCGTAAAAAGACCTTGGACAGTTCCCCACTGCTGAAACAGAGCAAATACAACCTGATACTGTCCATTATGAAGCCCAGGAGGCAGAGCCCACACTTTCAGCAGACCAAGTTGTCCGACCGAAGCGCTCTTCCAAACCCACGATAAAAGTCACTGAAAACTATCACACTATGAAAGATGAGTCATGTGAACACCTGGAAGAACAGTGGGAACGAGTCACCTATTACATGTCAAGAATTGAATCCTCATCAGGTGATGCTGCATGCTTACAAGCCGCTATGGAACGGCTGAACACAGCTCATGAAAGATATAAGAGACTGTCAACAAGGTACATTACCTTTCTAAAAGACTCTAACATTGATGAAGCTCTTTCAGACCTGAGCAAGGCAGAAGAGGTAGACAAGGAAAGAGATGCCAAGGTGCAAGATGCCATAGACAAGGCCAAACACCGTATCTCTCACCAGCAGGAAACCAGATCACACCGATCAACCTCATCTAGACGTTCCTCTCGGTCATCCGGGTCATCATCCTCAAGAAGCTCAGCCCTGAGCGACAGGATACTAGAGGCCCGCATAAGAGCAGAGGAATCCAAGGTGAGACGTTCCTTCACAGAAAGAGAAGTAGAGGAAGAAGCCAAAAGGACAGAAGCAGAAACCAAAAGGGTAGAAGCAGAAGCCAAAAGGGCAGAAGCAGAAGCCCTTGCAAAGGCAGAAACTGCTAAAGCAGAAGCCAAAAGGGCAGAAGCGGAGGCTCGGATAAAGATTCTTCGGTCACAGATGGAAGAGGAAGTTGCACTAGCTAAAGTGAGACTACTTGAGCAAGCATTGATCCAAGGTCCTGATCCAGCTCACTCGCCACCACTGGAAGCAGACAATCCAGTTGATCGCACAAGAGACTATGTACTGAATCAGTTACCTGTAGCAACCCCGGTTTGCAGTACCGTCCAAGCCGACAACACCGAAACCTCCAACTTACCTCTACCAGTGCCAGTGCCACCTAAAGCACCCGAGCAAATTAATAACAGTCACCAAGAGGTGCCCTCTCAAACACAGTCACCATGGCAAGATGGCAACCAAGTGTTTCCTGACCCACTTCCACAGCTCAAGCAGCGGTCATCAGAATCTACAGAGGCTAAACCACAGCTCAACCCTGCAGCAACGTCATTCTACCAGGGAACATCTCATCCATTCACGCCAGGCAGCCCATACGCCCCAGGGGCATCACGAGCCGTCGTGGCAACAAGTGGTGAGAAATCAGATATGTCTGAGTTTGCCAGGTTCATGGTGAGCAGAGAGCTAATCAACACTAGTCTCACGAAATTCGATGATCGTGCAGAGAACTACAGGGCCTGGAAAGCAACTTTCAAGGCAGCCATCGCCAATCTCAACTTAACTGCAGAACAGGAGCCTCCTGATCAAGTGGTTGGGCCCAGGCTCTACAAACCGTATCAAGAGCCTCAGAACCGTCTATGTGGGACAAGTAGAAGCAGGTCTCGCTGCTGCATGGCAGAGACTGGAACGCACCTTTGGCAGCGCAGAAGCAATAGAGAAAGCCCTATTCAAGAGACTGCAGGACATCCCAAAGATCAACCTTAAAGAAGTCCACAAGCTTCAAGACCTAAGTGATCTGCTCATGGAGCTGGAGCTCGCCAAAAGAGATCCTCATCTGTCTGGGCTGTGCTACCTGGATACAGCCCATGGAGTGAACCCAATCGTGGTGAAGCTGCCATACAGTCTGCAGGAGAAATGGGCAACGTCAGTTTCAAGGTACAAAAGAATGCATGACGTCACCTTTCCCCCATTTATTCAGTTCTGCAAGTTCATCGACGAGCAGGCCCAGATGAGGAACGACCCCAGCCTCGACTTCCTAGAGTTCAACACTTCGGCAGCTGCAACATCATCATCAAGGTATGCAGGTGCCATACACAAACGGAGAGACATTAAGAACACTGTGAGTGTTAGGAAGACTGAGCTACCATCACCTGCAGCACGCACAGATAAACAGAACACCATATCATCACGAGATAAGTCTTTCAATCAAGAATGTCCCATCCATAAAAAAACGCATTCACTGAACAAGTGCAGAGGGTTTAGATCCAAAACCCTACAGGAGCGCAAGAAAGTCCTCACAGAGCTTGGGATTTGTTTCAAATGCTGCGCATCACTTGAGCACATGGCCAAGGACTGTAAATCCATCGTCAAGTGTGAGGAGTGTCATAGTGAAAAACACGTTTCAGCCATGCACCCAACCCAGCTAGCTAGAGACACACCGGCTGCAGTCACCACCACTCCCACTCCAAGTCATGGCGGGGAGCCCAAGAATCAGACTGACACCACCACAGCCATCTCCTGCTCATGCTCAGAGGTATGTGGAGAGGGCCAAACACAGAAATGTTGTGCCCGAATATGCCTCATCAAGGTTTATCCCGAGGGACATCCAGAAAAGGCAATGAAGGTGTATGCCATTATAGACGACCAAAGCAACCGGTCCCTAGCAGGAACCAAATTCTTTGAAGCCTTCGGAATTAATGGACCATCAGAACCCTACACCTTGAACACCTGCTCGGGTCGCATAGAGACTAGCGGCTGAAGAGCCCAGGGATTCATTGCTTCTCCTATCAATGGGAAGACTGAAATACCTCTACCAACGCTCGTTGAATGTGACCAAATACCCAGCCACAGGAATGAAATTCCTACCCCAGAAGCTGCATTTCATCAACCACACCTAAGACACCTCGCTAGTGTTATCCCACCTCTGGACAATAACGCAGAGATTCTACTCCTGCTCGGCAGAGACCATCTAAGGGTACACAAGGTGCGACAGCAGTGTAATGGGCCTGACTATGCACCATACGCCCAGAGACTGGACTTGGGATGGGTAGTTATAGGAAATGTGTGCATTGATCGATCAGAAATTGATTCCTTCAAGACTTACGTGCATGGAGATGGACGCCCAAGCTGCTTAAAGCCATGTCCTCATCACTATGGAGTGAAAGAGAAGTCTTCAGACACAATACAGCTACCTGACATCGCTTCTTCTCTGCATATCGACAACTTGGGAAGATCAGTCTTTCACACAACCATGGACAACGATAAAGTAGCCTTGTCAGTAGAGGACAGAGAATTCATCGGAATAATGGACTGTGAGTTTTCTAAAAACAAAACCAACCACTGGGTCTCTCCATTACCCTTCCGATCTACCAGGGTAAGACTTCCAAACAACCGAGATCAAGCTCAGACTAGGTGTAACTCTCTTCAGCGTTCCATGAACAGCAAGCCTGAAATGAGAGAACACAGCGTCGCCTTTATGGACAAAGAAGTCTGCAACAACCTAGCAGAACCTGTACCAACTGAACTGAATCCAGCAGATCACGCAACTAGACCTATGTCTATAAGTTCTTTTGCTAACTCTTCTTCGCTTACAGATTTAGAGTTCCTGCTGAGACAGTCAGAAGAGGGTGTCCAGGAAGCCTTCAGCATCCTAGATCCAGACAACGATCCAGATGTCCGAGCTGAAGTCAATACCCTGGCCACCAGTGCAGAAAAAACTTCCAACTTCTGTTGCCAACGTTTTGAACGTTTCTCCAGCTGGATGAGGCTCGTCAGGACTGTCGCTAGGTTAGTGCACATCGCCAGATGCTATCGTACAGACCTTAAAAACAAAGACTGTCATCGCTAGCATGTCTGCCACAAACCCCTTTCCGCTGAGGACATCTCCCATAGAGAGTCCCTCATAATACGCCACCTCCAACAGAGTGAATTCGCCATAGAATGGAAGTGTTTACACAGCAAACAGCAGATTCCATTAAGAAGCTCTCTCGCCAATTTAAAACCAGTCATTGACAGTTTCAGCTTACTGAGAGTTGGCGGTCGTTTAAATCAGGCTCATCTTGGAGTTGCAGAACAAAATCCTCTCATCATTCCCAACAAACACCATGTTACAGTCTTGCTGATCCGACACCACCATGAAAAGACTGAACAACAAGGCAGGCAAATTACAGAAGGTGCTTTACGGTCTGCAGGCCTCTGGATTATTGGAATGAAGAGACGTGTAGCACAAATACTACACAATTGTGTGCACTGTCGTAAAGCGAGAGGAAAACAACTGTACCAACAAATGGCTGACTTGCCTACAGACAGACTTTCTACAGAGCCACCTTTCACCTACGTGGGCCTAGACGTTTTCGGACCATGGATGGTGTCCACACGCAGAACTCGCGGAGGCCAAGCAAACAGCAAGTGGTGGGCTGTGTTATTCACCTGCATGAGTGTTCGAGCCGTTCACATTGAGGTGTTAGAGTCCATGGATACCTCCAGCCTAATCAACGCCTTGAGAAGGTTCCTTGCCATCAGAGGACCAGTGAAACAGCTGAGGTCTGACCGTGGAAGCAACTTCGTCGGTGCATGTAGAGAACTGAACATCGACACCAAACCTATCCAAGATCAGCTGGCAGAGAAAGGTTGCACCTGGATCTTCAATCCCCCTCACAGTTCTCACATGGGAGGCTCCTGGGAGAGAATGATCGGGATTTCACGCAACATCTTGAACTCCATGCTAATGGACTTTAATTCCTCAAGACTCACACATGAGACTCTAGTCACTCTTTTAGCTGAAGTCTCAGCCATTATCAATTCAAGACCCCTTGTGCCGGTGACCATGGATCTAGAAACACCAACCATATTGACTCCTACTATTCTTATTACCCAAAAAACTGACAACGCGGTAATGCCCAGTGGAGAGTTCACCCACGCGAACGCTTATCAAAAACACTGGAAACGGGTTCAATACTTGGCTGACTACTTCTGGATCCCAAGCCAAACCTCAAGGAAGGAGACCTAGTCCTCATGAAAGATCAGACCACAGAAAGGACTGACTGGCCTATGGGACTAATTACTAGGATACTGCCTAGTCAGGACGGCAATGTTCGGAAGGTGGAGCTAAAGGTCATCAGGAAAGGTGAGACGAAGACCTTTGCAAGGCCAATCCACGAACTTGTTCTGCTTTTGCCCATAGAGAGCGTCACTACAGGATGAACGCTACCGGACCTGAACTTTGAGCCATCCTTCTTGTTTTGGACTCAATTGAGCTTGTTTTTGCATTTAACATGCCTTTCCTTTCAGGTTGTATTATGGACTCAATAGTGAAATCCCCAAAGTGAATTTCAGACGGGGAGTGTGCTGTTTCTATTTGTCTTAGTTAAAACGGTTATTTAATGTTTTTCATGCTTGTCTCTGCTGCCATCTACTGGTCAGACCTTTCAGCTCCTCTGTTTCTTTTGCCCAGCCCATGGGAGTGTCTGATGACCCTCTTGCATCACATCCTGGTATGTTCATTCCAAACCAGAGTTTGTGAGAACAACATCCATTGGATTGGAGCTACTAGGAGCAAAGTCTTCTGACCACGTAGTAGCTTCAGAGGCAAGCATCACTGGAGAATTACAATGCCAAGTACTTGGATTACTGCACTCTGCATGTCCTAACCTTTGGAGAAAATAAACCACCATTGTTTCATCTCAACCTGTGCATGTTTTCACTCTGGAGTGCTCTGGCCCTGTCTGCCTCACCTATAGGAAAAACGAAGGTAAGATTCTCACAGCCTCTCACAACTACGCACCTTCCATCGCCTTTAAGTGGGGACAGAACAGTGAGTATTGGGCTTCTGTAAGAATACAAGGGGACAGATTAATCACTGAACCCGGAATAGTCTCCTCTTATCTGTAGGATTTCCTCGGTTTTCTCCAATAACCCTGTCTGGTCAGATAGCGCTGTTTACTCAGCTGTGGAAGCCAAACCACTTGTTCCTTGCACCGGACCAGAGGCTGGAGATACCTGCTCTAGAGTGGTGAGCTGAACATATATTTATTTATACTGCTGGCAGCCTTTCCATGCTCCCCCATGCTCCCTATATACTGCTGGCAGCTCCCCCATGCTCCCTATATACTGCTAGCAGCTCCCCCATGCTCCCTGTATACTGCTGGCAGCCTCTCCATGCTCCCTGTATACTGCTGTCAGCCTCTCCATGCTCCCTGTATACTGCTGGCAGCTCCCCCATGCTCCCTGTATATTGCTGGCAGCTCCCCCATGCTCCCTGTATACTGCTGGCAGCTCCCCCATGCTCCCTGTATACTGCTGGCAGCTCCCCCATGCTCCCTATATACTACTGGCAACTCCCCCATGCTCCCTATATACTGCTGGCAGCCCTCCCATGCTCCCTATATACTGCTGGCAGCTCCCCCATGCTCCCTATATACTGCTGGCAGCTCCCCCATGCTCCCTATATACTGCTGGCAGCTCCCCCATGCTCCCTGTATACTGCTGGCAGCTGCCCCATGCTCCCTGTATACTGCTGGCAGCTCCCCCATGCTCCCTGTATACTGCTGGCAGCTCCCCCATGCTCCCTGTATACTGCTGGCAGCTCCCCCATGCTCCTGTATACTGCTGGCAGCTCCCCCATGCTCCCTATATACTGCTAGCAGCTCCCCCATGCTCCCTGTATACTGCTGGCAGCCTCTCCATGCTCCCTGTATACTGCTGTCAGCCTTTCCATGCTCCCTGTATACTGCTGGCAGCTCCCCCATGCTCCCTGTATACTGCTGGCAGCTCCCCCATGTTCCCTGTATACTGCTGGCAGCTCTCCCATGCTCCCTGTATACTGCTGGCAGCTCCCCCATGCTCCCTATATACTACTGGCAGCTCCCCCATGCTCCCTATATACTGCTGACAGCCCTCCCATGCTCCCTATATACTGCTGGCAGCTCCCCCATGCTCCCTATATACTGCTGGCAGCTCCCCCATGCTCCCTGTATACTTCTGGCAGCCTCCCCCATGCTCCCTGTATACTGCTAGCAGCCTCCCCCATGCTCCCTATATACTGCTGGCAGCCTCCCCCATGCTCCCTATATACTGCTGGCAGCCTCTCCCATGCTTCCTATATACAGCTGGCAGCCTCCCACATGCTCCCTATATACTGCTGGCAGCCTCCCCCATGCTCCCTATATACTGCTGGCAGCCTCCCCCATGCTCCGTATATACTGCTGGCAGCCTCCCCCATGCTTCCCCGGCCATGCACTGATTTAAAAAAAAACAAACAAAAACCAAACACGTTTTTACCTCTCTCCTCGTCCCCCCGCTGCTGTCCTCACGTGTCCATGTTCCCCGCTGCTCCATCCTCATCTCTCCTCCGCTCCCCTGCAGCTGCGTATGGCGTCCTCCCACCCTGCGCTCCATGCTCTGAGCACAGCGGACGCACAGGAGTGACGTCACCGCGCAGGCACAGAAGGAGAATGGAGCGTGGAGCTGCACGGGCCACTCGACGCTCCTTCATTGTTACTCTGCGTGATGACGGGGAAGGGGGGCCCGGTGCTGCCGCCGTTGACAACGGGCAGGGAGGCCCGCTGTCAGCGGCGGAGGCACCGGGTCATACAGCGGCCGCTTGGTCTGCGCCAGATCAGCGCAGCTCCTCTCACAGAAAGGAGCTGCTTGCTGATCTACAGAGCGGGCCCCTAAAAGCTGCTGGGCCCGGTCGCACTCGCGACCTCTGCAACCGCGGTAGTTACGCCCCTGGTCACAGAAATAACTTGAATCTGACAATAGTAATAATAAATTAAAAGTCAGACATTGCTTTTCAACCATGCTTCTACAGAATTTAAAAAACATTAAACTCATGAAACAGGCCTAGACAGAAATGATGGCACCCCTGAAAATAATGTGACAAAAGGGACATGTTAAATCAAGGTGTGTCCACAAATTAGCATCACAGGTGACTACAGTCTTGTAATCAGTAAGTGGGCCTGTTTGGTGACATGTGTGTACCACACTCAACATGGACCAGAGGAAGTGAAGGAAAGAGTTGTCTCAGGAGATTAGAAAGAAAATTATAGACAAGCATGTTAAAGGTAAAGGTTATAAGACCATCTCCAAGCAGCTTGATGTTCCTGTAACTACAGTTGCACATATTATTCAGAAATTTAAGATCTATAGGACTGTAGCCAACCTCCCTGGACGTGGCCGCAGGAGGAAAACCGATGATAAATCAAAGAGACGGATAATACAAATGGTAACAAAAGGGCCCAGAAAAACTTCTAAAGAGATGAAAGGTGAACTTCAAGCTCAAAGAAGATCAGTGTCAGATCGCACCATCCGTCATTGTTTGAGCCAAAGTGGACTTCATGGAAGACGCCATTGTTGAAAAAAACCCATAAACATCCAGACTGGAATTTGCCAAACTACATGTTGACAAGCCACAAAGCTCCTGGGAGAATGTCCTATGAACAGATGAAACAAAAATGGAACTTTTTGGCAAGGCACATCAGCTCCATGTTCACAGATGGAAAAATGAAGCATATCAAGAAAAGAACACTGTCCCTACTGTAAAACATGGAGGAGGCTCAGTAATGATCTGGGTGTCAGGTTTCCAGGTTTTCCAGTTCTCTTTTGAATGAGCTTGCCCTCGGTTAACATGGAGTTTAAGGTTCTGTTGCCCTACTTCCTGTCCAGCTGCTTAAAAGGCCGCCTCTCAGCCCAGTCCAGTGCCTGAGTATACTGCTTGCTGTGTGCTCCTGCTTTGCTGTTTCTACTTCCTGATTGCCTTGGATTCTCCTGAAACTCTACCGACCGACTCTGGACCATACCCGGTTTTCTTCAAGCTGTGCCCGGACTCCGTCTGCCGTCTTTGATCAGCACTCTGCCCGGTTCGTAACCACTCTGGACAATCATCCCGTACGGACACTCCTGGACTATACCACTTGCCCCTTGTGTACCGGCTGCCGCACATTTAGGCCTTCCGGGGTTGATTGCCGGACAGTCCCTGTACAGGGGTTCGCTCTGGTGGTCTCCCTGGGGGAGTCCGGTGCGTGGCCCCGGGAATCCCCTTCGCTCCGTTTTGTGTGTTGTTTTACTGTGTTTATTCCCGTTGTGTATCTACCGTGGTGACATATTATATAACATCTTGTACCAAGAACTCGTCTCTGTTGTCATTGCCCTAACGCAATCGAAATCCTCAGAACATACAGTAGTATTACACTGGGGCTGCTTTGCTGCATCTAACACAGGGTGTCTTGAATCTGTGAAGGCTATAATGAAATCTCAAGACTATCAAGGAATTCTAGAGAAAAATGTGCTGCCAAGTGTCGTTGGTCTCAGTCGCAGGTCATGGGTCTTGCAACAGGATAATGACCCAAAATGCACAGCTAAAAACACCCAAGAATGGCTAAGAGGAAAACACTGGACTATTCTTAAGTGGCCTTCTATGAGCCCTGACCTAAATCCTATTGAGCATCTTTGGAAAGAGCTGAAACATGCCGTCTGGAAAATGCAACCTTCAAACACAAGACAACTGGAGCAGTTTGCTCTTGAGGAGTGGCCAAAATACCTGTCGAGAGGTGCAGAAGTCTCATTGACAGTTACAGGAATAGTTTGATTGCAGTAATTGCCTCAAATGGTTGTGCAACCAAATATGAAGTTAAGGGACCATCATTTCTGTCCAGGCCTATTTCTTGAGTTTTATTTTTTTTTTAATTCTGTGGAAGCATGGTTGGAAAGAAAAGTCTGACTTTCATTTGTTAATTTTCATAGATTTTTAACTTATTATTATTATTGTCAGATTCAAGTTATTTCTGTGACCATTGTGGGTTTTTCTATCATTAAACAAGGGGTACCAACAATGTATGTGTGACGACATGGACTCTCATGGGTTAAAGTTTCTTAAAATTCAGCCAGACAGGATGATAGATTGTTTATAGACGGGGGAGAAGTCCCTCATTGTTTTTACAAGACTCATGTTGACTCAATGTAATTGTGTTGGCCACTGAAAGCCAGACGTATTGTTCTCCAGAGTTTTCCAGTAATCATTGTATTGTAGTTGTGTATTGCTAATGTGATTACCTTAGTAGCCATTGTCGAGTCTGTGACTCCCAGACTACATGTATACCCTCAGTGTTTCTGTAGACATCATTTGGATGAACATTGTCCATTCAGCTTGAGATTCATCCAATGGGAGAGGCGCTCTTGTCCAACCAATCGATGAGGACGTAGTGTATCTAAGTGGAAGGCTGTGGCTATAAAAGGGACTTCTTTAAGCCACCAGGTGGTTGATGGATGCTGATGGATCCAGTCTAGTCTCTTAGGAGCTGACTAGAGGATCAGGATATCTTATGGCTTCAATCTAGGGACTCTGGTTCCGGTTGGAGACCATATCCACAGCCTAGGGATTTCGACTCCGGCTGCCAGGATTGTAACATCATATCAAGACTACCTAAGGAGGACACTCAGGTTGGGACAATCCGGTCACCTGGCTACAGACCTTACAGACCTCACACAGCTTCCTAAATCTGGCACTATTCCTTTCTCGGTGGGTGCCCGCCGAAAGTGGGGTAAGCGGCCCTGGAAGCTCTGAGGCATGGACATTCTAAATCCCTGGTGAGCCAGCGGAAGGGTGAGACTCTGTTGCCGGTTACATTTGTGTGTTTTGCTGGTTATGTGTTATGTGCCGTTAATTGTTTGGGGATCCAATAAAGTCTAATTATTGTGGTTCCCTCATCCTGTGTTGTCTGAGTAGTGTTACGCCCATGGTTAAGGAGGCCGGCGTTCAGTTGGGATGAGCCCTGAGCCATGCTGTTTTTCTAAAGGCGGCGGGTTTTAGTGGACGAGAGCACCCACTGAGCCCCGTGTCTCCACAGTATGAACTAGGGTTTACAATGTTAAAGGGAACCAACAACCAGGATTTTGCTATCTGAAGTAAAAGCATTGCCATACTGCCACTAAGATCCTGAATCCAAGCATACCTGTTGTAGAAAGATTGGATGCTTAATTGCGGAAATATCTGTAATCAAAGTTGCAGAAATGCACTGCACTTTGATTGATGTGTGCAGTGGGGCAGGCTTTTTTGGGTTGGGTTCAGGTGTATATTCCTGCTTTCTCTATGGCATGCCCCCTTTTCTTTATTTAAATATTGTGCTGCCATTGCTTCTGTTGGTGGCTCGTGAGCATTGCCACAGTAATGAAAAATTCATTACTTCATTAAAATGGCGCCGAAGTCCGCGCATGTGCATCCAGTGCCAGCGATCTCCGGTCCAGTTTTATTGAAGATACTGTGGAGAAGATTATGAGCTGCATCGGTGCGTGCGCAGATTTTTTTCTTTACATCTTTACATGTGCCCCTGCCACGCATAGTCTTCTCTGCACTATCTTTAATAAAATGGCACCAGCAATCGCGGTTCGCACGTGTGCGGACATTGACACCACTTTAATAAAGACATCACTATTATGGCAATGTGCGATATTTAACTAAAGAAAAGGGGGCATGCCATAAAGGACAAAGGCGGAGGAATATACACTGAGGACCCGACCCACAAAGGCTTGGGCCACTGCACGCATCAGTCAAAGATACAGTGTATCTCAGCATATCACGCGGACTCTCACCATTTTAGTGAAGACATCATTATTGTGGCAATGTGCATGCTCCGTTACCAGTAGCAATGGCGGTGCGATCTTTAAATAAAGAAAAGAGGGCACGTCATAGAGGATGCAGGAGGAGGAATTTACAGCGAGGACCATTGCCATAGAGGCCCACCCCTGAGGCAGATGTCAATCAAAGAGCAGTATATTTCTGGAACTTTGATTAAAGATATTTCAGCAATCAAGCATCCAATATTTCAACAACAGGTATGCCTGGATTCAGCATCCTAGTGCCAGTATGACACTGCCTTTACTTCATATAGCAAAATCTTGGTGGTTGGTTCCCTTTAATGTATAATCTGTGGGTTCCAAAGACCCCCCAATAAGTATAATGAAGGAAAGGTGGTCATCTAAAGGTGTACTGAGTTGTCTTATTGCACAGAGCTTTACCAGTCTAAACTTACAGTACCTGTATGTGATTTTTTTCTGAGGAAGGAGAAAGTTTTCTCCGAAATGTATTGACAAAATAAATCACTTTAGTTCCTTTTTGGATATGCTTCTTTAACAAGATAGCGCGGCATTAACCTATTTCCTACAGATCTTACATAACTTACAGTATCTGGTGCTGCAATGTAGTCCAATACCCGTGAACGGGACTGAGTTACATTGCTGCGTACAGCTACATTCGCTCTTCGAGCTCATTCAGATGAGCATATAAATTGGACATGTGCAATCTGATTTTTTTTTATCGGAGAGCTCTTGGAGCAATGGTATACCATGGGGCAGGTACAGTCATTTGACTGGCATAAAAAAAAAATTATAGCAAAAATTAAAAAGGTCTGAAATTCTTATGGTAATAAAAATGTCTTCTGATTATATTTAGCTGGTGTAGGCAATAACGAATTGTGTGTCTGGTAACTTTAATAATTCACTGGTTCATAGTTCAATGCAACTTGAAGGAATTAAGAAATACTAATATACTTTAGGTATTTAATAAACTTTCTTTGTCTGGCTTGTGTTCAGGCTGGAAAATTGATTTTTTAATTAGTCTGTAAAAGTGTCATTTTTACTGTCCAGATTTTTATTACTGGAAAAAAAAACAACTCAAATTTCTTTGTACAAGTTTTACCTACCATACTTCTCCGTTACTTTTTTTTTTTTTAATTCTAGGGAAAATGCCAACCAATGGTTCTGAGAATGAAGAGTGCTTATCTGAAGGGAGGGGCGACTTCAGTGCTGAAATAGTGGCTGAGGACCGGACAGTGGATGGAGAGCCTACGAGAGCGAAGAACGATGGGAGGAAAAAAGTCTGGATCCCATTCATGTGAACTCGGTAAGTTCTTAGAAGGATAGTTTCTAGAATAAGGATACAGTTGGACCTTATTAACGCTGCGCTTTGCTACATTTTTCGAAAAATAAACCCATTTCTTGGCAAATACCGGTTCTAAAAATCAAATAAAGGGATTGTTTGTGGAAAACAAATAATATATTAACCCTTAAAAACATCAATTTTAATTCAGTCTCTTAAAAACATCCAAAAAACATACACTGATCAAACAAATACCTAAAGTGCACATTTAGAAAAAGGAGGAGGGTTAGAGAGTAAACACCCTACAATTAAGCCTCCCTCCTGTCCACTACCTCACGCGGGGGTTGGCACCCTAATAATCAACGATATGGCGCCCCCACTCATCGATGGCTATCCTTAACCTGCCCCATCTTGTCCTAACGGCAGGTTTGAAAGGTGCTCATATCTAATCATAAGGTGCAAAACCTGTTCAATCTGTATATCATGGCATCTGTCCGGCACTTTGTGTACCTGGCCTCCTGATGACCCCTCTGGGAGAAACGCGTTGAGGCAATCTGTGTTTTTGGATGTTTTTAAGATATTGAATTAAAATTGATGTTTTTAAGGGTTAATATATTATTTGTCAAATATCGGTTCTAAAGAAATTGATAACTGAAGTGCACCTAGGTGAGACGTCCTGCAAACTTTTCTTTTACAAGCTTATACACATATTTCTTGCCATGGGCATCTTGTCTATTGTACTTTTTTTCATGAAAGCATGAGGTACTAGACGGATATACTTGAGATTTGGAAGACATTCCCTCATAGGAGTTATTTCAGATGTAAGACCTTCTCCAAGAACATAGAGTAGCAGTTGTAGTGAAATAGTGTGCTGCAAAAATGCTGCAAAGCAAGAACATTTTAAAAAATAGACATGTTAATAGTTTATTTTAGTCAACTAATAAAATATAAAGTGAATGAACAAAAGAGAATACACCATTCCCTATTTCAGATGGATGTGTGTCCCCGGATGCATCGGCAGTTGAAATATAATGTCGTGCAGAGAGCCATCGGCTCCCTGCACAGCAACACCTATACAAGCCACCGGCCTATCAGAGGTCGGCAGCTGACGTCAATGTGGCCTTCGCTGGCAGTGCATGATGTCACTACTATACACCACACTCTGCACTGGTTATGGAGGAGGAAAAAGACGCTGCACTTTAGGGGAGCAGAGACACGTAAGAGGAATCTTTTTTTTTTTAACATGTGTTTTTAAAAAAATAGGGACATTATTAAAGAATGAAGGCCAGCATGCAGGAAATTAGTACAGAAAGAGGCCAGATTTGGGAAATTATTACGAAAAGGGTTTTGGATGGTGGGACATTATTACAGGATGGAAATGTGGCGCACCTGAGGCTTCAGTCGCCACAGGGTACTGCACCTCATTTAAGGTGCAGCATTCATTCCGGGTAAGGAGGAGGTTATTCACCGGCATTTATCACATTGCATACAACATACAGCTTAGTAGCCAACTACTGGGACTGGGGTAGAGGTAGCCGTCATGGAAACGGGACTTTCCACTCACTGGTCAGCAACTGGGGGGTGGTGCCACTGGGGAGTTAGGAGACATATACACTCAGAGAGAACAATTCGAGACAGGGAAGATGTGAGATGCAAAAGAACACGGTCGCTGAGGTGAGAGCTGATAGCTCCCTCAGGACCGGCGCAGACAGGGTGCGGAGCCCTAGGTTGGGGGTAACTTTATGTCCCTCTAACAAATTCGCTGGGCAGGGGATTCCAAGTCTCCTGGCCCACCAAAAGGGCCCAGGGCAAAGCAGCACATAGAGCAAGGAGTTGTGATGATGATCGAGCCCATAACGGACTCACGTTGCCTGCTATATGAGACAGGAACAAAACCCAGGACACGGGTCTCTGTAGGACTACAAGTTACAGTGATCCATCAAACACAGCGCAAAGAGGAAGGGCTCACAATCCACAGCACCGGTTCTGGCATCTGACCTATCTGGGATCAGCTGAAGCCCATCAAAGTGGGGATCGGCACTCCAAGGGTGAAGGCCTTACAGTGAGTAAAGACCTTGAACTGCAGCCTCTGTGTCATCCAATTTCTACCGGTGCCAGGGGCGTACATAGAAATCATGGGGCCCCATAGCAAAAGTCTGAATTCCTCCCCCCCCCCCCGAATAAAAAAAAAAATACAATAAAATATTAATATAATAAACAGCATATACATTACTGGTGGTCCATAGAAGTTACTGGGAAGCCAGTGGGGGGCATAAAAGTGACTGGGGACACATATACACATTATGAATTAATCTTTATCCTAGCCAGGCTCTACATCTACCAGTCCAGTAAGTAGACTATTACTGGGCGTGGCTCCGTCTGCAGAGCACCAGTCTAGGCAGTGCTGAGTGCCTGTGCTCCTGTCTTGTGACTGTGTACGATGCACTGAGCAGCGCAGGGCCTGACGCTCGCTGGACACTGCAGGGTCTGACGCTCGCTGGACACCGCAGGGCCTGACACTCGCTGGACATCGCAGGGCCTGACACTCGCTGGGCACCGCAGGGCCTGACGCTCACTGAGTAATGCTGCGACAAAATAGTCATACAATTACCAAATAACACATACTATATAGTGTTACTGAACAGCACCCACCATACCAAGACCAATAATACTACTAGACATTGCAAAATAATGCCGCTACACCATGACCAAACATTATCACCACATAGAGTCTGAATATAAGCACCGTCCTGTTACTGAGCAAAGTCCACTGCACAAAGACCAGTGGTTTCACACCGCAAATCCCAAAAAAATCTACAGTATGTGAACTTGGTCTAAAGTAGTGATGTCCTCCTTTGTGCCCCTCACCACACACACACACAATATAAATTTTCAGATGTCTCTCCCGTATAATAGTAATGATAATGACTTTTTATATAGCCTTAGGTACTATAATAAATCACTGCACAACACAGGGATAATACACACAGTGATGTCACAGCACAGGGATAATACACACAGCCATGTCACAGTACAGGGATAATACACACAGCCATGTCACAGTACAGGGTTAACATACACACAGTGATGTCACAGTACAGGGTTAACACATACAGTGATGTCACAGTACAGGGTTAACATACATACAGTGATGTCACAGTACAGGGTTAACATACATACAGTGATGTCACAGTACAGGGTTAACATACATACAGTGATGTCACAGTACAGGGTTAACATACACACAGTGATGTGACAGACAGTACAGGATTAAAACACAGTGATGTCACAGTACTGGGTCAACACACAGGGATGTGACAGTACAGTTTCTTTCTGTAGTGTTACAGGCAGACATTTGTACATTATAATACTGACCTGCTCCTGTGCTGTGAGTGGCAGCCTCTGGCCTCATGCTGTACTTCCTGTCAGATGTCCTGGCTGTGCTTAGATCCTGTCCTTTGCGTTTTCTTTCTATTCTTTCTGTTCTACCTTTTCCCTTTTCTCTGCTCAATCTCCCTCTTTTCTCTGCTTGCAAAACTCAGGTCTCTGCTCCTTAATAGCTCCATATTTTCAATCTGCTGCACTGTAGTGAACAAGCTCCGCCCCCTCTCCTGATTGGCTGTTCTTCTCCTGGCATCTCTTACACCTCTCTGATTGGAAGAAGATGCTACCTGTCGTCCACTCCCTCCTCTTCAGCAGAGGGCGCGCGGTGTGCAGTGTGGGCGTGTCTGCTCCTCTGTGTTATGGTGGACTACAGCTGTACAAATAGTGCGGGCCCCCTGTGGCCTTTAGCAGCTGCTTGGTGACCGGGCAGCCCGTGCTGTGAATGAGGAAAGTGAAATCGCAAACACAGCAGGCAGCCGTCACTGGGCCCCTTTCATGTCACAGGCCCCATAGCAGTGGTGTGGCCTGCCTCTATTGACGGTACGCAACTGACCGACGCCATCGCCCCTGTGCTCTGGCGCCATAGACTACTACCACCGTCATCCTCCGTGGGGCCTAGCTCTGCCTGTGGAGAGCTGCAACACCCGAGCTGCATGACATTCCGCCCCAGAAGAGAGAAGTCCCGCAGCTGCGGCTAATAATTGGCCGTACACCACAGGTGGCGTCACAACAACTACTCCCATCGTCCCCGTCCCCAGCTTTATGGATACGTCCAGGGTCACGGAACCGGGCAAGGCCACCGCGGCGACCCAGGACAAGAACCCGGTGACGGGTAACCCACAGACCTCGTGGGCGTGTCAGAAACATTATTAAATAAATGGGTCAAGATGTGGCACATTATAAAAGAAAGGGACCAGCATGTAGACATTATAAAGGAAAGGGGGCTGGATAGGGGACATTATTACAGGATGGAGGATAGGCTGGGGGAACATTTTAAAGAAAGGGGAAGGGGGACATTATTACAGGAAGGGTCCAGGATGGGAAACATTATTAAAGGATGAGGGACAGGACGAGGAAAATTAATAAAGGACTGGGCGAGGATAAGGCACAATATTACAAGATGAGGCCAGCATATTTCCTGCTGTTCTAATGGCTGCAGTGTATAGCAGATGTGGGTTTGTTATAATGTCTTGCGATCTATAAGGTGTCCCTGAATTAGAACAGAAAATATGCATCTTCATTAGAACTAATTCTGACAACAAGACGAGTCCC
The DNA here is from genome assembly GCF_048569485.1 of Anomaloglossus baeobatrachus. Classification (NCBI taxonomy): domain Eukaryota; kingdom Metazoa; phylum Chordata; class Amphibia; order Anura; family Aromobatidae; genus Anomaloglossus; species Anomaloglossus baeobatrachus. The sequence goes on along the minus strand of NC_134354.1, from coordinate 669,769,345 downwards.
GTATGCCCCCTTTAAAAAATAGAGAAGGTATGTGCAAACGTGCATTCTTAAACTAAAAGTGCAGTCCTTTAGAAAAGGGTTTAGAACTGTGCTTGGTAACAGTGCAAACATTTCATAAATTATATAATAATGGAAGTAACAAGACTTCAAAGTATAAAAAAATCTTCTTATCTGAACTACATACTTCATAAAGTACTTACAACTTTCACTCTAATATTTCAGCTTTTAGAAGCTGGGGTGTGGTGTGGGCGGGGGGTCTGTGTGGGGTGTGTGTGCGTGGGGGGGGGGGGGGTGTTCCCATTTTATATAAATAAAGCTTAAAGTAAATGTCCCACTTTTAATGTCAGTAATAATAATCTGTGGGATCATTTTTTAGATATGTCTTTATAACATTAGCGTCCATTCTTTGCTACAGAGCTTCCAAATCCTGTTTAAACATTGAGTTGCTGATAATTATCACTGCCTGAAGCTGCCACTAGGTGGGCTTTCTACGTGCTGTTTTTATATTAAAGGGAACCTGTCAGATCCAATATGCACCCAGAACCACGAGCAGTTCTGGGTGCATATTGCTAATCCTTGCCTAAAGGGGGCTTTACATGCTGCGACATCGCTAATGCGGAGTCGTTGGGGTCACGGAATTTGTGACGCACATCCGGCCGCATTAGCGATGTTGCTGTGTGTGACACCGATGAGCGATTTTGCATCGTTGCAAAAACGTGCAAAATCGCTCATCGGTGACATGGGGGTCCATTCTCGATTATCGTTACTGCAGCAGTAACGATGTAGTTCGTCGCTCCTGCGGCAGCACACATCATTATGTGTGACACCGCAGGAACGAGGAACCTCTCCTTACCTGCCTCCCGGCCGCTATGAGGAAGGAAGGAGGTGGGCGGGATGTTCCGGCCACTCATCTCTGCCCCTCCGCTTCTATTGGGCGGCCGCTCAGTGACGTCGCTGTGACGCCGCATGGACCGCCCCCTTAGAAAGGAGGCGGTTCGCCGGTCACAGCGACGTCGCCGGGCAGGTAAGTATGTGTGACGGGTCTGCGCGATGTTGTGCGGCACGGGCAGCGATTTGCCCGTGTCGCACAACAGATGGGGGCGGGTACCCACGCTAGCGATATCGGGACCGATATCGCAGCGTGTAAAGTAGCCTTTACAGTCCCTGTATACACCAGCATAGATAAAGAGATCTTTAGAAAAAGCATTTCTAAAGCTCTTTTACCGTATGCTAATGAGTGAGGGGACTAGTCCCCTGGGCGTTAGTTCCCCTGGTTAGTTGGCTCCAGGGGAGCGTCAGAGGATGATCTTACTCACCTCTCCGCCGTCATCGCGTCCGACGGGGAATTTCAGTTTGGTGCGCATGACCCGTAGTTTCGGTCATGCGCACTATGAAGCTGACTTCAAACTGAAGTAGTGCTCATGACCCAAACTCCGGGGTCATGTGCACCAAGCCAAAATTCAGCGTTGGACGCAATGGCGGCAGAGAGGTGAGTGAGATCATCCTCTGATGCTGTACATTCATTAGCATGTTAGCACGCCGACCGGGGTGTACTAACATGGTAATGGAGCCACCTGGCCGGGGAACTAATGCCCAGGTGACTAATCCCCTCGCTCATTAGCATACTGTAAAAGATGTTTATCTGTTTATTTGTCATCCCCCCAGCTCCATCACTCTCATTCCCATCCTTTGAGGTCCACACCATCAGGCTCTTCCATCCCCTTCCCCTCAGAGTAGCTGTCATATACCGTCCACCAGGCTCACCCACCCAGTTCCTTGACCACTTTTCAGCCTGGCTGCCACACTTCATGTGCTCTGAATTTCCAACCCTCATCCTAGGAGACTTCAACATCCCCATGAACAGCCCCTCCTCCCATCTGCATCCCAGCTTCTATCTTTAACCACCTCCCTTGGCCTCTCACAGCTCTCATCCACTGAGACACATGAAGATGGTAACACCTTTGACCTGGTCTTTTTCCGCTTCTGCTCAATCTCTCACTTTGACAACTCACCTCTTCCCCTCTCTGACCACAACATCCTCTCCTTCAAGCTCACAAATCCTCGTCCGCCCCAACACACTCCCACCTATCAAACATGCAGAAACCTACAGGCCATTGACTCTCAGAACCTTACAGACTCTTTACACTCATCACTGTCCCCTATCTCCTCACTATCATGTCCTAATCTGGCTGTAAAGCACTACAATGACACACTCAGAAGCACCCTGGACCAAGTAGCACCCCTCAAACTCAGAACCTCCAAACACAGAGTAAAACAGCCTTGGCTCACATCACAAACTCGATTTCTCCAGCGATCCTCTAGGAGTGCCGAACGCCTATGGAGGAAATCCCGCACACCAGAAAACTTCATCCACTACAAGTTCATGTTAAGGACCTACAACTCTTCCCTTCACCTCGCCAAACAGACCTACTTCACCACCTTTATCTCCTCACTATCCAAAATTCCAAAAAAGCTCTTTGACACCTTTCACTCCCTCCTCATTCCCAAAGCACAGGCCCCTATCACAGACCTTCATGCTGATGACCTGGCCTCGTATTTCACAGAGAAAATACAAAACATCCGCCAAGAGATCAGCTCCCAGCCACCAAGCTTTGTGAATCCCATCCCTCCCCATATCCCATCCAGCTCACTTTCCACATTTGATCCAGTCACAGAGGAAGACGTCTCCAGGCTCCTCTCTTCTTCTCGTCCTACCACTTGCCCTACTGATCCCTTTCCCTCACACCTACTCCAGACACTCTCTCCGGTTGTCACTACTCACCTAACTAATATCTTCAATCTCTCTCTCTCTCTTCTGGTATCTTCCCTTCCTCCCTCAAACACTCTATCATTAATCCATTATTGAAAAAACCTTCCCTTGATCCGTCCTGCACAAGCAACTACAGACCAGTCTCCAATCTCTCCTTCATCTCTAAACTCTTGGAGCACCTGGTCTACTCTTGTCTCACCCACTACCTTTCCACTCACTCTCTTCTAGATCCTTTACAGTCTGGCTTCCGCCCTTTACACTCGACAGAAACTGCCCTTGTCAAAGTGACCAATGACCTATTGACAGCAAAACGTAACAGTGACCACTCTCTGCTTATTCTCCTTGACCTTGCCACCTTCGACATGGTTGACCACCATCTCCTTCTCACTATGCTTCATTCTATCGGCCTAAAGGACACTGTGCTTTCCTGGTTCTCTTCCTATCTTTCTGGCCGCTCATTCAGCGTATCATTTGCTGGCTCCACATCTTCTCCTCTTCCTCTCACTGTTGGGGTCCCTCAAGGTTCAGTCCTTGGCCCTCTTCTTTTCTCCCTCTACACTGCCCCAATTGGAATGACCATCAGCAGATTTGGCTTCCAGTACCATCTTTATGCTGATGACACACAGCTATACACCTCATCCCCTGAGCTCACCCCCGCTGTACTAATGAACACAAGTGACTGCCTGACTGCAGTTTGCAACGTCACGTATGCTCTCTATCTGAAACTTAACCTTTCCAAAACTGAACTTCTGCTTTTCCCGCCATCTCCCAACCTTCCTAAACCTGACATCTCCCTCTCTGTGTGTGGCACAACGATAAGTCCTAGGCAGAAAGCCCGCTGTCTGGGTGTTATACTTGACACTGATCTCTCCTTCACCTCCCACATACAATCTCTTGCCCGCTCCTGCCGCTTGCACCTCAAGAACATCTCTAGAATCCGCCCCTTTCTCACAATGGAAATGACAAAAACCCTCACCGTGGCCCTGATCTACTCTGGCCTTGACTACTGTAACTCTCTATTAATTGGTCTACCCCTAACTAGACTCTCTCCTCTACAGTCCATCCTTAATGCAGCAGCCAGGGTCACCTATGTGGCTAACCGCTACTTGGATGCCTCTGCTCTGTGCCAGTCATTGCACTGGCTGCCCATATATCACAGGATCAAATTCAAACTGCTTGTTCTCACCCACAAAGCTCTCCACAGTGCGGCACCCCCTACATCTGCACCCTCCTCTCTGTCTATCATCCCACTCGTTCTCTACGCTCTGCAAATGACTTTCGACTAACATCCACACTAATTCGAACCTCCCACTCCCAAATCCAAGACTTCTTCCGAGCTGCACCAAACCTCTGGAACGCTCTACCCCAAGAAGTTAGGACAAATCACAACTTACTCAGCTTCAGACGCTCCCTAAAAACGCATCTTTTTAGGGCGGCCTATCACACTCCCTAGCCAAACTAATTTCACCTAATCCCTCTACAACTTCTCAGAACATAACCCCAGGTCAAACTCCATGGCACCCAAATGCATCTCAAGGCTCTGGCCTATTGGTCCAGGAAGCCATTATCTATCCCCCATTTCCTTGAGATGGCTGGATTGTTATTGTAAATAAGCACTTGTACCATGCCCCTCCCCCATCTCATTGTAGATTGTAAGCTCTCACGAGCAGGGTTGCCTTTTTCCCTTTAAATATTGTATCTTCTATAATTGTTACTTGTTTGTATATGTTTATGTATATGATATGTATATGAGCCTCCTGAATTGTAAAGCGCTGCGGAATATGTTGGCGCTATAGAAATAAAGATTATTATTATTAAAGATTATTATTATTATTATGAAAATGAAAGAAAGCGATCCAGCTGAGTGACTAGGTGGTTTATTCAGTGCAGTACAGACATGGCATAGTCGTGGTTAACGCGTTTCTGGCTTAACGCCCTTAATCATAACCATAATCTACTACAAGTTATTATTATGTTTAGAAATACTTTTTCTAAAATCTCTTTATCTATGCTAGTGTATACAGGGACAGTTAGGCAGGGAATAGCAATATGCACCCAGAACTGCTCGTGGTTCTGGGTGCATATTGGACCTGACGGGTTCCCTTTAAAGGTGTTATCCCCCAAATTTAAGGGGTTCTCTGTATATATGATATAGATTACTTTTTCTAAGGATAGGACAACAATAGGAGATCAGTAGGAGTCCGAAACTCAGCACCTGACCGATCATTTATTACCATACTTAGCATTCTGGTGTATACAGTGTATGGATTGGAACAGCAATGCCCATCACCCTGTTAGGAGGCCATTACCGGGTACTGCAGGTTAGATTCTGTAAAATATTAGCTGATATGCAGTACCCAGCAGTGGCCACTAAGCAATGTATGGCGCTGTGGTGTTATGCTCTGCATATTGTTTACATCCAGCCTCTATCAGCACTGCGAAAAGCAATGGTACCATGTGTGACCACCACAGATCTTACTGGTGACTACTGGTGAGCGGACCAGTGGAAGTTCTGGTTCTGCTGGTCCAGCTGATCTTTTTTAAAGTTCGGTTTAGGCTCAGACTTGACCTGAACTTCATTTGAAGTCACTGATTGGACAGTTTGGGTCTCTGGCCACATGCAGCCAGCCATAAACAGATCGCTTCCGGGGAGGGTGGGCAGAGTTTGTTTCCATTTTTCTTTTTGGAACACACTACATCCGATCACACTGTTTTTACCCCCAGTGTGAGCCCATCAAACACTGCAAATGGCTCACACAGGGCTAAGAAATGAGTATACTCGAGCACAGCAACGCTTCTGCGAGGGGTTTGCTTTCATAAAGTGCCAAAACTTTGTTTTCTCGGAAAAGTCTGTGTTTGGTACTACTGTTGACCTATTATAAAGAATTGTCATGAATATCAAAGTGGTGGTAAGCTTTAATTTTGTGACAATCCTAGTGGAGAATGCCCATTGCTGGGTATTTTTGTAACATTTTACTTTTTATTTTTTAAAGTTGGACAGTTCTACAAGAAAAAAAATACATGCAAAAAACAGAAGCTGTAATTTCTTTTAGGATTTCTTGGAAATGTTCTAAGCGACACTTCTCTACATGAAACACAACGGTTACTTACCGGTAGCCGGTTTTTCCAGAACCCATGACAGCACCACGTGAGAGAGAGGGATCCGCCCAGCAAGGACAGGAAACCATTCTGAATAAAAGGGCGGTACTTCTCCCCTTCATCAGTTGATTACCGAGAATGAGAGGACCTCCAACAATTGTTAGAACTTACTCCACCACCACTAAACACACACAAGCACACCGAAAGTGCACACCAAGGATGAGAAAGGGAGGGAATATAAGGGTGCTGTCATGGGTTCTGGAAAAACCGGCTACCGGTAAGTAACCGTTGTGTTTTCCCCTCACCCATGACAGCACCACGTGAGAGATTTCCAGAGAAAACCATTTAGGGAGGGACCACCGCCTCAAGCACCCTTCTACCAAACGAAAGAGCAGCCGAGGAGGATAGGTCCAACCGATAGTGTCGGAAAAAAGTAGATTGTGAGGACCAGGTAGCGGCCCTACAAATTTGTTCAATAGATACCTGTGCACGCTCAGCCCTGGAGGTAGACACCGCTCTGGTGGAATGGGCCCGGATGTTCTCCGGAACAGGCGCTCCACTGGAGGAGTAGGCCAAACTAATGGCCTCCCTAATCCACCTAGCGATAGTACTCTTGGACACCCCCTGACCCTTGGTACTACCCTGAAAGGAGATAAATAATGACTGCGTCTTCCTCACTGCCTGTGTGACCGAAAGATAGTGTAGGAGGGCCCTTCGTACATCTAGGGTGTGAAATCTACGTTCCCCCTCATTAGTGGGACGGCTGCAGAATGAGGGCAGGACTATTTCTTGCGTTCTATGAAAATGAGAAGCAACCTTCGGGAGATACGCTGGGTCCGGACGCAAGATGACTCTATCCTCAAGGACCTGAGTGTAAGGCTGCACTACTGACAGGGCCTGCAAATCACCGATCCGTCGTGCCGAGGTCAATGCGACTAGCAATACGGTTTTCAGGGTAAGTAATTTCAGGGAGATCTTAGTCAGGGGTTCAAAGGGGGGTCCCGTGAGGGCATCCAAGACCAAGTTCAGGTCCCAGGGAGGAACCTTCGGTATGATCACTGGCCTAGTCCTACCACTAGCCATAATAAATCGTTTAATCCACTTGTTGGCCGCCAGGTTACAATTGTACAGGGCTCCCAAGGCAGAGACCTGAACCTTGAGAGTGTTCACCGCTAACCCTAGATCAAACCCCTTCTGAAGGAGTTCTAAAATGCACTCCACAGGGGCCTCCGGACCCAGAGGACCATCAGAGAATTCCAGGAATTTTTGCCACACTCTCCCGTATATTTTGGTGGTAACAGGCTTACGGCTCTTTAACAAAGTAGAAATAAGGTCAGGGGAAAAACCTTTGCTCCTTAACAGCGACCTTTCAAATTCCAAGCCGTTAAATGGAATCCCTTCGCTTGCGCGTGGAATACTGGTCCCTGTACTAACAGGTCCGGAACTTCCGGCAGAACCCAGGGATCCGTGACGGACATTGCCCTTAGGAGAGAAAACCATGGTCGTTTGGGCCAGAAGGGGGCGATAAGAAGTACTCTTGCCCTGTCCTCCCTGATTTTTTGCAGAACGGTCGGCAGCATGACAATCGGAGGAAACGCATAAGCTAGCCTGAAGGTCCATGGAACCTGTAGCGCGTCAACTGCGAAGGGCTGGTCCGAGGGGCTTAGCGAACAGAACTGCACTACCTGCCTGTTCAGTCTGGTGGCAAAGAGGTCTATCTGCGGCAAGCCCCAGAGAGTCACTATCTGTCGAAAGACCCGAGGATTCAAGGACCATTCCCCTTGCCGCAGTTGATGGCGGCTGAGGTAATCTGCCGTGACATTGAGACTTGCTTTGATGTGGAGAGCCGAGAGGGAGAGAAGATGCTAAGATGCTGCTCTGCCCAGAGAAACACAGTCTGTAGGACACCTGCATGAGGGATGGGGATCTCGTGCCCCCTTGGTGGTTGACATATGAGACCGTGGACTGGTTGTTGGACATGACCAGAACATGCCACCCGCGAAGGTGAGGGAGAAAGTCGTGTAGGGCACGCTCCACCGCCCATAGCTCCCGGAGATTCGAGGCTTGCGCCGTCTCCTGCGGCGACCACCATCCCATAGAAATGTGCTCGAGAAGGTGAGCCCCCCAGCCGGACTGGCTGGCATCGGTAGTGACCACCCTCCGGTCCCGAGGTAGCCAGGGAACCCCCACAGACAGATTGTCCACGGACGTCCACCAGAGGAGAGATCGTCTGACCGCCCAGGACAGGGTGACGACCCCTTCCAAACAATCGTTTAATGCTCTCTGGGCATACAGAACCTGCCACTGGAGAGCCCTGGAGTGGACCCGACTCCATGGGACCGCCGGGAAGCAAGATGTCAGAGTACCCAGCAAGGACATAGCCTGCCTCAGAGACATCCTGGGATGGTGGATCGCCTGCCGGGCCAAGGCTGAAACCCTCCGAATCTTGTCTGCTGGAAAAAGGCACTGCTGACACACCGAGTTGAGAGTGAGACCTAGAAATGATTGAACAGTGACCGGGTCCATCCGGGACTTCTCGTAATTCACCATCCAACCCAGGTCCTGTAGAGATTGTTGAAGGTATTGGAGATGAGCCGCACATTGTTGCTTGGAGTTCCCAATCACCAGGAAGTCGTCCAGGTAAGGAATCACCAGAATATTCCGTATCCGTAGATGAGCCGTCATCTCTGCCACTATTTTTGTAAAAATCCTGGGGGCGATAGAGAGCCCGAAGGGGAGGGCTCGGAACTGAAAATGACTGACCAAGTTGTTGATGGAAACCGCCACTCGCAGGAACTGCTGAGAATGAGGATGGATAGGGACATGGTAATAGGCGTCCTTCAAGTCTATCACCACCATATAACAGTTGCGGAACAGCAGCTTTATGGCCGACTGAACAGACTCCATCTTGAACGGGAAATACTGGAAAAACTGGTTGAGACGTCTGAGGTTTATTATCGTACGGAAGGAACCGTCCGGCTTTCCTACAAGAAAGAGGGGGGAATAGAACCCCTTTCCCCTTTCCGCCACGGGCACCTCGCACAGGACTGCCTTCCCAATCAACATCCGAATTTCCAATTCTAGAGCATGTTGCTCCGACTGTGACCCCCGAAGAGGAGTGATGACGAAACGCTGTGGTGGCTGAAGTAGAAATTGGAACTAGAGACAGTCTCTGACAATGGATCGAACGTAGGCGTTGGAGGAAATGCTTTCCCACCGCTCCAGAAAGCGAGAAAGGCATCCTCCGACCGGCAGCCTGGCGTCACTGGGCAGACTTCTTTGAGGCGGCTGGGGCGCCCCCGAACATGAAGCCGGAGTCCCGCTTTGGTCTGCGCTCCCACCGCAGATTATCCGGGGGTCTGCCTTTGGAGAATCTCTGCCTCCGAAAGGGACGGGATGAACCAGAGTGGAATCTCGGGAAGGACCCTTTGCCCTCTGACGCTTTATCCAGCACATCCTCCAGCTGTTTCCCAAAAAGCAGGTGACCGTCACAGGGCACCGCACACAATCTGTGTTTGGATTGCAGATCTCCTGGACAGCCCTTCAGCCATAACGCCCGTCTGGCCTGATTAGACAAGCCCGCAGAACGCGCTCCCAGCCTAATAACATCCGCTGAGGAATCTGCCAAAAAGGCTGCAGCCCCCTGGAGAAGCGGAAATTTTGACAGGATCTTGTCACGGGAGGTGTTATCCCGCAATTGATCCTCAACCTGTTGGAGCCAGATCATGAGAGAACGGGCTGTACAGGTATTTGCGATGGCCGGCCTCAAGCTCCCCGCAGATGTCTCCCATAGGTGCTTAAGAAGGACATCCGCTTTTTTGTCCAGGGGACCCGAGTCCTCTAGGGGAATGCCTCCTCGCCGAGAGGACTTCGCAACGGCAGCATCGATCCGGGGTGCCTTGTTCCATATGGCCGCTACGTCCTCAGCAAAGGGATATTTCCGCTTGGAGGAGGAGGGGAGAGAGCCCGTTTTGTCCGGACGCTTCCACTCCTTCTGAATAAGTGCCTCAATTTTGTTGTTGACCGGAAAGGTACGCTTCTTCCTATCTTCCAGACCTCCAAACATCACATCCTCCAGGGATCTAGAGGATTTCTCCTCCGTCAACCCCATAGTAGCCCTGACTGATTTGACCAGGGACCCAACATCTTCAATGGAAAAACACGGTCTGCCTCCCAAATCACCCTCTGAGGACGAGGAGTCCGAGTCTGAGGCCGTACCGGAGGAGGAGTAGGAAGAAGGGGCAGAGTCCACAGGTTTCGATTTCTTCTTTTTTAAGAAAGCCTTCATGGAGTCCTGTACCTCTGAGCGGATAGCCGAACGGACGTCCGCCGAGAGTCCCGGGGACTCCTCCGCAATTGTGCGACGGATACACCCCTGACACAACGGCTTGCGCCACTCCTCTGAGAGGGGTTCCCTGCATAGGGGGCATTCCTTATGCTTCTTTTTGGACGTGGATTTCTTAGGGGCCTAAGAAGGGTAGACAAGCAGGCAATGGAGCCATGAGTATAATGACATTCACGAAGATCCACTCACCACCATAGGAATGAAGGGTACCGGTTTTGAAGGCTGCTTCGGAACATCCACAGGTCTCACCGGAGCTGTAGAGTCATGGGAGGATCTGCTGTCATGGCTGCCACGGCCCGTCCGACCAGTGTCGCTCCGGTCATCTGTTTTCCTGCCCTGCTGACGACGCACGGGAGAGCGCTGCTGCTCATCCGTGTCCATTGCAGAGCCCAGGCACCAGCCCCTGACAGCGCTAGAAGAGTCGTTTTAACACCAATCCTCCGCCTTCCGGTCCTAGGTGAGGCTCCTCCCCGCTCTCCACGCTCCCCATGGTGCACGGCCAGGAGTGCCCAACTACCGGAATGGCGGGTCGCATGCACCGTATCGCTGCATGGGCGCCGCCATCTTCATCCGGTGACGTCATCGGAAGGCCCGCCTCCATCTCCCAGCGTGCCCGTCGCGTGTGCGCGCGCACCCGGAGGGGGGAAATGAGCGGCGGACCGGGAGCCCCCGAGCGGTACCTGCCGCCTGCTCCCGCACGGACACCAGGACCCCCCAGGGCAGGTGGACGGCGCTTCCAGCCCCGAAGAACGGTGCTACAGGACTCACCCTGCTCTTCCAGACACCGGACGGGGCTGGGTAAGTAGGCGTCTTTTCTTTTCTTTTTCTTCTTCTTTTTCTTTACCGCCGGTTTTCAGAACAGGGGTCTCCCATCAAGGACAGGAAACCAACTGACGAAGGGGAGAAGTACCGCCCTTTTATTCAGAATGGTTTCCTGTCCTTGCTGGGCGGATCCCTCTCTCTCACGTGGTGCTGTCATGGGTGAGGGGAAAACCATAAATTCCAATTGTGTCGCCCAGGGAAGGGGGCACTCGGTCCAGGGCGTTTGCAAACGAGAATGTCACTTCGGGTGGCCGTTGCCCACTCCCATGCTCTGGGGACGCTTAATGAAATGGCAGAGGCTATTTACAAGGGATAATGAAATTAATGCTTGTGACGCCACCTGCGGTAGTGCGGCAAGGGAATAGGTGCCACCGCTGCTGCTTATGAGGGACTGGGGCTGATGGAATCAGCAGCAAGTGTGTTAACCCCCTCCGCATGTAGGGTAAACCCCAGTGTCCTCTAGGTGCAGGATGAGGTGGATAGTGCTGGCACAGGCTATGAGACCTCTTGGTGTTGGATGAGGTACACAGTGCAGGAAACAGGGACACACACTGCTGGTTACCGTGGTGCTGAATGAGGTGCAGGCTGAAAGGAATCCAAACAGGCAAAGTCCAAGTGAAACAGGGAGTCTTTACTGAAGATTTACTTACAGGTTACACTCCTCTGGTGCTGGGGACAGATTCCTGGTTCCCTTTGTCCCGACACTGTCCATGCAGCCTGGTTATGGCCCCTCCGTGTACTTCTCTTATGGTGCGGCTCTCTCCTGGCCTGCACCCAGTTGTGTGCACAGCTCTGTCAGAGTCCCTAGCCAGCTGCTTCTCCCCTGGGCACCGTGCGGTTGATCCTCAGGCCTCGCACCCAAACCTGACACCCAGCTGGGTGTCCTCCTTCCTCCCTCTCCTCTCTCTCTAGAGACCTCACTACAGGAGGGTTGGATTTATACACCTCCTAGGCAACCTCCACTTCCTGGGCAGGCTTTACACCATAGGACGGCCAACCCTCTGATACTGCCCTCTTGTGGTCCAGGGTGGTGAGTGTTTTAGGTGTGTGCGGGTTTAGCCAGAGCTAGGACTCCAGGAACCAGGTTGCAAATCTTAGTAGCATGACTGCAGGGGCGCTACACAATTGTTTCAAAATGGTGTATTAACCCTAGAACGCGCAACCATAGAAATCTACCATAGAAAACAAGTAACCTAGCAGGCATGCGAGGCCCCAGGTATGCATTCTAGGGTTAAACCACTTATAGACGTGAAGGACACGAAGGAAGGAAAGCAGATGCACCACTGCCAAGTGGAGACCTTCTCTAAAGCCACGTGAACACAGTGAGTATTTGGTAAGTTTTTCCCATTTGTAAGCCAAAACAAAAAATGGGTGATACATGCAGCAGTGGTGCACATGTTTCTATTTTAATTTTTTCTCTGATTGTTCCACTCCTGGTTTTGTCTTATAAATACAGAGGTAAAAAACTTCCCAAATACTCCATGTGTGCCTTAAAGGGAACCTGTCAGCAGATTTGGGGCCTATAAGCTGCGGCCACCACCACTGGGCTCTTATATACAGTATTCTAACATGCTGTATATAAGAGCCCAGTCCGCTGTGTAGAACATAAAAATCACTTTATAATACTCACCTAAACCGGTCGCTGCGATGGAGTTGGGCCATATGGACGTCTCTGTTCTCCAGTGCCGTCGCCTCCTCTTTCGGCCATCTTCGTCCTCCTTCTGAAGCCGGGGTGCATGACGCGTCCTACGTCATACACACTCACCGGCATTGAGGTCTTGCGCAGGTGCACTACAATACTTTGATCTGCCCTGCTCAGTGCCCAGCACTTTAGTGCTCTTCTAGGGTGCAGTACAGACAGTGCAGCACCGACCCGCAGAACATGTGCCCATGGGATAGATATGTTGCGAATTCTTGAGCACAAAATCTACACTGTTTTATAGCAACAGCAAGTTGCCAAGAATTCACCAAACGGTTTCCATGTGCCACAGTTAAAATCCATGTGAGAATTGTATCTACTGTGTATTTTTACATGTTCCTTCTAACTGTCCTGGATACAGCTGCACTGCCCCATATTTGGGGAGCTGTCCTACGAGGTCGGGGGGGCCCGCAGCTGGCTCTGTACCCTCAGAGAACAGGCTCCGACTGGCCCTCCGGAGGACGGGGGAATTCCCCGGTGGGCCTGTGTGCAGGAGTTGGTCATCCACCACCTCTATGTGCGCACGTTGCGTACAAGCCCTGCAGAAATTTCTGCAGCGATCTGAAGAGCACATGTGCGCTTAGATCGCTGCAGAAATGTCCGTAGTGAGCGCCGATTCCATGCGCTCTGCCTGCAGCTCCTCCCATAGACAGAGCAGGAGCTGCCGGCAAAGCGCAGGAAAGAAGTGACATGTCACTTCTTTTTGCGCAGCGCTTCGGCAGTAGCCGAAGCGCTGCGCTCTTAAACGCCACGTGCGCACGGCCCCTGCACAGTCTCCATAGACTGTGCAGGGGACGCAGGACGCATGCAGTTACGCTGCGCTACAAAGCGCAGCGTAACTGCATGTTTTTACGCGACGTGCGCACATAGCACGGTGAATGTGGATAATGTAATGTATATATCTATGTATGTAGCTGAACTGTGGTCCTCAAAATTAATTACACTACACTACACTCTGTGTGTGGGAGAGCGGGGACATCAGGCTACAAAACTACAGTGCTGAGCAGGCGGCGCCTCATCACTGACTGCAGTACCAGAGCTCGCCAGCAGAGGGCTTCTGCTCCAGGTAACGTGGTGCTCGCCCCATCCTTCCGGGCACGTCACTGGGGGCCGGACTATTTGGGCCGGACTATTGGGGACAGCGGCTGAATCTGCCATGGACTCTGCGAGGTGACCCGTCCGTGTCCGGCGGTGCTTGGAGCGATCCTGCTGGCAGGTAATAAGCGCCGGGGATGGCGGAGAGGGGCTCCCGGGTGCACGGGGATTCAACGGGGGACGTCACGTGGTGTGGGCTTGAGTCATTACCAGGCTGCACTGGGCACTGGTGCCCGCCGTGCCCTTGTCTCCTGGGAATGCTGGCCACTATCCTGCCTCTGACCACAGGTATTGTGCCCAGATCCTGAGCGGTGCAAACCGGATCACTGCACCAGAGGTCTCCAGCTGGTGTGGAACTACAACCCCCAGCATGTCTGGAGTGTGCTATTTGCAGCCATAATGTCTGAGCAGTGTCCTCTGAACCCTGAGTTGTCATTCACGTGTGCCAGGCTTCTCTTCTGTTTCCCACATTACAGATGTCAGCATTAATTATACTCTGTTACCTTCTACTATGACTTTAAACTTTGTGTATGTGTAATATATATATATATATATATATATATATATATATATATATATATATATATATATATATATATAAATAAATATACATACATACACACACATACAAAGCCCCCCCCTTGCTGAATTATTTATATATATATATATATATATATATATATATTTATTTATTTTGATGTCAGCGCATATCATCAACAAGAGAAATTCATTCCTAAAGCTGCTGCTGGAATAAAAAAAAACCGCACAGGTTCAGCCCAAATCTCCACTCTGTCACTTGCCCGCTGGGCGCTGTTGGTGGCCGTCATGCAGGTTCACATTTCTGTTCCAATCACTGAACAAATCTCCAGAAATATCCCCACGGTGTGAGCAGAACCCGCCATAGCGGTACAGGGCCGGTTTCAAAGATTTTCCAATGGCTCAAAGAGGCAAAAACACCCAAAGCAATTATTTCCTCGCCCTCCCCAGGGCCAGTGCTGCCTCTCGTTTCCTATTCTGGTTTTTGTTGATTGGCAGCAGCAGGGATGTTACATGGACAGCACTGCTGCTAATCACTACTTCTACATAGGTAGTGATTGGCTGCAGCGCTATCAATGCAACGTCACCGTTTCAGCTAATAATCAACAAATCAGGCCAACAGCAGAGACAGCACTGGATCAGGGGGATAAGTAAAAATTACAGCACTCAGAACCTGCGGTTGGTTCTGTGCCAAGTCGTGTATTATGGTGGTGATGCCCAGTTCTGGGTAATCCAGCACTGGTGAGGGATCGTTCTTCTCCTTTGTGGTTAGTGGAAGAAGAATCAGATTTGCCCAAGTCGAGCGTGTAAAGTGTTCTTTTTAATGGAAAACTTATGGCACATCATGGAAACCTGTCCGTAGTTCTCATCAGTGAGAGTGTGTGCCCTGATAACTGGAGGAGCCTGTGTCCTGAAAGAAGCCAGCGGGGCAGGATGCACAGGAGTGGATGGCACACATCAGATTCCTTAAGGGTGCTTTACACGCTGCGACATCGCTAGCGATAGCACCCGTCGTTCGTGCGACATGTGGTGATCGCTGTCGTAGCGAGCGTTATCGCTACAGCAGTGTCACACGCACATACCTGCTTAGCGACGTCGCTGGAGACACCGAACAATCTCTCCTTTAAGGGGGAGGTTCGTTCGGCGTCACTAAACGGCCACCCAATAGCAGAGGAGGGCCACAGGTGAGCGGGCGGAATATCCCGCCCACCTCCTTCCTTCCTCATTGCCGGTGGACGCAGGTAAGGAGATGTTAGTCGTTCTTGCGGTGTCACACGTAGCGATGTGTGATGCTACAGGAACGACGAACAACCAGCGGCATGCACCTCCAACGATATTATGAAAAGGAACGACGTATCAACGATTTGACGTTTTTGTGATCATTGATCGTCGTTCCTAGCAGTCACAAACTGCGATGTCGCTAGCGACGCCGGATGTGCGTCACGGACACCGTGACCCTGACTATATATCGTTAGCGATGTCGCAGCGTGTAAAGCACCCTTTACAATCTGACTGGCCTGATGTTTTGAGTGTCTACTTCCTGTCCATGGGAGCACTGCACAGTTATTTAAGTGAATAAGGTTCAGCTTCAGTACCAGAGACGATCCCTGAACATTGGAGGCTCTGCGCCTGCTAGAACCCAAAAGGAACCCCAGGCCTTCACCCCAGGCCTTCACCCCAGGCCTTCACCCCAGGCCTTCACCCCAGGCCTTCACCCCAGGCCTTCACCCCCTTTGAGGTCAGACCGCCAGCCATGTGCCATCATTAAATGAGGTCTGTTCTGTAAAATATACAAGTAGTCTTTTAGAAAATGTCAGGACCCCCGACCCTGCTTGGAGTAGAGGGCTTGGAGGCTTCAGCCTTCCACGTATTTTAATGGCAGCTATTCATCTGAATTGTAGGCTGCTCTATTCAAAATCGGCATGTACCAGGTTGTTTTTTTTTCTTCTTCTTCTTAAAAGGGCTGTACCTGATCGGACAACCTCACAGTTCCATCTGTGGACGTCCATCCTGAAACCATATGATGAGCTGCGGCCACTGATTGCCTGCAGCAGATGTGATGCGTGGGCATGGCAGCACTGACAGTGCAGGGGCTTTGCTATTGTAGGAAGTATCGATTTGTTTTTTTCTTTTTATTGGGGGTCTGGACAAGCCTAGTGTAATCAGGTCACAGGTGACCCACCCCTTTTGAAGAAGTAATAGATCAAATGAATAGGCCCCATTCATTAAAGGGGTTATTCCTTTTCCAAAAATCTTGGTCCTCAGGCGGTTTATTATATGCAACAAATAATCGGCGCGTTACTCACTGTCCCTTAGAGCAGCTCTGAGTCTCCACTGTGGCTCTGACGTCCTATGGACAGCTGGCAGCCAATCAGTGAGCTGGACGGTGTGCTCAGTGATTGGCTGCAGTGCTGTCAACTTGACTTCAGCGCTGCAGCCAATATCTCCATGAGTAAAGACTCAGCACTGGACCCGGGGGAGATTATTAAAGCGCGGTTTGTTTCTTATAACCTCGGCATTAAAGGATGGCACACTGATAAGATGGAAAGTAGATATGGCTTCTTTTGGGAAATTGGCATATAGAAAGTACCCACGCTATTAATGATGGCCCATGTTTCGATCCACTCTTTGATTTCTTTGGAAAGCTAAATGTCCGCTCGTCATAGTAGAGCTGATGGGTCTGATCAGCTGACGGTGAGCTATTCCGTGGCAGGGGTTGTACTGTCACATGAGTGGAAAAAATGAACACGACATGGCCGATGACAAAAAAAGTAATGTACAGGTTAATAGGAAACCTCACTGTTTGCAGTAGGGATTACAGCTACATTACGTGGACATGAGCCTGTCTTCTGAAGACGTAATCACTGGTAGGAAACTTTGACAAACGCACTGAATGGTAGCAAGCAGAAATCCTGAGAATGGAGTAATTCGTAAAGAAAGTGTGTATTCTCCCCCTGGAGGCTCAATGACTCCTCTCCAATGCTGCCCACTTTCTTTTCAGCCGTGATTTGCGCCTACCTTTGGCATCACTGTCTCAGTGATTGGCAGAAGCGGTCACTTGTGCTGTACTCATGACATCACCACTGATGTCTATAAAAGACCTGGACAGTGTTGGAGAGGCAGCATCGGGCCTGCGGTGGCGGAGTACATCTGATAATGTCTTATGTCTAGAAGCCTTTGGAATAAATATCTTTTTTCTTCGAAAATTCTTTTACCTTTTCGCTATGGAGTAAATATTTTCTTGCTGACTTTGGTATATAGTTACCACATTCCACACACGACCTCTCCAAATTATCGGTGCAGGTCACCCTGTGTGTATTTACACTATTGCACTACAGATAACGGCGCTCGCTGTCTGCGAGGAGCCATTTATTGCTTTAGTTTGTGTTACCAAATTTGCTTTAGGTTTTATAGATATAAACACATGAAAAGGCGGCCATAAAGGGTCAAACCACAGAGTCACAGACAATTAAGGGGTAATGTAGTGCTCTGATATCTGGAGTGCAGCGATACTACAGCTTTGTATAGTAAAGGTGTCACACAAGGTGGATAGTTGGTCGCAGTCTGACCATGTGGACGATCATCTGGTCTTTTCAGAATTATTATTTTATTTATTTTTTTTTTTTAGGCCTAAGCATAAGCCAAATTCCTGCATCTCTTGGAGAACTGTTACCTTCTAATGTGTTTTGGGGATGATCTTCCCTGACTACAGATGTCATGTGGGAAAGATTGATTGGACATGTTGGATTTCAACATGCGTGGTCATTTGTTTTCATGGGAGATGAGCCACCTCTACAGGTGTCTGGCAGTGGCTTTCGCTGTTTTCACGTGTCCAGTGCTTTTGGCATCATACACTACTCACACAAAGCTAGGTATATTTGGCTTTTGTGTAAAATTTATGTAAAGGGTTCCCACTACAGTGATCCTTTATCATAAAAGTAGGGCAGTTACATAAAAGCATGCAGTGGTGATTTCCTCATCTCAAAAGCCAGCAGTGGAGTTATACTCCCTCACCAACCCCCAAAAGAAAAGTCAATGTCTCAATAACATGTCACTTGCTGTCCACAAGTGAAGTTGTCTGCTAAGGCATGGCATCCCTGTAAGGCTATGTGCACACGTGTGCGTATTGCATGCATTTACGCTGCGTCAAGCACTGCCGCATAAATGCCTGCGTCCTGCGTCCCCTGCACAATCTATGAATGTGCATAATCCGCGCCCATGATGGTTTTTTTTTTTTTTTTTTTTTGAACGCAAGGATTTGAGTGTCAAAAATTTGACAATCGTTGCGTCTAAAAATGCAGCATGTCACTTCTTTCGTGTGCTTTGGATGCTGCTCCCACTCTGTCTATGGGAGAGGCAGCATCCCGAGCACATGAAATCGGCATCTATGCTGCAGACACACTGCATCCATTACGCAGTATTTCTGCAGCGATTTGATGCGCACATGAGCTGTCAAATCACTGCAGGATTTTCTGCAGTGACACGACGCAATGTGCGCACATAGGCCGGGGCTACACGGGGCACTAGTGTGATCCTCGCATGACACTCAGCTCATGCTGGCAGCTAAGCAGAGCCGAGTGTCATGCGAGCGTCCCTGCGACTGAGGTCTGACTGTGCGAGCGGACCTCAGCTGCGGAGGGGTGGGCCAGTGCTGCGGAGGGGAGGGAGGGATTTCTCTCCCTCTCTCCTCCGTAGCCGGCTATTGCCATTCTCGCACTGCACCAGTGTACCACGAGTGCAGTGCAATTTTTTTCTCGCCCCATACACTTGAATGGGTGCGAGAGAAAGAGTCTCACATTACAATCGCAGCGTGCTGCGATTGTATTCTTGGTCCGATTAGGGCTGAGAAAATAATTGCTCATGTGCGCTGACACATAGGCTAATATTGGTCCGAGTGGAATGCGATGTTTTTTCACACTCCACTCGCACAGTTTTTCTCGCCGTGTGGCTTATGCCATAGCCTAAAGGGCCATTTACTCGCTGCGGCATCGCTAACGATATATCGTCGGGGTCACGGTGTTTGTGACGCACATCTTGCGTCATTAGCGAAGTCGCAGCGTGTAACACGTATGAGCGACCTTAAACGATCGCAAAAGAGGTAAAATTGTTATGTTGGTATGTGAGACGTCGTTCACTTACCAAAAATCGTTGCCTATTCAGTAGCGAGGTTGTTTGTCGTACCAGCGGCAGCACACATCGCTATGTGTGACACCGCAGGAAAGAGCAACAACCTCGTACCTGCGGCCGGCTGCAATGAGGAAGGAAGGAGGTGGGCGGGATGTTCGTCCCACTCATCTCCGCTCCGCTTCTATCGGGCAGCTGCCGTGTGACGCCGCATGTACCGCCCCCTTAGAAAGGAGGCGGTTTGCCAGCCACAGCGACGTCGCAGGGAAGGTAAGTCTGTGTGACTGGTGTTACCGATGTGCGCCACGGGCAGCGATTTGCCCGTGATGCACAACCGACAGGGGCAGGTACGCTTGCTAGCGATATCTGTACCGATATCACAGCGTGTAAAGTACCCTTTAGGCTTCCTTCAGGTCATGGAGGTTCTGGGGTACAAAGTTACAAGCTGCATACGTTTTCTATGGGATTCAGGTCTGGAGATGGTGCAGTCACTCCCTTTGAGGTCCCCAGTCTCAAGCAGTCGTTCCCTAATGATGCGACCTTCTTCATGAGCTGGAGCATTGTCATCCATGAAGATGAAATTAGGCCTATGTTGTTAATGGAGAGGTACAGTGACTGAATTAACCCCCTTCACTACCGGCCGATTTTTCGCTTTCCGTTTTTTTTTTCTGCCATTCTTTTTCTGAGACGTAACTTTTTTTTATTTTTCAGTCAATATGGTCATGTGAGGGCTCATTTTTTTGCGGAACGAGCTGTACTTTTAAATGAAATCATAGGTTTTACCATATAGTGTACTGGAAAACGGCAAAAAAATTCCAAATGCAGAAAAATTGCAAAAAAAGTGCGATAGCACTATTGTTTTTGAGATATTTTATTCACTGTGTTCACTGTATGGTAAAACTGATATGTGGGTGTGATGCCTCAGGTCAGTGCGGGTTCGTAGACACCAAACATGTATAGGTTTACTTTTATATAAGGGGTTAAAAAAAAATTCTGAAGTTTGTCTGAAAAAAGTGGCGCACGTTTTACACCATATTCCGTGACCCGTAGCGTTCTCATTTTTCGGTATCTATGGCTCAGTGACGGGTTGTTTTTTGCGTCTCGAGCTGACGTTTTTAACGGTACTATTTTTGCGCAGATGCTACGTTTTGATCGCCTATTATTGCATTTTGCGCTAAAGTTGTGGCGACAAAGTCATTTTGGCGTTTGGAATTTTTTTGCAGCTACGTCGTTTACTGATCAGATTAATTGATTTTATATTTTGATAGATCGGGCGTTTCTGAACGCGGAGATATCAAATGTGTGTGTGGGGTTTTTTTTTTAACCCTTTAATTTTCAATGGGGCGAAAGGGGTGTGATTTGAACTTTTTAGGTTTTTTTTTTTTTTTAAATTTTACTAGTGCAGAGCGATCGGATTGCTGGGGACTATCTGCTGATCACAGCTACACAGCTGTAAACAGCAGATATGTGCACTTCCTGCTTCCCTGGCCTCCGTGGAAAGCTAAAGTGAAAGTAGTTCATGTCTAGCACAGGAATCATCACATGACCCTGTGCTACCATGACAACCACTGGAAGTCACGTGATCATGTCACGTGACTTCCGGTATCGGGCGGTAAGTAAAACTTTACCGCGATCGCGTTTTATAATGGCGCTGTCACATATTGACGGCGCCATTTCAGGGGTTAAACGGCACGAGCAGATAACGATTCTGCTCGTGCCTAGCAGGCACACATCTCAGCTGTGAAAATCAGCTGAGATGTGCACCGATCACGGCATGCTGCTGCCAGCAGACCGCGGGCAGTAACATTATGACCGCTAGGACGTAATTTTACTGCCCGCGGTCGTTAAGGGGTTATTATTTTAAAGTAGTAGACGCATGTCACTGTTCCATCATAAAGTGTAGGACAATTCTGTATTGACTAGACACACACACACGCGCACACACTGTAACACCAAAGGCTTTCCGGCGACACCCGTGGCTGATGCACAGTGCTGTCCTTGACATCTCCATCATGGTTGGAGGCCATAATTTCTGCTCAGCATGAGTAGACGTTTATCAGTGAACAGCACTGAGGCCCACTGATCACTCGTTCAGCTTAGATACTCCCTGGCCCATGCAGGCGTTGATTCTTGTGGTGTGGTCAGGTACATTTGAAGATCGGCTAGCAAGCAGACCACACTGATGTAAATGGTTTCAAATGGTCTGGTATCACTTTGGATGTGTCACTTTGGTGCCTCTCACTAAACGTAAGTGCTTGGAGTTGTGCTCTCTGGTTTCGCATGGCATTGTTCACAATGAAACAGTGATCCTTGTGGTGTGGCCACAGGATGTCCACTTCTATGCCTTTCTGTGACTCTTTCAGTCTCTCTGTATCTCTGTTGGCACCTGCTGATAACACTCTGTGACACTCGAAGATCAATGGCCACTTCAGTCTGAGAACACACTATTGAAAGCCTTGCAATAGCGAGGTACTGTTGATCAATTATGTGTCGTCTTGGTCTCATGATGTCAAAATGTGAACCACGTAATGAGGAGGACTGATGAATACCAATTCTAATTCTACCCCCAAATTTATTGGGTAATTGATGTAGTAAACACCTGTTGTTAATTTTGCCATTAAGGCCCTTGATAAGAAACAACAAGTTGTGCAAAATGTACTGAAACATTGAACAGTTGGACATGTGCAGTCAAAAGTTTAGAGCTCACATTAATTTCACTTGAAAAGGTTAGAGGGCATCTTAGGATCATCCTGAAATTTTACCCAAAAGCCAAATATCCCTAACGTTTTGTGAGTAGTGCACAAATAGAAATAAAATGTTTCAGACCAAGATCCATTCAATAGAATTGAATAGAGACAGAAGTCATAAATTGTTTGCCTGTTTTCCATCTGCCTCCTTTCCAGATGCTATCTGTTTTAGCTGGATCAAAAAAATGTAGTCTATACAACTTCTTTTTTTTTTCTTTGACTCCAATCCCCTCCAATCCCCCCCTCCCAAACAAAAAGAAAAGCCTGGGACATTAGGTGTTCAGTCACCTCTTGTAACAAAAAAAAAGGAAACCAGTTTTGTGGGTTTTTTTTTTTTTTCTGGATCAGTTATAAACGGATGACCACTGGACATGTGATCACAGCTTTATTCCTCTACTTCCCATTCAGAACCCATGTGTTTGGCGTTTGGCTAAGGCCCCTTTCACACTGCGTTTTGCCTTACGTTTAGTGATCCCGTCGGGGCATCCGTCTGAACCGCCCCTCCCCCACCCTGAAAAACGTGTTTCGGATGCATGCGCCGACATGGCCATTGACTGCAATGGAGTACACTACGTTAGCGTGTGCTCGGTTTTGTACCATTTTCGTGCATATACGTTTATTTGCAGGCGGACACCCGAACGTAGTCGACTACGTTAGGGTATCCGCCTGCAGAAAACGTATATGTGCATAAATGGTACAAAACCGAGCACACGCTAACGTAGTGTGCTCCATTGCAGTCAATGGCCCTGTCGGCACATGCGTTCGAAACACGTTTTGCAGGGTGGGGGAGGGGCGTTTTGGACGGATGCCCTGACAGGACCACTAAACATAAGGCAAAAGTGTGAAAGTAGCGTAATCCAAACCTGAGCAGAGGGTTTTGCTCTTCCCTACCTATACTAACGGCATCTTTGCTGTTGGGTCTGTGTGATGTAGAGGTTCAGTGACTTCTTGCTGTACACAGATAAAGTGAATGCTTCATTATCCGGCAGGAGCACTACATGTGAAGAGGAGATAATGAGTCTGTGGATGCGGCAGGCCCTGATCATATAGGGAGAAGGAATCCTGCTGCGATCATTGCTGGTTCCCATACTGATGTCTCCGCCTGTTCCCCAAACATCTGCTGCTGGAAGGATTGGGCTTCAGAACTTTTTGTTGCCCCCTTGTCTACCTGATCACAACTGCATGAGTGTTTGGGAGGAAATATAATATATACATTACTGTACATACCTGATGGTATAATCCATGGTGTTTCACATTGAAGGGACGTGAGACCACACTGCAGGCCTCTTGACATAAATGGAAGTTACAGGAAATGTGGATAGCGAATGACCTATTCATAAAACACCTTGTAGTACGGTAATCCGCCATGTCGGCATACAAGCTTAATACATAACTTGGCAATGCGTGATGTGGTCAGGTTACTCAGCCAGAGCCTGTGTGATAATGTTAGTCATTGAAGCAAACCTCTTTTGAGGAGCTTCATTACGTCAGCGATGCATGTGAGGGAAGGGGTCTGGCATCTTCCACCCCTCATCTCTGCACCTTGGGCTATGCTCATGTGATGCCCCAGGGCAGTGGGGTACTCGGTCCCGGGCGTGCAGTGAACAGGGGAGTCGTGGTCGCGGCCGATGCCCAATTCCGTGACCCCGGGGGTCATTTGAAAAAGGAGTGAAAAATAGTAAAATAAATAAGAATTTTTGACTACGCCACTTGCGGTTTGTGGCTATTTTGAGGGAGCAGTCGCTGCGTGGTCTTCCCGGGGCGGGTAGTATAACGCAGCTTAGGTGTTCTGGCCGTCCACAAGTAGGGCTAGGCCCCAGCCGTAGATGATGGGGCTAGTAGTGCTGTGCAATGGGACTTATGGGAGCACGTAGAGGGGAATAATCCAGACCACCCAGGGACTGCAGTTTAAGTTCTTTACTCACTGTTCGGGTACCGTCACCAGGTGGTGCTGGTTCTGAGGTGTTCCCTCACCCTTTGTTCCCAGTGCCAGTTGGTGACCTGTAGATTTGTCCTCCGTGCACAACTTCAGTTTTTGGTGGGTCTCCATGGCCTAAAGCTTCCTGGGATCCCCTCCGTTTCTCAGTCTTGGCCCGTATAGCAGACAGCCTGGACAATTTTAATGGGTTGGACTCCTGTCCCTGTCCCCTCTCTGCTGCTTTGCTCAGGTTGGTGGGGGCCCCTGATGATCCCCTCACCTGGCAGATTTAACAGGTAGCTTAATGCGTACTCCCGTTCAGGCTGCTGCACCCCGCCTGTGCTGAGCTCTGTGAGTACTGGTCCAGCACTCCTCGGAAACCTTCAGTTCCTTAAGTACCAGTGCCTTACTCCAAAGCAACTCTTCTCCTTTGTCAGCGCTTGTTGGTTTCTCAGGTTTTCCACCTAAACACTTTGCTTTCTCCTCACTCTCACTAGTCCTGACTGGACCTCACTCCTTCACTCCACTAACGTCCTCTCAAGCTCAACTCCTCCCTCCAACTGACTGACTGACTATCCCTGTCAACTGTCCACTTTCAAACTTAGCTCCGCCCATTTTACCACACCACTAACTCCGCCCATTTTCTTGGTCTCTCCCTAGCAGATTGGATGCTTACCAACCTATGAGTGGCCATCCCTCTAATCTGTTACTAGGCAGTCTCCCAGGCTGGACATTGGTTGTGTGTGTGTGTGTGTCTGATGGTGCTGGTGTGTTTACTGGCACTGTAATTCCAGGGTTTAGGTTTCCACATGGTTACATATTTTTGTGCCACCTGATACCTCAGGGGTGCTACACTTGCACTTTCATTTAGAGAAACGGACAATTAGTATTCATGTGCGAAACTGATGTAAATGGAGGCAGTGGAGCCCATGGAGAGTTATGGGTTCCGTTTTGTCCATTTCTTAGCATAGAATAAATAGGGCATTGTGTAAATGTGCTCCTTATTTTTAAAAACCGTCACAAAATGGAATCAAGACAGACCTCTAAATACTCCATGGGGGCCCTGCTTCCCAGACAAGCAGAATGTGGGGGCCCCTGTTTCCCAGACAAGCAGAATGTGGGGGCCCCTGTTTCCCAGACAAGCAGAATGTGGGGGCCCCTGTTTCCCAGACAAGCAGAATGTGGGGGCCCCTGTTTCCCAGACAAGCAGAATGTGGGGGCCCCTGTTTCCCAGACAAGCAGAATGTGGGGACCCCTGTTTCCCAGACAAGCAGAATGTGGGGGCCCCTGTTTCCCAGACAAGCAGAATGTGGGGGCCCCTGTTTCCCAGACAAGCAGAATGTGGGGGCCCCTGTTTCCCAGACAAGCAGAATGTGGGGGCCCCTGTTTCCCAGACAAGCAGAATGTGGGGGCCCCTGTTTCCCAGACAAGCAGAATGTGGGGGCCCCTGTTTCCCAGACAAGCAGAATGTGGGGCCCCTGCTTCCCAGACAAGCAGAATGTGGGGCCCCTGCTTCCCAGACAAGCAGAATGTGGGGGCCCCTGCTTCCCAGACAAGCAGAATGTGGGGGGCCCCTGCTTCCCAGACAAGCAGAATGTGGGGGGCTCCTGCTTCCCAGACAAGCAGAATGTGGGGGGGCCCCTGCTTCCCAGACAAGCAGAATGTGGGGGCCCCTGCTTCCCAGACAAGCAGAATGTGGGGGCCCCTGCTTCCCAGACAAGCAGAATGTGGGGGCCCCTGCTTCCCAGACAAGCAGAATGTGGGGGCCCCTGCTTCCCAGACAAGCAGAATGTGAATCGGAAATATGATCTTGGCTTTAGTAGGATCAGCCTTCTTCTCGCCTAATTCTGCCCAACAGCTCCCTGCCTTGCCAGCTTTAATGTCAATATGCAGGTAGAAATCATTGTTATCCTGGTGCATGTAATCATTTTACCTCAGCGGTCTGCACCACCATGAAGACCACACATCGGCCGCAGCTAGGGGGCTGCACTGTCATGAGCTGGTAGGAGGGCTGTGTAGTGCCATGTGCACACACAGAGTATTTGGTCAGGTTTTTTTTTTTGTTTTCTTTTACCTCCGTATCTGTGGCCAAAACCAGGGGTATAACAGTCAGAGGAAAAGTGTAAGGCTGGGGCCACACGGTGATTACTGCGATCCCCTCGCATGACACTCGGCTCATGCTGGCAGTACAGCAGAGCAGACTGTCCCTGCGACTGAGGTCTTATCGTGCGAGTGGACCTCAGCAGCGGGGGGGGAAGGTGGGGTGGGCCACCACTGAGGAGGGGCGGGCCAGTGCTGAGGAGGAGCAGGTCGGCACGGTGGAGGGGAGGGAGGGATTTCTCTCTCTCTCCTCCATAGCCGTCTATTGCCGTTCTCGCACTGCACTCGCGGTACCGCAAGTGCAATGCGACTTTTCTCTCGGCCCATAGACTTGAATGGGTGCGAGAAAAAACAGGATTGCATTAGTCGCAGCATGCTACGATTGTTTTCTCGGTCCGATTAGGGCTGAGAAAATAATCGCTCATGGGTGCTGACACACAGGCTAAAATTGGTCCGAGTGGAATGCTTTTTTTTTTTTTTTTTTTTTTAATCGCATTCCACTTGCACCGATCTTCATGTCGTGTGGCTTAGGCCTAATAAAAACACGGGCACCACTGCTGTATTTTATACCCACTTCTGGTTTTGCCTTACAAGCACGGCGGTAAAAAAACTCACTAAATAGGTAACGTGCACACATTAAGTGGTTGAGAATGCTAGTGAGTTCGGGGTTGAGGGACGCTGACTCTATGAAACAGGAAGATCGGTTTCCTCCTGTGTTGAGACGAAAGGAACTTCTTTGGTCCTGAAAAATGGAGGTAAAAAGTGATGACTTGCTTTTGAATGTCTAATGTAGATTAAAGTAAAATATATTTTTGTACCATGTTAGCCAGTAGAGATAAAATTGTTTAAAAGAACTGAGAGTCCTCAGTGGTATCAAGCAAGGTATCAACCACTGAGGACTCTCAGTTCTTTTAAACAATTTTTAATGTAGATTAGTCATATTGGATTTTAACGATTGCTAGAACTTTTTTTTGTGTTTTCTGTTTGTTTTTTTTGTTGATTAACCCCTCTCAATCTGTGCTGATTCCCCCCTCCCCCCCCCATTACGGACTCTTTCTGCAGCGGTTTGAAGCGCACATGTGCTGTTCAAATCGATGCAGAAATTTATGCAGGGACAGAACGTTACGTGCGCACATAGCCTAAAACCCCAATGAAACCTTTAGTGAAGGGGTTTTCACTAGAAAACACAACTTTCTTTTCTTTTCATCATATCCAGTGTGCGCACAACCTTAGGGCTTGTGCACACATTGCAGAACCGTTGCTGTGTGTGTGTGTGTGTGTGTGTATGTGTGTGTGTGTATATATGTATATATAATATATATATATTAGATATTGTTTTTTTCTTCTGTGCAGATTTGTCAGTTTCCTAATACCAGCAAAATGAATCAGTCATGAAGTCTCATGCTTATGTAGTGTGCATGAAAAATGCATTGGAAAAGGCACATGCAGTTTTTCCTGCCAATAGGTGCAGATTTGGTGCAGAAATATATGCAACCAAATACTTATCATGCACACACAACCTGAGGGTATGTTGTTCACACGCTACTTTTCCTGCTGCTTCCAAAAAGCAGGTTTTGCTGTATTTTTGGTCTCATTTGTCTACAGTACATGTTTAAAGTTAGCTTCATTCACCGCAAAAAAACCACAGCTGCATTTTGGCACTCAGTGCTTTAAATGGTAGAAAAAGCTGCAAAAATACTATAAGAAAAGACATGCTGCTTTTTTAAAGGAAACCTTTCAGGTCCAATATCCACCCAGAACCACGAGCAGTTCTGGGTGTATATTGATAATCGCTGCCTAACCGTCCCTGTATACACTAGCATAGATAAACAGATCTTTGGAAAAAGTATTTATAAAGATCTTTTATCATATGCTAATAAGCACAGGGACTAGTCCCAAAGGCGTTGCTTCCCTTCCTAGTCAGTGCCATTAGCATGTTAGCACGCCCCTGTGGGATTCCACATGCCTGCTGCATTACCTGACTGATTCCATACAGATGTCATAAGTGGAGATGAGCGAACCTGCTTTTCGGGGTTGGTTTTCAGGCAGAACACAGACTTTAAAAAAAACAAAACAAAACAAAAACACCAGAGTTTGGATGTTTTACGTTGCATGTACTCTGTGCTCAACCCAGTGCGAGACGCTTAGGCTTTGGATTTAAGGAGTTCTGTGCCATTGCTGCGGTATGTGTGGCTGCGGAATATGCTGCGGAAGTCACACAGCCGAACATAACTGCATGTCAATTATTCCTGCTGAAATAGCTGTGGAATTCCCGGCTCTACACTATGTAGATAGAGGCCGGGACTTACGCAGGTAAATTGCATGAATGTCCGCAGGTTTACCGCAGCTATTTCGCTGGAATCCTGCAGAAATGGATAGCTGCGGATTCCGGGGATCAGCTGCGTGAAACCTACAGACGTACCTACGGATATATCCGCGGGTACAGAGTCCCGTGGGCACATAGACTTAGTGTTTCAATGGCTCGTGCTGGGGGTAACAAGAAGCGGGTAAGAAGTAGTGTGCAAACAAAAATAAATAAAATTAGAAAAACCCTTCCCACCCTATCCTGGAAGTGATCTGTTTATGGCTGGCTGTATGTGGGCAGAGACTCAAACTGTCAATCGGTTACTTCCATTGGGGACTCAGGCCAAGTCCGATCCAGCGAAGGGATGGTTTGGCTGCAGCCACTGAACTTCCATGGGTTCGCTCAGCTCTACTCTTTAAGATACAATCAAGCTTTAATTTTTATTTTTTTAGAATAAATAGTACACATGAAAATAAGCTACTGTGTAAGGCTACTTTCACACTTGCGTTGGACGGCTTCCGTAGCATTGCATTGCGTTGTGTGACGGATGCAACGGATCATTGCATATAGTGGCACAACGGATGCTAAGGATCGTACAAAACAACGGAAAGCTTTTTTTTTTTTTTTTTTTTTTTTTTTTTTTTTTTTTTTCTTTCTTCTTTACAGTTTTACCGGCAGCAGACTATTGTTCACAAATCAGCTGACCCCTCTCACATGCCGGTGGCCGGTCGCTCAGCTGAGCGCTCTCACATGCCAGCGGCCGGTCGCTCAGCTGAGCGCTCTCACATGCCGGCGGCCGGTCGCTCAGCTGAGCGCTCTCACATGCCGGCGGCCGGTCGCTCAGCTGAACGTTCGACCACTGAGAGACAAAATAAAGTTTGTTATTTTAAAAAAAAAATAAAACGCATTTGCAGTGAAATCCTACGGATTGCGCTGCTCAAAAAAACGTTACATGCAGCGTTCCTTCAGCCCGGCGCAGCGTCAAAATAACGACACTGCGTCATCCAGCGGATGCAACGCTGACACTTGCGTTACAGTGTGTAGTCCATACAAGTCTATGGAGAATAGCGCAGTGCGTTAACGGACTGCGCTATTCTCCATAGTGACGGACTCCGCTGAACGCAAGTGTGAAAGTACCCTTATCATACAGTTTCTGTTCTTGGGTGAAATCTGTGTTCAGTGAAGATATTTGTTCAGATTACGGAGTTAGAAGATGGTGGTTAGTGCTTTTAAAGAGAGGAGCTTGAGGCAGACTGTCAGTGACAGTTCTTCATAGAAGTTCGAGCTCGACCTATCTCTGTAATGCTGAAATCTGTATTTACTGGATACGGATTTTACCCGTGAACTGAGTTGGAAGTGGATTTTTCTAGTAAAATACACTACAAATTTTTATTCATATATGATGACTAGAGCAACGGTTTAAAAAAAAAAATAATTAGGGTTTAAACGCTTATTAAAATTGTACAAGTAAAATATATCTTTGTACCGTGTTAGCCAGTAGAGATAAAAAAAATTGTTTAAAAGAACAGAGAGTCCTCAGGTATCAACCACTGAGGACTCTCTGTTCTTTTAAACAATTTTTTTTATTAAAATTGTATTCACATTAGTTTGCTCAACAGGTGTAGGACATGAACAGAGACTGACCGTTACAATTTACATACATATTTTCAATTTCACATTTCAATTACATACATATTACATATTTTCAATTTCACGCCATCTGAGGAAGTACTTAACGAAACGTACGTTGGGGCGGCAGGAATGTAGCTGGGACTGATCATATAACATGTAAGTGCTTGATCTCTTCATATCTTCATAATTACGCACATAAATTTACATCTTTAACATCTAAGCACAACTGCCTGATACAAACCTGTGTTCCTAAACTGGGAGGAAAATACTGGGGTAGAGCTACTTAGCATATCTAGCTAGGGAAACATCCTTTAGTCAAATTAACATATGCACCCCTATATTTAAAGGGATACTACTTTATGCAATATTTAATTTTTATAATAACTCCTACTATCGGGCAGTACACTTAGGCATATAATCTTTGAATTAAAGCACAATTAGCCCACTGCAGACTATTTACTGGTATTTGTTGTTGCAATGTTTAAAAGCCTAAAAATTAAAGACATAACATTAGCCGTTAAATTCCAATATAGAATCATACAGGTTGTCTGATTGTGCTTTATACTCTGCTTATACTTTATAGCAACGGCTATATGTGCATTTTTTTTTTACTATTTTAAGTATACAGTCCGTATACTACAAATAAAGGGATAGTTTTGCCTTGTGGACTTCAATTGTTTATAATAACGCTTGCTTGCTCTGCGATGTACCTACATACATATTGAAAGAAATGTGGTATAACTGGCTTTATTGTAGGCTCTTAAAAATTCCTCAATAGATGATATATTTATGATACTTGAAATTTATATACATAATTTCTCCTGATAGCTATGCAGCGTAATACTTATCAGGGTTTTGTGTCGCATTATACTGCACTACTACAGGCACATCTGCACTTTTATAACTAAAGGCATACAAGCACTTTATATGGATAATTGATCTAAACGGTGTAACCCAACTTTTGTGACTTTGAATTCGTATCTATAAGGCTGCTTTCACACATCCGTTTTTTTCCTGTGCGGCACAATCCGGCGCTTTGCAGCAAAAAACGCAACCACTTGTTTTTTGTTTTTTTTTTGCCGCCGGTTGCGTTTTTTTGCATAGACTTACATTAGTGCCGTATTGTGCCGCATGGGCTTGCATTCCGTCCGGTTTTTGCCGCATGCGGCAGATTTAGCCGATGCGGCGGCCGGATGGAACGTTACCTGGCACGTTTTTTTTCTCCGGCAAAAAACCCCGCATCACGCCGCATCCGGCCGACGCGGCACGATTTGCAATGCATGCCTATGGATGCGGCGTCCTGCGGCAAAAAACGCATCCGGCCGCCACATGCGGTTTTTTTCCCACTGCGCATGCTCAGTAGCGTGCCACAAGCGGCAAAAACCGGACGGGCCGCATGTAAAAAACTTATGCAACGGATGCGGTATTGTCGCCGCATCCGTTGCATAGGTTTTAGAGCCGGATTGGCCGGCTCTGCTAAAACCGGATGTGTGAAAGCAGCCTTAGGCTGCTTTAACACTACGTCTTTTTACCATGCGTCCTGAACGTTTTTTTAACGCAAAAACGGATCCAGTGCAAATGCGTTTTCATTTCAATGCATTTGCAATGGACTCGCGTTAACATGCGTTCACCTGCGTTTGCGTGCGTTAGGGTACGCTCACACGAGCGTGAAAATCGGACGAGTGCAATGCGAGAAATTTTCGCATTGCACTCTGACCAATGTTAGGCAATGAGGTTGAGCTGTTGGTCAGCTTTTCTCGCATCCAGATTCTGGATGCGAGAAAAGCGGCAGCATGCTGCAATTGTCTGCGAGAGCCGTATCCCTCGCACCCATTCAAGTGAATGGATGCGAGAGATACATCGGACTGCACTCTGATGTTATCCCAGTGCAGTGCGATATACGCACAGGCTGACAATGGAGGAGATGGGGGGATTAACCCCTCCCTCTCCTCCGCAGCGCCTGCACTCAGCTTCACAGCTGTGACCCGATCGCAAGATCGGGTTACAGTCGCATGACACCCGGCTCACGCTCGCAGCAGAGCCTGAGCCGGGGGACATTAGCATATCGCATCCGATGCTCTCGCATCGGATGCCATACGCTCGTGTGAGTCCAGCCTTATAGTGAGGATCCAGCGACTTGCAGTTTTTTAACATCTTTCAAAAACGCTACATGTAGCGTTTTTGAGCTGCGTCCAAATACTGCAAATTGCTGGATCCTGACTAAACAGCACGCAAACGCAGGTGAACGTTGGCATGCTGATAGACAGGATCCTGCTTGCTCTACTGAGCATGCCCAGAACCAGTCTCGCGTGATCAGTCTATCTCTCTCTTCCCTCTCTGTCTCTCCCCCTCTCTCTCCCACCTGAGAGCTGCGGACACTCGTAACCAAGGTAAATATCGGGTAACCACTTATCTTAGTTACCCGATGTTTACGTTGGTTACGTGTGCAGGGAGCCCGGCTCCTAGCAGCTGCAGACACTTGTAACCAAAGTAAATATCGGGTATCCAAGCAAGTATACCCGATGTTTACCTTGGTTACGAGCCTCGCAGCTGTCAGATGCCGGCTCCCAGTCTGGCACGTTTAGTTCCCATCACTCCCGATCACATGACTCCAATGCCCGCCCCTAAACATCCAGTGACAGGATCCTGCAGAGTAACGCATGCGTTAGCATGCGTTTTTTGCTGTAAAAGCAGGATCCGCTTTTGCAGCAAAAAAACGTTCAGGACGCATGTTAAAAAGACGTAGTGTGAAAGCAGCCTTACTAATTGCATTTTGTTTTCACATGTCCTGGAAGTCTAGTGTAACCAACTACTATGTGAAATTGAAAATATGTATGTAAATTGTAACCGTTTCTGTTCAGCGCCTACGCCTGTTGAGCAAACTAATGTGAATACAATTTTAATAAGTGTTTAATAAAAATTAAAAATGGTTAGGCTTTAAACTGTTTCTCTAGCCATCATATGTTACTAATTTAGTTATGGCTGCTTATAACATTTTGAAAGGGTACCATGTTCCTAAATTCTTATTCATGTCTACTATTGATTCATGGCGAAAAAAATAAATAAATGGTGGTTACTCATTTAGAGTGAACCTGTCAGTGGGTTTTTGCCATGTAATCTGAAGACAGCATAATGTTGGGGTTAACATAGATTTCAGGAATGTGTCTCTTATTACACTGTGTGCTGTAGTTTACCTTCATTTTTTTTTTTTTTTTTTTTTTTTTGCTTCAGGACAGTATCATTGCCTTGTTAGGTCTGCCACCTGTTGTGATTATCAGCTTACTGCCTATAGATATTGTACATATAGAGCCTGGTATGGACGGGGGTAGCTTTCTCAGCTCTGCTGCACTGCTACATCTAAAAACTTTGTCAGAACGGCTGCATTCAGTAAACTGAAACATCGTTGGATTCAGGGTCCCTTTGCCTACGTCATGCTGCCCTCATCAAAAACCTGCTGACAGATTCCCTTTAGTGAATGCTTGGAGCATTTCTGCTTCCTGAATTCCAGTAAGATTTTTGTCCTGTATTGATGACTCAGTTCCGTTTACAGTAGACACTAGCTGATAATACATGTCCGTAGTCCACTTTTATCTGTCTAGCAGAGGTGGGAGAATCGATCTGCATGGCTTTCGTGTATTGGCCTGGTGAGACCAGACCATAAGACACACCAAGAGAGGAGGGAAATAGGGGGGGAAAAAAAATTGACACAAAAAATGTGGTCGTGTCCCCTATCCTGTGGGGAGATAAGGTATGCACACCAGTGACTATGTAAGGGGAATACATGAAATAGCAGAAACTGCTGTGTGAATACTGACTTGAAAAATCCAATAGCTATATGTAAGAGTGAAAATGTGAAAAATGGAATCTGCATTACTGCCATGAACATATGAATAAAGAGAAATTTAGCTACTGAATTGATCAATGCAATAGAGCCCCAACACTACGCCAAAGTATTTCTCTACGTTGGGGTCCCTAGCTTGTGTGTGTCCTCTCATGCAGTTAAAAAAACTTACCGTGTATGGGAAGCTGAGACCCAGGCTATATATGCATGAGAGGACACACACAAGCTAGGGACCCCAACGTAGAGAAATACTTTGGCGTAGTGTTGGGGCTCTATTGCATTGATCAATTCAGTAGCTAAATTTCTCTTTATTCATATGTTCATGGCAGTAATGCAGATTCCATTTTTCACATTTTCACTCTTACATATAGCTATTGGATTTTTCAAGTCAGTATTCACACAGCAGTTTCTGCTATTTCATGTATTCCCCTTACATAGTCACTGGTGTTGCATACCTTATCTCCCCATAGTGATGTTTTTTTAGGTTTTTGCACCCAGTTCAGACTTAGAATGGTGTTCCAAACGTTATTCCTTAGTGTCCCCTATCCTGGGCCGCTTCCTGGTATACGGTATATGGCTTGAGTTATCTGCTTTTAATATGGTTTTCAAACACGCACTCTCCTTACTGCCGCTCTCCTGGCATGCAGTCCTTTTCTAGTGCCTCCAACTAACTTTTGGAGTGTAAGCGCCCAGTCACATGCTGATGTCGATGTCAGTTAATCCAAGATTTCCCTCCGATGTCGGTTAATCCCCACTTCCATAATCCCACCCACCTCTCGGCATCAGTCACAGTAAATGATAGTGAAGATTTTTACTATCCCTGATCTCGTTGCGGAGTGTGAGGTGGGTGGGATTATGGGCGTGGGGAGCAGTGAATATTCATGTTCTTTAATGGCACACACATCTGATCACCCCACTCCTGCTGCCGCCTTCCTGCAGTGGTGACCCTGCCTCCTGTGAAGCCATACAAACAAGGTGAGACAGGTACATTTTGGACTATAAGACGTACCAAAGTTTCCTCCCAAATTTTTGGGGAACACAGTGCGTCTAAAGGCCCTATCACACATAGAGATAAATCTGCGGCAGATCAGTGGTTGCAGTGAAATTGTGGACAATCAGTGCCAGGTTTGTGGCTGTGTACAAATGGAACAATATGTCCATGATTTCACTGCAACCACAGATCTGCCAAAGATTTATCTCTGTGTGTGACAGGGCCTTTATAGTCTGAAAAATACAGGAATCCATTTCTGATGGATGGGAGCCCTGAGAATCTTATTTTTTTTTTCTTTCTTCAAATTAGCCGGGTTACTGCGATGACATTATTGCCCGTGATGCACACATGAAGTTGTGCCAGCCTGGCTAATCAAAACAGGAATCTGGATTTAGGGCTCTTCTCCACTTGCGCTTTTTTTTTGTGCGATTTGTAATCGCCTGTAAAAAACGGTTTGCAATCTGACAAATTATATATGATGCTGTCTCCTTTTCCCCGTTTTTTTACGACTCCACACGTGCTCTCGGTGAAATCGCAGCATGCTGCGATTTGCACCGAGTCTCAGCTCTTACCCCCATGCAATCCTATGGGAGCGAGAAAAAAGTCAGAATCCGGGTGGCATGCGCATGTCACACGGATCCTGACACTCGCATACCGCGTCAGACTGGCTACCGGAGGATTCTCCAGTAATACCAGTCCTGGCCGCGGTTACATGCACTGAACTCCGGAGCAGTCACCTGAGCTCCGGAGTGCAGCCTGAACAGCGAGCGCCGATTGATTCCCCGGCGATTGCTGTTCAGTTCAGCACAGCTGCAGACAGACTGGGCTGATCTCTGGAGCTCAGGTGACAGATCCGGGGTTCAGTGCATGTTACTGCGGCCAGGCTGGGTATTACTGGAGATTCCTCCGGTAGCCAGTCCACCGCTGCTTGCATAAACACTCACATAGCACCCGCATGACGCTTACATGTCATATGGATGCTATGTGAGGAAAAAAACACACACCGTACGCAGACCACATACAGATCATACACAGGACATTCGACTCACATTTTGAGCCGAGTATCGCTGTGATTTATAAAACGCAAGTGGAGAAGAGCCCTTAGGATGAGATACGTTTGCTTCACCTCCAGCAGTCACAGGTCACTCACCAGGGCGAAGGAGTTTTTCGATCGATTCTGCCATCTCTACTATTTGGCCCTGTGGTTGTGGTTGCTGGCCCTCTTACTTTAGGGAAGTGCTTTCTTGAAACAATTGATTGCTAAACCTCTAAGTCATTGGCACATTTTGCAGTTGTATAAAACATGAAAGTGCAGGGTAAGAGGATTACAGTATATAGCGTTCTACTCCCCAGAGAATGTTAATCACTGAATTAGATTATGTTCCATTCTTTACTAATACACCGGTCTCTGAGGGGCGAGGGGTGTGATGACAAACGCACATCAGCATCTGCTGTTTGCAATAGCTATAATGTCTTTGTGTCAGCAATTGTTTTTCAGGCTAAAATTGACCCTTCCCCTTTCCCTTAACAATAGCTGACAATTTCTGCAAAACCTGATAGGCAAAATAAGTCAAGAGTTGTAGGCATTGCTGTGCTGCTGGTACAGTTTGTGTCCTCTTAGGATTATTTCCATATTCATTTACATAAATATTATTGGATAATACTTGTAAAAAAAAAAAGCACTTTTTGTATTTACTTCTTGAAAATGTGCAGACATTTTTGAGATATTAACTTTTTCTTTACAAAATTGTTGCTTAGGAGACTGACCACTGCTGCTGTCTTGCTTTTAAGAACTGCACTGACTTAAGGAGGCTTTACACGCTACAACATCGCTAACGAGATATCGTTGGGGTCACGGAATTCGTGACGCACATCCGGCGTCATTAGCGACATCGTTGCGTGTGACACCTACGAGCGACCGCTAATGATCCGAAAAACAGCAAAAATTGTTCATTGTTAACACGTCGTTCCTTTCCCTAATATCGTTGCTCATTTTGGACACGGGTTGTTCGTCGTTCCTGAGGCAGCACACATCGCTATGTGTGACACCCCGGGAACGACGTACAACAGCGTCCCTGCGTCCTCCGGCAACGAGGTGTGAGTGACGTTAATGCGGCTGCTCTCCGCCCCTCTGCTTCTATTGGTGGCCCGCTGTGTGACGTCGCTGTGACGCCGCACGAACCTCCCCCCTTAAAAAAAAAAAGTTTGTTCGCCGGCCACAGCGACGTTGTTAGGAAGGTAAGTGTGTGTGACGCGTACTAGCGGTATTGTTCGCCATGGGCAGCGATTTGCTCGTTACACACGCATGACGGGGGCGAGTGCGATCGCTAGCGATGTCGCAGCGTGTAAAGCGGCCTTTAGTTTGTCGGCCTCCTCAACCACAGAAAAAAAAAAAAAATATGTAATAGGTGATCAAAACCTCCATACATACTCCAAAATTAATATCAATAAAACATCAGCTTGGGGTGTAAGAAACAAGTCCTCGCACATCCCCAAAATGTAAAACATTATGGGTCTTGGAAAGTCGCGACTAGATGAGTGGACCCATGGAAGTTTAGAATCAGCGAGTTTAGGCGGACTTTATCTAAAGTTTTGTTCTGGACCCAATCTTGACCTGTATTAGAAGACACTGATTGAACAGTTCAGCTCTCCGCTCACATATAGCGAGCCATAAACGCATCACTTCCGAGGGCGGTTTGTGTGGGGTTTTTTTTTTCTCCTTTTGTTTGGTTCTTGGATGTAGTGTACACCATTCAGGGACTGCAAGCGGCTCGCACTGGGCGAGCACCGAGCACAGTGATGCTCACGTGAGTGGTTTGTGTATGAAAGTACCAGAACACAACTTTTTTTTTTTTGTGATAAGTTTGTGTTTGGCATGAACATCGAGCGTTAAATGCATGTGTTTCTATCCGACTTGAAATAAGAATAAATCTTTCCCATTTTTAGATCAATTAGGAACCAAAATTATATTTGCCAAATGCCAGAATGAGAGAGGGAATGTTTAAAGGCATTTTTTTTTATAGCTTTCTGCAGTGTCAAACGTTTACATACACTAAGAGTACAATGACTTTAAACCTTACATGACAACCCATATGATGTCATGTCTTTGGAAGGTTCTGATAGGTTTATTGGCAACATCTGAGTTAATTTGAGACACACCTGTGGATGTATTTTAATGCACACCTGAAACATGCTGATTTTTTTTGTGTAGCATCATATGAAAGTCAAAAGAAAGAAATCGGCCAAGATCTCAGGAAGAGAATGAATGGCAAGACCTGACCCACATATTCCCTTCCTGTTGCATCTGTCAATCAAATAGCAGTGCATTGTTGAAATTTTACTTGTACATATTTCTGAAATAAAACATCCAATCTCTGAACAAAAGGTATGCTTAGATTCAGCCTCCTAGTGCCAGTGTAGCACTGGCTTTACTTTTATATATGAAAATCCTGCTGGTTGGTTCTCTTTAAGGATAACAAAGTCAATGTTTTGGAATGGCAATCACAAAACCCTGATTTCAAACCTATTGAAAATTTATGGGCAAAGCTGAAAAGGCAGGTGTGAGCAGGGCGAGGAGAAATGGGCCCAAATTCCTACCAACTATTGTGAGAAGCTTGTGGAAGGATATCCAAAACGTTTGACCCAAGTCATACAATTTAAGGGCAATGGTACAAAATACTAATGAACTGTCGGTAAACTTTTGACTTTGCAAAAAGTAATAAAGTAATAATGCCTTTAAAACGTTATCTCTCTCTCTCATTATTCTGGCATTTGGCAAATATATAATAATTTTAGTTACTAATTGACCTAAAACAGGAAAGATTTATTCTGATTTCATGTCAGATAGTGAGAAAAACCTGCAGATGTATCTTTTTAGATGGTGGATGTAAACTTCTGGTTTCAACTGTGAGTAAATAAAATTATAGTAAATGATATTATTACACTAACTTCTTGTTCTTCTATTCTAGTAAATGTGACCTATTCAAAAGAAAGTGAGTCCCCTGTAACAAGTTTCACCATGTCTGACCAGAATTATCGAAATCTGGACGGTAAGGTTTTCTTACAAGTCATTGATTTTCAATTTGGGGCTTACCCTGCTCATAATTGAGTCTACCAAGGTTACCCGTTATTGGTAGTTATACGTTTCTGCTACATCAAATCCCAAATCCAATAATCCTCAGGACCATTATCCCTTCACTATCGGGACACGCTCCCAGTATACATTGGCAGTGGTTGATTCAGTCTGAGCCAGGTTGTCGTATAGATGAAGAAGCTAAGAAACCGCCATGCAAGCTGGTGAGATAATGACACACGTTGAGTGTTATCAATGAAGAACAAGATCTACAGAAGCAATGAGGAGGGTGTACGGTGCCTATCTGTCCTGCCACAGCCCTGATCGCCCCCAGGCAGACTTTGCATGCTCTTGATAGCAGTTTTATGTTACAAATAGCTGCACATTGTAACTCTATTACACAACACAGCTTCTCCGTGTCATAGAATACAACTACCATTCTGCTGCACAAGATTAATAGCAACATTTCATAAATAAATATATAATATAATATTTTTTTCCATTTAAATAGTTTTATTTAATTAAAACATTAAATGGTGCTGCAAAGTTGTAGGAAAAACTTTGACTTACTGCATTTCCACATTTACAGACACGGTGAAATTATGCCAAAAATAAAACTCCGAACACCTTCATATGCTATTAACGTATTTCTTGTGTTTTTATGGAATTTTTTCCATTGAGCATTTTTTCCAAACTTGACAACACCGCAGAATGCAGCCCATCAATTTCTTTTCATAGGTCCAATATCATGAAGAGGCTGCCACTACAATACACGTGTTTTTTTGCTATTTATTGTGGCATCCATCTTGATAGAGTAAGGGACCCCCATATGTGATGTCCCAACACAAGCCAATGGGAAGTATGCACCCGCAAGCCTAATGCATGGCCTTTCATGATGACTGTTTTTTTTTAAATCTAATTGCATGAAATTGTCCTTTTTAGCCTTTAAATCATTTTACTTCTCGATTCTTTCTTAGAAAGTGAATCAGCAGACCATGAATCAAAACCAGACGTCAGTGATGCAAATATGCAGCCAATCATTGAGGGTGAACCATTTACAAGTTATTTTGATGAGAAAATACCTATCCCAGAAGATGAGGTGGTAAGTGGCGCAAGGAATACATAATGTCAATGATTTTATTTTACCCATTTTAAAAGGTTATTACCACAATCACATTATTTTCCACAAAGCCAAGTACTGATATACTTTGTAAGTATAAGCCCAACTGAAAGTTTTTCTTGTACCTCTTTTGTGTTTGTTTTTTTTCTCTTTGTTCCCCATCATGGTGTATAGTTCCTCCATCCTCGGCCAATCCTGATATATGTCTCCTTAGGGTACGGTTCCACTTGCACATTGCTTGTAATGCAAGAGCTTCGGAAGCAATATGCTAAGGACACTCTGCTGCAGGCCTCAGCCAAGGGTCATGCGACTGTGATGCGATCTTGCAATCGGATCACAGCTGCGGAGCAGAGGGAGGAAGCACTTTCTTCCTCTCCTCTGTGGTTTGTCTCTGCGTACATCACACTGCGGTCGGATGACATGCGAGTGCGTGCGATGTTTCACATGCTCCTTTAGACTTGTATGGGGGTGTGTGAGCCGAGAATCGCTGCCAAACGCAGCATGCTGTGATTCATTTTTCAGGCCAATATGGCATGCGAAATCTAATCGCAGATGGACACTGCCTCATAGTTTTGCACTGATGAGATTGCAGTCCATTTTTTTTATCGGATTTCACTTGTCCGTGCAAAACGCAAGTGGAATCGAACCCTTAGTGGAACTATGGAATCTATGGCTGTACGTGATTGAGGGATTTTAGGCAAAGAGAATCTGAAGAAATATACACACAAATGGCCTGATTATTCATTTGTAAGGCCGTTTTCACATTGCATTCTGATCTCCTTTAAGTGGTCCCATGTGGGCATCTCCCCGAGATACCTTCCATGATTAACGGGTTTTCGACATATGTGCCGACAGGGCCGTTGACTATATTGGTGCAGATGGAATCTGCATGTGCTGTGGTGCACCATTTTTGGAATATACACTTATTGGAGGCAGACATACAGACGTAGTAGACTGCATCGGAAGCCCCTAAGGGACCACTGAACGCAATGTGAAAGCGGCCTAAGGTGTGTTTTTTTTTTTTTTTTTTTTTTTTTTTTTTTTTTTTTTTTTTTTTTTTTGCACCATACTGACTTCCTGCCTATTATTGACGCCCGTACTGTTAGATGAGAGTGATAGTTGCTTGAGCAATGGTTCCTCAGCATTTCGCACCTGTGCTTCCTCCACCATGTACCATTGGGGCCTGTTCGCATCCTACAGTGAACTGGTATTTCAACTGTGTAGTAGAGTTGAGCGCGGTTCGTGGTTCGTGGTTCTCCAGTTCGCGGCTCGAGTGATTTTGGGGCATGTTCTAGATCGAACTAGAACTCGAGCTTTTTGCAAAAGCTCGGTAGTTCTAGAAACGTTCGAGAACGGTTCTAGCAGCCAAAAAACAGCTAAATCATAGCTTGGTTTCTGCTGTAATAGTGTAAGTCACTCTGTGAATCAAACTATTATCACATTTCAGTGTATAGTGTGCGTGAACAGCGCCTTCAGATCACTGCTGTTTCTATAATGGCGATCGCCATTTTTTTTTTTTTTTTTTCTTGTCTTCCTTCCCTAAGTGCGCGCGTCTTGTGGGGCGGGCCAGCATGTCAGCCAATCCCAGACACACACACAGCTAAGTGGACTTTGAGCCAGAGAAGCAACGGCATGTGTGATAGGATCTGCATGTCACATGTCCCTGCATTATAAAACCGGACATTTTCTTCACGGACGCCATTATCTGCCTTCTGCGTCTTTGGTGTCAGACATCACTGTCGCAGCTCCGTCTTCCTGAGTCCTATAGCCGATACAGCTGTATGCGCTGCATACACAGCGTTAGACAGCTTAGGGAGAGCACTTTATAGCAGTCCTTTTAAGGGCTCCAACCGGCAGGGTCAGAGAGCCATAGGTGACAGGTCCTGCAAACAGCAACAGCGTCTGTGTAGCCCAGGTCAGGGATTTCCTACCTGCATTTCACCATTAGGAGGGAATAGAAAGGCAGGCTTCCATTCCTCTACCCAGAGCACCACAATCCTGCCACTGTACCCTCTTGTCCTCTGCACACTCCAACTGATAACTAAGCCATTATACTAGCAAACACTCAGTGTACCTAGTGGCATCCTATACGTGGCTATTGGACTTTGCTATAGTCCCACTAGTGCAAAGACATTTGCAGAGCGCGTCTGCCTGCATTGCACACTACAACTCATTCTAACCAAGCCATTATACTAGCAAACACTCAGTGTACCTAGTGGCATCCTATACGTGGCTATTGGACTTTGCTATAGTCCCACTAGTGCAAAGACATTTGCAGAGCGCGTCTGCCTGCGTTGCACACTACAACTCATTCTAACCAAGCCATTATACTAGCAAACACTCAGTGTACCTAGTGGCATCCTATACGTGGCTATTGGACTTTGCTATAGTCCCACTAGTGCAAAGACATTTGCAGAGCGCGTCTGCCTGCGTTGCACACTACAACTCATTCTAACCAAGCCATTATACTAGCAAACACTCAGTGTACCTAGTGGCATCCTATACGTGGCTATTGGACTTTGCTATAGTCCCACTAG
The DNA here is from genome assembly GCF_048569485.1 of Anomaloglossus baeobatrachus. Classification (NCBI taxonomy): domain Eukaryota; kingdom Metazoa; phylum Chordata; class Amphibia; order Anura; family Aromobatidae; genus Anomaloglossus; species Anomaloglossus baeobatrachus. The sequence continues at coordinate 669,726,591 of NC_134354.1, read as the reverse complement.
TGCAAAGACATTTGCAGAGCGCGTCTGCCTGCGTTGCACACTACAACTCATTCTAACCAAGCCATTATACTAGCAAACACTCAGTGTACCTAGTGGCATCCTATACGTGGCTATTGGACTTTGCTATAGTCCCACTAGTGCAAAGACATTTGCAGAGCGCGTCTGCCTGCGTTGCACACTACAACTCATTCTAACCAAGCCATTATACTAGCAAACACTCAGTGTACCTAGTGGCATCCTATACGTGGCTATTGGACTTTGCTATAGTCCCACTAGTGCAAAGACATTTGCAGAGCGCGTCTGCCTGCGTTGCACACTACAACTCATTCTAACCAAGCCATTATACTAGCAAACACTCAGTGTACCTAGTGGCATCCTATACGTGGCTATTGGACTTTGCTATAGTCCCACTAGTGCAAAGACATTTGCAGAGCGCGTCTGCCTGCGTTGCACACTACAACTCATTCTAACCAAGCCATTATACTAGCAAACACTCAGTGTACCTAGTGGCATCCTATACGTGGCTATTGGACTTTGCTATAGTCCCACTAGTGCAAAGACATTTGCAGAGCGCGTCTGCCTGCGTTGCACACTACAACTCATTCTAACCAAGCCATTATACTAGCAAACACTCAGTGTACCTAGTGGCATCCTATACGTGGCTATTGGACTTTGCTATAGTCCCACTAGTGCAAAGACATTTGCAGAGCGCGTCTGCCTGCGTTGCACACTACAACTCATTCTAACCAAGCCATTATACTAGCAAACACTCAGTGTACCTAGTGGCATCCTATACGTGGCTATTGGACTTTGCTATAGTCCCACTAGTGCAAAGACATTTGCAGAGCGCGTCTGCCTGCGTTGCACACTACAACTCATTCTAACCAAGCCATTATACTAGCAAACACTCAGTGTACCTAGTGGCATCCTATACGTGGCTATTGGACTTTGCTATAGTCCCACTAGTGCAAAGACATTTGCAGAGCGCGTCTGCCTGCGTTGCACACTACAACTCATTCTAACCAAGCCATTATACTAGCAAACACTCAGTGTACCTAGTGGCATCCTATACGTGGCTATTGGACTTTGCTATAGTCCCACTAGTGCAAAGACATTTGCAGAGCGCGTCTGCCTGCGTTGCACACTACAACTCATTCTAACCAAGCCATTATACTAGCAAACACTCAGTGTACCTAGTGGCATCCTATACGTGGCTATTGGACTTTGCTATAGTCCCACTAGTGCAAAGACATTTGCAGAGCGCGTCTGCCTGCGTTGCACACTACAACTCATTCTAACCAAGCCATTATACTAGCAAACACTCAGTGTACCTAGTGGCATCCTATACGTGGCTATTGGACTTTGCTATAGTCCCACTAGTGCAAAGACATTTGCAGAGCGCGTCTGCCTGCGTTGCACACTACAACTCATTCTAACCAAGCCATTATACTAGCAAACACTCAGTGTACCTAGTGGCATCCTATACGTGGCTATTGGACTTTGCTATAGTCCCACTAGTGCAAAGACATTTGCAGCACGTCTGCCTGCGTTGCACACTCCAACTAATTATAACTAAGTTGCATTGTCAGGGATATTTATTCTTTATTATTCTGCTGTTAATAAAGCTAGACCACCACTGCAATCTTCACCACCTCTCAATTTTTACTACCACATTTTCAGTCCACAATCTTGTCGCAATCAACATGAGTGGCAAAATGACAGATGCTGGTGGAAAGGGGAAGAGGCGTGGTGGAAAAGGCAAAAAAGGTTTTGTCCGTGGGGAAGGTGGCAAAGCTCCATTATCATCTGCTGAAGATAGACCATCTACCAGCAAAAGTAAGATGTCTACTACTTACCGTGGACAATCCGATGTGCTCCCTTTGTTACGGACACGAACAACAGGAACAAAGGTAGATGATGGGCAAAAAAGGAAAATGCTTGAATGGATCTCAAGTGGTCCAACAAGTGCCCTCTCTGCCACTTCAAGTACCGCATCCAAAAAACACCAGTCCTCTGAGTTGTCATCCCAATCAAACTTGCTTTCTCCCAGCTCTGAAGTCTCCATCAGCCCTGCACAGTATGGTGGAACTGAGATGGCTGAGTCTGCAGAGCTGTTCAGTCACACTATAGCCTGGGAATCAGAGGTCTGCTCCCAAGCTACAGTGAGTACAGAACAGGAAATGGTCTGCAGTGATGCCCAGAACCTTTGTGACTCAGATTCAGGCCGTGAGGACCAAGTTTCTGAGCATAATGTTGACCCTTTGTCACAAACTGTAACACCTGTGGTTATAGACAATGAGGAACATACTGATGAAGATGAGACGCAGATACCCGATTGGGATGACAACTTAAATATTCCGTCAGGGCAAGAAGAGGCTCGGTCTGAGGGGGAGGGGAGTGCAAACACAACAATTGATGATGACGTTCTAGATCCCACCTACTGTCAACCCCCAGTCAGGCACTCGAGGAGGTCAACAGAGGCGGTGGAGGAGGATGCAACCGACGACGAAGTTACCTTGCGCCTTCCTGGACAGAGTCGGAGCACTGGTAGCACGTCTACAACTGCATCCTCAGCCACCACTCTGCCTATGAGCATTATTCGGGGTGGATCAACAGGTCGCATGGGCCTCTAAGCCTTGCCTAGCCTGGTCCTTTTTTCACATCGAAAAAGATCGCCCAACTCATGTGATATGTAACATTTGTCATGATTCTGTTAGTAGAGGTCAAAACCTCAGCAGTTTGACAACTTCTTCCATGAATCGTCACATGACTAAATATCATAAGTCCCGGTGGGAAGCTCACCGTGCTGCAATGCGGCCTAGTGGAGCGAACCATCCACCGCCCGCCCCTTCCACTGCATCCGCGCGCTCTTCATCTTCTAGGACTGTGGGGACAGCTGCCACACCTGTTTTTCCACGCAAAACTTCCACCACTGTAACCGCAACAGGCAGTTTGCTTGTAAGGTCGTCAGTTGGTTTGGAAGGGGAAACAAGTGAGTGTGTACAGCTCTCTCAGACATCGATAGCACCAACGTTGGATGAAGGCAACATCATGTCTCCGCCTGCACTTTCCTCACAAACCTGCATTTTTCAAGGGACACCCTACTCAACACCGTCTACACACAGCAGCCAGATCTCTGTCCCTCAGATGTGGTCAAATAAAAGGCCACTTCCTCCGACCCATGACAAAGCTAAGAGGTTGACTCTATCCCTCTGTAAGCTGTTGGCTACCGAAATGCTGCCTTTCCGCCTAGTGGACACACAGGATTTTAGAGACCTTATGTCTGTCGCTGTGCCCCAGTACCAGATGCCTAGTCGCCACTACTTCTCTAAGAAAGGTGTGCCCGCGCTACACCAGCATGTCGCACACAACATCACCGCTTCCTTGAGAAACTCTGTGTGTGAACGGGTGCATTTCACCACCGATACTTGGACCAGTAAGCATGGACAGGGACGTTACATGTCGCTGACTGGGCACTGGGTAACTATGGTGATAGATGGTGAAGGGTCTGCTGCACAAGTCTTGCCGTCCCCACGACTTGTGTGTCAATCCTCTGTCTGTCCAAGTTCCGCCACTGCTTCTGCATCCTCCACCTCATCTGGGTCCTCCACCTCCGCCCCAAGCCTGCCTGGTCAGGCCACCAGCGTTCTCACTGCGCAGAAGGAATCACGCACCCCTCATTACTATGCTGGCAGCAGAGCGCAACGGCATCAGGCGGTCTTTAGCTTGACATGTCTTGGTAATAAGAGTCACACAGCTGAGGAGTTGTGGTCAGCTTTGCGGTCCGAGTTTAATAAATGGTTGTCTCCACTCAAACTGCAGCCTGGTAAGGCCGTGTGCGACAATGCTGCAAACCTGGGTGCGGCACTTCGCCTGGGCAAGGTGACACACGTACCTTGTATGGCTCACGTGTTGAACCTTGTCGTGCAGCAATTTTTAACACACTATCCCGGCCTAGATGGCCTTCTGAACAGGGCACGAAAACTGTCAGCTCACTTCCGCCGTTCAAGCGCCGCAGCAGAGCGACTTGCATCGCTCCAGAAGTCTTTCGGCCTGCCGGTTCATCGCCTGAAATGCGATGTGGCGACACGCTGGAATTCAACTCTCCACATGTTACAGCGACTGTGGCAGCACCGCAGAGCCCTGGTGCAATACGTCATGACGTATAGCCTGGGCCAACGAGATGCAGAGGTGGGGCAGATCACCCTGATGGAGTGGTCTCAGATCAAGGACCTATGCACCCTTCTGCACAGTTTCGACATGGCGACGAATATGTTTAGCTCTGACAATGCCATTATCAGCATGACGATTCCAGTCATTTACATGCTGGAGCACACGCTAAACACTATTCGGAGTCAGGGGGTGGGACAACATGAAGGGGAGGAACTACAGGAGGATTCATATGCGCAAGGGACAACAACATCACGAAGGTCCAGACGTTCATCATCACCAACGCAGCAGGCATGGGACCATGGGGGACAGGGATCGACAAGGGCGCATAGTAGCAGGCGAAATGTTGAGCAAGGTGCAGGAGAACATGAAGAAATGGAGGACGAACTGTCCATGGACATGGAAGACTCAGCGGATGAGGGAGACCTTGGTCAAATTTCAGTTGAAAGAGGTTGGGGTCAGATGTCAGAGGAAGAAAGAACGGGTAGCACCTCTATGCCACAAACACAGCATGGACTTGGTCCGCATGGCTGCGCAAGACACATGAGTGCCTTTTTGTTGCACTACCTCCAACATGACAGTCGTATTGTCAAAATTAGAAGTGATGATGACTACTGGATTGCCACACTATTAGATCCCCGGTACAAGTCCAAATTTTGTGACATAATTCCAGCCATAGAAAGGGACGCACGTATGCAGGAGTATCAGCAGAAGCTGTTACTAGATCTTAGCTCGGCTTTTCCACCAAACAACCGTGCAGGTGCAGGGAGTGAATCTCCCAGTTGTAACTTGACAAACATGGGACGGTCTCGTCATCTTCAACAGTCTACCCGTACCAGTAGGACCTTTTCTGGTGCCGGTAACAGCAATTTTATGGAATCTTTTCATAATTTTTTTAGACCCTCTTTTGCAAGGCCACCAGAGACAACAAGTCTGACACATAGTCAACGGCTGGAGAGGATGATACAGGAGTATCTCCAAATGAACATCGATGCCATGACTGTGCAACTGGAGCCTTGCTCCTTTTGGGCTTCAAACCTACAAAAATGGCCAGAGCTCGCAACTTACGCCTTGGAGATTTTGTCGTGTCCAGCTGCCAGCGTTGTCTCTGAACGTGTATTCAGTGCTGCTGGGTGTGTGCTGACAGATAAGCGCACGCGTCTGTCCAGTGACAATGTGGACAGACTGACGTTCATCAAAATGAACAAGTCATGGATCCAGAAGGAATTTACTACCCCTGTGTCATCCTGGGGAGAGTAAATGCTTGTGGATTTGGAATGTGCTTGATGCAAATCAAAACATCCTGTTTGCAACTAGGGCCCAAGTGCTGCCACTGATGGGGTGGGTGTCTGTGTGGCCCAATTTTTGGAAAAAAGGGAGACTCCGCTTGGAGTAACCCTTGCTTGCTGTGTTTTTAAAAGAAGCCAAGATGAACAGAGCTGGGATCAGGAAAGACTTTGCTACCTACCCCGGTGTCATCCTGGGGACGGCTAAGAATAGCGTATTTTTGAATGTGCTTGATGCAAATCAAAACATCCTGTTTGCAACTAGGGCCCAAGTGCTGCCACTGATGGGGTGGGTGTCTGTGTGGCCCAATTTTTGGAAAAAAGGGAGACTCCGCTTGGAGTAACCCTTGCTTGCTGTGTTTTTAAAAGAAGCCAAGATGAACAGAGCTGGGATCAGGAAAGACTTTGCTACCTACCCCGGTGTCATCCTGTGGACGGCTAAGAATAGCGTATTTTTGAATGTGCTTGATGCAAATCAAAACATCCTGTTTGCAACTAGGGCCCAAGTGCTGCCACTGATGGGGTGGGTGTCTGTGTGGCCCAATTTTTGGAAAAAAGGGAGACTCCGCTTGGAGTAACCCTTGCTTGCTGTGTTTTTAAAAGAAGCCAAGATGAACAGAGCTGGGATCAGGAAAGACTTTGCTACCTACCCCGGTGTCATCCTGGGGACGGCTAAGAATAGCGTATTTTTGAATGTGCTTGATGCAAATCAAAACATCCTGTTTGCAACTAGGGCCCAAGTGCTGCCACTGATGGGGTGGGTGTCTGTGTGGCCCAATTTTTGGAAAAAAGGGGAGACTCCGCTTGGAGTAACCCTTGCTTACATTGTTTTTAAAAGAAGCCAAGATGAACAAGTCATGGGTCAGCAAAGACTTTGCTACCTACCCCAGTGTCATCCTGGGGACGGCTAAGAATAGCGTATTTTTGAATGTGCTTGATGCAAATCAAAACATCCTGTTTGCAACTAGGGCCCAAGTGCTGCCACTGATGGGGTGGGTGTCTGTGTGGCCCAATTTTTGGAAAAAAGGGAGACTCCGCTTGGAGTAACCCTTGCTTGCTGTGTTTTTAAAAGAAGCCAAGATGAACAGAGCTGGGATCAGGAAAGACTTTGCTACCTACCCCGGTGTCATCCTGGGGACGGTTAAGAATAGCGTATTTTTGAATGTGCTTGATGCAAATCTAGCTGTGAAGTGTACAACTGGGGCACAACTGCTGCCACTGAAGGGGTGGGTGTGTGTGGGGCCCAATTTTTGGAAAAAAGGGAGACTCCGCTTGGAGTAACCCTTGCTTGCTGTGTTTTTAAAAGAAGCCAAGATGAACAGAGCTGGGATCAGGAAAGACTTTGCTACCTACCCCGGTGTCATCCTGGGGACGGATAAGAATGGCGTATTTTTGAATGTGCTTGATGCAAATCTAGCTGTGAAGTGTACAACTGGGGCACAACTGCTGCCACTGAAGGGGTGGGTGTGTGGGGCCCAATTTTTGGAAAAAAGGGAGACTCCGCTTGGAGTCACCTTGCGGTGTTTTACATGACTTTAGAAGGGCGTGCCATGCCTATATCTGTGTGTCCTCCTCTTTTTCCTTGTCCAGCTGTTTTGTTTTCGCATGAGTACATGTCCTTGTCACTTTCCCATGTGTTTGTGTTGTGTTGTGAGTTGTTTGTCACCTTTTGGACACCTTTGAGGGTGTTTTCTAGGTGTTTTACTGTGTTTGTGATTGCCTGCCATTGTTTCCTATGGGCTCGAGTTCGGTTCGTCGAACGTTCGACGAGCCGAACTCGAGCCAGACCCCCCGTTCGGCGAACCGCCTCGAGCCGAACCGGGACCGGTTCGCTCATCTCTACTGTGTAGCCTTTTGTCAGATACTTTCAGAAACCTGCTCCCAGTTGCTCTTCTGGAAGTCTATTACTGTGTATCTAGGTAAATTACAGTACATAGTTTTGCAATGCATTCTATAAAACTAACATTTCCATAATCCCTTTTTAATAACTTTGACTATAATTACAGACAGAGAAAATCCCTCATCCAGTTCCTTTTATCAGTGGGGCAAATATGGAATACTATGTTTAAATTGCGCTATAGTGCTGCAGATGCTTTTGCTGTACCCGGATTGTAACACGATTGCTTTTTCTTTTCTTTGCAGCACTCCTGGTTCAGTTTCCGGAAGCTGTGGGCCTTCACTGGACCCGGCTTCTTGATGAGCATTGCTTATTTAGATCCGGGAAACATTGAGTCCGATTTACAGTCTGGTTCTGTAGCAGATTTCAAGGTGAATACTTGTCTTTTGTTTATTAAAGGTCTTTACAATGGGATTGTTTTTTATTTCTGATCACCATTTACACAGAAGAGGTTGGGAGAGTCTACAATATATAAGCCGAATAATTTGGGGAAAATTGAAGACACCAGAAATACTATTTACTAAGGCAGTGATGGCGAATGTTTCACAGGCACAGTGCCCAAACTGTAGCCCTAAACACATATATATTATATTTTTTTTTTTTTTCCCTGAAGTTCCAACATGGCAATTTAACCAATTCCATTATGTAAATAATTAATTGATTTTAAACTTTATATTTTGCAGTCTTCTCTTCTCTTCAGCAGTGGGGCATCAAGCTTACAACACATTGAGGCTGAGCCTCTCCCCCTGCCCTTTCCACACACACCAGTTGGATTGATCTTTCTGGAAAGAAATGCAGAATATTAGACAGACATGTATTTTAGCATGGAATGCAATCAGATTTCACCCTGTAATCCACATTTCAGAGTGTAGACCTCTCGAAATGCCATAAAGACATGAGTTGCTCCCCCTCCCCCTTTTTATTATGTAGTTATGTCCCCCTTCTTGGGACACTTCCTGGTAAACATGCCCTCCATCCTGATATATATTTCCTACAGTCTCATATATTTGTCCCCATCATGGCCCCGTCCTGGCAAATGTTCATCTGTCCTGGCATGTCCCCCCATCCTGGTACAGCAGCACACAGTTTAAAAAAAAACCCCAAAAAAACCAAAACACTCGCCTTCCAACAGCCGCTCCACCACTGCCCGCCGCTGGGCCCTCAGTTCTTACACGACCACAAGATGTCATTACGCCAGCGCCGCTTACTGACGCTCCCGATGTCTCCTAGGCAATAGGCCTGCAGCCTAGGAGAGGAGTGTCAGAGCGAGGAGAGATGTCTCCTCTGCTCCAACACAACTTTGAACTGCTAGCGCGATCACACCGGCAGTTCAATGCACCTGGATGAGGCGACAGCGCGCGTGCCGACAAAGAGGGCTCTGCATGCCCGGTCTGGCACGTGTGCCGTAGGTTCGCCATTACTGTACTAAGGTAATAAATTGAAAAGATAAAGCTGCATGGCAGATTTAACTTTCAATAAGTTCTCCAGGGTCACACTTTATTTATATTCCAACAGTCAATGATGGCCCTTTTTTGACTACATTCTGCTTTTTTAGCTGTCAGAAATCTTTTGTATAGCCAATGTTAGTCTTTATGTAAACTTCTCTTCAATTTTTTTTTTTTTTTATATAGGTATTCCTTTAAGGGACATTTAAAAGAAATAACTAAAAGGTGCTTTTTGTCACTTTGTGACTATCGTCCATCAGATTTGAAATGAGGCACCATCTGGAATGTGGATACAAATTTAGGCCTAAATCTGGGAGAGGCTATATTAAAATACTACTGGGCTGGGGAGGGGAATATAAATATTATGTGTGTGTGTGTGTGTGTGTGTGTGTGTGTGTGTGTGTATATACATATACACTACAGTTCAAAAGTTTAGGGTCACTTAGATATTTCCTTATTTTTGAAAAGAGAGCACATTTTTTTCCAATGAAGCTAACATTAAATTAAACAGAAATACACTCTATACATTGTTAATGTGGTAAATGACTATTCTAGCTGCAAACGTCTGGTTTTTAATGCAATATCTACATAGGTGTATAGAGGCCTATTTCCAACAACCACCACTCCAGGGTTCTTAATGGTACATTGTGTTTGCTAACTGTGTTAGAAGGCTAATGGATGTTTCAAAATCCCTTGTGCAAGTATGTTAGCTCAGCTAAAAACAGTTTTGCTATAAGGCTATGTGCGCACATTGCGTTCAATTCCGCAGCATGTAAGTCACTGCCTGTGCGTCTCAGAACGCAGCCAATAAAGCTGCGTCCTGAGACTCATTCGGCAGAACGCAACTTGCGCACGTTCCTGGAGAATTCATGCGTTCTGGATACTTTCTCTGCCATAACCAGAGTGGGGGAAAAGCATCCAGAACGCACATTTTTCAAAGTACGGTCCTACTCGGTTGCAGCATCCCCATAGACTTGCAGCAGAGCCAAGTGGGACCACACTGTCAAAAAGACCATGGCTGGCTGTGAGACAGTGACACGCGATCAGAATGAACTCGGATGAACTTCACCTGACTGCATTGTGATCGCGTGGCTCTGTGCGTGTGCTGTGGCTTGATTTGCGGTCACACGTGAAGGACTCGCCTGTGATCGCAAATCCCCTGAGTGACTGCAGTGAGCCGCGCTATCAGCTGTGCCGTCACTCAGGTTACTTGCGGCCACAGCTGCAGTCCTCCACCTGACGGCGGTGGCCGCGAGTAACCTCAGTGACAGCACAGCTGATTGCGCGACTCACTTCAGTTGCTGCATGGAGCTCATAGGAGCAGCGGTGTTCTACTGCCGCTCCTGTCTGCTTTCGATGTAGCAGAGCTGGAAGCGTTGTGGGACCTTGCGTGGATTACGCCGGACCTGGAGGTGTTTTTGAGGGATTAATAAATTGGTGAAAGAGGATTTTTTTTTTTTTTTTTTTTTTTTTTGTCTCATTACAAATAAAGGATTTTTTGGATGTGTGTTTTTATTTTCTTTAACTTACAGGTTAATCATGGAAGGTATCTCAGGGAGACGCCTGCCATGATTAACCTAGGACTTAGTGGCAGCTATGGGCTGCTGCCATTAACTCCTTATTACCCCGTTTGCCACCGCACCAGGGCAATTCGGGATGACCCGGGTAGAGTCCCTGGACTGTCGCATCTAATGGATGCTGCAATTCCGGGCGGCTGCTGGCTGATATTGTTAGGCTGGGGACCTCCCTATCCTGAGAATACCAGCCTTCAGCCTTGTGGCTTTACCCTGGCTGGTATCCAAATTGGGGGGACCGCACGTTTTATATATTATTTTTAACTGCTCGATATAGACACGCCCACCGGTGGCTGTGATTGGTTGCAGTCAGACACTCCCCTACGCTGAGTGACAGCTGTCTCACTGCAACCAATCATACGCGCCGGTGGGCGGAGGAAGCAGAGAATACGTGATGGATTAATGAGCAGCCGGCATTTTTGAACAGAAGGCGCCACAGTGTGAACGCCATGCAGCGCCACGCCGGTGATCGTGGATCGGTGAGTATGAGAGAGGGGGTGGGAGGGAGAGACCGACATGGACAGAGATACGGAAAGACCAGCGTTTATTATGTCAAAAACACATGCAGATCGCTAGTAAAAAGCAAGTGAAGCGCATTCTTTCTTGAAAAATATGCGTTTAGACATTTCTCATTGACTTCAATGTTATTTAAAACGCTGCCAAAATGGCAAAAACAATTGACATTTCTTCAGCGCTCTATTGGGAGACCCAGACGATTGGGGTATAGCTACTGCCCTCCGGAGGCCACACAAAGCACTACACTAAAAAGTGCAAGGCCCCTCCCCCTCTGGCTATACCCCCCCGTGGTATCACGGGTTCTCCAGTTTTAGCTTTGTGTGCGAAGGAGGTCAGACATCCATGCATAGCTCCACAGATTTTAGTCAGCAGTAGCTGCTGACTATTTCGGATGGAAGAAAAGAGGACACATATAGTGTCCCCAGCATGCTCCCTTCTCACCCCTGGATGGTGTTGTAAGGTTGAGGTACCTATTGCTGGTACGGAGGCTGGAGCCCACATGCTGCTTTCCTTCCACATCCCCCTGAGGGGCTCTGAGGAAGTGGGATCCTGCCGGCCTCAAAGCTCTGACGCCGGGCTCCATCCACAGACCCATTGAACCTGCTGGATGTGGAGCTGGAGTACCGTTCAGGGACATGGCCCTGCACCATTACAGGTACTCTGTGTCCCCGTACACACAGGCACAGCACACTCCAGACTTGCTGGGTGTGCTAGTGCGCCGGGGACAGTAAAGGGTTACAGTCACTGCAGCCTTGCTGAGTGACTTTGTGTTTTGGGAACTACCGCGCCGGACGCTCCGGGAGCGGCGGCGCGGCTGGGACTTGTAGTTCGCCGGGGACTGGGCGCCGACCGCGCTTTTACGGCGGCGGCGCTTATAACTCCAGTCCCCGGCTTCTGCGGCCTAGTGCCGCTTCGTTCCCGCCCCCTCCCTGTCACTCAGGGAAGGGGACAGGCGCTGAGCAATCAGCAGCGCCGAGGGCTGGAGCCTTTTTACATGCTCCAGCCCTCTCACTGCACTCTGTCGGACGCCGGATTCCCGCTCTGCCTTGGGGGCACGCCCACGGCCCGCCCCTACTCACACGAGCTGGGGAAGAAGCCGGCAGCCATTACTGCAGAGCTCGGGGCACCAAGGCAGGACAGTGGCGTTCATACACCCGCTTATAGGCGGGCGGTAAGGGCACACATAGTGCTGACCACAATATATATGCAGTGTATACATGTGTTGTTTTTAACTGCATAGGTCGCTATATGCCCGCTTGGGGAGCGACACATCAGCAGCAGGAAAGCAGGTGTGCTAAGGCACAGGCTTTCTAGGCTGCTTGTATTGCACGTACTGAAGTGTTCATTTGTGTTTATGCTGATATGCTATACATTGCACTGTACAGTCGCTAGTCTTAGCTATATTCTCCTGGAATGGCTAGACTACAGCAGCAGAAAACCAAGGGTGCTGGGGCACAGGTTTTTTTTTTCTATGCTGCTTGTATTGCATGGGCTGCAGTGTGCATTTGTACTTGTGCTTGTATGCTATACATTGCACTGTATGGTCACTCTTCTGGGCTATATTCCCCTAGATGACCAGTCTACAGCAGCAGAAGAGCAGAGGTGCCAGGGCACAGGCTTCTATGCTGCTTGGATTGCATGTGCTGCAGTGTTCATTTGTACTTGTGCTTGTATGCTATACATTGCACTGTAGGGTCACTCTTCTGGGCTATATTCCCCTAGATGACTAGTATACAGCAGCAGAAGAGCAGGGGTGCCAGGGCACAGGCTTCTATGCTGCTTGTATTGCTTGTGCTGCAGTGGTCATTTGTACTTTATGCCTGTATGCTATACATTGCAATGTACGGTCACCAATCTTGGCTATATACTTCTAGATAGCTAGTCGGCAGCGGCAAAAAAGCAACACAGTTTTCAGTGCTGTTTTTACTACATGGGATGCTGTTCATGACACCGTCCCATTGTGTGCATGCTCCCCTGTAGCACGTCGTCTGCCGGGGTCTCTAGCACTTCGTCTGCCGGGGCTCTACTAGTTGTGGCCAAAGAAACCTCCTGTCAACCCTGTCCATGGACAGGGACGGAGTAGTCATAATATAGAGACTTGCACCCATGGGCAATCTACTTGAACAAAAGGCAGCTCTTCAGGGCTTTGATACTGACATCGCTCTCAATCCGGATACACCGGGTGGTAACGCCATACGGAATGATCCTATACCGTCCACCAATGGAAGGTTGGATCTTCCTCCCTCAGCTCCCCCAGTGGAGATAGGAGACGAACAGGAGAAGTTCCTTTTCAGTGTCTCACGCAGATATTGAGTATTTTTCTGGCCACGCTGACTTCAGAGAAGCAGTCCAGGAACACCACGCTTACCAGATAAGCGTCTTCTCCAAACGTTTTTAGGATACACGTTATCCCTTTTTTCCCCTGACGTGGTCAGCGCTGGACCCAGGGTCCAAAGGTGGATTCTCCAATCTCCAGGCTTGCATATAGAGCCATAGTTGCACTGGAGATGGGGCTTCACTTAAAGATGCCATTCACAGACAGATGGACTCTGGTTGAAATCTGTCTAGGAGGCTATCGGCGTGTCGGTTGCTCCGGCATTCACAGCCGTATAGGCAACCTAACCTTTTCAGCTGTTCTTGCGCAGCTGGCCTTGAGCACATGTACATCTGTACCGCAGAGGCGTCCGTAACTCCGCAATGTCTGCACTGCGACTTACCCTATTAATGCTGTCCTAAAAGTACAGTCGAGGTTTCGGTCCTTCCCAAGCTCGGGCAGGTCCCAATTGTCCTCGTGCAAAAGGGCTACAAAACCTCAGACGGGCTCAGATTCCGGCCGGGCTCAATCACGCCCAAGGAAGGCAGCCGGAGGAACCGCTACCAAGGCGGTCTCCTCATGACTCTCAGCTCTCTCTCTCTCTCCGCATCCGCGGTTGATGGCAGACTCCCCCGCCTTTGGCGACATTTAGCTGCCACAGGTCACAGACCGGTGGGTGACGGACATTGTGCTCACGTGCACAGGACAGTGTTCTGTTCTCGTCCTCCGACTCCATTCTTCAGAACGGCCCCACCTCTCCACCGAGCAGATGCCCTGCTGCAGGCGGTGGACGCTCTAAGAGCAGAAGGAGTGGTGATCCCTGTCCCCCCTCAGGAACGAGGGCGAGGGTTTGTACTCCAATCTCTTTGTGGCTCCAAAAATGGACGGTTCCTTCCGTCCTGTTCTGGTTCTGAAACTGCTCAACGAGCATGCGAACGCCAGGCGGTTCCGGATGGGATCCCTCCGATCCGTCATTGCCTCAATGTCTCGAGGAGACTTCCTTGCCTCAACAGACATCAAAGATGCCTATCTCCACGTGCCAATTGCTACGGAGCACCAACGTTTTCTACGTTTTGTGATAGGAGACGAACATCTTCTGTTCGTAGCTCTGCCATTCAGTCTGGCGACAGCCCCACGGGTGGGCACCAAGGTCATGGCAGCAGTGGTAGCAGTCTTGCACTCTCACGGACACCCGGTGATTCCGTACTTGGACGATCTACTCGTCAAAGCAACCTCCCTCGAGGCATGCCAACGCAGCCTGAATGTTACGCTGGAGACTCTCCAGACTTTCGGGTGGATCATCAATTTGGCAAGGTCAAATCTGTCTCCGACTCAATCACTAACGTATCTCGGCATGGAGTTTCATACTCTATCAGCCATAGTGAAGCTTCCGCTGAACCAGCAGCGTTCACTGCGGACAGAGGGGCAGTCTCTCCTTCAAGGCCAGTCGCACCCCTTAAGGCGCCTCATGCACTTCCTAAGGAAGATGGTGGCAGCCATCGAGGCAGTTCTCTTTGCGCAGTTTCATCTGCGCCAACGGCAATCGGACATTCTCCGCAAATGGGATGGGCAGTCAACCTCCCTGGACGGGAAGTCTCCCTTTCCCTGACGGCCGAGGACTCTCTGCAATAGTGGCTTATTCCCACCTCATTGCCATAGCCCCCATCCTGGGCAGTGGTCACGACAGATACGAGTCTGTCAGGGTGGGGAGCAGTTTGTCTCCGCCACATGGCTCAGGGGACGTGGACTCAGCAGGAGTCCACCCTTCAGTTCGATGTGCTGGAAATCGGGGCAGGGTATCTTACCCTATTAGCTTTCCAAAAGTGGCTAGAAGGGAGCAGATCCGAATCCAGTCGGACATCTCCACAGCGGTGGCATACATCAACCACCAAGGAGGGACACGCAGTCAGCAGCCTTCCAGGAAGTCCGGCGAATCCTCATGTGGGTGGAGGACACAGCATCCACCATATCCGCAGTTCACATCCCGGGCGTAGAAAACTGGGAAGCAGGCTTCCTCAGTCGCCAGGGCATGGACGCGGGGGAATGGTCCCTTCACCCGGACGTGTTTCAGGAAATCTGTTGCCGCTGGGGGGGGGGCCGGACGTCGACCTAATGGCGTCTCGGCACACCAACAAGGTCCCGGCATTTATGGCACGATCGCGCGATCACAGAGCTCTGGCGGCAGACGCCTTAGTGCAAGATTGGTCGCAGTTCCGGCTCACATATGTGTTTCCACCTCTGGCACTCTTGCCCAGAGTACTGCGCAAAAATCAGATCCGATTGCAGCCGCGTCATACTCGTCGCACCAGACTGGCCGAGGAGATCGTGGTACCCGGATCTGTGGCATCTCACGGTCGGCCGACCGGGGTCACTACCAGACCGACCAGACTTACTGTCTCAAGGGCCGTTTTCTCCATCGGAATTCTGCGGCCCTGAACCTGACTGTGTGGCTTGTGTGTCCTGGATCCTAGCGTCTTCAGGATTATCCCAAGGGGTCGTTGCCACCATGAGACAGGCTAGGAAGCCCACGTCTGCTAAGATCTACCACAGAACGTGGAAAGTTTTTCTTAATCTGGTGCTCTACTCAGGGAGTGTCTCCCTGGCCATTTGCATTGCCTATCTTTCTTTCCTTCCTACAATAGGAGTTAGAAAAGGGCTTGTCGCTAGACTCCCTCAAAGGGCAAGTCTCAGCACTATCCGTGTTTTTTCAGAAGCGTCTAGCACGTCTTTCTAAGGTGCGCACGTTCCCGTAGGGGGTTTGTCATATCGTACCCCCGTACAAGCGGCCGTTGGATCCATGGGATCTGAACAGGGTTCTAGTTGCTCTCCAGAAGCCGCCTTTCGAGCCTCTGAAGGAAGTTTCCTTTTCTCGCCTGTCACAGAAGGTGGCGTTTCTCGTTGCGATCCCATCGCTTCGGCGAGTGTCTGAGCTGGCAGCTCTGTCATCCAAGGCTCCCTTCCTGGTGTTTCACCAGGACAAGGTAGTGCTGCGCATCATTCCGGAGTTTCTCCCTAAGGTAGTATCCTCGTTTCATCTTAATCAGGATATCTCCTTACCGTCCTTTTGCACTCATCCGGTTCACCGGTATGAGAATGATTTACGTTTGCTAGATCTGGTGAGAGCACTCAGAATCTACATTTCACGCACGGCGCCCGTACGCCGTTCCGATGCTCTTGTCGCTGGTACGCGCAAGAGGTTGCAGGCTTCTAAAGCCATCCTGGCTCGATGGATCAAAGAACCAATTCTGGAAGCCTACCGTTTTGCAGGGCTTCCGGTTCTTTCAGGGCTGAAAGCCCATTCAACCAGAGCCGTGAGTGCGTCCTGGGCGCTACGACACCAGGCTTCGGCTCAACAGGTGTGCCAGGCAGCTACCTGGTCGAGTCTGCACACTTTCACCAAACATTATCAGGTGCATACCTATGCTTCGGCGGATGCCAGCTTAGGTAGAAGAGTCCTGCAGGCGGCAGTGACATCCCCGTAGGGGAGGGCTGTTTTGCAGCTCTAACATGAGGTATCTCTTTACCCACCCAGGGACAGCTTTTGGACGTCCCAATCGTCTGGGTCTCCCAATAGAGCGCTGAAGAAGAAGGGAATTTTGTTACTTACCGTAAATTCCTTTTCTTCTAGCTCTTATTGGGAGACCCAGCACCCGCCCTGTTGTCCTTCGGGATTTCTTGGTTGTTTGCGGGTACACATGTTGTTCATGTTGAACGGTTTTTCAGTTCTCCGACGTTATTCGGAGTTAATTTGTTTAAACCAGTTATTGGCTTCCTCCTTCTTGCTTTGGCACTAAAACTGGAGAACCCGTGATACCACGGGGGGGTATAGCCAGAGGGGGAGGGGCCTTGCACTTTTTAGTGTAGTGCTTTGTGTGGCCTCCGGAGGGCAGTAGCTATACCCCAATCGTCTGGGTCTCCCAATAAGAGCTAGAAGAAAAGGAATTTACGGTAAGTAACAAAATTCCCTTCGTTGCTTTTTCAAACGCTGGGATTTTGACAAATTTTCCGCAACTAAAATACAGCGTTTGTAAATGCATAAAGCAAATTGATAAAGCAACGAGTCTCGGAGAGGTAATTATTATGGGGGACTTTAACTATCCTGATATAAATTGGGGAACAGAAACTTGCAGTTCCAGCAAAGGAAATAGATTTTTGATAACAATGAAAGATAATTACCTTTCACAAATGGTACAGGACCCCACAAGAGGGGGAGCACTACTAGACCTTGTACTAACCAATAGGCCAGACCGTATATCAAATATACAAGTTGGGGGTTACTTGGGGATTAGTGATCACAAAATAATAAGTTTTCATGTATTTTTTAGTAAGATGTATAGTAGAGGGGCTACAAGGACACTAAACTTCAGGAAAGCAAATTTTAAACGGTTGAGAGATGATCGTAGTGCAATAAACTGGGATGATGTACTAAGTAATAAAAGTACACAAAGCAAATGGGAGACTTTTATGAGCATCCTGAATAGGGCTTGTGCAGAAAATATACCCTATGGGAACAAACATGCTAGAAATAGGAGGAAACCCCTATGGCTAAATAGAGCTGTAAGGGAAGCAATAAAAGAAAAACAGAAAGCCTTAAAAGAATTAAAGAGGGTAGGTAGTGATGAGGCATTATATAATTATAGAAAAGTAAATAAAATATGTAAAAAGCAAATTAAGTTAGCTCAGTTTGATACAGAGAGACTCATTGCGAGAGAAAGTAAAAATAATCCTAAAATATTCTTTAAGTACATAAACAGTAAAAAACTGAAAAGCGATAGTGTTGGCCCCCTTAAAAATAGTCTTGGTGAAATGGTGGAAGGGGATGAGGGTAAAGCCAACCTGCTGAATGACTTTTTTTCTACGGTTTTCATACAAGAAAATGCCATGGCAGATGACATGACCAGTGATACCATAAATTCACCCTTGAATATTACCTGCTTAACCCAACAGGAAGTACGCCGCCGCCTCGAAATCACTAAGGTTGACAAATCTCCGGGCCCGGATGGCATACACCCCAGAGTACTACAGGAATTGAGTTCTGTGATAGATAGACCATTATTTTTAATCTTCTCAGATTCCTTAATAACAGGGTCGGTACCGCAGGACTGGCGCATAGCAAATGTGGTGCCAATATTCAAAAAGGGGACAAAAACTGAGCCGGGAAATTATAGGCCGGTAAGTTTAACCTCTACGGTTGGTAAAATCCTTGAGGGGTTCTTGAGAGATGCTATACTGGAGTATCTCAAGAAAAATAACCTTATGACAGAGTATCTATCAACATGGGTTTATGAGGGATCGATCCTGTCAAACTAATTTGATCAGCTTCTATGAAGAGGTAAGTTCAAGCCTGGACCAGGGAAATGCAGTGGATGTTGTGTATATGGACTTTTCAAAAGCTTTTGATACGGTGCCACACAAAAGGTTGGTACATAAAATGAGAATAATGGGGATAGGGGAAAATATGTGTAACTGGGTTAAAAACTGGCTCAGTGATGGGAAACAAAGGGTGGTTATTAATGGTACGTACTCGGACTGGGTCTCAGTTCATTGTGGGGTACCACAGGGGTCAGTATTGGGCCCGCTTCTTTTCAACATATTTATAAATGACCTTGTTGGGGGCATGCGGAGTCGAATTTCAATATTTGCAGATGATACTAAACTCTGCAGGGTAATCAATACAGAGGAGGATAATTTTATATTACAGGGAGATTTATGTAAATTGGAGGATTGGGCTGAGAAGTGGCAATTGAAGTTTAATGTAGATAAATGTAAGGTCATGCACTTGGGTAGAGGAAATAACATTTATGATTATGTACTTAATTGTAGAACACTGGGTAAAACAGACACAGAAAAAGACTTGGGTGTATGGGTGGATGGTAAACTTCACTTTAGTGGACAGTGTCAGGCAGCTGCTGCCAGGGCTAATAAAATAATGGGATGTATTAAAAGAGGTATAAGTGTTCATGAAAAAAATATAGTTCTACCTCTGTACAAGTCACTAGTGCGACCGCACTTAGAATACTGTGTACAATTCTGGTCACCGATATATAAGAAGGACATAGCTGAACTGGAGAGGGTGCAGAGAAGAGCCACCAAGATTATTAGAGGAATGGGTGGGCTGCAATACCAAGACAGGTTATTAAACTTGGGGTTATTTAGTTTGGAAAAACGAAGGCTTAGGGGGGATCTAATCACAATGTATAAATATATGAGGGGACAGTACAGAGACCTTTCCAAAGATCTTTTTACACCTAGGCCTGCGACTGGAACACGGGGGCATCCGCTACGTCTTGAGGAAAGAAGGTTTAATCATAATCACAGACGAGGATTCTTTACTGTACGAGCAGTGAGACTATGGAACTCTCTGCCGCATGATGTTGTAATGAGTGATTCACTACTAACATTTAAGCAGAGCCTGGACGCCTTTCTTGAAAAATTTAATATTACCAGCTATGTATATTAGATTTTATGACAGGGTATTGATCCAGGGAACTAGTCTGATTGCCGGATGTGGAGTCAGGAAGGAAATTTTTTCCCCATTGGAACTTGTTTGCCACATTGGGTTTTTTTTGCCTTCCTCTGGATCAACATGTTAGGCTACGGGTTGAACTAGATGGACTTAGAGTCTCCCTTCAACCTTAAAAACTATGATACTATGATACTATGATCGTGCGCACAAGAAAGCCCTATTTTTCATAGACTTTGCCTGGAAATCAAAACGCATGCAATATTGCATTAAAATGCTGCAGCTCAAAACGCTGCTGAAACGCATGAAAAAAAGCAAGGTGCGCACATAGCCTAAAACTGACCTTCCTTTGAGCTAGTTGAGAATCTGGAGCATTAAATTTGTTGGTTCCATTAAACTCTCAAAATGGCCAGAAAAAGAGATTTCATGTGAAACTCGACAGTCTTTTCTTGTTCTTAGAAATGAAGGATATTTGATGTGAGAAATTGCCAAGAAACTGAAGATTTCCTACAACGGTGTGTACTACTCCCTTCAGAGGAGAGCACACACCGGCTCTAACCAGAGTAGAAAGAGAAGTGGGAGGCCGCGCTGCACAACTGAGCAGCAAGACAAGTACATTAGAGTCTCTAGTTTGAGAAATCGACGCCTCACAGGTCCTCAACTGGCAGCTTCATTAAATCGTACCTGCAAAATGTCAGTGTCAATGTCTACAGTGAAGAGGCGACTCTGGGATGCTGGCCTTCAGGGCAGAGTGGCAAAAAAAAGCCATATCTGAGACTGACTAATAAAAGATAAAGATTAATATGGGCAAAAAAACACAGATATTGGACAGAGGAAGATTGGAAAAAAAGTGTTATGGACAGACAAATCGAAGTTTGAGATGTTTGGATCACGCAGAAGAACATTTGTGAGATGCAGAACAACTGAAAAGATGCTGGAAGAGTGCCTGACGCCATCTGTCAAGCATGGTGGAGGTAATGTGATGGTCTGGGGTTGCTTTGGTGCTGGTAAAGTGGGAGATTTGTACAAGGTAAAAGGAATTTTGAATAAGGAAGGCTATCACTGCATTTTGCAACACCATTTCATCCTACAACCGGACAATGACCGAAAGCACATCTCTAAGTTATGCATGAACTATTTTTAGGGAAGAAGCAAGCAGCTGGTATTCTGTCTGTAATGGAGTGGCCAGCCCAGTCACCAGATCTCAACCTTATTGAGCTGTTGTAGGAGCAGCTTGACTGTTTGGTATGCAAAAAGTACCCATCAAGCCAATCCAACTTGTGGGAGGTGCTTCTGGAAGCATGGGGTGAAATATCTCCAGATTACCTTAGTAAATTAACAGCTAGAATGCTAAAGGTCTGCAAAGCTGGAATTGCTGCAAAGGAGCATTCTTTGACGAAAGCAAAGTTTGAAGGAGAAAATTATTATTTCAGTGTCTGGACTATATTTTCTATTTTAATTATGCAACTCATTTGATAAATAATTGAATTTTTTTTTTTGTTCTTATAATATGGAAAAAAACAATTGTCTGGGTGACCCCAAACTTCTGAACTGCGTGTGTGTGTAAAATATATGTACCGTATGTGTGTATGTACTAAATTATATAATATATGCTGCATGTATGTCTGGGATTGGCATCTGCACCGTCGCAGCTACAGCCACAAAACTTTGCACACTCACACTTCTGGACCCCGTGAGTGTCATAGGCTGTGTTTTGATGGGAAATTTTAACCTCGCGCTTTACGGTTAATCACCAAAAAACCTGCCTCCATTAAAGCGAATGGAGCTGGGAGCCACAGTGCAGCCAGAACTTCAGAAGAATGCGCAGCCATGCCCTTATATGGAATGTTGGCGTGTCACAATGTAGCCAGGGAAAGAGACAGACAGGGAAAGAGGCAGACACAAAGAGACAGACTGACAGTGAAAGAGAGGGAAAGAGAGAGACATGTTAAGAGATAGACACAGACAAAGAGACTGAGACAGACACAGGGAAACAGAGAAAGAGAGGGAAAGAGACAGACAGGGAAAGTGACAGACAGAGAGAGAGACAGAGATATATACAGAGGGGGAGACAGACATAACTTCATTTATATGTATTTGCTTTGTGGTTTTTGTGTGCAGAATACATTTTTATTAATACTCTATTTTGTTAACAGCAGTTATTAACCCGGGCAGTACAGCTAGTTTATATAGATTATAGATATATATGTGTGTATATATATGTATATATATATTTTCTCATTTGCATACTTCCCAGGGGGCTTTGCTCTAGAATCACTGCGTTGAGAAACACGTGATGGTGTCTCCGCAGTGGATATGTTGATCTCCCTAAGGTCAACAATGCTTGCTTAAGTAGTCTTTTACTAGGCATTGCCCCCACTAGCCAGATTCCTACTCCACACTGATGAGGGGCAAATGCCCCGAAACGGCTGTCTGTGGATGGATACCATGTTTGGTATAGGTGGTCTCCTTGACTGGAGACTGCCCTTCCCGTGGTTGTTCCTTCCCGGTGAAAGACCTGGCTAGTTTCCTGCCAGCGTTGAGAAACATGTGATGGTGTCTCCGCGGCTTTCTCATTTGTGTGTATGTATGTATGTATGTATGTATGTATGTATATGTATGTATATGTATGTATATATATGTATATATATGTATGTATATATATGTATATATATATATATATATATATATATATATATATAATATAATATATATATATATAGCATTTTTTTTTACTAGTGCGTTTTTGCGGTTGTGTGTTTGTGCATTATTAGCAACCCAAAAAAAAGCAGCGTAAAAAAAACCCCACTCAGTGTGCACGTAGCCTTGCAGGAAATTTTGTAACGCTCATCTTCCTTTTCTGACCTTCTCTCAGCTGTTTAATGACCACAGACTACATTAACAAAAAAATTAAGAAAAAAATAAAAATTCATATTAGGGCATGTGCGCGTATTGCATGCATTTATGCTGCGTCTAGCACTGCAGCGTAAATTCCTGTGTCCTGCGTCCCCTGCACAATCTATGAATGTGCATAATCCCTCCTCACGTTGCATTTGAAGCGCAGCGATTTGGATGCTGAAATTTTTATCCAAATCGCTGCGTTCAAAAATGCAGCATGTCACTTCTTTCATGCGCTTTGGGGAGGCAGCATCCATAGTGCATGAAATCGGCATTTCTTTCTGCAGAAACACTACATCCATTATGTAGTGTTTCTGCAGCGATTTGAAGCGCACATGAGCTGTCAAATTGCTGCAGAATTTTCTGCAGTGACTCGACGCAACGTGCGCACATACCCTTACCCTCACTTTACCTATGCTAATTAGGTCCTTGACTAGTCGCAGGGGCGTTTCGTTCCCCAGACTAGTTGACTCTTTTTCCATGTTCTCACGCCCCTGTGGGGTGTTATAGCATGATTTCCATGAGCCTCCCTCACCATTAGCTCCTGGAAATCTTGCGCACGCAAGCTGCTCATTTTGGCTGTATCAGTGTGCCTTCCCAGCTTCATTAGGCGCACTGCGCATGACTGGACTTTCAAACGTCTGCTCACGTTCACGTTTTCTGAACTTCCGGTCATGCGCAGTGCGCCTAATAAACCCGGGAAGCGTACACCCTGTTTCCAAAGCATACTGCAGTGTCTGAAATGAGCTGCGTACAGGCGCGAGATTTTCATTGGATGCTGGTGACACTGGCTCGTGAAAATCATATTCTCATACCCACAGGGGCATGATAACTTGGCAAAAGTGCCAGCTCGTCAGGGGAACCAACCCCCTGTGACTTGTCGAGGCTCTAATTCGCATAGGGAAAGCGAGGTTAAGTTGTTAATTATTTTATTTATTTTTTTTTTTTTCCTTAAACATTCATATTAGCGAATCGCATTATACAGAGCTAGTTAGGGAAGGAATTTGGGCATACAGGTATGAATGCTGCCCGGTTGGAGGGCAAAGGGGGACCGGACGGGTTCCTTTTAAGTAAAAGAAGAAAGTGTCCCGAAGGTTACCAACCCGTTTTGCATTTCTAAAGTTCTTTTAATGCAATCTCCGTTGCAGTATTGTTGTGTGCTTAGAATGACCTGCACCAGAGTACACTACAGTATATAGCCTTTATATGTCGTCTTCTTTCTCCAGCTCCTGTGGGTCCTTCTGACTGCCACCATCATTGGCCTCCTTCTGCAGCGTCTGGCAGCCAGGTTAGGCGTCGTGACTGGTCTTCACTTAGCAGAAATGTGCAACAGGCAGTATCCAAAGGTGCGTTGTTTTATAGCGTCCTCTCATTTTTCTTATTTTATGTAGCCTGATGTACTGTGTGCTCTTACTGCTGGCATGTGACACCACCCTGTCGTGTCTTCTTAGGTCCCCCGCATCATCTTGTGGCTTATGGTAGAGATGGCTATCATTGGATCTGATATGCAAGAGGTCATCGGCTCTGCTATTGCCATCAACCTTCTGTCTGTAGGAATGTAAGTTATTACTTCGCTTTCTTATTCGTCACTTTCTACATTGTGCTCTTAGCAGATCGAACTCTATGGTAATCAGTCTATGAATTATCTGCATTTTTCAGTGTGGCATATGAGCTTGTCCTTCAGATGATGTTCACCATGCCCGCTGCACAAGCACTGTGAAATATGAATGAAACAACGTCTGTGACAAAAATAAATGAACCCACTCACACTTTGCTGACCATAGAGAAATGTCTGTTTTCATGCAGAATACATTGTGATTACTGGTAATTATACAGCTACACATTAAACCTGGATACATTGTCTAGTAACGCACAGCGTAGGCTCATTTCTCACTCCTGCTCATTTAATTACAGTTTGAGGATGAGATACTAGTATTAGTAATGCACACATGCTCCAGGTGCGAGACAGGCCACACTTAAAAGATTATCTGACGCCTTCTTGTCTTCTGTCTGCAGAATTCCATTATGGGGAGGAGTATTGATTACAATCGTAGACACTTTTTTCTTCCTTTTTCTGGATAAGTACGGTGAGTAAAAGAATTTACACTTACAGAAGTTTTCAAATATATCTTGTAAAAATCTTTTAAATACTTTTTTATAATTCATTTTCATGTAGAAATACAGCTGGACTCCACAGTGAATGCATACATCTAGAGACCTGTGCTTTAGGGTTCTTAAAGGGAACATGTCGTCCGGTTTGCCCATACTAAACTTGTGCCATTTTTTTTTTTTTGACTGTCTAAACAACTTCCTAAATGTAATAATACAATAAATATCGTGCTATAAAGAGACAGTGTGGCAATATATAATATAACTTAAAATGGTAAGGCAACGCAAAGATACTTGGGTAAAAAAAAATCAGCTGATTAACCCGGAATGTTAACCAGAATAGGTTGAAATAGTAAGTCTTGTGCGCAATCTGTAGGTAGTTCAAAGGCTCCTAAAATATCTTGTGCGTTCACAACGAGTCTTCTTTTTTTTTTTTCTTCAACTTTCTGCTGCGGAAACTGAGCTTAAATGACCCAAGTTTATGTAGAGAATTTGAAACCGTTTCCACTCCGTTTCTAATCTAAAATCTCCTCAAATAAGCCTAGACATCTGCACGGCATGACGTGTGTTGTTGTTGTTGTTGGGGTGTGTGTGTTTTTTTTTTTTTTTTTTTTTTGTTTTTCTTTACTCTTGTGTTAAATGTGTTAAATGCAATATTCCACATTAACATTATTAATTAAATAATAAGCTCCCGTCCCACATTATGGAGACTTGTACAAATTTTGTTCATCCAAAATGATATTGACAAATATCATGTCTGCTCTACTTTTTTTTTTAAACTGAATATAAAGCTCTAAATACTATACAAGAATATGTAATTCTGTTAGTATCTAATGGTCATCGGGGACATTAATATACAGATAAGGAAAAACACCCCAAACACTTCTGTAGTGTTACATAGCTGGATACCCATATGCACCCAGTTTAATGAACTCCCCCCGCCCCATGTACAGTCCACATGACATACAGTATTGACATTTGTGCAGTTTAATTTTAAGAATATCCTATCTTTTAACAACTCAAATGTTGGCAATCCTCGAGTATTTAACCAATTTTTTATATTGACGAGACTTGCCTCTTTTAATGTATATACTTCTTTTCCTTTCATTTTAAGAATAATGTTATTAACCTTTTAGTAATGAACTCTGTGTGTCGGTGGATTTTTTTGATTATCCAATATAAAGAAATCAATTTCCTGGAACTTATGAGCAGTTTTAGGCTGTGTGCCCACGCTGCGTTTTTGCAGTGTTTCTCTATTGCTTTCATTGGGGGACACAGGACCATGGGTGTATGCTGCTGTGACTAGGAGGCTGACACTAAGTGAACATAAAAAGTTAGGTCCTCCCTGGCAGTGTACACCCCGAGCCGGAGGCGGATCTATGCCAGTTTTTTGCTTAGTGTCGTAGGAGGCTGCAGTGGGACCATATCTCTGTGGGCCAACCTCAGCCTAGGCTATCCCTTTTTTTCCGTTTTTCTCTTGCTATACGGCGCCGCTCAGCCTTCTCATTTTCTAGCATTTTGTCTCTTCTGCAGGGTTAAAGTCCCCGTATCAGAGAGAACCCTCGCCTGCTCCTTCCCTCCGGGTACCGTCCCCAGGGTTGTTTGAGGCTCGAGACGCCTAGCCCTCTGCCCCTCCTGCCCCATGGTACCGTTCCAGGGGCTGCTTGGGGTCGAACACTTTTTTTTTTTTTTTTTTTTTTTTTGTTAGCGCACACTCCCCATCCACCCCTATGGTACCGTCCCAAGGGGTGTTTCTGGTGGAGGCGGCGATTTATTCTCTGCAACCCCTGCCTTCCCCATCCAGGACCCGGTGACAAGATCGCAGGCTCTGCAGCTCAGGAGCGCTCAGCAGCACCAGGCCTCCCCCAGCGTCTTCCCTTCTACCCTGGGCCCAGGCTGAGGATCCGGTCACTGCAGCGCAGGAGCGCTCTGCAGTTTTCCACACAGCTCCTCAGTATCCCCCCTGGTGCCTTCCAGGGGCAGACTACACTCACCGGGGGCCCCAGCAGGCAAGGATGGGTCCGTGGATCAGAGCGTCACCACCAGGATGCAGGTAAGATCTCCTCCGCGCGCAGCGCTGCGCTCCCGGCGGCCGCTCACTAATTTAGCCCCCGGCTTGGGGCCTACCTTAGGCCGGAGCGCTCCGCCCCCCCCGTTTGCGCGCGTGCGCCTTTCCGGACCCGCCCCCCGCATTTTCTGCCCAGAGACAGCCAGCTCATCCCCTTAGCACGCCCCCGCAGTAAAAAAAAAAAAAAAGAGCAAAAGCCCGCGCTTTTCTGCAAACGGCTCACCTTAGCACAGGCAGGCCGGTGAGCAGCAGCTACTCTGAGACCCCTGCTGACCGGGGAAGGACACAGGCCTGGGTGAGTGCTGCTCCTGCATAGGACCAGCGACTTTTTTACCTTTTTTTTTTTCTTTCCTTTCTCATCTCCTGTCTCCTCCCTAGTGTCTCTAGTAGGAGTCTCCTGAGCAGCCATGCCTAACTCTAAGTCTTCCCGATCCAAACAGGCCCCCTTTATAATGCATTTTGCGTGCTCGTCCTGCAACGAAAAATTCTCCCAAGGCCAGGCTCCCCCCCCCCCCCCCCCCCCCCCCTTTGCTCGGCTTGCGTCCCTGACCCACAGCCCACGCAGATTGCCCCAGACGCCGCCGGCCTCCCCGTCCACGTCGCTACTGCAGCAGTACAGGACGCGCCGGGCTCCAATGCGCTCCCTCCCCCGGAGTGGTTGACTTCCCTCTCCCAGTCGGTGGACTCTCTTTCACGGGCGTCTCTGACCATCGCGCAGGCGTTGCAGTCGCTCCCTACGCTTAGCCACGCCCCGCAGGTCCAGCCGTGGTAGGACAGTCGGTCTGACCCAGACCCGGCTACTGGAGCGCGGAAGCGGACCCGCACGGTCTCGTCTTCCAATTCCTCCCAGACGTCTCTCTCCCCTCCAAGGCCCGAGTACCACTCGTCTCTGGGACCGTCTGATCTCTCTGGAGAAGAGTCGGATGCAGCATCACTGCTGGTCTTGGATAAGGCAGCCGATGTCAGGCGTATGGTGGACAGTCTGGTCGACGCAGTGAATAAGACGCTGAAGCTCCAGCCGGACTCTGTCACCACCCAGAGCTCGCAGGTATCTTTCAAACTGGTTAAGCGTGTTCACAGGCATTTCTGTGACCATCCAGAATTTGCTGAGGTCCTACGCATGCACAGACAGCAACCGGACAGGATATTCAACAATGGTAAGTCGATTGATTTACACTATCCCTTCCCTGAGGATCTCAGGAAAGAATGGGCAGGCTCACCGGTGGTCGACCCGCCGGTTTCCCGCCTGGCCTCTCATACAGTTCTTTCTCTGCCGCATGGGACATCGCTCCGAGACGCCATGGATCAGAACACCGAGAGATTCGCCCGTTCGGCTTTTGAGGCAGCAGTCGCGGCCCTGTCTCCTGCTTTCGCCGCCGTCTGGGTAGCTAAGGCCATGTTGGCCTGGGCCGACACCCTCCGCAGAGGTCTTCGCTCACAGTCTAGCGATCCCGAGCTCGCCAACATGGCGGCACAGATTGCTCTAGCGGGTGAGTATATCATTAACGCATCTCTGTCAACAGCCACCTGCGCAGCACAAGCGGCCAGCAACACGGTGGCAATCCGCCAGGTGATCTGGCTCAGAGCCTGGAATGCAGATGCGGCTTCAAAAAAATCCCTTACTGCCCTCCCGTTTGCAGGAGGCCGGCTGTTTGGGGACAGACTCGATCAGATTATCGCTGAGGCTACGGGAGGAAAGAGCACCTCTCTTCCACAGCTGAGACCAAGGCGTATTCCGCGTCGCCAGCCGACCGCAGGTTTTCGGCCTTTTCGCAGCTTCAGTTCCACCACACAGCCTAGGAGGAACAGATCCCTGCAGAGGAACAGGAAGAACCCGTCCTTCAAAACAAATCCTTCCTGGCGTTCTAGACCATGCCAGCCAGCCAAATCAGCATCCAGGTCACAGCGGTACTCTACCAAATGACTCGTGGTCTTCGCGCGCAAGCGCAGACCAGGCGGGGGGGGGCGCCTTTCTCTTTTCCAACACGTCTGGCTGCCTTTGATCATGGACACCTGGGTCAGAGAAATTCTAGTCTCTGGGTACAAGAAAGAGTTCTCATCAATTCCTCCAAGTCGTTTTTCCCTTTCTCATCCTCACGAGTCAGACGCGCAAGCTCGCCCCTTTTTTCACGCCATCGAATCTCTGCACCGCTCAGGGGTCGTGATTCCGGTTTCAAATTCGGAATGTTTCAAGGGAGTCTACTCAAACCTCTTCGTTGTCCCCAAAAAGGATGGCACTGTGCGCCCTGTTCTCGACCTAAAGATCCTCAACAGGTACGTCAAACCCCGAAGATTTCGCATGGAGTCCCTCCGATCGGTGATTGCCTCCATGGAGGTCGGCGAATTCCTCGCCTCTCTGGACATACAGGACGCATATATGCACATCCCGATTGCCCATCAGCACCAGAAATTCCTGCGCTTCGCTGTAGCAGACGATCATTATCAGTTTACTGCCCTACCTTTCGGCCTCGCGTCTGCGCCATGAGTGTTCACGAAAGTCATGGCTGCTGCCATGTCTATCCTACACTCCAGAGGAGTTTTGGTGATTCCGTTCCTGGACGACTTGCTGATCAAAGGGTCTTCTTTCAACGACTGTCGCCTAAGTGTTCAGGTCACCATCGATACTCTGTCCCGATTCGGCTGGCTCATCAATCGGAAGAAGTCCTCTCTGATCCCGGTCCGCCGGATTACTTTCCTAGGCATGGAGTTCGATACCATCCAAGGACGTGTGTCCCTCCCACAAGAAAAGATTCTCCCTCTCCGGAAGGACATCCAGACCCTCCACCATGCCACAACTGTGTCCATACGTTTTGGTATGAGGGTCGTCGGTCGAATGATGGCGGCAATAGAGGCGGTTCCGTTTGCCCGCTTCCACCTTCGCCCCCTTCAGTTATCCCTGCTGAACAAATGGGACAAGTCACTATTCACCTTGGATCGCAAGATACGTTTGTCCCCGGAAGCCCGCCGCTCGCTCGCTTCTTTGGTGGACCAATAGCCAAAATCTCTCCAAAGGAATGTCATTCTTACCGGTACACTGAGAGACAGTCACCACCGACGCCAGTCTTCTGGGCTGGGGAGCTGTGTTCCATCAACACACGGCTCACGGTCAGTAGTCCTACCACGAAAGCCGGCTCCCGATCAACGTTTTGGAGATCAGAGCAGTCTTCCGAGCCCTGCAAGCCTTTCAGCGTCTTATACAGGGATCTCCGATCAGGATACAGTCTGACAACGCCACGGCGGTGGCATACATCAATCACCATGGTGGCACGAGAAGCGTCATGGCAATGAGAGAGGTGAAGATCATACAGTGGACAGAGTCTCACCACTCCAGGATTTCCGCGGTGCATATCCCCGGCGTGGAAAATTGGGCGGCCAACTATCTCAGCAGACAGGGTCTGGCGTCGGGCAAATGGTCTCTCAACAGAGAAGTTTTCGAACAGATCTGCCACAGATGGGGGACTCCGGATGTGGACCTGATGGCCTCTCGGTTCAACAATCAAGTCCCACAGTTCATCTCCCGTTACCACGACCAGCAGGCGCTAGGAGTCGACGCCCTCATCCTTCCGTGGAATCAGTTCAGACTACCGTTCATCTTCCCACTGCTTCCACTGATCCCAAGCGTCCTCAAGAAAATCAAGGCAGAGGGCATTCCAGTGATTCTCATTGCCCCAGAATGGCCCAGGCGAGCGTGGTTCGCAGAACTCGCACAGATCGTCGCAGACGCCCCATGGCGGCTTCCGGATCGGCCAGACCTGCTGTCTCAGGGTCTGCTCTTCCATCAAAATTCAGGAGTTCTCAATTTGACGGCATGGCTCTTGAATCCTGGCTACTAGCCCAGTCAGGTTTTGCTCCAGGAATGATACAGACTATGATCAGGGCTCGAAAGCCTTAATCGTCCAAGATCTACTACCGCACCTGGAAGGCTTTTTTTCAGTGGTGCGAGGTCAACGGCAATTCCTCTCCGTTAGTTCTGTCACTCCAGGCACTACTGGCTTTCTTTCAGGCAGGTCTACAAGCAGGTCTCTCGCTGGCGACTATCAAGGGGCAGGTTTCGGCTCTCTGTTCTTTTCCAGAGAAATCTAGCAGCACGTCCTCAGGTCAAGACGTTCATTCAGGGCGTCGCCCATCTGGTCCTGCCCTATCGTTCTCCGCTAGAACCATGGGACCTTAATTTGGTTTTAGGATCCCTCCAACTGGCTCCATTTGAACCACTCAAGGAATCCTCATTCTCACACTTATCCTGGAAAGAGGTGTCAAGGTCAGAATGACGATGATGATGAGACTCAAAGGATCTCTCGATATCCGGCTGCTGTTTCTAATTAAAAATGTCATGTGTGCACACGAGAATGAAAAATAACTGCACAGCAAGTCAGTTATGTCTATCTCCATGACTGGCTCTTGACCAAGTGGTTCTTTATTGTTTGAAAGAAACTCTAGACCAAACAGTAAGGGGGTGTGAACAAAAGTTTTAGTCCAATCAAGTATCGTAGGTCAGGGCTTCATGACGTAGAGAGATCTGCATATTCTCCTTGGATTGGTCAGTCCAGGCTCCAAGAATTTCTTTGTCTGTCTTGGGTGTGGAACAGGAAATGGTGGCCATCTTCAAGCTATACATATATACATATATATCCTAGTATATACTGAGTTTAAGGAAAATACACTGAATATGCAATATACATATATACATGTTAGTAAGAAACAAAAGCATTCACAAATATGTGTGTTAGTTCACATCTACTGAACTATATAACTGAGTCTATGAAATGGCTGAATTAAGTATTTTTGGATACTCAATTCTTTATCCTCAACAGAGGCCTTTTTGGTGGCGGTCACATCAATCGGGAGAACGTCTGAACTGGCAGCTCTTTCGTGCCGGTCACCTTTTCTTGTTTTTCACCAGGACAAGGTTGTCCTGCGCCCGTCTCCTGCGTTCCTGCCGAAGGTAGTGTCTCCTTTTCACCTCAATGAAGAGATCGTGCTTCCATCTTTTTGTCCGGCACCCACTAGCTCCTTGGAGAGGTCACTGCACACTCTGGACCTAGTGCGAGCGCTCAGGACTTACGTCTCAAGAACTGCGCCTTTCCACAAATCAGACAACTTGTTCGTCCTGCCTTCTGGTTCCAAGAAGGGCATACCGGCGTCCAAGGCTTCCATTGCCAGATGGCTCAGGTCAGCCATTTCGGAGGCCTACTGAATCAGGGACAAGTCCCCTCCGAGGGGAGTAAAAGCCCATTCCACCCGTGCAGTTGGGACGTCTTGGGCAATCAGACACCAGACTTCAGCCGAGCAAGTCTGCAAAGCCGCCACGTGGTCCAGTCTGCATACCTTTGCCAGGTTTTACAAGGTCCACACCCAAGCGTCAGCAGATGCCTGCCTTGGGAGAAAGGTGTTGCAGATGGCCGTCACACACCTCTGAAACGGTAGTAAACAGTTGGACAGAGCTTCCCCACAGAATTTTGTGATTGTTTTGGATCTGTGGGATTGCTTCTGTACCCACCCAGGGACTGCTTTTGGACGTCCCATGGTCTTGTGTCCCCCAATGAAAGCGATAGAAGGATTTTTATGTACTCACCGTAAAATCTTTCTCTGAGTCTTCATTGGGGGACACAGCAACCACCCTGTTTGGATTGTGAGGTCTTCGTTTGCCGGATGCTCCCGGTTTCTTTACGGGTCAATGTTTTTTTTCCACCCGGCTATTACACGTTTATATATACGTGTCCATAAGGCACTGTGTTTCTCCACATGTTTTCTTTTGGTATTATCTTGTTTAGTTATGGTTGTTCAGGGCTCTCCTACTACTGCTTGTACACTAAACTGGCATAGATCAACCTCCGGCTCGGGGTGTACACAGCTCCTCCCTGGCAAACTCTTTTTATGTTCACTTAGTGTCAGCCTCCTAGTCACAGCAGCATACACCCCATGGTCCTGTGTCCCCCAATGAAGACTCAGAGAAAGATTTTACGGTGAGTACACAAAAATCCTTCTTTTTCATGTGTTATTTCTTGCAGATTTTAATCAAAACTGCCAGAAAACGTATTCCAGCAAAGTCTGAGAATCCTGAATTTGGTGCTGCATAAAAAATTTTTGCAGCATGTCAATTCTTTCTGCTTTTTTTTTTTTTTCTCTGCGTCATATAATCCACTGCAGAGCTCGATCACTACTTGCAGCACTGACACTTCACCTCACCTCACACACCATGCATCCGGAATGGTCTGAGAGGCGATCCGTAGCTCAGTAACCCAGAGTCGTCATGATGATGACCCAGGGTTGCCATGGCAGCGATCAGGTCCCAATGATCACGATTGATCGCAGCATTTAGGAGGTTAAACAGTCGGGTGCGGCGTGGGAACCACTCCTGTCAATGAGAACCGGGTCTCAGCTGTAACATCAGCTAACGATCCAGCAGCAATCGTGGGAGTTCAGCACAGGAACCCCCACAATCACCATGATAAAATGACACACAAAATCCTCAGCAAAAAAAAGTGATTTAACCACATGCGTTTTTCCTGCCAAAACATTCAGTTTTGTGTGCAGAAAATCTGCACACAAGTCTTTGTGGGCACATACCTTTTTAAAGCGCTTTTTCCGGCAGGTTTCAGAGTGTACCCGCCTGAGAAAGATGTTGTGTGCACGTACCCGAAAGCAGTTTTTGATTAGTGCTGGATTCTATCTACACTTGAAATTTGTAAGAGGTGTCTGTTAAAAATAGTTAGGTTCAGGTCACTTTGTTGTGGCTGATGGGGCAAAAATTGGCCAATTTGTGTGTTTTAAGTACCTTTTTTTAATTTTGTAGTCTATATGGCGGTTCTGCAATCTACACCTCACATATGCAGTGTTTCCGTACATCTTGGTGCATAGAATGGCTGGTTGCTTTATTTATTTTGTAGAAAAATGATGTTTTACAGGTCCCATGTTGTATGTGAATGATTTGAGCCATTCTCTGTACCTTCAGCCAGTCTGGAAATCCTCCATTGCCTCTGACTGGTGTGAATGTCGTTTCCGATGTGATCTACATCTGCACCATATTGTTTTTAGATTTTGTTTTCCTCTGCAGCTGGTAAACTCTGTACTTTCCTTCCATGCTCTTTACATGGTAAAGCTGGTCCTCTGCCTTCCTCTGTATCCTGATCCGCCGTGATGATGGATCATTATGTGATTACTGCAGCGGGGCATTGGGGGACCGCACTCCCATCACTTACCATGGCACCTGTTAGTGGTTATCATCCATAATCTGTTACCTATGTAGAAGACCGTGACAGAGACACGTTACTTTTTTTCAGGAGCTAGGTATTTGTTTTATAACTCTTAGGACATGACCTATTTTGTCCATGCTGGGAAGAATCTACTCAGTCCTGTTCATATTTTGGTTTTGTATTGAACATTCTGTAAATGTGTAATTTAAAATGGATTTTACATTTCAAAATTATATTAGTTTTGTGTGTGGGTTTTTTTTTTTTTTTTTGTCCCCCCCCCCCCCCCCCCAACCCACCCTTCTAAATGTTCTTCTGTTTATTTGCAGGTTTGAGGAAGTTGGAAGCCTTTTTTGGGGTATTGATTACAATCATGGCAATTACTTTTGGCTATGAGGTAGGTTGTACAACTACTTTTGGACTTTTTTTTTTTTTCCTACTTCAGTCAAACTACGTTACAATTTCTAGAAGCATTACTGGATTAGCAGCATTTGGACATATTTGCATCAGTCACATCAATGACATCAATTAACATTGGGGAAAAATTCTCCTATGATGCATTTTTGCGTTCTTAAAACTTCAGCTCACTTGGTACTGTGGCACTTATTAGCAATCTGCCATTTAAGTGCTTCTCAGCTCTGTCTTTTCACATCCTAATAAAAGTTGCTGCTTTTCATCAGGGTGTCTGTGGCCTCCTCTTAAAGTCACACAATGAGTACTCCTCGCACCCTGCCCACTCCAGGCTGCACGGTTGATAAAGTGAGCAGGGTGCATACCC
This sequence comes from Anomaloglossus baeobatrachus, assembly GCF_048569485.1. Classification (NCBI taxonomy): domain Eukaryota; kingdom Metazoa; phylum Chordata; class Amphibia; order Anura; family Aromobatidae; genus Anomaloglossus; species Anomaloglossus baeobatrachus. The sequence goes on along the minus strand of NC_134354.1, from coordinate 669,691,883 downwards.
CATAACTGCGCAGTTAAGGCCGGGGCCACACTGGGATTACTGCGATCCCCTCGCATGACACTCAGCTCACACTGGCAGTACAGCAGAGCAGAGTGTCATGTGGGTGTCCCTGCGACTGAGGTCCGATCGTGCGATCTCCCTCATTCCTCCGTGTTTTTTTTTTTTTTTTCCTCCTCTCTCCCCATAGACTTGAATGGGTGTGAGAGAAAACAGGATCGCATTACAGTCGCACCATGCTGCAATTGTTTTCTCGATCTGATTAGGGCTGAGAAAGAGATCGCCCATGGGTGCTGACACACAGGCTAATATTGGTCCGAGTGGAATGCGTATATTTTTTCTTTTTTTATTTTTTTTTTTTGCACTCCATTCGCACCGATTTTCATGCCATGTGGCTTAGGCCTAACCCTTTTCAATACTTTAATAGCTTCCTTTGTCACCTGATCACCCTCCAATGCAGTCATCAAATGCCATTGGTACAACAACTAAAGGCCTAACAATGGTCTCCGGTTCTATAATCTACAGATGTCTCTTGCGCGCTGCTTTATTATATTAACAAACAAACAAAAAATCTACTCATCAGTAGTGCCACTTCAAGAATGACCTGAACTATACACTTAAGGATACTTTACACGCTGCAACCTTGCTAGCGATAGCACCCGCCCCCGTCGTGTGTGCGATATTGTGTGATCGCTGCCGTAGCGAACATTATCGGTACGGCAGCATCACACGCACATACCTTGACAGTGACGTCGCTGTGACCGCCGAACAATCCCTCCTTCAAGGGGGAGGTGCGTTCGGCGTCATAGCGTCGTCACTGCCGCGTCACTAAGCGGCCAGCCAATAGAAGCAGAGGGGCGGAGATGAGCAGGATGTACCATCCTGCCCACCTTCTCCCTTCCGCATTGCCAGTGGACGCAGGTAAGGAGAAGTTCGTCGCTCCTGCGGTGTCACACATAGCGATGTGTGATGCCGCAGGAACAACGAACAACATCGTACCGGTGGCAGCAGCGCTATTAAGGAAATGAACGACGTGTAAACTATCATCATTTTGGACTGATTTTGCGATCGTTGATTGTCGCTCATTAGTGTTACATGCTGCGATGTCGCTACCGGCGCCGGATGTGCGTCACGAACGACATGACGCCCGACGATATATCGGTAGCGATGTCGCAGCATGTAAAGTACCCCTTAAGCGGGCTTTACACGCTACGATATTGCCAGCGATATTGTACGCAAAAGCACCCACCCCCGTCATCCGTCATGCATGCGATATCGTGTGATCGCTGCCGCAGCGAACATTATCGCTACGGCACCGTCACACGTACTTACCTGGTTGGCGTCGTCGCTGTGACTGCCGAACAATCCCTCCCTCAAGGGGGAGGGACGTTCGGCATAACAGCGACGTCACTAAGCGGCCAGCCAATCAAAGCGGAGGGGCGGAGATGAACGGGACGTAACATCCCGCCCAACTCCTTCCTTCCGCATTGCGAAAGGTAAGGAGATGTTCCTCGCTCCTGCGGTGTCACACACAGCGATATGTGCTGCCACAGGAGCGACTAACAACATCATCGATAATCAACCATTACCGATTTTTTTTTTTTTTTTTTTTTTTTTTTTTTTTTTTTTAGTTTTGGGACGACCTCTCCATGGTGAATGATTTTCACCATTTTTGAGGTCACTTAAGGTCGCTGGTAAGTATCACACGCTGCGATAACGTTAATGACGCCGGATGTGTGTCACTAACAACGTGACCCCGATGATAAAACATTATCGATATTGTAGCGTGTAAAGCCCCCTTTAGTGTTTAGCTGGTAAGACAGAGCATTGGAAAACTGCTCCAAAATAGCTTTTTTTTTTTTTTGTGCACAGTCTTTGATGTCAGGTGCACGGATGGTCAGGTGCACATTCTGCATCCTCCGGTCTTTATTATACAAGATTTATCCTCTCTTACTCTTGAGTGATCCTTTGACGTCCGGTGTGGGGCCATTAATCCTGCGCATTCTGCCCGCCATCTCTCCCCTGCACTGTTTTGCCCTTCCGAGGGCACTCTATTCAGTGTTGATGTACGCAGAAGCCAGATGGTCAGAGCAAGCTCACTCGCAGGTTTTTTATTAAACTACGGCATAAGAAACCCTATTGTTTGTCAGGAGGGAGGAAGCAAGTGAGGAATTCACTTTTATTGTGCTCCAGAGGTCACTGGGATGGGAAGTTATAGTGAGTTTCCGGTGCCTGCGCACATCAAATTTGAAGCTAGCGCCCACAGAAGGGCGGAACAGTGCAAGGGGGAGATGACGGGCAGGATGCACAGGATTAATGGTCCCTCACCGGATGTCAAAGGATCACTCAAGAGAAAGGGAGGATAAATCTTGTATACTAAAGACTGGAGGTAGTCTCCTCTTCTGAGCAGCGTACGCCCAATAGTCTAAAAGATCAAAGCTATAAAAAATGAATTTTACTGAACAAGCCATCATCCAGGAGGTATACAGGTATGACAAATGTCAGCTGTATACAACCTGTATGCTCATATTGTCAAGGTTCAAAATGACGATGATGATGATGATGATGATGATGATGATGATGATGATGAGGAGACTCAAAGGATCTCTCGGATCTGGCTGCTGTTACAAATTAAAATGTCATGAGTGCACTTCGAGACTAAATAACTGGACAGCAAGTCAGTTACATCTATCTCCATGACTGGCTCTCACCAAGTGCTCTTTATTATTTGAAAAAAACTCTAGACCGAGCAGTAAAGGGGTGTAAACAAACGTTTTAGTCCAATCAAGTATCGTAGGTCGGGGCTTCATGACGTATAGGATCTGCATATCCTCTTTGATTGGACAGTCCAGACTCCAGGAATTTCTTTTGTCCATCTGTCTTGGGTGCAAACAGGAAATGGCAGCCATCTTTACAATTACATGTGCTGGTATATACTGTGTCTAAGGAAAATACACTGAATATGTAATATACATATATACAGGTTAGTAAGAAACAAAGCATTCACAAATATGTGTGTTAGTTCACATCTACTGAACTATATAACTGAGTCTATGAAATGGCTGAATTAAGTATTTTTGGATACTCAATACTTTATCCTCAACAATATTAACTCAAAAAGCTCAAACATTTCCTTCTTAATCTTTTATGTACTTCAACCTTTTAGATATCATAAAATATTGTATATTTTCATATTGAAAAATACAACTTGTCTTGCAAAAGCAACCCCTGATATGACTAAATTTTTTTGGAAGAATGAAAGAAAGTTATGGTGTCTGGGGAAAAAAAATAATGAATAAAATTAACATTTTTTCCAAACAAATCACTCTATCCTTTATGGCCCAAAGTAGCATTGTCTGATGACCGATGACTGTTCCCCTTTTGTTCCATTTTGATTATTTTGTGGTGTCAGATATTATTTTGCCATACAGCAGAGGTTTTTTGATCTAATGTAGAATAGATGTTAACTTTTCTTTCCTTGTGGTTTTCTTTATTTTTTTTTTCCCCTCAGTATGTAAGAGTCGGCCCAGACCAAGGAAAACTTCTTAAGGGCATGTTCTTTCCTTACTGTGAAGGCTGTGGGACGCCTCAACTTGAACAAGCAGTGGGGATTGTCGGGGCTGTCATTATGCCTCACAATATGTACCTACATTCAGCCTTGGTCAAGGTATTTATTTCATGTCTAAATAAATGTTTTATTAGGTTTATCTTGTTTTCGTTCACTTTTTTTTTTTTTTTTTGTGTGTTTTAAAGGGAATCTGTCAGTAGAATCAACACTCCTAAGCCATCTACATGATCATGTAGATCACAGGAAGTGAAAAGTAATAATGAGCAATATTATGTCTTATTCCAAAAAAATCCGTGTTGTTGTTATGTAAACGAACTGTTCCAGACTATGGGCCTATGATCTGCATGAAAATCTGCCTCCAGGGCTTATTTTAAATTAAATAAAAAGGGGCTCTTACCAGTGTGAGACATATATAATTAACACAGAACAGCGGAACTGAACTTTGCTGCAGCTCTCACAGCTCTGCTGCATTGCTACAATATTATTACACTGGCTGAGAGATGGAGGCTGAAGCTGAGAGGAACCTGCAGATGTCTGTTATAATCACGCACACCTCTGCACTGAGATAACCAGAGGCAAAGAGCAGCCATCACATATCACACTGGTAATGTCCTCGTCTATTTTATATATATATATATTATATTTAGCCTCTCTGTGTCTGTCTCTGTGTCTTGCTCCAAAATTGTCGTTAGTGACAACCGTCGCATTGGCCGCTGAGCTCGGCCAGGCCCCGCCCCCTCACGCATTGGACGCTCAGCCTGGCCCCGCACGCATTCCCCGAACTGACACTGAGCCCCGACTCCCAGGTGAGTGCTGCACCCCCGGGAGCCCATACCAGCGTACACCGGCAATCCCAGCAACGCAAGAGTATGTGTCGGCTGGGTTGCCGGTGTACGCCGGTAACCATGCTACACATCGGGTAATATTGTGTACCATGGTTACCAGCCTATGCCGGCTCCATGCCCATTCAGATTGTTGGTTTCCCGCTGTCAAACACGCCGATGCGTGCTGCACAGCAGGAGACCAACAAACAAAACGTGAACCAGCACTGTCTCTTTTAAAACTTACATGAAGTGTACCATTCTTACTAGCTTTCCCCGGCTCCCGACACACGTGTCCCGGAGCCGGCTACGCTGGTAGCCATGATACACATCGGGAAACTATGGAAACCGCTTTCCATAGTTGCCTGCTCGACCACGCCCCCCACACTCTGCCCGCTTGACCACGCTCTGCCAGCTTGACCACGCCCCCCACCACATTGGGCACCTATAAACCCCCCCACCCCTAGGACTACTCCTCCAACACACACACACACACACACACACACACACACACACACACACCTCCCCCCAAAACACACACACACACACACACACACCTCCCCCCAAAACACACACACACACACACACCTCCCCCCAAAACACACACACACACACACACACACACACACCTTACCCCAAAACACACACACACACACCTCCCCCCAAAACACACACACACACCTCCCCCCAAAACACACACACACACATAAAGCTGCAGACACACAGCGCTCCACAAACAACGCAACACACAAACACCGCTCTCGCATACCCCTACACCCAGACAACACCCAGAACATTTACAGCGCCCTACACAAACACTGGCAACTACGGTACACACAACATCTCCCTATCTCTCCATTATATATATTTATATATATATATATATGTATATATGTGTATGTGTATATATTATTATATATCTCAAAAATCATACATTAACTACAGAATTAAATTCTAGAATACCCGATGCGTTAGAATCGGGCCACCTTCTAGTTTTAAATTAAGCTCTGGAGGCAGATTCCCATGCAGATCACTGTCCGGCCCATAGCCTGGAACAGCTCATCTACACATAAGAAAACTGAGCCATCACTTGACTCTGCGCCCATCAAACCCCATGATGGTCTCTCATTTTACTGAGTGTAGAGGCGGTGAAACACACATTTCACTATTTTATTCCAGTAAAAATGTAGGAGTCTGTGTCAGTCTCCAATTTGAAATAAAGGTACAGAGGCCTCTAAACCATTTCAACGAGTAGATACCGGTGTCTAAATAAGTAGTACCACGATTCAAGTACAGATGTTTCTCAAATATTTGCCAGTCCACATCTAGATGGAAGGCAAAATCTTGTTGGCAGAAACCCCTTGGTATTAAGTGGCTCAATTTAACAGGAGCACTTCATTGCTATTGTACCTGGTATTAATGTATACTTTCAGTATAATGTCTATTTAGGTTTTTTACATCGGATGTCGCTATGTGTTGGTGAGTGTTTTTTATCAGCTTCTTTATAAAAACTATAAGGTTTTCTGCCTTTCAGTCCAGAGAGATAAATCGTTCCAACAAGAAAGAAGTGAAGGAGGCTAATAAGTATTTCTTCATCGAGTCAACCATAGCCCTTTTTGTGTCTTTCCTTATCAATGTCTTTGTGGTGGCCGTGTTTGCAGAAGCCTTCTATGGAAAGACTAATGAAGAAGTGGTAAGGCCAATATTTATTGTAACAAGGCAGCAATTTGCTGCCTTCTCATCGCCCAGTGCTGTGTATTCTACCTGGTGGAGATGGATCAATGTATACCAAAGCCTGCTACGTTTTGTTACATGGGAGTGTGATTTCAACAATTGAGTGCTGTATGACTTGTGTGAAAAATGGGGTAAGGTCAAACCATTACAGTACCTCTGCAGCGTTTTTATATCCGTGCGGGAGGTGCATTAAGTGTAAGTTCCCTGCCCCCTATCTTGTACTTGCGCTTCGGCGTCTTCATCTGTTTCCAGCGTCTCTCTGGTCGGTATCCTGTGATATGTGACCTGCCGGAAGTTCGTATTTTATGGAGTGCACTGGAGGTCACAACTCAATACATTTATATGAGTGCCTTTGAGCACTTGTAATGTAACTTCTCTGACTTCTGGCCTGTGAAAGAATGGCGCCACTGAAAAAGGAGGAAGCCGCCAGAAGGTTGCAAAGGACTTAGATCTAAAGCACAACTCCAGCACTGACTTCACCCCCCCCCCCCCCCCGCCCCCCACCCCACACACCTTTCCCAAACCACCCATCCCACCAAAAAAAAAAAAACATTTGGAGTGGTGCTGTAAGTTATTGTTAATTTATACACATAGGCAACTAGAGGTACCCCAAGGCCGGTTTCACACATCCGGCTTTTCGCCGTTTTACCGGATTCGGCACACGCCAGTACAGTGTATACAGTACAATAGCAGTGCTGCATCTTCCGGGTCACATGACAGCATATGACCGACGCTTGTCGCGCTGCCACTGTACTGTATACACTGTACTGGAGTCCGCCGAATCCGGCAAAATGGCGAAAAGCCGGATGTGTGAAACTAGCCTAACTCAAACCTTTTTAAAACTTTTATTGACGTTATTCTTACATGCCGGTCTATTCAAAACTTTTGCAGAAGACAGATTATTTATAAATCATTAATATCTCATACATACTGTCAAGCTGTGGACCTGAGTCTCCTATATTATCCCTTTTGATGAGCTCTCCCTAATGCAACAAAAATCATTCAGCTACTTGCCTCCCCAACATGTTTCACCATGTCTGGCTTCATCAGGGGAGACATGTTGGGGAGGCTAGTAGCTGAATGATTTCAATTGTTGCATTAGGGAGAGCTCCTCAAAGGGATAATATAGGAGACTCCGGTCCACAGCCTGACTGTACATATGAGATATTAATTATCTATAAATAATCTGTCTTCTGCAAACTTTTTTAATAGTCAGGCATGTAAGAATAACTTCAATAAATATTAAGTTTTAAAAGGTTTTGACTTGGAGTACCCCTAGTTGTCTATGGCAAACTGTGTATAATGTAATTAACCCTACGCTAGCCAGGCAGCAGAGAAGATATAGTGTTTAATTAAAGTTATTGTTCAGGCGCAGACTGCATAGTTTATTCAGAAGTAAAATTGTATCAAGGCCCTTAGGCAGTGAAGGCGCCATGACACCTCAATGGTAAGGTCATTGTGCACTGACTTATCAGAGGACGACTAATACACAGCGATACTTTAACAGCAACTGCCCGATTCGGAGAGAACTGCGCTGTACTGGAGGAGAGGAGGATTTTTTGGGGTGGGCAGATAACTAGTATGTTTCAACAGCTGCTTGTGTATATTGTGTATCGGCACAATACTATCATACATAAGTGTGGCAGTATATTGTGATCAAATAAGCAGCATAAAACTAAAGTCCTCTTACTATAGTTTTCTATTCCAATTAAATTATTTTAAAAAATGTACCAATACTTTTAACTATAATACATTGTACTTTTTAAAGCTGATGCTTTTTAAAGGGAACCGATCAGTCCATTAACCCTAGAACGCGCAACCATAGAAATCTACCATAGAAAACAAGTGACTTAGCAGGTCTGCGAGGCCCCAGGTATGCGTTCTAGGGTTAATTAATTGGAGTTTGCCTGCACCTTTGCAGCCAGGTATATCTTTCGCTGAAATGCTTCGGCATGTCAAAGAAAAGCTAATTTAATCAGCTGGCTGCAGACCACCGGGCGAGATGCGACTAGTCTGGTCAGTTTCTTCCCGCCCACTCCCTGGATGGCACTTAGAATTATCTTTTCTCTAAAAGGCCACAGAAAATCCTGGCCTGCTCCAATACAGTGCTTATTAGCTCTATATAAAAGAGCTTGGCAATGCGGAGCATGTTCTGCTACCTGGCAGCGGTGGTCAATCTCCAAAGCAATGAGTTGTAAACAAAGGAAAATTAAAAAAAATCTTGTTCTCTTAAGAATGTCTGAAAATAATAAGAAGTAAATTTCAGACTTGCTTGTATTCACAAGCACTGGTCAAGAATTTGGATAGACGCACGTTTTAAAATGAGAATGGTGACATATGATCTAGCACGGTGAGGCTTTTCTCTTTTTTTGCTTTTACATTAAACTGTTGAACAATACCAGTATATGAAGATGGCAATAGCCCATCAGTTTACGTTCCCATGAGATTTTGGTGAGTTTTTGATGTCGCAGATTTTTCTTCGTCGCTCTATTGGGAGACCCAGACAATTGGGTGTATAGCTACTGCCTCCGGAGGCCACACAAAGTATTACACGTAAAAGTGTAAGGCCCCTCCCCTTCTGCCTATACACCCCCCGTGGGATCACGGGCTGCTCAGTTTTCATGCTTTGTGCGAAGGAGGTCAGACATCCACGCATAGCTCCACTGTTTTTAGTCAGCAGCAGCTGCTGACTATGTCGGTTGGAAGAAAAGAGGGCCCATACTAGGGCCCCCAGCATGCTCCCTTCTCACCCCACTTTCTGTCGGCGGTGTTTGTAAGGTTGAGGTATCCATTGCGGGTACGGAGGCTGGAGCCCACATGCTGCTTTCCTTCCCCATCCCCCTCAGGGCTCTGGGTGAAGTGGGATCTTACAGGTCTCCAGGCACTGAGACCGGGCTCCATCCACAGACCCAGAGAACCTGCTGGATATGGAGCTGAGTATCGTCAGGGACAGGGCCCTGCTACATTAAGGTACTCTGTGTCTCCGTACACATCGCGCACACACACACCAGCATGCTGGGAGTGTTAGTGCGCCGGGGACAACAGCGCGGAGCGCTTGTGCTTTTATTCACTGCAGCTTAGCTGAGTGAATTTATGTATTAGGAACTGCCGCGCCGGCCGCTGCTGGGTGTTTTACACTGTGGCGCGGCTGGGACTTGTGGTGCGCCGGGGACTTCCGCGCTGGCCGTGCATAGGACGGCCGCGCTTATTACTCGAGTCCCCGGCTTTGCGGCCTAGTTTTCGTTTCGTTCCCGCCCCCAGCCCTGCCAGTCAGAGGAGGGGCGGGACGCTGTACAGAAAGTCAGCGCCGAGAGCTGGAGTCTGCTTTGCATTCTCCAGCCCCCTCACTGGACACAGTGGGACGCCAGTTTCCCGCTCTTGTCTGGGGCACGCCCACGGCCCGCCCCTCTTCACAGGACGCCGGCAGCCATTCCTGCATGCAGTCCGAGCTGGAGAAGGGAGACAAGCTCTGGGCAACCAGTCACAGGATTCTGGCGACCACACACCCGCTTTTGTGCGGGCGGTAAGCAGCACCTGAAGTGCTGACCCCACTAATGCCGAAGTGGTCATTTGTACGTTATGCTTGTATGCTATACACTGCACTGTACGGTCGCTATTCTTGGATATATACCCTCCTAGATGGCTAGACAAGAGCAGCAAAAAGCAAGGGTGCTAAGGCACAAGCTTTCTATGCTGCGTGTATTGCATGTGCTGAAGTGTTCATTTGTACTTTATGCTTGTATGCTATACATTGCACTGTACAGTCGCTATTCTTGGCTATATACTATCCTAGATGGCTAGACAACAGCAGCAAAAAAGCAAGGGTGCCAAGGCACAGGCTTTCTATGCTGCTTGTACTGCATGTGATACCGTTCCACTGGCAGGTTCCACTGACCCCCATTGTGTGCAATGCTCCCCTGTAGCACTCGCTCAGCCGGGGTCTCTGCTAGAGGTGGCCATAGGAACCACCTGTGAACCCTGTCCAGGGAAAGGGACAGAGTGGCAGTTTCGGCTGATAGATTGTCTGTGACTATGACTAACATCTTAGAGACTTTGCAGTCCAGACAGACCATGGGCAATGTTGATTCAATGCTCCCGGGCCACCCTCATTTGGAACAAATCAGTGCTCCGGGGAGGTCCCATGCATCCCAGGGTGAAGGCTCTGACACGGACAACAGTCCCAGACAGCCTAAGCGAGCTCGCTGGGAGCGGCACTCGGCTTCATCACTGGTCAGGGTCCCAGCAGGAGGACTCTAATGATGAGGCAGACGTAGCTGATCAGGACTCTGATCCTGAGACCGCTCTCAAGCCGGATACACCGGATGGTGACGCCATGGTGAATGATCTTATAGCGTCCATCAATGGAATGTTGGATATTTCTCCCTCAGCTCCTCCAGTGGAGGAGTCAGCTTCACAGCAGGAGAAGTTCCATTTCAGTATCTCAAGCGTAAATTGAGTACTTTTCTGGCCACTCTGACTTCAGAGAGGCAGTTCAGAAACACCACGCTTATCCAGATAAGCGTTTCTCCAAACGTATTAAGGATACAAGTTATCCCTTTCCACCTGACGTGGTCAAGAGCTGGACCCAGTGTCCAAAGGTGGATCCTCCAATCTCCAGGCTGGCGACTAGATCCATAGTTGCAGTGGAAGATGGGGCTTCCCTTAAAGATGCCACTGACACAGATGGAGCTCTGGTTGAAATCCATCTATGAAACTATTGGCGCGTCGTTTGCTCCAGCATTCGCAGCCGTATGGGCACTACAAATTAGTTCAGCTGGTCTGGCGCAGATTGACATCGTCACACGTACATCTGTTCCGCAAGTAGCGTCCTTAACCTCTCAAATGTCTGCATTTGCGTCTTACGCTATTAATGCTGTCCTGGACTCTACGAGCAGTACGGTAGGGGCGTCCGCCAACTCCGTGGTTGTACGCAGAGCCTTGGGGTTAAGGGAATGGAGGCAGATGCTGCTTCCAAAAAAGTGCTTAATTGCCATTTTCTGTGACAGACTGTTTCGTGAGAGATTAGATGAAATCGTTAAACAGTCCAAGTCTAAGGATTCTTCCTTACCCCAGCCCAAACCTAACAAACCCCAACAGAGGAGGGGACAGTCGAGGTTTCGGTCCTTTCGAGGCTCGGGCAGGGCCCAATTGTCCTCGTCTAAAAGGACTCAAAAGGTTCAGAGGAGCTCAGATTCTTGGCGGGCTCAGTCACGCCCAAAGAAGGCAGCCGGAGGAACCGATACCAAGGCAGCTTCCTCATGACTGTCGGCCTCCTCTCTCCGCATCCTCGGTCGGTGGCAGGCTCGCCCGCTTTGGGGACATTTAGCTGCCACAGGTCAAAGACCGTTGGGTGAGAGACATTCTGTCTCAAGAGTACAGGATCGAGTTCAGTTCTCGTCCTCCGACCCGATTCTTCAGAACTTCTCCACCTCCCGACCGAGCCGGTGCTCGTCTGCAGGCGGGTGCTCTCTAAAGGCAGAAGGAGTGGTGATCTCTGTTCCTCTCCAGGACCAAAATCACGGTTTTTACTCCAATTTGTTTGTGGTGCCACAAAAGGGACGGGTCTTTCCGTCCTGTTCTGGACCTAAAAAACTGCTCAACAAGCATGTGAAGACCAGGCGGTTCCGGATGGAATCCCTCCGCTCCGTCATCGCCTCAATGTCTCAAGAAGAGTTCCTAGCATCAATGGACATGCTCTAGAGCACCAGCGTTTCTACGCTTCGTTATAGGAAACTAACACCTTTAGTCGTAGCCCTGCCTTTCGGTCTGGCGACAGCCCCACAGGTCTTCACCAAGGTCATGGCTGCAGTAGTAGCAGTCCTGCGCTCTCAGGGTCACTCTGTGATCCCTTGCTTGGACGATCTACTCGTCAAGGCACCCTCTCAAGAGGCATGCCAACACAGCCTGATCGTTGCGCTGGAGACTCTCCAGAGTTTCGGGTAGATCATCAACTTTTCAAAGTCAATTCTGACCCCGACCCAATCGCTAACATATCTTGGCATGGGGTTTCATACTCTATCAGCGATAGTGAAACTTCCGCTGGGCAAACAGCGTTCACTTCAGACAGGGGTGCAATCTCTCCGTCAAGGCCAGTCGCACCCCTTGAGACGCCTCATGCACTTCCTAGAGAAGATGGTAGCAGCATTAGAGGCAGTCCCTTTCGCGCAGTTTCATCTGCGTCCACTACAAGGGGACATTCTCCGCCAATGGGACGGGGAGTCGACGTTCCCTCGACAGGGACGTTTCTCTTTCTCAGGCGGCCAAGGAGTCTCTTCGGTGGTGGCTTCTTCCCACCTCATTGTCTTCAGGGTGGGGAGCAATTTTTCTCCTCCACAGGGCTCAAGGTACGTGGACTCAGCAGGAGTCCACCCTTCAGATCAATGTTCTGGAAATCCGAGCAGTGTATTTTGCCCTACGAGCCTTCCAGCAGTGGCTGGAAGGCAAGCAGATCCGAATTCAGGCGGACAACCCCACAGCGGTGGCATACATCAACCACCAAGGGGGGACACGCAGTCGGCAAGCCTTCCAGGAAGTCCGGCGGTTTCTGACGTGGGTGGAAGACACGGCATCCACCATATCCGCAGTTCACATCCCGGGTGTAGAAAACTGGGAAGCAGACTTCCTCAGTCGCCAGGGTATGGACGCAGGGGAATGGTCTCTTCACCCGGACGCGTTTCAGGAGAACTGTCGCCGCTGGGGGATGCCGGACGTCGACCTAATGGCGTCCCGGCACAACAACAAGGTCCCAGCTTTCACGGCACGGTCTCACGATCACAGAGCTCTGGCGGCGGACGCCTTAGTTCAAGATTGGTCGCAGTTCCGGCTCCCTTATGTGTTTCCACCTCTGGCGCTGTTGCCCAGAGTGTTACGCAAGATCAGGTCCGACTGCCGCCGCGCCATCCTCGTCGCTCCAGACTGGCCGAGGAGGTCGTGGTTCCCGGATATGTGGCATCTCACGGTAGGACAACCGTGGGCACTACCAGACCGGCCAGACTTGCTGTCTCAAGGGCCGTTTTTCCATCTGAATTCTGCGGCCCTGAACCTGACTGTGTGGCCATTGAGTCCTGGATCCTAGCGTCTTCAGGATTATCTCAAGAGGTCATTGCCTCCATGGGATAGGCTAGGAAACCAAGCTCTACCAAGATCTACCACAGGACGTGGAAGATATTCTTAGCTTGGTGCTCGGCTCAGGACGTTTCTCCCTGGCCATTGGCATTGACTTCTTTCCTTTCCTTCCTGCAATCCAGGTTGGAAAAAGGTTGGTCGCTCGGCTCCCTTAAGGGACAAGTCTTTGCGCTCTCTGTGTTTTTTCAGAAGCGCCTGGCCAGACTCCAACAGGTACGCACGTTCCTGCAAGGGGTTTGTCAGATCGTCCCTCCTTACAAGCAGCCGTTAGAGCCCTGGGACCTGAACAGGGTTCTAATAGCTCTCCAGAAGCCGCTTTTCGAGCCTATGAGGGATGTTTCCCTTTCTCGCCTTTCACGGACAGTGGCCTTTTCTAGTGGCGGTCACGTCTCTTCGGAGAGTGGCCAAGCTAGCAGCGCTGTCTTGCAAATCTCCCTTCCTGGTGTTTTCACCAGGACAAGGTGGTTCTGCGCCCGATTCAGGAGTTCTCCCTAAGGTGGGATCCCCCTGTCATCTCAATCGGGATATCTCCTTACCGTCTTGTCATCCAGTTCATCAATGTGAACGGGATTTGCTTTTGTTGGATCTGGTGAGAGCTCTCAGAATCTACTTTTCCCGCACGGCGCTCCTGCGCCGCTCGGAGGCACTCTTGTCCTTGTCGCTGGTCAGCGTAAGGGGTTGCAAGCTTCCAAATCCACCCTGACTCGGTGGATCAACGAACCAGTTCTTGAAGTCTACCGTTCTGCGGGGCTTCCGGTTCCCTCAGGGCTGAAGGCCCATTTTGCCAGAGCCGTGGGTGCGTCCCGGGCATTACGGCACCAGGCTTCGGCCCAGCAGGTGTGCCAGGCGGCTACCTTGTCGAGTCTGCACGCTTTTACCAAGCATTATCAGGTGCACACCTATGCTTCGGCGGACGCCAGCCTAGGTAGAAGAGTCCTGCAGGCGGCGGTTGCCCCCATGTAGGAAAAGGCCATTTTACGGCCTATCACGAGGTATTATTTTACCCACCCAGGGATTGCTTTTGGACATCCCAATTGTCTGGGTCTCCCAATAGAGCGACGAAGAAGGGAATTTTGTTTACTTACCGTAAATTCCTTTTCTTCTAGCTCTAATTGGGAGACCCAGCACCCGCCCCTGTTTTTTTGGGGTATACATGTTAGTCATGTTGAATGGTTTCAGTTCTCCGATATTCCTTCGGATTGAATTTGCTTAAACCAGTTTATTGGCTTTCCTCCTTCTTGCTTTTGCACTAAAACTGAGCAGCCCGTGATCCCACGGGGGGTGTATAGGCAGAAGGGGAGGGGCCTTACACTTTTAAGTGTAATACTTTGTGTGGCCTCCGGAGGCAGTAGCTATACACCCAATTGTCTGGGTCTCCCAATTAGAGCTAGAAGAAAAGGAATTTACGGTAAGTAAACAAAATTCCCTTCTTTTTTTTTTTTTTTTTTTCACGTCGATTTGAAGTCTGTGCGGAAAATGTGCACATAACACTCAGCGTACCAATATGCAGACTTGACATTGTGGATTTAAAACACACACCGCAGGTCCGTTTGGGTTGAGTGAAAAAAGCACAGTGGCCGGGAGATGTCTATTAATCCCGTCCACTTTTCTGGAACTAGACGACCCTGCCTTTTTGACATAGTGAACATGCGCAGCATCAAAAACTCACTAAAAGCTCAACGTGGTAACATTAAAGCCTTAATTATACATGTAGTTGGTAGGTTTTAACTTTTTTTTTTTTTTTTCTTAACTTCTTCCTTTCAAAGCATATGCAGTGCTTTAACCGGACCAGCGGTGGGCAAAGTGACTTATTTCCAAACAATACAGATCCTTTGAAAGTTGATATCTATAAGGGGGTGAGTAAATCTACAGCCGTGTAAGTGTACTGCAACATATAGCTGAATTCCAATTATTTATGCCATTATAAGATGGTTCCACCTACAAGCAGTCAGTGTGATGGTGGAACCCACTTTTTTTTTTTTTTTTTAACTAAACACATTTTCAATTGCATCATTGCGCCTTATGGATCTCCATAGCTTATAAAAAGTATTGATTCCCCTACCAGAAATACAACTAATAGAAAGTATTTATGTGAACATGTCCGAGATGAACAAGTTTGTAAAAAAGTAGCTGCTCCTCAGGAGATGGAATACTACCAATCTTGTGCCACAGGCAGATGACCAATCTAGGAGTCTGTTGTGTTTCAAAGCTGTGGGAAGAGCCCAAGATTAACTAGTTTAAGGCTATGTGCGCACTAGGCCGTTTTACCCGCGGTTTTGCTGCGGAAATTTCTTATGAAATGTTTGAAATCTTTCTGCAGACATTTCCCAGCAAAACCTATGGGAACAAAAAAAATAGCTGTGCGCACACTGCGTTTTTTTTCTCAAGAAAATTATTTGTGAAGATTTTCTTGAAAAAATGTGCATGCCACTTCTTTTCGCAGGTACCTGCGGGATACCCCCGGTATTTCACTGTAATGTAATGTAAGCGCGAAATTCCGGGGGTATACCGCAGGTAGCAAATGATGTGCGGTATACCCCGGGTATAGCCGCGATTTACCTGCGGTAATGCTCATCGCTGCCTGCGTTTTTTCAGGGAGTGATGTCATTATGTCAGAAGAGGAAGCGGAGCAGAGTAAACACAGACGTCACACTCCCTGGACGCTGCACAGAAGCACTTCCGTGTGACCTCCAGGTGCCCGTGCAGTCTGTGTCCCGCTCCGGCCCCGCGGCTGCCTGCCCTGCAGTGTGTCAGTGTCTGCCTGCAGTGTCAGCAGCTTGTCACCCTGCAGCGCAGGCAGACACTGACACACAGCAGTGCGTGCAGCCGCGGGGATGCCGAGCGCTGCTGTCAGGAGGTGAGAAGAGATCATTACCTGCTGTGACGATCTCCTGCCTCCTGAAGTCACCGCAGTCTATGCCCGCGGCCCGAGACTGTCACTAGCGGTGACGTCACGGACTCTCGCGATACTGCTGACAACGTAGCGGGCATAGAAGTCCGTGACGGCGCTGATGGCAGGACTGCAGGAGATCATCACAGCAGGTAATGATCTCATCTAACCTCCTGATGGCAGCGCTCGACATCCCCTACAGTGACCTGGGCTGACCTATTGATGTTGGCACAGGTCACTGCATTACTCTCCCAGCCAATGGGGAACATTCTGTTCTTCACTTACTGGGACAGTGACTATGGTATGGATCGTCGTGGGACCCCCCTCCCCCACCCCTTATTGGTTTACGCCGGACCCGGATTTGATTGTTCTTGTCAATAAATTGGTGAAAGAGGGAATGTGGGGAGTGTTTTTTCAAATAAAACTTTTCTTTGTCGCTCCATTGGGAGACCCAGACAATTGGGTGTATAGCTTCTGCCTCCGGAGGCCACACAAAGTATTACACTTTAAAAAGTGTAACCCCTCCCCTCTGCCTATACACCCTCCCGTGCATGACGGGCCCATCAGTTTTTTGCTTTGTGTTGAAGAAGGCACACATCCACGCAAGCTCCACATTTTAGTCAGCAGCAGCTGCTGACTTTATCGGATGGAAGAAAAGAGGGCCCCTAACAGGGCCCCCGGCATGCTCCCTTCTCACCCCACTCTGGTCGGCGGTGCTGTTAAGGTTGAGGTACCCATTACGGGTACAAAGGCTGGAGCCACATGCCGTTATCCTTCCCCATCCCTTAGGGGCTCTGGGAGAAGTGGGATCCTAACCGGTCACCAGGCACTGGGACCGGGCTCCCTCCGCAGCCCCTGGGGGAATCTGCTGGACAGGAGACCGGGTATCATCAGGGACAGGCCCTGCTCCTTTAAGGTACTCTGTGTCCCCTTGGGGACGGCGCATAGAGCGCCTGTGTAACGGACGCTGCAGCAGCTGCTGGGTGTTTTATGTCGCCGGGACTACCGCGCTGACCGCGCTTGTTTGCCGGCCGCGCTTCTAACTTTAGTCCCCGGCTTTTGCGGCCTAGTACCGCATACTCCCGCCCCCGGACCTGCCAGTCAGGGGTAAGGGCGGGACGCTACACTGGACGTCAGCGGTGAGGGCTGGAGCATACTTTGTATCCTCCTCCCCCCTCACTGAGCACTGTGGGGCACCAGATTCCCGCACTTTCTGAGGCACGCCCACGGCTCCCTCCTCTCTGAACGCTGGCAGCCATTGCTATCAGCACTTCTGCCGGTGGAGAACTTCAGACCGAGCTCCACAGCGCTGGGAGGCCCAGGCAGGGAATCTGGTGGACACACAACCGCTGAGGGCGGTCGGTAAGCCGCACCGTTTACTAGGTGCTGGCCCCCCTGGGTGCCGAAGTGTGTATATATATATATATATCCTTATATTGTATACATTTACTCTGTTCGGCCGCATTATTCGCTTTTGGCTATATACCCTCACTGATTGCTAAGAGGAGACAACAGCATGTCGTCCGCAAAAAGCAAGGGTGCCAAGGCACAGGCTTATTATGCTACCTGTACCTCTTGTGCGGCTATGTTACCTGCAGGTTCCACCTACCCTCATTGTGTGCAATGCTCGGCCCCTGTGACACTCACTCAGCCGGAGCCTCAGCCACTGGTGGGACCCTCGGCCCAGGTAGAACCACCGGCTACTACTGTCCAGGTGGCAGGGACAGAGTTTG
The DNA here is from genome assembly GCF_048569485.1 of Anomaloglossus baeobatrachus. Lineage (NCBI taxonomy): Eukaryota > Metazoa > Chordata > Amphibia > Anura > Aromobatidae > Anomaloglossus > Anomaloglossus baeobatrachus. Next base: position 669,674,015 of record NC_134354.1, on the reverse strand, counting down.
CAGTGTTGGCTGAGAAACTTTCTGAGTCACTTTCTCAATCCATGGCTCAGTCTATGGATAGATGGTCTGCTAAGATACTTGAAGCTTTGCAGTCCAGATCGGTAACACAGGCCCCGGGCACTGTTGAATCATTGCCCCCAGGCCCCCCTCGGTCGGCGCAGCAAGGTGCTCCTGGGGTGAGTCCTAGGTCCCACGGTGAGGACTCCGACACGGACCGCAGTCCCAGACCGGCTAAGCGGGCTCGCTGGGAGCTTCCCTCGACTTCATCACACTGCTCAGGGTCTCAGCATGAGGACTCTCTGGAGGATGAAGCGGATGTGGCAGATCAGGGGTCTGACCCTGACGCTGCTCTCAATCTTGATACACCTGAAGGGGACGCCATAGTAAATGACTTTATAGCGTCCATTAACCAGGTGCTAGAACTTTCTCCTCCAACTCCTCAGATTGAGGAGTCAGATTCTCAGCAGGAGAAATTCCAATTTAGGTTTCCCAAACGTACACGGAGTGCGTTTTTCGATCACTCCAACTTCAGAGATACAGTCCAGAAACATAGAGCTTTTCCGGACAAGCGCTTTACTAAGCGCCTTAATGACACACGTTACCCCTTTCCCACTGACGTAGTTAAGGGTTGGGCCCAGTGTCCCAAGGTGGATCCTCCAGTCTCTAGACTGGCGGCTAGATCCATAGTAGCAGTAACAGATGGTTCATCGCTCAAGGATGCCACTGACAGGCAAATAGAGCTCCTGATGAAATCCATCTATGAAGCCATAGGCGCGTCTTTTGCTTCGGCATTTGCAGCCGTATGGGCTCTCCAAGCTATCTCAGCTTGTCTGTCGGAGATTAATGCAGTCACACGTGCCTCTACTCCGCAGGTTGTGTCTTTAACCTCTCAGGCGTCGGCTTTTTCGTCCTACGCCATGAACGCCGTCCTAGACTCTGCGAGCCGTACAGCGGTAGCATCCGCCAATTCAGTGGCAGTCCGCAGGGCCATGTGGCTACGCGAATGGAAGGCAGATTCTGCTTCCAAGAAGTTCTTAACCGGTTTGCCATTTTCTGGCGACCGTCTGTTTTGGCGAGCAATTGGATGAAATCATTAAACAATCCAAGGGAAAGGACTCGTCCTTACCCCAGTCCAGACCGAAAACACCTCAGCAACGGAAGATACAACAGAGGTTTCGGTCCTTTCGGCCCTCAGCCAGGTCTCAATTCTCCACGTCCAACAGGCCACAGAAGGGCCAGAGGAACTCTGATTCATGGCGGTCTAAGTCACGTCCTAAAAAGACCGCCGGAGGAACCGCCACTAAGGCGGCCTCCTCATGACTTTCGGCCTCCCCAAATCTCATCCTCGGTCGGTGGCAGGCTCTCCCGCTTTTGCGACGCCTGGTTGCCACATGTCCAAGACCGATGGGTGAGAGACATTTTGTCTCACGGTTACAGGATAGAGCTCAGCTCTCGCCCTCCGACTCGTTTCTTCAGAACATCTCCGCCCCCCCGAGAGAGCCGATGCTCTTTTTCAGGCGGTGAGCACTCTGAAGGCAGAAGGAGTGGTCATCCCTGTTCCCCTTCAAGAACGGGGTCGCGGTTTTTACTCCAACTTGTTTGTGGTGCCAAAAAAGGACGGATTATTCCGCCCCGTTCTGGACCTCAAACTGCTCAACAGACACGTGAAAACCAGACGGTTCCGGATGGAATCTCTCCGCTCCGTCATCGCCTCAATGTCCCAAGGAGACTTCCTAGCATCGATCGACATCAGGGATGCTTATCTCCACGTGCCGATTGCACCAGAGCATCAGCGCTTCCTGCGTTTCGCCATCGGAGACGAACACCTTCAGTTCGTGGCACTGCCTTTTGGCCTGGCGACAGCCCCACGGGTCTTCACCAAGGTCATGGCAACAGTGGTGGCAGTCCTACACTCTCAGGGACAGTCGGTGATCCCTTACTTAGACGATCTTCTAGTCAAGGCACCCTCCCGGGTGGCATGCCAACACAGCCTGAACACGGCTCTGGAGACTCTCCAGAGGTTCGGGTGGATCATCAATTTCCCAAAGTCAAAATTGACTCCGACCCAATCGCTAACTTACCTCGGGATGGAGTTTCATACTCTCTCAGCGATAGTGAAGCTCCCGCTGGACAAACAGCGTTCACTACAGACAGGGGTGCAATCTCTCCTTCGAGCCCAGTCACACCCCTTGAGGCGCCTCATGCACTTCCTAGGGAAGATGGTGGCAGCAATGGAGGCAGTTCCATTTGCGCAGTTTCATCTGCGTCCACTCCAATGGGACATTCTCCGCAAATGGGACAGGAGGTCGACGTCCCTCGACAGGAACGTCTCCCTTTCTCGGGCGGCCAAAGCCTCTCTTCAGTGGTGGTTTCTTCCCGAAAGGAAAATCCTTCCTGCCCCCATCCTGGGCTGTGGTCACGACGGACGCGAGTCTGTCAGGGTGGGGAGCGGTCTTCCTCCACCACAGGGCTCAGGGCACCTGGACTCAGAGTCCTCCCTTCAGATCAATGTTCTGGAGATAAGGGCAGTGTATCTAGCCCTAAAGGCGTTCCAGCCGTGGCTGGGAGGCAGGCAGATCCGAATTCAGTCGGACAACGCCACGGCGGTGGCGTACATCAACCACCAAGGCGGCACACGCAGTCGCCAAGCCTTCCAAGAAGTTCGGCGGATTCTGCTGTGGGTGGAAGCCACAGCCTCCACCATCTCCGCAGTTCACATCCCGGGCGTAGAAAACTGGGAAGCAGACTCTCAGTCGCCAGGGCATGGACGCAGGGGAATGGTCTCTTCACCCGGACGTGTTTCAAGAGATCTGTTGCCGCTGGGGAACGCCGGACGTCGACCTAATGGCGTTCCGGCACAACAACAAGGTCCCGGCATTCATGGCACGGTCTCAAGATCACAGAGCTCTGGCGGCAGACGCATTAGTTCAGGATTGGTCGCAGTTTCGACTGCCTTATGTATTTCCTCCTCTGGCACTGCTGCCCAGAGTGTTACGCAAGATCAGGTCCGACTGCCGCCGCGCCATCCTCATCGCCCCAGACTGGCCGAGGAGGTCGTGGTACCCGGATCTGTGGCATCTCACGGTGGGTCAACCGTGGGCACTACCAGACCGACCAGACTTGCTGTCTCAAGGGCCATTTTTCCATCTGAATTCTGCGGCCCTCAACCTGACTGTGTGGCCATTGAGTCCTGGCTCCTAGCGTCCTCAGGGTTATCTCAAGAGGTCATTGCCACTATGAGACAGGCCAGGAAACCAACGTCCGCCAAGATCTATCACAGGACGTGGAGGATCTTCCTATCCTGGTGCTCTGATCAGGGTTTTACTCCCTGGCCGTTTGCCTTGCCCGCTTTTCTGTCTTTCCTTCAATCCGGAATGGACAAGGGTTTGTCTCTCGGCTCTCTCAAGGGACAAGTATCGGCGCTTTCCGTGTTTTTTCAAAAGCGTCTAGCCAGGCTTCCGCAGGTACGCATGTTCCTGCAGGGGGTTTGCCACATAGTCCCACCTTACAAGCGTCCGCTAGAACCCTGGGATCTTAACAGGGTGCTTACGGCTCTTCAGAAACCACCTTTCGAGCCGATGAGGGATGTCTCTCTATCACGCCTTTCGCAGAAGGTGGTCTTCCTAGTGGCAGTCACATCACTTCGGAGAGTGTCTGAGCTAGCAGCGCTGTCATGCAAAGCCCCCTTCCTGGTGTTTCACCAGGATAAGGTGGTTCTGCGTCCGGTCCCGGATTTTCTCCCTAAGGTGGTATCCCCTTTTCATCTCAATCAGGATATCTCCTTACCTTCTTTTTGTCCTAATCCAGTTCACCAATGTGAAAAGGATTTGCACTTGTTAGATCTCGTGAGAGCACTCAGGCTCTACATTTCTCGCACGGCGCCCCTGCGCCGTTCTGATGCGCTCTTTGTCCTTGTCGCTGTCCAGCGTAAGGGGTCGCAGGCTTCCAAGTCAACCTTGGCTCGGTGGATCAAGGAACCGATTCTTGAAGCCTACCGTTCCTCTGGGCTTCCGATTCCGTCAGGGCTGAAAGCCCATTCTACCAGAGCCGTAGGTGCGTCCTGGGCATTGCGGCACCAGGCTACGGCTCAGCAGGTGTGTCAGGCGGCTACCTGGTCGAGTCTGCACACTTTCACGAAACACTATCAGGTGCATGCCTATGCTTCGGCAGATGCCAGCCTAGGTAGGCGAGTCCTTCAGGCGGCGGTTGCCCACCTGTAAGAGGGGGCCGTGTTACGGCTCTATTACAGAGGTGTTCTTTTACCCTCCCAGGGACTGCTTTTGGACGTCCCAATTGTCTGGGTCTCCCAATGGAGCGACAAAGAAGAAGGGAATTTTGTTTACTTACCGTAAATTCCTTTTCTTCTAGCTCCTATTGGGAGACCCAGCACCCGCCCCTGTTCCCTTCGGGCTGTTGTTCTTTTGTGTACACATGTTGTTCATGTTGAATTGTTCTTTGGGTCATGGTTTCAGTTTTCCGAACATCCTTCGGATTGAGTTTACCTTAGACCAATTTATAAGTTTCCTCCTTCCTGCTTTGGCACCAAAACTGATGGGCCCGTGATGCACGGGAGGGTGTATAGGCAGAGGGGAGGGGTTACACTTTTTAAAGTGTAATACTTTGTGTGGCCTCCGGAGGCAGAAGCTATACACCCAATTGTCTGGGTCTCCCAATAGGAGCTAGAAAAAAAGGAATTTACGGTAAGTAAACAAAATTCCCTTCTTTTGTTTTTGTTTTTTATTTCTTACTGACTGGGTTGGTGATGTCGGGTATCTGATAGACGTGTGACATCACTAACCCCAGGGCTTGATGCCAGGTGACATTACACATCTGGCATAAACCCCATATATTACCCCGTTTGCCACCGCACCAGGGCAACGGCATGAGTTGGGGCGAAGCGCCAGGATTGGCACGTCTAATGGATGCGCCACTTCTGGGGCGGCTGCGGCCTGCTATTTTTAGGCTGGGGAGTGTCCAATAACAGTGGACCTCCCTAGTCTGAGAATATCAGACCCCAGCTCTCCGCTTTACCTTGGCTGGTGATCCAATATGGGGGGAATCCACGTTTTTTGTTTTAAATTATTTATTTAATGTAAAATAACAGCGTAGGGTGCCCTCTGTTTTGGATTACCAGCCAAGGTGAAGCTGCCAGCTGTGGTCTGCAGGCTGTAGCCGTCTGCTTTACCCTAGCTGGCTACAAAAGATGGGGGGACCTCACGTCTTTTTTTTTTTTTTAATTTTATTTTATTTTATTTTTTGGCTAAATACAAGGCTAAAGGGTGCCAGCTTAGAATATGCAGGGGGGTGGAACATTATATAGGTCTTTCTTATCTAGCTATCTATCTAGCTATCCATCTATCCCTCTATCCATTATCTGTCTATCGATTATTTATCTATTATCTATATTATTTATTGCAGTTCAGCATAAAAAAAAACCGCAGGGACAAACCTGCGGAAAAACCGCGGCAAAAACGCATGCGTTTTTCCCGCGGTTTTGGTGCGTTTTTTTTACCGCAGGTGCGGTAATCTTCAACTCCCAGAAGTTTCTCAAGAAATTTTCTTGAGAAAAATCACTTTTCTAGTGCGCACATAGCCTAATAGCGACCTGTAACTGGCACTATGGGGTGAGGAGTGGTGTAGAGTAGAGGGTGCCTGACAATGCGAAATACGGCTCTATAAAGCTAATCCTGCACCACTTTCACAAGGCACGGATTTTTCAATATTTTTTTTAAAGAAAATTCGCTGCAGAGTAGTGAAGCAGACACCTGATATTCCAGCGACTCAATCTATGGCTAAAATGAACATGTTGTATTTTAAAATCCACAGGGGTTTTTTTTTTTTTGTTTTTTTTTCCTGTTGTTCATGTTATTTTGGAACATGTCACTGGGGGGTATAAGAGATCGCATTAATTTTCATCCCTAATGGAATTTCATCTTGTATCTCGTGCAGTCAGGAAATCCACACCCGACTCGCGACAGATTTCTAAATGTATGGACACAGGCTAAGGCCATATTCACGGTTGTTTTATGTGGAATTTGTTCTTTTTTATTTTTTAAAATCTGAAAAATCCACAACCGAAAACCATTTCTAGAATATGCATTGTATTTGTCACGGTTTTGATGCATTTTTAATTACAGTATGGGGAGTATCAGTATGCTATTGTGGTTTGGGCATTTTTTTCACTTCCCAAAATTGTCTTTGAGAAAAGGTGCATTTGTCAGTTTTATTCGAATGAAGGGTTTTTTTGTGGGTTTTTTTGTGTAGATATTGGCACAAAATTCATTCCAAATACCATATAATAACAAAAAATCCTGTGTGACCATATGCTAAAAACTAAAGCTATCTTGATGTATATTTGGACAAATGGGGCATAGAAAAGTTTTTGCCTGGACCAGCCTTGTGTTCATGCATCTGTCATTTTAGTGGCACACTACAGTAATTATGCAGCTTGTTAGTGCAGAGCTGCTGATCCCACTATGAATGAATGGAAACTTGTCTATGGCCACATAGTTGGCCACTGCCATCTTGGGGTCTGTGTTTTACATTTTGCAGACTGTGGGCAGATATTATGCCACATTTTACCCCAAAAATGTCCATAGCATCAGCTTAAGTTTGGATCCATTCAAGTTATTTCTAATTTCTTTTTCTTTGTTGCTCCATTGGGAGACCCAGACAATTGGGGTGTATAGCTTATGCCTCCGGAGGCCACACAAAGCATTACACTTAAAAGTGTAAACCCCTCCCCTCTGCCTATACACCCCCCCGTGCATCACGGGCTCCTCAGTTTTTATTGCTTTGTGGAAGGAGGCGCCCACGGCTCCCTCCTCCTCTCTGAACGCCGGCAGCCATCGCTACAAGCACTTCAGACGCTGGAGAACTTCAGAGGGGAGACAACTCCGAGCTCCACAGCTCTGGGAGGCCCAGGCAGGGAATCTGGTGGTCACACAACCGCTGAGAGCGGTCGGTAAGCCGCACCTGTTATAGGTGCTGGTCCCCCTGGGTGCCGAAGTGTATATTTATATGCTTATATTGTATACATTTACTGTACGGCCGCACTACTAGCGTTTGGCTATATACCCTCACTGATTACTCTAAGAGGAGAAACAGCATGTCGTCCGCAAAAAGCAAGGGTACCAAAGCACAGGCTTACTTTGCAACCTGTACCTCATGTGCGGCAATGCTTCCTGCAGGTTCCACCTACCCTCATTGTGTGCAATGCTCGGCCCCTGTGACACTCACTCAGCCGGAGTCTCAGCCACTGGTGGGACCCCCGGCCCAGGTGGAACCTCCGGCCCCCACTGTCCAGGTGACAGGGACAGAGTTTGCAGTATTTGCTGACAAACTTTCTGAGTCTATGGATAGATGGTCTGCTAAGATTCTAGAAGCTCTGCAGTCCAGACCTGTAACACAGGCCCCGGGCACTGTTGATTCATTGCCCCCATGCCCCCCTCGGTCGGAGCAGCAAAGTGCTCCTGGGTCGACTCATAGGTCCCACGGGGAGGACTCCGACACGGACCGCAGTCCCAGACCGACTAAGCGGGCTCGCTGGGAGCTTCCCTCGACTTCATCTCACTGTTCAGGGTCTCAGCATGAGGACTCTCTGGAAGATGAAGCGGATGTGGCAGATCAGGGCTCTGATCCGGACGCCGCGCTCAACCTTGATACGCCTGAAGGGGACGCCATAGTAAACGACCTTATAGCGTCCATCAATCAGGTGTTAGATCTTTCTCCTCCAGCCCTTCCGATTGAGGAGTCAGCTTCTCAGCAGGAGAAATTTCATTTTAGGTTTCCCAAACGTACACGGAGTGCGTTTCTTGATCACTCCGACTTCAAAGATGCAGTCCAGAAACACCGAGCTTTTCCGGATAAGCGCTTTACTAAGCGCCTTCATGACACACGTTATCCCTTCCCCCCTGACGTAGTCAAGGGTTGGGCTCAGTGTCCCAAGGTGGATCCTCCAGTCTCTAGACTGGCGGCCAGATCCATAGTTGCAGTGGCAGATGGTGCATCACTCAAGGATGCCACTGACAGGCAGATAGAGCTCCTGATGAAATCCATCTGTGAGGCTATTGGCGCGTCCTTTGCTCCGGCATTTGCAGCCGTATGGGCACTCCAAGCTATCTCAGCTTGTCAGTCTGAGATTAATGCGGCCACACGGGCCGCTACTCCGCAGGGTTGTGTCATTAACCTCTCAGGCGTCGGCGTTTGCGTCCTACGCCATGAATGCTGTACTAGACTCTGCGAGCCGTACAGCGGTAGCATCCGCCAATTCAGTGGCAGTCCGCAGGGCCATGTGGCTACGTGAATGGAAGGCAGACTCTGCTTCCAAAAAGTTTTTAACCGGTTTGCCGTTTTCTGGCGACCGCCTGTTTGGCGAGCAATTGGATGAAATCATTAAACAATCCAAGGGTAAGGACTCGTCCTTACCCCAGTCCAAACCTAACAGACCTCAACAACGGAAGGTACAATCGAGGTTTCGGTCCTTTCGGCCCTCAGGCAGGTCTCAATTCTCCTCGTCCAACAGGCCTCAAAAGGGTCAGAGGAACTCTGATTCATGGCGGTCTAAGGCACGTCCTAAAAAGACCGCCGGAGGAACCGCTCCCAAAGCTGCCTCCTCATGACTTGCGGACTCCCCAAACCGCATCCTCGGTCGGTGGCAGGCTCTCCCGCTTTTGCGCCGCCTGGTGCCCACATGTCCAAGACCGATGGGTGAGAGACATTCTGTCTCACGGTTACAGGATAGAGTTCAATTCTCGTCCTCCGACTCGTTTCTTCAGAACATCTCCGCCCCCCGAGCGAGCCGATGCTCTTCTTCAGGCGGTGAACGCTCTGAAGGCAGAAGGAGTGGTTATCCCTGTTCCCCTTCAACAATGGGGTCACGGTTTTTACTCCAACTTGTTTGTCGTACCAAAAAAGGACGGATCTTTCCGTCCCGTTCTGGACCTCAAACTGCTCAACAGACACGTGAAAACCAGGCGGTTCCGGATGGAATCCCTCCGCTCCGTCATCGCCTCGATGTCCCAAGGAGACTTCCTAGCCTCAATCGACATCAGGGATGCTTATCTCCACGTGCCGATTGCACCAGAGCATCAGCGCTTCCTGCGTTTTGCCATCGGGGACGAACACCTTCAGTTCGTGGCACTGCCTTTTGGCCTGGCAACAGCCCCACGGGTCTTCACCAAGGTCATGGCAACAGTGGTAGCAGTCCTACACTCTCAGGGACACTCGGTGATCCCTTACTTGGACGACCTTCTTGTCAAGGCCCCCTCTCGGGTGGCATGCTAACACAGCCTGAACATTGCTCTGGAGACTCTCCAGAGGTTCGGGTGGATCATCAATTTCCCAAAGTCAAAGCTGACACCTACACAATCGCTGACATATCTCGGGATGGAGTTTCATACTCTCCCAGCGATAGTGAAGCTTCCGCTGGACAAACAGCGATCACTACAGACAGGGGTGCAATCTCTCCTCCGAGCCCAGTCGCACCCCTTGAGACGCCTCATGCACTTCCTAGGGAAGATGGTGGCAGCAATGGAGGCAGTTCCATTTGCACAGTTTCATCTGCGTCCTCTTCAATGGGACATTCTCCGCAAATGGGACAGGAAATCGACGTCCCTCGACAGGAACGTCTCCCTTTCTTTGTCGCTCCATTGGGAGACCCAGACAATTGGGTGTATAGGCTATGCCTCCGGAGGCCGCACAAAGTATTACACTTAAAAGTGTTAAGCCCCTCCCCTTCTGCCTATACACCCCCCGTGCTCCCACGGGCTCCTCTGTTTTTTGCTTTGTGCGAAGGAGGTCAGACACGCACGCACAGCTCCACAGATTGGTCAGCAGCAGCTGCTGACCATGTCGGATGGAAGAAAAGTGGGCCCATATAGAGCCCCCAGCATGCTCCCTTCTCACCCCACTCTTGTCGGTGGTGTTGTAAGGTTGAGGTATCCATTGCGGGTACGGAGGCTGGAGCCCACATGCTGTTTTCCTTCCCCATCCCCCTCAGGGCTCTGGGTGAAGTGGGATCCTATCGGTCTCCAGGCACTGAGACCGTGCTTCATCCACAACTCCTGTGGAGCCTGCTGGATAGGAGCCGGGTATCGTTCAGGGACATGGCCCTGCTACTTGGAGGTACTCTGTATCCCTGTGGGGACAGCGCACAGCAACACTCCAGCTTTGCTGGGTGTGCTAGTGCACCGGGGACCACGGCGCTGACCGGGTTAATATGTGCCATTACACACTCAGCGTTGCTGAGTGTGTTTATGTATAGGGACTGCCGCACTGACCGCCGCGGCCATGGAAACACTGCGGCGCGGCTGGGACTTGTAGTGCGCCGGGGACTTTCACGCCGGCCGCGCTTTTACGGCGGCCGCGTTTATTACTAGAGTCCCCGGCATTTTGCGGCCTAGTTTCCTTTCCTCCCGCCCACAGCCCTGACAGGCAGGGGAAGGGCGGGACGCTGCACAGAACGAGCAGCACTGAGGGCTGGAGCATGCTTTGCATACTCCACCCCTCTCACTGTGCACAGTGCGGGCACCAGTTCCCGCTCTTTCTGGGTCACGCCCACGGCTCCCTCCTCTCCTCAGGACGCCGGCAGCCATTCCTGTCAGCTCCTCGGACGCTGCAGAGGGGGACAAAGTCTGGGAGACCCAGGCAGGGACTCTGGTGGCCTCACAACCGCTTTAGGCGGGTGGTAAGCAGCACCTGTGGTGCTAGCCCCATTGTGCAGTAGTGTAACATTATATGTTTATGGTATATATGTTTTACACTGTATGGTGCACAGTTGATTTCTGGCTATATACCCTATTGTGTTACTCAGGGAAGATAATAGCATGGCATGTTCAGGTGACGGGGACGGAGTTTGCAAAACTCTCTGAGACTATGGCTAAGATACTAGAAGCCTTGCAGTCCAGGCCGGTATCTCAGCACAGGGACTCTGTTGAATCTTTGTTCCCTGGCCCACCTCAGCTGGACCAACAATGTCCTCCCGGGGTATCTCATGGATCCCAGGCTGAGGGTTCTGACACAGACCCCAGCCCCAGACCGACTAAGCGAGCTCGCTTAGATTTTCCCTCGACATCATCATATTGTGCAGGGTCTCAGAGGGGGGAATCTCTGGTTGATGATGCGGAGACAGCTGATCAGGATTCTGATCCTGAGGCCGCTCTCAATCTTGATACTCCGGACGGGGACGCCATAGTGAACGACCTTATTGCGTCCATCAATCGTATGTTGGATATTTCTCCCTCAGCTCCTCCGGTGGAGGAGTCAGCTTCTCAGCAGGAGAAATTCCGTTTCAGGTTTCCCAAGCGTACACAGAGTATGTTTCTGGACCACTCTGATTTCAGAGAGGCAGTCCAGAATCACCATGCTTGTCCAGATAAGCGTTTTTCTAAGCGCCTTAAGGATACACGTTATCCTTTTCCCCCTGACGTGGTCAAAAGTTGGGCTCAGTGTCCCAAAGTGGATCCTCCAATCTCCAGACTGGCAGCTAGATCCATACTTGCAGTGGAAGATGGGGCTTCACTCAAAGATGCCACTGACAGGCAGATGGAACTCTGGTTGAAATCCATCTATGAAGCTATCGGCGCTTCTTTTGCCCCAGCGTTCGCAGCCGTATGGGCGCTACAAGCTATCTCAGCAGGTCAAGCGCAAATTGACGCAGCCACACGCACGTCCGCGCCACAGGTGGCGTCCATAACCACTCAGACGTCGGCATTTGCGTCTTACGCTATTAATGCTGTCCTGGACTCTGCGAGCCGTACGGCGGTTGCAGCCGCCAATTTGGTGGTACTCCGCAGGGCCTTGTGGCTACGGGAATGGAAGGCAGATTCTGTTTCCAAAAAGCGCTTAACCAGTTTGCCAATTTCTGGCGACCGATTGTTTGGCGAGCGTTTGGATGAAATCATCAAACAATCCAAGGGAAAGGATACATCCTTACCCCAGCCCAAACCGAACATACCCCAACAGAGGAAGGGGCAGTCGAGGTTTCGGTCCTTTCGGGGCGCGGGCAGGTCCCAATTCTCCTCGTCCAAAAGGCCTCAAAGATCAAAGGAACTCTGACGCATGGCGGTCTAAGTCACGTCCTAAAAAGGCCACCGGAGGTGCCGCTACCAAAGCGGCTTCCTCATGACTTTCGGCCTCCTCACTCCGCATCTTCGGTCGGTGGCAGGCTCTCCCGCTTTTGCGACGCCTGGCTGCCACGGGTAAAAGACCGTTGGGTGAGAGACATTCTGTCTCACGGTTACAAGATAGAGTTCACCTCTCGTCCCCCGACTCGATTCTTCAGGTCATCCCCGCCTCCCGAGCGAGCCGAGGCTCTTCTGCAGGCGCTGGGCACTCTGAAGGCAGAAGGAGTGGTGGTCCCTGTTCCTCTTCAGCAACAGGGCCACGGTTTTTACTCCAACTTGTTTGTGGTCCCAAAGAAGGATGGGTCTTTCCGTCCTGTCCTGGACCTGAAACTTCTCAACAAACACGTAACGACCAGGCGGTTCCGGATGGAATCCCTCCGCTCCGTCATCGCCTCAATGTCCCAAGGAGATTTCCTTGCATCGATCGATATCAAAGATGCTTATCTCCACGTACCGATTGCTCCAGAGCACCAGCGCTTCTTGCGCTTCGCCATAGAAAACGAACACCTGCAGTTCGTGGCACTGCCGTTCGGCCTGGCAACAACCCCACGGGTTTTCACCATGGTTATGGCTACTGTAGTAGCGGTCCTCCACTCTCAGGGTCACTCGGTGATCCCTTACTTGGACGATCTCCTGATCAAGGCACCCTCTCAAGAGGCATGCCAACACAGCCTCGACGCTACCCTGGAGACTCTCCAGAGTTTCGGGTGGATCATCAATTTTCCAAAGTCAAATCTGACACCGGCCCAATCGCTCACATACCTTGGCATGGAGTTTCATACCCTCTCAGCGATAGTGAAGCTTCCGCTGATCAAGCAGCGGTCACTACAGACAGGGGTACAATCTCTCCTTCAAGGCCAGTCACACCCCTTGAGGCGCCTCATGCACTTCCTGGGGAAGATGGTGGCAGCAATGGAGGCAGTTCCTTTCGCGCAGTTTCACCTGCGTCCTCTTCAATGGGACATCCTACGCAAATGGGACAGGAAGCCGACGTACCTCGACAGGAACGTCTCCCTCTCTCAGGCGACCAAAGCTTCCCTTCGGTGGTGGCTTCTTCCCACTTCATTATCGAACGGGAAATCCTTCCTACCCCCATCCTGGGAGGTGGTCACGACGGACGCGAGTCTGTCAGGGTGGGGAGCGGTTTTTCTCCACCACAGGGCTCAGGGTACGTGGACCCAGCAAGAGTCCTCGCTTCAGATCAATGTTCTGGAAATACGGGCAGTGTATCTTGCCCTGAAAGCGTTCCAGCAGTGGCTGGAAGGCAAGCAGATCAGAATTCAGTCGGACAATTCCACAGCGGTGGCATACATCAACCACCAAGGCGGCACACGCAGTCGGCAAGCCTTCCAGGAAGTCCGGCGGATTTTGATGTGGGTGGAAGCCACGGCCTCCACCATCTCTGCAGTTCACATTCCAGGCGTGGAAAACTGGGAAGCAGATTATCTCAGTCGCCAGGGCATGGACGCAGGGGAATGGTCCCTTCACCCGGACGTGTTTCAGGAGATCTGTTGCCGCTGGGGGGTGCCGGACGTCGACCTCATGGCGTCCCGGCACAACAACAAGGTACCGACGTTCATGGCACGGTCTCAAGATCCCAGAGCTCTGGCGGCAGACGCCTTAGTTCAGGATTGGTCGCAGTTTCAGCTCCCTTATGTGTTTCCTCCGCTGGCACTGTTGCCCAGAGTGTTACGCAAGATCAGGGCCGACTGCCGCCGCGTCATCCTCGTCGCTCCAGACTGGCCGAGGCGGTCGTGGTACCCGGATCTGTGGCATCTCACGGTCGGCCAACCGTGGGCACTACCAGACCGACCAGACTTGCTATCTCAAGGGCCGTTTTTCCATCTGAATTCTGCGGCCCTCAACCTGACTGTGTGGCCATTGAGTCCTGGATCCTAGCGTCTTCAGGGTTATCTCAAGACGTCATTGCCACTATGAGACAGGCTAGGAAACCAACGTCCGCCAAGATCTACCACAGGACGTGGAAAATTTTCCTGTCGTGGTGCTCTGCTCAGGGTTTTTCTCCCTGGCCTTTTGCCTTGCCCACTTTTCTGTCCTTCCTTCAATCTGGACTGGAAAAGGGTTTGTCGCTCGGCTCCCTTAAGGGACAAGTCTCAGCGCTCTCTGTGTTTTTCCAGAAGCGCCTAGCCAGACTTCCACAGGTACGCACGTTCCTGCAGGGGGTTTGTCACATCGTTCCTCCTTACAAGCGGCCGTTAGAACCCTGGGATCTGAACAGGGTGCTGCTGGTTCTTCAGAAACCACCATTCGAGCCAATGAGAGATATTTCTCTCTCACGCCTTTCGCAGAAAGTGGTTTTTCTAGTAGCAGTCACTTCACTTCGGAGAGTGTCTGAGCTAGCAGCGCTGTCATGCAAAGCCCCTTTCCTGGTTTTTCACCAGGACAAGGTGGTTCTGCGTCCGGTTCCGGAATTTCTCCCTAAGGTGGTATCCCCCTTTCATCTCAATCAGGATATCTCCTTACCTTCTTTTTGTCCTCATCCAGTTCACCAATGTGAAAAGGATTTGCACTTGTTAGATCTGGTGAGAGCACTCAGACTCTACATTTCTCGTACGGCGCCCCTGCGCCGCTCGGATGCACTCTTTGTCCTTGTCGCTGGCCAGCGTAAAGGGTCACAGGCTTCCAAATCAACCTTGGCTCGATGGATCAAGGAGCCAATTCTCGAAGCCTACCGTTCGGCTGGGCTTCCGGTTCCCTCAGGGCCGAAGGCCCATTCTACCAGAGCCGTGGGCGCGTCCTGGGCTTTGAGGCACCAGGCTACGGCTCAGCAGGTGTGTCAGGCGGCTACCTGGTCGAGCCTGCACACTTTCACGAAACACTATCAGGTGCATACCTATGCTTCGGCGGATGCCAGCCTAGGTAGACGAGTCCTTCAGGCGGCGGTTGCCCATCTGTAGGAAGAGGCCGTTTTACGGCTCTCTTACGAGGTATTATTTTACCCACCCAGGGACTGCTTTTGGACGTCCCAATTGTCTGGGTCTCCCAATGGAGCGACAAAGAAGGGAATTTTGTTTACCGTAAATTCCTTTTCTTCTAGCTCCAATTGGGAGACCCAGCGCCCGCCCCTGTTTTTTTGTGTACACATGTTGTTCATGTTGAATGGTTTCAGTTCTCCGATATTCCTTCGGATTGAAGTTACTTTAAACCAGTTTATAATTCTTTTTCCTCCTTCTTGCTTTTGCACCAAAACTGAGGAGCCCGTGGGAGCACGGGGGGTGTATAGGCAGAAGGGGAGGGGCTTAACACTTTTAAGTGTAATACTTTGTGCGGCCTCCGGAGGCATAGCATATACACCCAATTGTCTGGGTCTCCCAATTGGAGCTAGAAGAAAAGGAATTTACGGTAAGTAAACAAAATTCCCTTCTTCTCGGGCAGCCAAGGCCTCCCTTCAGTGGTGGCTTCTTCCCACTTCCTTGTCGAAGGGGAAATCCTTCCTGCCCCCATCCTGGGCTGTGGTCACGACGGACGCGAGTCTGTCAGGGTGGGGAGCGGTCTTCCTCCACCACAGGGCTCAGGGTACCTGGACTCAGCCAGAGTCCTCCCTTAAGATCAATGTTCTGGAGATAAGGGCAGTGTATCTAGCCCTAAAGGCGTTCCAGCCGTGGCTGGAAGGCAGGCAGATCCGAATTCAGTCGGACAACGCCACGGCGGTGGCATACATCAACCACCAAGGCGGCACACGCAGTCGGCAAGCCTTCCAGGAAGTTCGGCGGATTCTGCTGTGGGTGGAAGCCACAGCCTCCACCATCTCCGCAGTTCACATCCCGGGCGTGGAAAACTGGGAAGCAGACTTCCTCAGTCGCCAGGGCATGGACGCAGGGGAATGGTCTCTTCACCCGGACGTGTTTCAAGAGATCTGTTGCCGCTGGGGGAAGCCAGACGTCGACCTAATGGCGTCCCGGCACAACAACAAGGTCCCGGCATTCATGGCACGGTCTCAAGATAACAGAGCTCTGGCGGCAGACGCATTAGTTCAGGATTGGTCACAGTTTCGACTGCCTTATGTCTTTCCTCCTCTGGCACTGCTGCCCAGAGTGTTACGCAAGATCAGGTCCGACTGCCGCCGCGCCATCCTCGTCGCCCCAGACTGGCCGAGGAGGTCGTGGTACCCGGATCTGTGGCATCTCACGGTGGGTCAACCGTGGGCACTACCAGACCGACCAGACTTGCTGTCTCAAGGGCCATTTTTCCATCTGAATTCTGCGGCCCTCAACCTGACTGTGTGGCCATTGAGTCCTGGATCCTAGCGTCTTCAGGGTTATCTCAAGAGGTCATTGCCACTATGAGACAGGCCAGGAAACCAACGTCAGCCAAGATCTACCACAGGACGTGGAGGATCTTCTTATCCTGGTGCTCTGATCAGGGTTTTATTCCCTGGCCATTTGCCTTGCCCACTTTTCTGTCCTTCCTTCAATCCGGAATGGAAAAGGGGGCTGTCTCTCGGCTCTCTTAAGGGACAAGTCTCGGCGCTCTCTGTATTTTTTCAAAAGCATCTAGCAAGGCTTCCGCAAGTACGCACGTTCCTGCAGGGGGTTTGCCACATAGTCCCCCCCTTACAAGCGCCCGCTAGAACCCTGGGATCTGAACAGGGTGCTAACGGTTCTTCAGAAACCACCTTTCGAGCCAATGAGAGATTTTTCTCTTTCTCACCTCTCGCAGAAGGTGGTCTTCCTCGTGGCAGTCACATCACTTCGCAGAGTGTCTGAGCTAGCTGCACTGTCATGCAAAGCCCCCTTACTGGTGTTTCACCAGGACAAGGTGGTTCTGCGTCCGGTTCCGGAATTTCTCCCTAAGGTGGTATCCCCTTTTCATCTCAATCAGGATATCTCCTTACTTTCTTTTTGTCCTCATCCAGTTCACCAATGTGAAAAGGATTTGCACTTGTTAGATCTTGTGAGAGCACTCAGACTCTACATTTCTCGTATGGCGCCCCTGCGCCGCTCGGATGCGCTCTTTGTCCTTGTCGCTGGCCAGCGTAAAGGGTCGCAGGCTTCCAAGTCAACCTTGGCTCGGTGGATCAAGGAACCGATTCTTGAAGCCTACCGTTCTTCTGGGCTTCCGGTTCCTTCAGGGCTGAAAGCCCATTCTACCAGAGCAGTGGGTGCGTCCTGGGCATTGCGGCACCAGGCTACGGCTCAGCAGGTGTGTCAGGCGGCTACCTGGTCGAGTCTGCACACTTTCACGAAACACTATCAGGTGCATACCTACGCTTCGGCAGATGCCAGCCTAGGTAGGCGAGTCCTTCAGGCGGCGGTTGCCCACCTGTAGGAAGGGGCCGTGTTACGGCTCTATTACAGAGGTATTCTTTTACCCACCCAGGGACTGCTTTTGGACGTCCCAATTGTCTGGGTCTCCCAATGGAGCGACAAAGAAGAAGGGAATTTTGTTTACTTACCGTAAATTCCTTTTCTTCTAGCTCCAATTGGGAGACCCAGCACCCGCCCCTGTTCCCTTCGGGCTGTTGTTCTTTTGTGTACACATGTTGTTCATGTTGAATTGTTCTTTGGTTCATGGTTTAAGTTCTCCGAACATCCTTCGGATTGAATTTACCTTAGACCAATTTATAAGTTTCCTCCTTCCTGCTTTTGCACCAAAACTGAGGAGCCCGTGATGCACGGGGGGGTGTATAGGCAGAGGGGAGGGGTTTACACTTTTAAGTGTAATGCTTTGTGTGGCCTCCGGAGGCATAAGCTATACACCCCAATTGTCTGGGTCTCCCAATTGGAGCTAGAAGAAAAGGAATTTACGGTAAGTAAACAAAATTCCCTTCTTTTGCAATAATTTTAACTAGAAAGCCGCTCTAAAAGCCTTACTAAATTTCTGGGTGAAATTAAAGGGTCTGCAGAGCCAGACATGACATTAACAATGTGTTTGGAGAGAGAAGGGCAGCAGTGCTTTGATGATTTACCTGTGGTTTCTTCTGTTGTAGGGTGTCGTTTTAGGCTGCTACTTTGGGCCGGCTGCTCTGTATATTTGGGCAGTGGGGATATTGGCCGCAGGTCAAAGCTCAACTATGACTGGCACTTACTCTGGACAGTTTGTCATGGAGGTAAGTAAATGGTTTTCCTGGTGACTTTGCATTCATTCAACATCACAAATATTTTTTTTCAACTTGTCTCTTCAGGGAGGAAGGAGATGAACTCTAGTGCCACCTATTGGAAGTAGCAATTCTAAGGCTATGTTCACACTAGAAAAATGATTTTTCTTAAGAAATTTCTTAAGAAATTTCTTAAGAGTGAAGGATTAGTGCACCTGCGTTAAAAAACGCACCAAAAACGCACCTGCGTTTTTGGTGCGTTTTCGGTGCGTTTTTGGTGCGTTTTTACAGCTGGTTGCTCCCTGCGTTATTGTGCCAATTATCTATGGCAAAAAATGCAGTTAGCTGCAGAAAAGAAGTGACATGCTCATTCTTTTTCTTAAGAAAATCTACTGAAAGAATTTTCTTAAGAAAAAAACGCAGTGTGTGCACAGCTAATTTTTTTTGCCATAGGTTTTGCTGGGGAATGTCTGCAGAAAGGTTACAAGAATTTCTCAAGAAATTTCTGCAGCAAAAACGGACCCAAAACGCAGGTAAAAAACGTAGACCCCACAAATTTATGATCTCTTGTCACTGAAGAGACAGGAGAAGGGGCCATCAACTTCACATGGGGTCAGTGTGTCATTTTTTTCCCTTGTTTTCTACTTGAATGTGTGACCGTTGAATGTTGCCTTTTGTGCACAGCTATATGATTTTCCTGCACCAGCGGACCACCACAGATCAGACAGTGATGACGTATGGCTTTAAAATTTTATTTCTCCTAACAATGTTAGTGAAATAGTTGCTATAAATTATTTACAGAAACCGTGTCAAAAGAAAAGTAAGAATGGGTAAGAATGGATTGTATTCTAAAATACACATGAGATTTAGTGTGGAGATGGGAAAATGGATTGACAGAACTCCGTTCCATCAGTCCGGTCCAAAATCTGTGACCGCTGAGTCTCCTTACTTCCCGGTATTCCTGGGTCTTTTTTTTTTTTTTTTTTATTTAGCCGGCTGGGAATGACATCTTGTGTGTGTCATGGCGCAATAAGGATGTTGCGCCTGCTCGGCTAATCAAAAGTAGAGCCGGACATGCTGGGATGTATGAGGAGATTTGTAGGCCTCCCGTCCAGTGGGCACAGATTACCGACCTGCTTTTTGGACTTGACTCCTGCAAATCTACATTCCCATATAGAGAGATGTCCTCTTAAATCAACACCGTATCCATTAACTTGCATTTCTAGTACTTGCCCATCTATTGAAAAAGGAGACTGGCCTGTGGTAAAGATGTCCCATATAGGTAGCTAGATTAATGATTTTTTTTTTTCGAATTGTTTTATTACTAATCTTTGTTACTGCTTCTTGTTTTATAGGGTTTCCTGAACTTGAAGTGGTCCAGATTTGCCAGGGTGATCCTTACCCGATCTATTGCAATAACTCCCACTTTACTTGTTGCCATTTTCCAAGATGTTGAACACCTAACCGGGATGAATGATTTCCTCAATGTACTTCAGAGTCTACAGGTGAGATGGCATGTGCTGTATCGTGTGTACATGGAATCATGCTGAGGACTCAGACTTGCATACGTTAGCCCATACTTTCTGGGATTTTTGATAATCTTCAATGAATCCACAGAAATAAATTACTAGTTCTTATGATGTTTACTACATTGACTATAATCTTCCTGGCGAAATAATTTTTATCTTCCTGGCGAAATAATTTTTAATTTCCAAAAATGATTCAATACCAGATAGGCTATTGGCCTCTTGAGAAGTAAGAGGACTTTATCTCTGGCGACACCTATTGGATGTAGCAATCCTAAAAGACAATAGCTACTCTGTAAAAAGCCTTGCCACGTAACTTAGGATAAGAAGCCAATGCAGAAACTCCATTTCTTTGTCGCTCCATTGGGAGACCCAGACAATTGGGGTGTATAGCTTCTGCCTCAGGAGGCCACACAAAGTATTACACTTTAAAAAGTGTAACCCCTTCCCTCTGCCTATACACCCCCCCCGTGCATCACGGGCTCCTCGGTTTTTATGCTTTGTGTTGAAGGAGGCACACATTCACTCATGCTCCCATTTTAGTCAGCAGCAGCTGCTGATTGTATCGGATGGAAGAAAAGAGGGCCCCTAACAGGGCTCCCGGCATGCTCCCTTCTCACCCCACTGAGTCGGCGGTGTTGTTAAGGTTGAGGTACCCATTGCGGGTACAAAGGCTGGAGCCACATGCCGTTTTCCTTTCCCATCCCTTAGGGGCTCCGGGAGAAGTGGGATCCTAACCGGTCATCCAGGCACTGGGACCGGGCTCCCTCCGCAGCCCCTGTGGGATTCTGACGGACAGGAGACTTGGTATCATCAGGGACAGGACCCTGCATCTACAGGTACTCTGTGTCCCCTTGGGGACGGTGCATGGAGCACTTTGGCCTCAGACGCTGCAGCGGCTGCTGTGTTGGTATGACGACCGGGACTACCGCGCAGACCGCGCCTGCTTGCCGGCCGCGGTTTTAAATTTAGTCCCCGGCTTTTGCGGCCTAGTGCCTTAAACTCCCGCCCCCGGGCCTGCCAGTCAGGGGTAAGGGCGGGACGGTCGGCCTGACGCCGACAGTGAGGGCTGGAGCACACTTTAGGTGTCCTCCTCCCCCCTAACTAATCACTCTGGGGCACCAGATTCCCGCACTTTTTTTAGTTACGCCCACGGCTCCCTCCTCCCCTGTGAACGCCGGCAGCCATGTTTTAAACACATTCTGCCGGTGGAGAACTTCTGGCTGCAGCTCTGGGAGACCCGAGGCAGGGAATCTGGTGGCCACACACCGCTTGAGCGGTCGGTAAGCCACACCGGTCACCCGGTGCTGCTGGTCCCCCTAGGGTGCCGAACAGTGTGTGTATATGTGTATATGTATATATATATATATATATATATATATATATATATATATATATATATATATATATATATATATATATATATATATATATATATATATATATATATATATATATATATATATATATATATATATATATATATATATATATATATATATATATATATATATATATATATATATATATATATATATATATATATATATATATATATATATATATATATATTATATTTGTATACATTTTCTCGGTTCGGCTGTATTGTTAGCTTGTGGCTATATACCCTCAGTGATCACTCTCCTGGGAGACAACAGCATGTCGTTCACAAGGAGCAAGGGTGCTAAGACACAGGGTTATTTTGCAACCTGTACCTCTTGTGCGGCTATGCTACCTGCAGGTTCCACCTACCCTCACTGTGAGCAATGCTCGGGCCCTGTGGCACTCGCTCAGCCGGAGCCTCGGGCACTGGTGGGACCCTCGGCCCAGGTAGAACCGCCGGCTTCCCCTGTCCAGGTGGCAGGGACAGAGTTTGCAGTTTTAGCTGAGAAACTCTGAGTCACTTTCACAATCCATGGCTCAGTCTATGGACAAATGGTCTGCTAAGATACTAGAGGCCTTGCAGTCCAGACCGGCCCTTACACAGGCCCCGGGCACTGCGGGATCGCCCCCAGGCCCTTCTCGGTCTGCGACGAAGCGTGCTCCTGGGGTGGCCTCTAGTTATTACGTGGAGGATTCCGGCACGGACCGCAGTCCCAGACCGGCTAAGCGGGCTCGCTTAGAATCTTCCCCGACTTCATCACGCTGTTCGGGGTCTCAGCTTGAGGACTCTCTGGAGGATGAGGTGGAGGTCGCAGCCCAGGACTCTGACCCTGACGTTGCTCTCAATCTTGATACACCTGAAGGGGACGACATAGTAAATGACCTTTATAGCGTCCATCAACCAGGTGCTAGATCTTTCTCCTCCAACTCCACTTGTAGAGGAGTCGGCTTCACAGCAGGAGAAACACCAGTTTAGGTTTCCCAAACGTACTCGGAGTGCTTTCTTCGATCACTCTAACTTCAGAGATGCTGTCCAGAAGCACAGAGCTTTTCCGGACAAGCGCTTTACTAAACGCCTTAATGATACACGTTACCCCTTCCCCTCTGACGTAGTTAAGGGTTGGGCTCAATGTCCCAAGGTGGATCCTCCAGTCTCTAGACTGGCGGCTAGATCAGTAGTAGCAGTGGCTGACGGTTCATCGCTCAAGGATGCCACGGACAGGCAGATAGAGCTCCTAATGAAATCCATCTATGAAGCCACAGGCGCGTCTTTTGCTCCGGCCTTTGCAGCCGTGTGGGCACTCCAGGCTATCTCAGCTTGTCTGTCGGAGATTAATGCGGTCACCCGTACCTCTGCTCCGCAAGTAGCGTCTTTGACTTCTCAGGCGTCGGTATTTTCATCCTACGCCATGAATGCTGTCCTTGACTCGGCTAGCCGTACAGCGGTAGCATCCGCCAATTCGGTGGCAGTCCGCAGGACCATGTGGCTACGCGAATGGAAGGCAGACTCTGCTTCCAAGAAGTTCTTGACCGGTTTGCCTTTTTCTTGCGACCGATTGTTTGGCGAGCAATTGGATGAAATTATTAAGCAATCCAAGGGAAAGGACTCGTCCTTACCCCAGCCCAAACCAAAGAGACCTCAGCAACGAAAAATTCAAGCGAGGTTTCGGTCCTTTCAGCCATCAGCCAGATCCCAATCCTCCTCGTCCAACAGGCCACAGAAGAGCCAGAGGAACTCTTCTGCATGGCGGTCTAAGTCACGTCCTCCAAAGACCGCCGGAGGCACCGTCTCCAAGGCGGCCTCATGACTTTCGGCCTCCCCAAACCGCATCCTCGGTCGGTGGCAGGCTCTCCCGCTTTTGCGACGCCTGGTGGCCACATGTCCAAGACCGATGGGTGAGAGACATTTCTGTCTCACGGTTACAGGATAGAGTTCAGCTCTCGTCCTCCGATTCGTTTCTTCAGAACATCTCCGCCCCCCGAGCGAACCGTTGCACTTTTTCAGGCGGTGGACACTCTGAAGACAGAAGGAGTTGTGATCCCCGTTCCCCTTCAGGAACGTGGTCGCGGTTTTTACTCCAACCTGTTCGTGGTGCCATAAAAGGACGGTTCATTCCGTCCCGTTTTGGACATCAAATTGCTCAACAGACATGTGAGAACCAGGCGGTTTCGCATGGAATCCCTCCGCTCTGTCATCGCTTCGATGTCCCAAGGAGACTTCCTAGCATCAATCGACATCAGGGATGCCTATCTCCATGTGCCGATCGCACCAGAGCATCAACGCTTCCTGCGTTTCGCCATTGGGGACGAACACCTTCAGTTTGTGGCACTGCCTTTCGGCCTGGCGACAGCCCCACGGGTCTTCACCAAGGTCATGGCATTCGTTGTGGCAGTCCTACACTCTCAGGGCCACTCGGTGATCCCGTACTTAGACGATCTCCTAGTCAAGGCACCCTCCCGGGTGGCATGTCAACACAGCCTGACCGTTGCTCTGGAGACTCTCCAGAGGTTCGGGTGGATCATCAATTTCCCAAAGTCAAAATTGACTCCGACCCAATCACTGACTTACCTCGGGATGGAGTTTCATACTCTCTCAGCGATAGTCAAGCTACCGCTGGACAAACAGCGGTCGCTGCAAACAGGGGTGCAATCTCTACTTCGGGCCCAGTCACACCCCTTGAGACGCCTCATGCACTTCCTGGGGAAGATGGTGGCAGCAATGGAGGCAGTTCCCTTTGCGCAGTTTCATCTGCGTCCACTCCAATGGGACATTCTTCGCAAATGGGACAGGAGGTCGACGTCCCTAGACAGGAACGTCTCTCTTTCGCTGGCAGCCAAGACCTCTCTTCAGTGGTGGCTTCTTCCCACTTCTCTGTCGAAGGGAAAATCTTTCCTGCCCTCATCCTGGGCTGTGGTCACGACGGACGCGAGTCTGTCAGGGTGGGGAGCGGTTTTTCTCCACCACAAGGCTCAGGGAACCTGGACTCCGACAGAGTCCTCCCTTCAGATCAATGTTCTGGAGATAAGGGCAGTGTATCTAGCCCTAAAGGCGTTCCATCGGTGGCTGGAGGGCAGGCAGATCCGCATACAGTCGGACAACGCCACGGCGGTCGCGTACATCAACCACCAGGGCGGCACTCGCAGTCGTCAAGCCTTCCAAGAAGTTTGGCGGATTCTGCTGTGGGCGGAGGCCACAGCCTCCACCATCTCCGCGGTTCACATCCCGGGCGTAGAAAACTGGGAAGCAGACTTTCTCAGTCGCCAGGGCATGGACGCAGGGGAATGGTCTCTTCACCCGGACGTGTTTCAAGAGATCTGTTGCCGCTGGGGAACGCCGGACGTCGATCTCATGGCGTCTCGGCACAACAACAAAGTCCCGGCATTCATGGCACGGTCTCAGGATCACAGAGCTCTGGCGGCGGACGCCTTAGTTCAGGTTTGGTCGCAGTTTCAACTGCCTTATGTATTTCCTCCTCTGGCAATGCTGCCCAGAGTGTTGCGCAAGATCAGGTCCGACTGCCGCCGCGC
Organism: Anomaloglossus baeobatrachus; assembly: GCF_048569485.1. Lineage (NCBI taxonomy): Eukaryota > Metazoa > Chordata > Amphibia > Anura > Aromobatidae > Anomaloglossus > Anomaloglossus baeobatrachus. The sequence continues at coordinate 669,649,395 of NC_134354.1, read as the reverse complement.
CATCCTCGTCGCTTCAGACTGGCCGAGGAGGTCGTGGTACCCGGACCTGTGGCACCTCACGGTGGGTCAACCGTGGGCGCTCCCAGACCGACCAGACTTGCTGTCTCAAGGGCCTTTTTTCCATCTGAATTCTGCGGCCCTCAACCTGACTGTGTGGCCATTGAGTCCTGGCTCCTAGCGTCCTCAGGGTTATCTCAAGAGGTCATTGCCACTATGAGACAGGCCAGGAAACCAACGTCCGCCAAGATCTATCACAGGGCTTGGAGGATCTTCTTAGCCTGGTGCTCTGATAAGGGGTTTACCCCCTGGCCGTTTGCCTTACCCACTTTTCTTTCCTTCCTTCAATCCGGAATGGACAAGGGTTTGTCTCTCGGCTCTCTCAAGGGACAAGTATCGGCGCTTTCCGTGTTTTTTCAAAAGCGTCTAGCCAGGCTTCCGCAGGTCCGCACGTTCCTGCAGGGAGTTTGCCACATAGTCCCACCTTACAAGCGGCCGCTGGAACCCTGGGATCTCAACAGGGTTCTACGGGCTCTTCAGAAACCACCTTTTGAGCCGCTGCGGGATGTCTCTCTATCACGTCTTTCGCAGAAGGTGGCATTTCTAGTGGCAGTTACATCACTCAGAAGACTGTCAGAGCTTGCAGCGCTGTCATGCAAAGCCCCCTTCCTGGTTTTTCACCAGGATAAGGTGGTTCTGCGTCCGGTCCCGGACTTTCTCCCTAAGGTGGTGTCCCCTTTTCATCTCAATCAGGATATCTCCTTACCTTCATTTTGCCCTCATCCAATTCACCAATGTGAAAAGGATTTGCATTTGTTAGATCTAGTGAGAGCACTCCGGATCTACGTGTCTCGCACGGCGCCACTGCGCCGTTCTGATGCGCTTTTTGTCCTTGTCGCTGGCCAGCGTAAGGGGTCGCAGGCTTCCAAGTCAACCTTGGCTCGGTGGATCAAGGAACCGATTTTTGAAGCCTACCGTTCTTCTGGGCTTCCGATTCCTTCAGGGCTGAAAGCCCATTCTACCAGAGCCGTAGGGGCGTCTTGGGCATTGAGGCACCGGGCTACGGCTCAGCAGGTGTGTCAGGCGGCTACCTGGTCTAGTCTGCACACTTTCACGAAACACTATCAGGTGCATACCTATGCTTCGGCAGATGCCAGTCTAGGTAGGCGAGTCCTTCAGGCGGCGGTTGCCCACCTGTAAGAGGGGGCCGTTGTCGGCTCTTTTTATCGGGGTATTCTTTTACCCACCCAGGGACTGTTTTGGGACGTCCCAATTGTCTGGGTCTCCCAATGGAGCGACAAAGAAGAAGGGAATTTTGTTACCGTAAATTCCTTTTCTTCTAGCTCCTATTGGGAGACCCAGCACCCGCCCCTGTTCCCTTCGGGCTGTTTGTTCTTTTGTGTACACATGTTGTTCATGTTGAATTGTTCTTTTGGTTCATGGTTTTCAGTTCTCCGAACATCCTTCGGATTGAATTTACCTTAGACCAATTTATAAGTTTCCTCCTTCCTGCTTTTGCACCAAAACTGAGGAGCCCGTGATGCACGGGGGGGTGTATAGGCAGAGGGGAGGGGTTTACACTTTTAAGTGTAATACTTTGTGTGGCCTCCGGAGGCAGAAGCTATACACCCCAATTGTCTGGGTCTCCCAATAGGAGCTAGAAGAAAAGGAATTTACGGTAAGTAAACAAAATTCCCTTCTTGTCGACTTGTTTCATGGTGTTGCCCCTCCTCAGTGCAAAGCGAGAGATCTGATTTTGTTAGGTGAGAGACCTCTGACTGTAGGTCTATGGGGGGGAATGTTTATCCTTGTAGAAAGTGCTAAGCCAGAGTAAGGAGACTTCTAGGCCAGGCAATGCTCTTTTGAAGAGGCTATTGGCATATTTAAATTCACAGAGGAGCACTGCATGGCTAATAAGTCTTGGCTTGGCACTCCTTGGCTTAGACCCTCAATATTATGTGATCTTTTCAATATAAATTAGTGTGTTGTGTGTTTTTTTTTTTTTTTGTTTTTGTTTTTGGTTTTTTTTTGGGGGAGGGGATTGAAAAAGCTTGAGGGCCCTGTCCTTGTGGGTACACATGGGAGCAAGGTTTCTCAGAAGACCAAGTCTTATACACACTATGGAACTGTGTAATATGCACTGGTGTCCATAACAACATGTTTAAGAAACTTTTTTATGATATATATATATAGATAGATAGATATATTTCTTTTTTTTTTTATTTTATTGTTTCTGGGAGAAATTGAATTGTCAAATCTTTTAAAATAAAGACATACAAAATCTGTATTGGAAAAATGTTACTGCCGTCTGAAGGCAACCATGTCATTGTGTCTGAGCATTTCTTCTTCTATTTGACCAATTTTCTTTTTTCTTTCCTCCTTTTTTTATTTAAGCTTCCATTTGCCTTAATCCCAGTTCTGACCTTCACCAGTCTTCGTCCTGTGATGAGTGACTTTGCAAATGGATTGTAAGTATGAAAATAATCTATAGTTCATTGTGTATTCTAATTTGGAGCAAAACATCTATGTAGATAATGTAAAGATGACCATAAAGTTGAAATTCGCAAGGGCTTTATTTCTGCGTGCACTGTGTGACCAATTTTAAAATCCAAAGTTTGAGCAAATTTAGTTCCCCCCCCCCCCCACACCATTTTAAAGGGAAGCTGGCAGCTTATTCATGCTGCGCAATCTGCGGACAGCATGAATCATAGCCTCGCTGTTCTACTGCAGTCAGGTATATTGTTCTGTCACAGAAGACCTAGTGTGAAGATCCAGTGTCGCTTGTTCTCACTTTTTTTTTTTTTTTTTTTTTTTGAAGGGTTTTTTTTTTTTTTCAATTAGAGGAACCTGTTTTACAGTAGTAGCAAAATAAATGAGACTTCTAAAATCATATTTACATGGTGCATTTTCTTTCCTTGTGTGTCAATTCTTTCAACATATTTTGCTGCAGTAGTCTACCCAGGCAATTGATTGCACGAAAATTGCATCAAAAAGGCCTGAAGGAGCCTGTGTGCTCTGAAAGCTTGCTAATATAATTTTTCTGGTTAGCCTATAAAAGTATCACTCCTAAAATACTTTTGTCATTCTTGGGACATAGCCAGAAAAATCAATTGAAATACTAACACGGTACCACAATATTACCTTGTATAGCACATTATCGAAAAGGCATGTAATGTCCATTTTTTTGTTTTTGTTTTTTTCCTGCCATTGAAACGCTTGGATGGGTAGGGCCTTTTAAAGGCATAAAGAGGTTTTCCCACCAACAAAGTTAATTTTATTAATTTTAACCCCTTCACGACCTTGGATGGATCTTTCCGTCATGGAGCGTGTCACGTTAAGCCCCGCCCCCTGACGCGGGCAGGCGGCGGTCTGCACACATCAGCTGTTTTCAACAGCCGAATGAAACGGGAAGTGACCGTATCTGCTGTTTACAGCTGTGTAGCTGTGATCAGCAGATAGATCAGAGCGATCGGATTGCTGATCGCTATAGCCCCCTAGGGGGACTAGTAAAATAAAAAAAAAACAAAAAAACCTAAAAGTTCAAATCAAATCACCCCATTGAAAATTAAAGGGTTAAAAAATAAATATACACATATTTGGTATCGCAGCGTTCAGAAATGCCCGATCAAAACATAAAATCAATTAATCTGATTGGAATTTTTTGCCACTACGCCGTTTACCAAACGCCAAAATTACGTTTTTTGGTTGCCGCATGTTTTACACAAAATGCAATAACCGGCGATCAAAACGTAGCATCTGCACAAAAATGGTACCATTAAAAATGTTAGCTTGAGATGCAAAAAATAAGCAGTCACTGAGCCATAGATCCCAAAAAATGAGAGCGCTACGTGTTTCGGAAAATTTCGCAAAACGTGCGCCCCTTTTATTGGACAAACTTGTGAATTTTTTTTAACCCCTTAGATACAAGTAAACCTATACATGTTTGGTGTCTACAAACTCGCACCGACCTGAGGCATCACATAGATACATCAGTTTTACCATATAGTGAACATAGTGAATAAAACATCCCAAAAACTATTGTGCCATCACACTTTTTTTGCAGTTTTTCCACACTTGGAATTTTTTTGCTCTTTTCCAGTACACTATATGGTAAAACTTATGGTTACATTTAAAAGTACAACTCGTCCCGCAAAAAACAAGCCCTCATATGGCAAGATTGACAGAAAAATAAAAAAGTTACGGCTCTCTGAAGAAAAGGAGCAAAAAACGGAAATGCTCGGGGGCTGAAGGGGTTAATGTTCATTTTAATCAATAGATCTTGGAATGATAATAAGTTACACAATTGAACATGTTTTATTCCCAGCGCAGGAACATTATTTTTTTTTTTAATCTTATATATGTGCCCCTGCTATGTACTGTGTAATTGCAATGTCTGACTGTGCAGGAGGGACACGGTCTAATTATACCACAGCTCCTGGGCCGGAGAGGACACAAAAGAGAACCCATTAAACGTATATGTTCTGTGGTGGTGAAAAATGGCTAATTACATTTACCAGCGCTTCTGGTTTGAAATCCAGGGCATGTGAATTTATGCTGTGGATGTTGACTAAGTTATTATACGTTGCAATACAAATGATAAAATACTCACAAAAGGGATATTTTGGCTTTTGGGGGAAATTTCAGGGTGATCATAAAATGCCCTCTAACCTTTTCAGCAGGGCTGTGGAGTCGGTAAGCCACAGTTGCGACTCCAACTCCGACTCCTGGATTTTATCAGGTTCCGACTCAGACTCCGGCTCCGACTCCTTCATAAATGGCCAATTCATAACAACAAATTTACTGTTGTAAAATATTAACATCGTGCTTATTCAGTTTCTCACCATCATATAAGTAATCAGACCACTTAGAGCAAAAACTACATTTATTAGAATACAATTAGAATATAGCAAATAACTTTTATAAACTTTTCTAAACTGTAAGTAAATGTGCAATAAACACTTTTATGCAGTTAATAATAATAAGAAGAAATCTATAAATTTGTCCTCAGAAAAAGTATTGCCTCTGTCAGATCCTCCTTCATGGATGCCCTCAAATCTGATCTAATTATTTTGAGAGCAGAGAACAACCTCTCTACACTAACTTGTGTTGGTGGCATAGCAGTAACCACATGGGCAACATCTGACAATGTCAGGATACAGAGGAATCGCTTGTTGCACTGTTATTTTTGATGAACGGTCAATTTCTTTTAGTGCACATGAAAAATTCTGCTGAAATGTACTGGCTGTGTTCTTTGATGGGGATGACTCTTCTATGTGGGAACGCTTTGCGTGGTCCTTGTGATCCAAATATTTTTCGAAATTAAATTCTTCATCAGTTAATGATGAGGGTGAAGATGTGGCAGGACGACCAAATTCTTCTTGTTCCTCCTGACTGTTCTGCAACCTTTTCATCCTTACTGCTATTTCAAACAGAGCTTCTTTTCCTTTACTTAGCTGTTGATCATCTAGAAGAATCCGATGCATTGGGTCTACATAAACAGCTGCCAAAAGAATGTTATTTTGTAATAGTAGCTCCTGTCTCCGTTTCATTGATGTAGCAATGCCACTTGCAATTAACCCTCCTCTTTGGGACAGGCGAAACATCAGGTTCTTCCACTCCTTTAAGAAAATACCTGGAGTTAAGTCCTCTGCTTGTAATTTTTTAGTCACTGTAAATGGGTGCTCTAGCAATTTTTCCAGCTCAGTCACCTGATTCCACTGACTTTCATTTAGCGTCAGTTGAGGGTTAGCCATGTCTACAAGAAAGGTTTTCAGTTCAACCAAGCGCTGAATCATTAAGTAAGTACTGCCCCATCGTGTGGCTTGATCAATAATTGCCCCTTTTCCAGCACGTCTCTTCAAAATTGAGTCAACTTTAGGGGTTCTGGCAACAGTAGCCAATTTTCTCACCTTGCCAATCAGTGCAGCAGCATGTCCTTCTTGCAGACTGTCTCTTATAGCCAGCTGTAGCGTATGCACAACACGGCGCATGTGATGAATGAAAGAACATATTGACACAGTTTCAACAAGATCATCTAAACTATCATGTTGCTGTTCATCTGAAGCAACTTCAGTTTGTTCCTCAGTTGCAATACTGTGTTCCTCTATTTCAAACATTTCTGTGTCTGTGGACCCAGAATGTTCTTCTAGCTACTGGTCACCATCATTACTCTCATTCATTAGCTTAATAGTACTTATCATATTTGAAGCATTGTCAGTTACGACAGAAAGAACTTGCTCTTTTTTAAGTTCATGGTCTTGCAGAACCTTTTCCACCAAGACCTGGAGAAACTCACTGGTGTGATGAGCTTTGGTGTCTTTTACTGCTAATGTCTTGGTAACTATTTCATTTTTGTCACAAACAAATCGGACATTGATGGCAAAAAAGTTCACTCTGTGACGTGTGCAGGCATCCATTTTAAGAAACAGAAAGCGTCCCTTGAGAGTTTTTTTTTTTAAGTTCTTCCTTTTGTTTAAAAGCTTCTTCGATTACTAATTTTCTAATACTCTCTCTCTCCAGAGAAACCCCAAGCTTGCGGGCCATTTCCCCATTCAGACACAAAAGCTGGTCGTGAAAATAATGAAATAGGCACACTATCCTTTACAACAAGCTCTATGATCTGTTTTTTAAATGTATCTACTGTCATTGTCACAGTAACTTTGTCACTGACAAAATATCTTGCAACTGATGGCTGCAAAGTTCTCTGCTCCTTTGTTTGGCTGGAAGAGCTGGGCACTGGTTCATTGGTTTGGATGCAGTCTTTCTCATCCACTGCTTTCAGTACTTCTGGATGAAAGCGCTGTAAATGTCTCTAGATTAGAAGCTCTGGTAGGAGCATTTTTATCTTTGCCTGAATATGCACTCATCTTGGCTTCACAGCATTTGTTTTCGTCTGGATCATTTGTCATACACTGACAGATATAATGTTTTCTATCTTGAGTGATGGTGAAATTTTCAAATACAGCTGATTTAATGTGATGCTTCTTTGACATTCTCAGGTTTTTAATTCTACATTCACAATCCAAATGACAATTGTTTTTCCTAAAAACAATTGTACAAAATTATTGCCAGGTTGTACAACTGATATAGTGGTCAGTAATACTGTTATTATTCCTCATGTACTCACAGTTAACTGATGCAAAGTTTGTTGAAAGGATAATACTTCTTACAGTCTTACTCTTCTGAGTAGCAGGCAGCTGTGAGATGCTTGGAAGACGCACACCTAGTATGATCTAGTCTAGAGGAGGAGCTTTACTACTAAGAATTTGCAACACATTTTCACTTTCAGTTTCATACATTGTAAGTAGGGGGGTTTGGGGCAGCATGAGGTTAACCAAGTATAAGATTAGATAAGGGCAGTGGAGAACAGTGACACACAAGAAGTAAGGGTACCTTCACACTTTAGCGATGCATCAGCGATCCGACCAGCGATCTGACCTGGTCAGGATCGCTGCTGCATCGCTACATGGTCGCTGGTGAGCTGTCAAACAGGCAGATCTCACCAGCGACCAGTGACCAGCCCCCAGCCAGCAGCGACGTGCAAGCAACGCTGCGCTTGCACGGAGCCGGCGTCTGGAAGCTGCGGACACTGGTAACTAAGGTAAACATCGGGTATGGTTACCCGATGTTTACCTTAGTTACCAGCTCACACCGCTTAACTTAGGGTGTGCAGGGAGCAGGAGCCGGCACTGGCAGCGTGAGAGCTGCGGAGGCTGGTAACGAAGGTAAATATCAGGTAACCACCTTGGTTACCCGATGTTTACCTTGGTTACAGCTTACCGCAGACTGTCAGACGCCGGCTCCTGCTCCCTGCACATTCAGGATTGTTGCTCTCTCGCTGTCACACACAGCGATGTGTGCTTATCAGCGGGAGAGCAACAATAAAAAACGAACCAGGGCTGTGTGTAACGAGCAGCGATCTCACAGCAGGGGCCAGATCGCTGCTCAGTGTCACACACAGCGAGATCGCTAATGAGGTCACAAAAAACGTGACTCAGCAGCGATTTCAGTAACGATCTCGCTGTGTGTGAAGTGCCCCTAAGAAATGTCTCTATCTCCAGGAGAACTGCTTATCACTGTTGTTCATAGTTTGATAGAACATATATATTTGAGTAACATTTATAAAATTCATATGTAAGTTCAATTATGAAATATTAATACATTTTTTTTAAAGCTGGAGTCTGAGTCGGTACATTTCTACCGACTCCGACACCAACCAAAACTAACTCCGACTCCAACTCCACGACTCCACAGCCCTGCTTTTCAGGTGAACATAATGTGACTTTGTCTAAATTTTTGACTGCACATGTCCATCTGATCAATATTTCAGTACTTTTTTCACTACTTTCTGTTCTCTAACAAGGCGCTTAATGGTAAATTTCACAACGGGTGTTTTAAATCATGAATTGCCCAGTAAATTCCAGGGTTCCATTAGAATTTGTATTGATCAGTCCTCCTCATTATGCTGTTCATTTTTGACATGATGAGACCAAGATGACAACACTTGATCAGCAGTACCTCACCAGTGCGGGACATCCAGCAGGATATTCTGAGACAGAAGTGGCCACTGAGCTTAGAGTGTCATCAGCAGGTTGCAACATAGATGCAAAGAGACTGGAAGAGTCACATAAATGCATAGAAGTGGACGTCGTTTGCCCCCTTCTCATACTGATGACCGCTTTGTTGTGAGAACAATGCCCTTCAGAACAAGATGATGAATGTCATACAACTCCAGGCACATTAAAGTTAGGTGAGAGACACTCAAGTGTCACGCCAGACCATTCAAAACAGGTTACATCAGCATGGACTGCGTGTTAGATGACCTGAAAGTTACCTGTCGACATCACCAGCCACAGGTAGCATTTACGCTGGATGAAGAACCAGTGGGCCTCCGTGCTGTTCACTGAAAGTCGATTCATGCTGAGCAGAAATGATGGCCGCCAACAGTGTTGGTGACGTCAAGGAGAGCGCTATCAATCAGCCACTGGTGTCCCCAGACGAGCCTTTGGTGGTACAGTGTGGCAGGTGTCTGGTCAATGTCAATACAGAACTGCCGTACAGTTTGTGAATGGTACAGTGACAAGCCACTACTAATCAAATAACATAATTAATCCAATAATTGTTCCTCTGCATAAACACAGGCCTAATTTAATTTTCCTAGACAGTGCTCCAGCTCATCGAGAGCACATCATTAGGAAACGGCTGCTAGAGTCAGGGGTGCCTCACATGGAGTGGCCGCACTTTCTCCAGACCTGAATGCCATAGAAAACCTATGGGATCAGCTGAGTCACTGTGTAGAGGCTCAAAACTATGTACCCCAGAACCTCAATGACCGGAGGTCTTCCCTTCAAGAAGAGTGGGATTCCATGCCTCAGCAGACAATAACTCCACTTGTGAACAGCAGGAGATGTCGTTGTCAGGCTGTAATCGATGCTCAAGGCCACATGACAAGCTATTCAGACTTTGACATTTTTATGGGGGTATAACCTCCTCTGTTGGCTTTTGTTTCAATAGTTGTTTGAGATGAGGAAATCGTCATTGCATTCTTCTATTTACATGCCCTACTGTCATGGTAAAATATCACTGTAGCGTGAACATTTTACATAAATTTTACCTGAAAGTCAAATATTCCTAACTTTGTTGTAAGTAGTGTACATGTTAAATCGGCAACAGTCATGTTCAAGATTGACCATGCATTGCGTCTGCCTTCTGTAATTTGTGCCATTTCTGTATGTGTGCTCACGTACAGCCATAGTCCTGGGCCAGTGTAGTATAAAGGAATGGCTTCGCGGTGCTCTCAATGAGCACAAACTGCTTCTACATAGGACTACGATTTTAATTTTTTTTTGGTGCGCTCCCACTTGTGTGCTACTGCAGCATGACTTGGCTAGTGAAAAATCTAGACCGTGGACTTTATCTTATTACAGTGGCTAGTGAGATGAAATTGCGCACTTTATATACTATGGTGTCTATCAAGTAATTGACTTTAAAATTCTGCTCTGTGAGGTGGAAGACTACTTGCTTTAGATATTTTATTTGCTATATTTTTTTTAAATGTTTCTCTGATCTTGCCCCATACTTATCGTTTTAATGTTTCTGTCTACAGGGGTTGGAAGATCGCTGGTGGTGTCCTTATACTAATCGTATGCAGCATAAACATGTACTTTGTGGTGGTGTACGTGTCTTCTCTGGGTCATGTGGCATTTTATGTGGGAGCCGCCATCTTATCCGTTGCCTATCTGTGTTTTGTCGGATATTTGGTAAGTGTGTTATTGCTACTACATTATATGACCCTTTCTTCTCAACTTTACGTAATTCTTTGATTTATCAAAATGCAGTGATGAGAGACCCTATGGTGTTTAACAGACGGCCTAGGGTTGGAGAAAAGTGATTACGTCAATCAGCATTACTTTATGTAGCACTGACACTTTATGCATAACATCTAAAGATCAGATGGGTGAGAATAATGGTGTAGTATTTGAGGTTTCCTAAACTCAAAGTATACAAGTTTTCCAGTAAAGGTATGATTTGAAGTGGAGTTTTTTTTTATCCCCTTCATAACAGGTGAGTTCAGTGGGTCCCCCCCCCTTCCCCGATTACTTCTTATTCCCAATAGGGCACTTGAAGATGTTATTGTTTTTGATTCCTAGTTTTATATACTGCAATACTACAGTATTGCAGTATATTGTGAGATTGACGTTCTCCTATGAAGCACAGCCACAGGCCAGAGTTCATAGGACAATCAAAATGACGCGAGCCTTCAGTAAGCTTCAGCTGCCATTTTAATCGATCAGCATCCTGCAATTGCATCAAAAGCAGGCAACAATGGTATATGTTGCATGCAGCAGCAGTTCAGCCATTTACATGCTGGTGTCGGTGATTTGACAGTTCCATCTAAATGGTTGAAACAGCAGCGATCTGTGCTTGCTCTGGTCTCTGCTATTACAGGCAGATGCCAGCTGTATATCACAGGTGGTACAAGTCCGTATATACTTAATATACACGCATACTGCACCTTTACGTAGACTTGTTTTATGATTGCGAAGGGTTTAAAGTGGACACATCGTAAAACCTACACCGACCTGAGAAAGTGTTACCTCTGACCGCATGTTTACACATTTTAATGGAGTGGGGCTAAAGGCCCTGTCACACACAGAGGTAAATCTTTGGCAGATCTGTGGTTGCAGTGAAATTGTGGACAATCAGTGCCAGGTTTGTGGCTGTGTACAAATGGAACAATATGTCCATGATTTCACTGCAACCACAGATCTGCCAAAGATTTATCTCTGTGTGTAAAGTGGCCTTAAGTGTTTGTGTCTTGCCCATTTTTGTGACCAGCATTAGGCCCCGTGGCAAGCACCTAATAGCAATCCAGCTATTTGTCATGTGAGTTGTGAGATAGCACTGTAACATCAGTAGGGAGTGCAATTCCTTCTTGAACATTGTACCAATGGAGTAAGGGACCTTTTCTTTGGGCAAGTACATCTAATAAAATAATCAAGTATGCAAATCGTACAGAATTAAAAGCATTCTACAAATACAGGTCTGTAGCGCTTATTCTTTGACAATGGTGGTGTCACTTTATTTGGAAGGGAAAAAAATTCTCTTACCAGGTTACCCTACTCAATGCAGTAATTTTTCTACATACTTTGACAATGTTGTGGTATGTAATGCCACAATTTTAAATACCATCACTGTCTGAGGTGGGAATACCCTTTTAAAGAGAACCTTTTAACATGATAAAAAAATGGGAAAACAGGTGACCTCATGGAATAGTGGCTGCAGAGCTCCAAAAAATAGTCTTCATTTTTTAATATTTCCTCTTCATGGTGTAGATATTAGCACAGATTATAGCCTAAACTTTACAAGTTAAGTCCAAACTGGGCGTTACCAAAGATATTTTTATTGGGTGGGGATTTGGGGAGGGGGACGTGCAGGGTAGTTTTTTCCTTGCATGACATTGACCAATCTTAAGCAGGAGGTGTCATGTAGGGTAATGAAGAACATGCCGCCTTCTGTGAAATATAACTATGGACCGTCCTGTTCTCAACTGTGATCTCTGCAGCCACTGTGTAGTATACAGCAGAACTGGATATCCATTACAAACACTGCTCCCAGCACTCCTCTCACAGCACCGTCAGATCTGTTGCATCTCTGTACCCACACAATTATTGCCATGAGAGGGGATGTGGAAGTGTGGAATCACACTCGGCTTTGCTGTGCTTCCCTTCCTTCAGCACTGACTGCTATTAGATAAAAGCTGGAGGTGTTTGTAATCACACGCAGCTGTGCTCTACACAGTAGCTGCAGGAGCAGTTCTGTCTATCATTATATCTCACAGGAGAAGACATGTTCTGACCACTGGGGCAGTGTTCCCACCCTCATGTGCACTTATCAGAATTTAAACCAAGATCTCCATGACCACGATGAAGCTGAGAAATGGAGACCACGACGTGGTCAGTTTAACATGCTCAAACTGGTGACGAAAGGATCTCCTTTTAAAATGTCATAAATGTCTGATAGACGCAAATACCTGAGGTGGGAGCACTCTTTTAATATTTAGTACAGCATATAACTGACAACCTTTTTACTGTCTGAAATGTAATGGAGCATATCCCATGTGCTTGATTGATGTAGTCGCTCTTAAAGGGCTATTCTCAAGCTTCAAAGTTATCCCCCTATCCATGGGATAACTTAACGATCACTGAGAACCTGACCACTGTGACCTCCACAAACTCATGACTCGGAGCTCTGTAAGAATGTACGACGATCCTGGCCACTGCTGCTCTATTTCTACTTATGGAAATGTTGAAGACCAGCTGAGTGTAATGCCTGGCTATCACTAGCGGTCCCATTTAGAAATAATGGAACAGAGGTACACCTCATGGACCGCTCCATTCACACGGGGCTCTTCAGTTATCCTCTATCCCATAGATGGGGTATATCTTGAATATCTGTGCTACTTCTTACACCTTGTCTGACAAGTGCTTCATTATGAGATTAGGTTATGTTCACTCTTGGCCAAAATGTAAAAAAAAAAAAATGTAAATGTAACTCATGGGTGTTGCGTTCCTCCAAGTCCACAATGACCAGATACTCTGGAGGAATTGGATTGTTATATTCTTAAATATTAAGGTAGTGGTGTAGAGTTTTCTTGTACACCTATAATGCTGGATGGGCTCTGTTGCATATTTGTGGCACTTTGGCAATAAAAAGGCTTTCAAGGAGAAAGGTCTTATTTTTTTTTCTTCACTCTGTTCACCCATATATGATTGCTGCTTGGCTCTAGTCACATGAATGGAAAGTAAACTATCTTTTGATCCCTGCACCAAGTATGTACACCATGAACTACTAAGGTCTCTGTGACTTTCTAGTAGCCAAATTAAAGAAAACTAAGTAACAACAAAGAAACCACATTTCTTGCCACTTTGTCTTAGCATTTGTCCGGCCCCTTGTTTAGGCCCCTGTCACTTGTACAGTATTCCTAGGTATCTCCATTCGTATCACAGATTTCAGGTATTGGTAGATATCGTTATCCTTCTAATACTCTTGTTTTTCATTCTGTACACAGACGTGGCAGTGTTTGGTTGCCTTGGGCCTGAAGTTCCTCGAATGTGGCCAGACGGTAAGCATCCATCAAATAATGCTTGCCGAAGATCAACCTGATCCCTCTATTAATTAAGGGAATGAAGTCTATTCTGGGAATGGCAAGTGGCCATCAGAGCCAGTGTGTTTCTATGGTTTACTGTGTGAACATACCAAAATGTATGTGCAATTTGCACAGAGGACGATATGTATGTTATAAATCATGGTTGTATGGTTTTCTTATTTAACACTTTTTACATAATTGATACACGCTGTACTTTGGTTGAAGATCTTCCTTTGTGCTGCTATTCTGTTTTTAGATGATCGGAGACTCAAAGATAATTTCCATTAAAGTATATGCACCTCATTCATAACTGACGGACATATTCTCCTTCTGACATTCTCATTTTGTACGAAGTTGTTGTTTTGTTGTTGTTTTTGGTTTTTTTTTATGCTGAAGAAAATCCAGAACACATTATAAATCACTACAGATTTAGTTTTATCTTCACTTTTGATGGCAATTTTAGAGCAAATGCGACCACAGCTACTGATATGCAGCAGAAGAGCAGCCTGATAGCTGCCCATTCCCCACTGACTACTGATATTGCTAATTTTAGGGCAGCAGGTAAATCAAGAGTGCGTGCAATCCTGAAAATGTTAGTTCTGCAACAGCCGAGTGCATCTAAGTAGCTTAATTTCTAAAGGAGGCCATACACATTAACTTTCCCTCTAGAAATCACATGCCCTTGGGCACATTTAGCTGAACATACATGTGTATTGTGTTATTAATGGCAAGAGGGAATAAGCCACTGCCAGATGCAACCCATTTCCCACTGAAGGCAAACGATTGGGCATGTTGGAATCCAGCATGCCTGATACTACCCCGCCCCCCCCCCCCCCCCTTTCCTCCCCCTGATTTCCCAACACCCACCTACCTACCTAAGCAGAGTGCTGTTTCTGCCATACTCATTAGATGGTAGACAGGATTAGTTGGTGCTCTCAATCTCTTTATATATTTATAAAAATCTACAGTACTAAATGGACCTCGTGTCTTCACTACATATGAGTTAATGTTAGTTTTTATAGGGAAATTTTAACTTTGGTGATGTATGAACTTTACTTAGACATTTCAGTTGCTCTCATATTTCGAACACCCAAACCTTACACCTTATACAGAATGCTCCTGGACTTTGAGACTGAAGGACATTGAAATTCTGCCAAAAGATTGATTTTAAAATGGAATTCTCCTTTTTAAATTGTCTTGGAACGACTGTTACAAAGGACGCGGAAGGATACTATCATTCTCTTACTAGACTACGGACCTGCTTACACATTGTAGCCACGTAGTACTGTCTTAAAGCTTTACTTCCAAAAAGGATATATGCACGGTTTCTTTATCATGTGGAGTCCACCTGAAAGCCACCTGAAAAAGTATTTACAAAGTATGAAACGCATCCAAATTACTAGCGCTTCGAAGAGCAAAGGGCACCTTTTGTCTTCTAATCTCCCGGGCACTGTTGTGGGACTTTTTATTCTTTTGGTGGAGCACAGACTCTCACTCATAACTACTTCTAAACCATTAGAAATGTTATATAAATGTCTAAAATGGGTGAAACGAATGAATTCAGGAGTTCTGTTAACTGCCCCCCCCGGTAGCTTCTGATGCATATATATGATTGATTGCTTCCGGGAAGTAAGCCCAGACGGCTGACTTTTTTTAGCAGTGTAGTTTAGCATTTGTGGCTTTTTTGCTAGTCGTAAATGCATAGCAAGATGTTGGCAATATCATTGTAGCATAATTTAAAGGGATAGTTTAGATAATAGAGGGGGGGGGGTGTCTATTTTTCAGGACCTTTTTCTTGCTCCTAGTTGGAAACAGTTACACAGAGCACCTCCAAGTCTAGAGAACGCATTCCTGCAGTATACAGATGAAAAAATTGTGATGCCGCTATCCGTAGGTGAGACGGACCAAGCTATTAGTCAGTCACATGGATGGGTTGTGTGTGACACCACTCTGGCAAAGGCTGGATGGAGAGCCAGTGTCAGGCCTCACACTCAATGGGTGGAGGTTGTAGGAATTAGAGTAGAAATGGGAGAGGCGGTGGATCCCAGGCGCTGCCAATGAAGAAGACTGCACCAAACCATGAGGGTGAGAAACTGCCCAGATCACAGAAACTAATGGACGTGGTTAATTCGTTTGTGATCTGGGCAGTCTTCTTCAATAGCCGCACCCGTGATCCACCGCCTCTCCCATTTCTCCTTAAATGTATTGCACAGATATTACACAGTGCTTATTCCCATCAGTGGGCTGAGGTTTGGCAATAGAACACATTCAGCCCCTTACAACCAACTGCTGGGGTCCAGCAGGGGGACACTTGTGAGACATTATTTTGATGGTTCTCGATGGGTACGCTGCATGGTCACCTTTTCAGCCATAAATATTTGCTGCTTTCCTAATTTGATTCATATTCAAAAAAATGTTTTTTGTTTTTTTTTTGCAGCTGTTTAAAACATTCTGTTTTTAGAAATGCTCCCAGTAAGGCTGCTTTCACACTACGTTTTAACATGCGTCCTGAACGTTTTTTTAACGCAAAAGCAGATCCAGTGCAAATGCGTTTTCATTTCAATGCATTGGCAATAGACTCGCGACAACATGCGTTTGCGTGCGTTATAGTGAAGATCCAGCGAGTTGCATTTTTTTAACATTTTTCAAAAACTCCACTTGTAGCGTTTTTGAGCTGCGTCCAAATACTGCAAGTCGCTGGATCCTGACTATACTGCATGTGATCGCTGGCATGCTGATAGACAGGATCCTGAGAGAGAGACACGGAGAGACACAGAGAGAGAGAGAGAGAGAGAGACACAGAGAGAGAGACACAGAGAGAGAGAGAGACACAGAGAGAGAGAGAGAGACACAGAGAGAGAGAGAGACACAGAGAGAGAGAGAGACACAGAGAGAGAGAGAGACACAGAGAGAGAGAGAGACACAGAGAGAGAGAGAGACACAGAGAGAGAGAGAGAGACACAGAGAGAGAGAGAGACACACAGAGAGAGAGAGAGACACAGAGAGAGAGAGAGACACAGAGAGAGAGAGAGAGACACAGAGAGAGAGAGAGACACAGAGAGAGAGAGAGACAGAGAGAGAGAGAGAGACAGAGAGAGAGAGAGAGACACAGAGGGAGAGAGGGACACAGAGAGAGAGACACAGAGAGAGAGAGACACAGAGAGAGAGAGAGACACAGAATGAGAGAGAGACACAGAGAGAGAGAGAGACACAGAGAGAGAGAGAGACACAGAGAGAGAGAGACACAGAGAGAGAGAGACACAGAGAGAGAGAGAGAGACACAGAGAGAGAGAGAGACACAGAGAGAGAGAGACACAGAGAGAGAGAGAGACAGAGAGAGAGAGAGAGAGAGACACAGAGAGAGAGAGAGACACAGAGAGAGAGAGAGACACAGAGAGAGAGAGAGACACAGAGGGAGAGAGGGACACAGAGAGAGACACAGAGAGAGAGAGAGAGAGAGAGAGAGAGAGAGAGAGAGACACAGAGAGAGAGAGAGACACAGAGAGAGAGAGAGACACAGAGAGAGAGAGACACAGAGAGAGAGAGAGAGAGACACAGAGAGAGAGAGAGAGAGACACAGAGAGAGAGAGAGAGACAGAGAGAGAGAGAGAGAGAGACACAGAGAGAGAGAGAGAGACACAGAGAGAGAGAGAGAGACAGAGAGAGAGAGAGACAGAGAGAGAGAGAGAGAGAGAGACACAGAGAGAGAGAGAGACACAGAGAGACACAGAGAGAGAGACACAGAGAGAGAGAGACACAGAGAGAGAGAGACACACAGAGAGAGAGAGACACACAGACACAGAGAGAGAGAGACACACAGAGAGACCATAAACTTAGTGACAGGATCCTGCAAAATAACACATGCGTTTGTGCTGGATAAGCAGGATTTACAGCAAAGAAACGTTCATGACGCATGTTAAAAAAACCTAGTGTGAAAGCAGCCTAAGATATTGTAACATGGCTGCGGAAATGTCCACATTAGGCTAGATTCACACCGGTATTGTATTCTTTGCTGAGCACTACATTGTGGTTTCTGTTGCAATCCCTGAAAAGCAGGATTCTGATGGAGCCATTCACTTCAATGAAGCTGACTGAGTTTCTGTTAAAACTGGCTGGCCTCTGTCCTGGCAGTATGCAAATTGTTTGCTAATTTTGATGTTTTCACGCCAGTTTTACTAATTTTACGGTGTCAGGGCACAACGGGGGCATGAAGCCACAGTTCACCTAATTCATGACAAGCTGGACTTCCTTACGCCAGACGCCTTACTCCAGTCTTTTAATGGAGTAAGATTTGTGATGGTGCGCACACCACTTCTCAGACGCTCCTGATTGATTACAAGTCCTGCATGTCTTCACTAATTGAGAGCATCTGACCTGAGCATGCCGCCTAATCAAGGACTGCAAAAAAAAAAAAAAATCGTGTATCTGGATGAATTGGGGCCATTTTTTTTTGTCATGCGCAAAAACTTTACAGACCAATACTGCGAGGATGGAGGAGCGGGAGTATTTAATGGTCATCATTAAAGTGGATAGGTCTATCGGAGCTCTCAATGGAATCCTGCTTTTGTGGATCCCAACAGAATCCGTGAGTAAGTGCTCAAGTAACAGCACTGTTTTAGGGTATGTGCACAGAAGTATTAGGCATCGGATATACTTGCGTTTCGCTTCCAATGTGAGAGCATCAGAAGCGATATGCTAATGACCCTCTTCTGCGAGTGTTAGCCGAGCGCCATGCGACTGTGATCTGATCTTGCAATCGGATCACAGCTGCTGAGAGGAGGGAGGGAAGGAGCACTTTCTCCCCATCTCCTCCCCAGCCTGTCTGTGCATATATTGCAATGCACTCTGATGACATCCGAGTACAGTGTGATGTTTCACACACTCCATAGACTTATGTGGGTGCGTGTGAGCCGAAACGTGCTGCCAAATGCATGCTGTGATTCTTTCTCATGCTGATATGACATGAGAAATCAATTGCAGGTTGACACTGTCCCATAGTTTTGCACTGGTGCGAGTGCAATCTGATGTTTTATCTGATTGCACTCGTCCGTGCAAAACGCAAGTGGAACCAAGGCCTTAGATCAGTGGTTCCCACACTCCAGTCCTCATGACCCCCAACAGGTCATGTTTTCAGGATTTCCTTAATATAGCACAGGTGATGCCTTGAAAATGATTCAATCACCTGTTCAATAGTAAGGAAATCCTGAAAACATGACCTGTTGGGGGCCATGAAGACTGGAGTTTGGGAAACCACTCCCTAGATGCAGATATTGTGAAGAATATCTTGGCAGGAAAAGCACAGCTGCAAAAAAATAAAACAAAAAAACAACTTGTGTTTGTGTGTTTTGATACAGATTTTTCCCCACTCATTAGAATGTGTGAAATCTGCAGCAAAAATGCTACAAGAATTAACAGTGCAGATTTAAATCTGCAATGAAAAAATTGGCAACATGTGCATGAGACTTCAGGATTCTCATTCACTTTGCTGGCATCAGAAAATCCTTCAGATTTTGTGACCAATCTGCACTACAAAATGCTTAAAAAAAGCGATTAAAAACAGTGTGCACACAGCCTTAGTCTGAAGATGAATATTAATTTTTGGCTCCAAGGTTAAGTTCTCGTGATAGAGATTTTGATGCTGCAAATTTTGCCGCGTAAAAATATCTGAAGGCTTTGTGCGCACTAGAAAAAGGATTTTTCTCAAGAAATTTCTTGAGTCTGAAAGATTATCGCACTTGCGTTCAAAAAACGCTCCAATAACGCACCGAAAAATGCATGCGTTTTTACCGTGATTTTGATGCGTTTTTTCCGCAGGCTGGTCTCTGCGTTTTTTTTTACCATTTATATATGGCAAAAAAACGCAAGTACCTGCAGAAAAGAAGTGACATGCTCATTCTTTTTCTCAAGAAATTCTGCAGAATGTTTTTGAGGAAAAAGTGTTCGCATAGCTTTTTTTTTTTCCCCTTTTTATAGGTTTTGCTGGGGAATTTCTGCAGAAAGGTTACAACCATTTTCTCAAATTTCTGCAGCAAAAACACAAAAAAAGCTGATAAAAACGCAGTGTGTGCACAGGGCCTTACATTTCTAGCAAAGTGTATATGATTTATAGAATGCCCGCTCTAGCTTTTCCCCCCTCCCCCCCAACCACTCCCTTTTTATGCTGCATATCCCGACCCATTTTTGAACTTGATCACGTTAGTTTCTCCTGCAGGTATGCAGAGTTTTTTTTTTTTTTTTTTTCTGTGCAGATTCTTCTCATAGACTTGCATTACATTTTTGTAAATGTGTGTTTAGCATGTTTCCACTTTCCACAGAGGTGAACCACTAAATACGCATATATTCTGCACATGATTGTATCAGTGAAGTTTTGTCAAAGCCAAATACCAAGAAGTATAAAAAAAACAACAAAGCTTTGTTTCAAGCATGATGCACCAAGAAGAGATATAAACCACCACCTAAAATAACACACTAAAGCCACGTGTAACAGGCAGAAATGCAGTAGAACTTCTGTAACTTCATGGTGGCAACATAGCCTAGGACCTGTGCACCTGAAAGGTGCCCGCTGAGATCCGGCTCTGTACACAGCCAATCCTGTTCCATGTAAGAATCATTATTCTAATACTTATTAATGGAATAAAATGTTCCTACAGATAACATATTACTACTGCGTATATCTTTACCTTTTATGTGCCTTCTAAAGAAATGGACTATGCAGATTTGTGGTTATAGCAGGTGGCTTCATCTAGTGCAAGAATTGGATGTGGATGGTCCTTTCCATATCATGTGCAACTACAGCGCTGTTGTATCACTACACACCATTACATATTATCCAGCCACATGTACCTTTTTATAGCTGAATCCGGTAATATTGCATCAACATTGCAACAGTGGAAAATGTTACAATATTTCCAGGCTAATGAGAAAAACAATGGAGGGTTGTTGGCGTATTCTTCTTCTTCTTTTTTTTTTTTTTTTTTTTATTCCTATTTTTATTCCTAATTTTTTTTTTTTAATTGTCCCTTCTATGCAATTCTGGGAAGGGGCAAATGGGTAACTCATCTGTTCAGGTTTTTTATAGATCTACTATCTATCCACTGTAAACAGGTCAAGGTTCCACACATCACTTGTTCTGCACATGAAGGTTTCATCACTCGATGTTTATTTATTTTTTTTTTTATCAACACTTAGGTAGTGGGAGATGCAAAACTTTCTTCCTATTCTTGTTTACTCTTGCCCCTTTATTTAAAGTATTTCAGAAGCGTTTCTCCAGACACCCTGCCATGAAGTGATGCTAGAGTATGCTGACCAGCACAGGTGCCGAGGCAATCATCAGACGTCCCATCAAGTATTGTGCAGTACAAGGGTCCTGTTTTAAAGGGGTTATGCTCAAATTGCAAATTATCTCTTTATTCATAGGGTAGAGGATAGCTTACTGATTGGGATCGCAGTGATTCAGAGAGCAGGTAATGCAGAGACTTGTCCTGAGTAGAGTGGAGTAGCTCAAGTTTGATTTCTCCCTCATTAATTGTTTATGGGACTGCCAGAAATTGCCAGGACTATACTTGGCTTTCTCCATCGATCCCATAGACCATGATTGGAGCAGAGGTTGAGCAGGCGTATCTCTGGTTCCGTAGACCCTTTTTTCAGGATTGCAGAGACCCAGAATGATCAGCGAATTATCCCCATTCCCATGGAGATGGGATAACTTGCAGTTTGGGGGAAACTGCTTCAATGGTACTAGTGTATGATACCCACTGGTTATCAGAATTCCTGGTCTTGTTTGTGTAATTTTTCTAATTTTGCTTTTTTCTTTCCATTGTTTAATTTGTGCAATGATGTATCTGTGAATCCTAAATTGACCTTCTATTCCCAGTCCCCACAGTCATATTGATGTATTGTTCTGTATGTACATTAGGTTAAATTAATATAGACCCTTTTAATTGGAGTACAATGTATTAACTAGAAGGACATCTGTTTATTTAGCCTTAATGTAAGAGACAACACAACATTGGTGTAACGTCTCCCTGACGTAAGAGATCCTGAATCTTCTAATAAAGATCTGCAGATCAGGAGGAGCCGGCTTGGTGTGATTTATTTAAGCACAGATCCACATAGTTTCCTACTATAACCAATCACATCTGCTAGTACATGACATAACTAATTAGAAATCGAGATTATTATTATTTATTATTAGCGCCATCAATTCCATGGTGCTTTTACATGTGAAAGGGGTATACATAATAGGGACAAGTACAATAATCATAAACGGTACAAAACACAGACCGGTACAGGAGGAGAGAGGTTCCTGCCTGCGAGGGCTCACAGTCTATAAGGGATAGGTGAGGATACAGTAGGTGAGGGTAGAGCTGATTGTGCGGCGTTATATCAGACTGAGGGTTACGGCAGGTTGTAGGCTTGTCGGAAGAGGTGGGTCTTCAGGTTCCTTTTGAAGCTTGGCAAGGTAGGCAGAGTCTGATGTGTTGTGGCAGAGCATTCCAGAGTATGGAGGAGGCATGGGAGAAATCTTGGATTTGATGGTGGGAAGAGATGAGAGGGGAGTAGAGAAGGAGATCTTGTGAGGATCGGAGGTTATGGACTACGCAGACGTCTACGCAAACGTGTAGATAAATATAATGTGTATATAATATACAGTGTGTCCATCCATAGCCTGTCCACCGCCATTAACTTGAGAACGGCGGCAGCTATAGGTATACAGTAGAAGTGGTGTCTAGGTATAGTAAAGTAGCCATGCGCTACTCATTGAAACTACCTATATTGCCACCTGGTGGAAAACAAAGGAGTTAGCATTTTTTCCTCAAATGGAATGAGAGAGAGAGAAAAAAAAAAGTGAATTACAAAGTTGAAAGGCATCATCAATTCAATACGAATCGACACCTTGCATACAGAAACCCTTTGATTAGAACGTGTAAAACTCACAAGGCTGCGGACGTGAAGCGATACCTCATGGAAACCTTCCTACAAGTCATTGGGTATGGTGGCTGCGTGGAGTGGCCTCCACGCTCACCTCACCTGACCTGACTCCATTGGACTTCTTTCTGTGAGGTCACATCAGACAGCAGGTGTAATGCAACCACTCCACCAACATTGCAGGACATACGACGACGTATCACAGATGCTTGTGCAAACGTGTCACCTACCATATTGCACAACGTGCAGCAAGATACAGTATGCCGTCCAGAGTCCAGATGTGCGTTGCAGCTGACGGTGGCCACTTTGAGCATCAAAGTTAAATAAGCGCCATATGCGTGACCAGCATTCAATGTTTTTTTTGTTTTGTTTTTTTTTTTTGGGGGGGGGGGTCATGGATTTCATATCATAGCATTTCTGTATGCAAGGTGTCGATTCGTATTGAATTGATGATGCCCTACAACTTTGTAAATCACTTTTTTTTTTCTCTATCTCGTTCTGTTTTCAAAATAAAAATGCTAACTCCGTTGTTTTCCACCAGGTGGCGCTATATAGGTGGTTTCATTGCGTAGCGCATGGCTACTTTACTATACCTAGACACCACTTCTATGCCTATAGCTGCCGCCATTCTCAAGTTAATGGCGGTGGTCACACTGTATAATCAAGCATGCTATAATGCATATGTCTGCTGGGTATGTCTGTTGGAGACCATTCGGGGAAACTGATTCCCAATGAAGAAAATACCAAATAAAAATGGTCAGTAAAACAAACATAATAAAAGGTAGCTTTTTGTAGTTCTGGTGAAAGCATAAAACAATGTGACAGTATTGCACAGTATAAAAGTGTACAAAAATTGGATTAAATTAAAATCTGATGTTTGTATACTTTTAAACTGTGTGTGTGCTGTCTTCCGCATCACTGCCACATACTTATTAACTTTTCTAATAAAGGATCTTTATACTTTCAGCATGTTTTTTTTGTTTCACTGACCTTTTTAGGCTGTGTGCGCACATTGCGTTTTTCATGCGTTTACACAGTGTTTTAAACTGCAGCGTAAACATATGGGTTCTGCGTCCCCAGCAAAGTCTATGACCATTAGGCAAATTCCATGCGCACGTGCGTTTTGGATGCCAAATTTTGGACAATCGATGCGTTCTAAAAAGCAACATGTGACTTCTTTTGTGCGTTTTGGATGCTTTTCCCTCTCTGCCTGTGGGAGAGCAAGCATCCAGAACGCATCCATTCTGCATTCAAAATGCATCCAAATGCAGTGATAAAACGCTGCTTTTTATTTGTAACAGCAGAACGCAACGTGCACACATACCCTTAAACGTGACATGTCTGTAATGTTGAACAGGTTTCTACTCTCTAGGTGTGAACTTGTATCATGCGTACATGAGATATATCCTTCTAGCCAAAGCAACATGACTGGTTTTATATCCATCTGGTATGGATCTGTCAGCTCTTCTGTGCCATCTTGTCGGATGTGGCATAGGATAGAGAACAATAGCTAAACTTGGGTTAAGTATGTTCACAGAAATAAATACCACACTATCTTGGGAACAATGCTTTATCTCCTATTCATAGAATAAGGGAAAACTGACTGATTTCTGAACGTCACAGCCTCCGTGATCATGAGAAAAAGGCTATGGCATCTGTTCACTGGGCTCTGCAGCCCCATCTAGAAGGAAGGTGCATATGGGCGCCAGTCGGTGTCTAAGGGACTGCTGGAAGTAATTGAGCACAATGTTTGGCTTCCCCTATACAGAGGGAGAGGTTTATCACTATATTCGTTGATGTAGAGGGCAGAACTGACAGGCGTACGCTTAGGCTTGGCAGCATGTAAACAGATTTTTACATGAAAATGCTGAATTCTTGGAAAAAACTATACATCCCCAAGCTCAAACATTTTCTATACTGCCTCAGAGACTAAGAGTTTGTATGTTTTGCTTATTAAAGGTAATCTGCCAGCAGGTTTTTGCTACCTCTCTAGAGAGCAGCATAATGTAGGCAAGGAGATTCTGAATCCAACAGTGCATCACTTCGATTACTGGCTGCAGCCGTTCTGACACAATCAGAATTTGTAGATTTAGCCATGTAGCTGACCCCTAAAGTGTGTGTGTGTGTTTGTTTGTTTATACATGAGCTTATTCATGAGTCCTACATCACTTTTTTTTATTTTTAAAGATTTTTATTTTTTTGTGCATGGAAATCCACAGAAGGCCAATAAATATATTCTACTATATAAAGTGTAATCTCATCAGTAACAGCTGCCATCTCCTCGCTCAGTAATGGGGAAGTCTTCACTAAAGGAATGAAAGAAAGCATGAATACAGATATTACATCAGAATTGAGAATTTTGATAATGACTGATCAATTCCGGCAGAGAACGAAGCAAATATGTCGAAATAAGATATATTAAACAGTTGCTTATTTTCATGTATACTATTGATTTATGAAATAAAAATGATTCTACTATAAACATTTAGCCACTCCAGGGTGCACAGAGTGCCTGTACTTGGGTTGAATAGTTAATTTGTGCTGACTGACTCCTTTTAAGGAATCAATCAGAAAGGGCCATGCACCGGTACCCATCTACTATAGATGACCTGCCAGATTGTCCAAGAACATTGTCGTGAGCAGCGGTTTAATCCATTCACGACCAATGATGTACATATCAGTCATTGGGTCTGTCCTTTCAATGCAGGCATGCATGGCGAGCCTGCATTAGCCTCTGCACATGTCTGCTGATCTGATCAGCACTTACAAGAAATGATCATTTTTGCTGTTCAGAGAGATGCTGAAGCACCCCCCTCTAATCAGCAGAAGCGATCAGACAGTGCAGGCTTCAGATTCCCTATGGGGACTAGTAAAATCAGTAAAAAAAAAATTTTTTAATTTAAAAATCAAAGTTCAAATGGTGCCCCATTGAAAATGCAAAATGTGTGTTGTTTTTAAAAAATGTTTTATCACCAGAAATACCCGCTCTATCAAAATATAAATTAATTCACCGGACTGGTGCATGGTGTAGCTATGGAAAAAAATATCAATGCCACAATTTTTTTTTTTTTCCTTTGTCACACTATTGCATTAAAATGCAATAGTAGGCGATCAAAACATAGTATCTACAAATAAATGGTATAATTTAAAAATGTCAGCTCAAGATACAGAAAATAAGCCATTACACAGCCCCAGATCCCAAAAAATTAGAACAATACGGGTCTTGGAAAATGGCAACAAAAGCACAATTATTATTTTTTTTTATTTTGACATTTCGGAATTTTTTTTTCACCACTTAGATAAAAGCAATGCTATACATATTTAGTATCTAAGCACTAGTAGTGACCTGGGGAATTATAATGCCAGGTCACTTTAACCATATAGTGAACTTGGTAAATAGAAACTTTCCAAGACAATTGTGGAATGGCATTTTTTTTTTTTTTTTAACAATTTCACTGACTTGCAATTTTTTCCGTTTTACAGTACAATATTGTTGTACAATACTGTTTTACAGTACAGGCAAAATGAATGGTGGCATTCAAAAGTTATGGCTCTTAGAAAAAGTGGAGGAGAAAATGGAAAATTGTGAAGGGATTAAAGGGAACCTGTCACCATTTTTTTTTTTCCCCTATTAAACCAAAAATATCACCTTCTGTAGGAAGGTGCACCTTGTTGCTGGACCCCCTTGCAGACACATAAGGGCTCATGCTCACGTAACTGCTGAAACCCTGCATAATGGATGCAGTATTTTTTGTTAAAATAAAGCCGTTTTCATGCGCTCTGGCTGCTGCCCCCACCATAGACAGAGTGGGAGCTGCATCCAGAACGCACAAATAATTGACATGCTGCTTTTATGAACGCACAGATTTGGGTCAAAATTTTAGCATCCAAATTGCTGCGTTCAAAAACAGCAACGTGCATACGTATCATATCGTAATCTACATAGATTGTGCAGGGGATGCAGGACGCATGCATTTACGCTGCAGTCAATACGCAGCGTAAATGCATGTAAGTACGCAACATGCGCATGAGCCCTAAAAGAACTTAATAAAAGCTTACCGTTTCCTATGCAAATGAGTTTGGTTGGCCAGATGGGCGGGCTATAAATTGGTTCCTGTCCCCCCGCCTGCCGCTATATGCCGTCCCCCTGTCATGATTTACATGGATGACGCTGACCCCGTCATCGTCCACACTCCTGGAGTCTCGCGCAGGCGCATTTTGCTGTGCCCTTATTGCAGGGCTGAGTGTAAAGTTTCCCCTCGCGCGCGTCGGTGATGTAGTTGTGCAGGCACGAGATTATGGGTGGCGCGGTGTATGACCTCACCAGTGTCATCCTCGTACCCGCCCATAATCTCGCGCCTGTGTAACTACATCACTGGCGCTCGCGCGAGGGGAAACTTTATGCTGAGCCCCACGATGAGGGCACAGTGAAATGCCCCTGTGCGAGACTCTAGCAGCGTGGACGATGACGGGGGCGGTGTCATCCATGTAAATCATGACTGGGGGACGGCGAACTGCGGCAATTGGGGGGACAGGAAATTAATTAGAGCCCGCCTATCTGGCCAACAAAACTCCTTTGCATAGGAAACGGTAAGATTTTATAAAGTTCTTTTAGTGGTCTGCAAGGGGGGCCAGCAACAAGTTGCACCTTCCTAGAATGCAGCCCAAGAGCTGCAGAAGGTGATATTTTTGGTTTATTAGGGAAAAAACTGGTGCCCGGTCCCTTTAATGCCATTGCATATCCCAGCTGCCTTATTTTTAGCTTGTCCAGATGTAATTATGTAATGGGTAGAGAGCATTTGGATGGGGAGTTGGTTGAGAAAGTTGATTTTTAATACTCCACACTGTATCATAACGTAATACACAGGGAAAAAAAAAAATATTCTCACAAACTATAATTAGATTTTCTAAACAATCTGTTTTATTAAAAGCACTTTCCTGTGGATAGACGGAGTAATTTGACAATTTGATTGAATAAGAACTTTTAATATGGCTGACTTTGCCATGTAAACCAGAGGGTGGTGTGAAACACTGTTTTATAGTAGTCTCATCGCAGGTACATAATTTACTAAATAAAACATCACTAGAAAACCTTGTGGAGCTTGTTTCGTAAGAAGGTTTCCTATTCCTATATATTAACTTTTCCGGCTACTTTCCAGGGAGCTTCCCCAATTACCGTAATTAGAAATTCATCAACAGTAGTGAAAAGATGGTTTGGTTTATTCAGATTTTCTGAAGATTTACCGTATGATGTATAAAATGAAGGCTCGACGGTAGTATAATGCGGAGCGACCTGTCAGCCCCCATCTACTGAACAAAGGAAAGAAAGAAAATCTGAACATAAATTGGAGGATGTTATTGAAAAGTAAAATTCTACTCCTGAACACCATGAATGCTCCCAACACATTTTTTTCTTCCCTTCTTCTGCCTGTGTGGTATTGTTCTCTTCCAGTAATTTAAAGGGGTTGTCCACTACTCAGATAACCCTTCTCACTCCGTATGATTCCCCCTTTTATAATAATAACATGAGAATATACGTCACTGTGTGTTACAGGCTGCTCTGATTGGACACCACTCCATAAATAAAGTATAAAAGAAATCCGGCACTCCCGCCTTCAATCCCATGGTGCCATCTTGTAACTGTAACTTCGGAGTGGCTGGAAGTCAGAAATTATGTAGCAATTAATACAATTATATACTCTGTAGTCACTACGTACAGTGAAGTGCTGTCCTCTTAAATCCTGAGACTCTAAACAACAAACTTGAAAATCACCCATTTTTGTTAGTCTTCTATATGATCAACTGTTACTGGCACTGTCCAGATGTTTTCAGATGCTGACAGAACACAGCAGTTCCATCATCTTTTATAGCTGCACTTCATATGAAAAGGAGGTGGCTCTGCAGTACCGGGCCACAGCCCCTGCTTGGTCACATCCGAGAAATTCCAGCTGCCATCTCTAACTGCTGCTCAGTGAGAGGGCAGAATATGGCTCTTCCAGCGATCACATATTCATGGCCTAAATAAGATGTTTACTAGGGGTCAGAATAAGAAAGAACAGCTCTGCTAAATGTTCACAAGGAAGCTAAATGTATCTAATATATGAGTGGGGCTGTTTGCTTCACCTCCGTGCCTGTTGTCCAAGTGTCTAGCTATTTTTAGATACTCAACGGTGTAGATAAGTGGTTCCCAAACTCCAGTCCTCAAGACCCCCAACAGGTCATGTTTTCAGGATTTCCTTAATATATAATATGTCTTGATAATGATTCCATCACCTGTTCAATAGTAAGGAAATCCTGAAAACATGACTTGTTGGGGGCCATGAGTACTGGAGTTTGGGAACTCTGGTGTAGATGGATAACCTTATAAACAATCATTAATGTGTATCGGTGATCTCAGGTGTCTTGTGTGGTATAATTTAATAAAGTATTATATTTGTGGGTGTACTTATTTTTCTCAATCAGGTTTCACCTGTTCAGTCCACGTATCTGGACCACTATATCGATGGTGGGTCTTTCATATAGTCCAATATCAGAGAATGAACAGCAACTGCATAAAAAAGTGCAAAACATTAAATATGAATGTTGCTAGCTTATTTTCCAGGTTTTTTCAGACATTTGGTCATCTGGCAGTTTATAAATTTTTCATTAGACATTATCACAATAGTGTGTAAATAGTAATTAGATTTGTTTAGTTCACCCTATTATGTACATATCGTGGGGACAAAAATACAGAATATTAGTGAGTCGACCATCAGGGCTTTTGGAAGGGGGTTACTCTGGTGCCGGGACTACGGCTACTTTACTCTCGATGGGGTTATCACAGGTGGCCGGTCCCGGCTTCGTGCCCTGGGCGCTCACTCTGCGGCTGTGGAATGGGGTACAGGGATGATTTTGGGGAAATACGTGACACCACCTGTGGTGTCTGGTAAGCGGATATACCAGCGCTGCCCGCGGCCGATCTCTGAGGCGATGGTGACGGCAGCTTAAGATCTCTCAGCTCCCCACAGGTGGAGCCATTTTACCTCAGGCCAGTGGGTCGCTGACCAGGAGGGAAGCGACCGAGCGGTGATGGCTGCCTTCTTCTCTGACGTTGCAGGGTCCTGTCGAATGGCGGAGAGATGACACACCAAGTCCACATCAGCTTAAACAAGTCCTTTTTACTAACATCTGGTTTGTTTTGCACAGAACACAGACACAGTTCGGTTACCAGAAGGCCAATGGTCACAAATTTCGGAGGAGATTTAATGACAGAGTTTTTTCTCTGAGGTAACCTTTCTTTGTCTCTCAGTCCCTGCTCTGAGGGCTCTGTGACTCCCTCTTAAACCCCCTCATCAGTCTCATCACTGGTTTTCCCAGGGGTCTGATGCAGCACGGTTTCTTTATCTATCCCGCAACAGCGTCGTGAACTCGGCTTGGGGTTAGTAGTCAGACTCTTGATGGGTACCGGGACTCCTCTTATTTAAGATCCCAGGTTAATGGTCAATAGTTTGGGGATAAACCTGACAAACCTCCTCGGTTTCGTTATACCGGTGTCGACCTGAACTCTTCAGCCAGCTCTCGCCAGACCTAAAGCATCCCCTTTCCGTCTGGGTTACCCCTTTTCCTGTGTCTTTCTTTTCTTTCGGGGTACCCTCGCTCAGGACGTCGGGCCCATGTTATTTCTAGCCCTTCTTTCAGTTATCAATTTACTCTCGTCTCTGCTTGTCACTCCTTACTGACTGACTGTTAACTGACTAACTGTCACCCAGTCGTCCTGTCAATCACGTTGTGTCTCACGCTCAGCTAGGCTCCACCCCCTTATGGACCTACTATATAAACAGTCCCAGGAATATGAAGGTAGGGTCTGCTGAGTCAATGTTACTCAATCTATTATAAGACTCTGCATTTCTTCTCTCTTTCACCTGTGACCAAAGAGCACTGCACCTTGATGTTAAGGTGCTACATTCCCCTGTAGCGCCTAACCACAGGGGCGCCACATTAGGTTTACTGATGACTACCCAACAGCCTATGAGCTCAGAGACACAAAATAATCTGTGTTTTTGGGACCAGCATGATCAGATCCAGGAAGATGTTGGTCATAATACTACTCAGACTGTTCCCAAGCGGTTTATACGCAGTTATACAGGATCTGCTCC
This sequence comes from Anomaloglossus baeobatrachus, assembly GCF_048569485.1. NCBI lineage: Eukaryota > Metazoa > Chordata > Amphibia > Anura > Aromobatidae > Anomaloglossus > Anomaloglossus baeobatrachus. The sequence goes on along the minus strand of NC_134354.1, from coordinate 669,618,687 downwards.
ATTTTATATAGCCATTCTGCTTAAATCAATTTATTGACATAGTTATGTACACTCCAACAATGTAAGAATAAGGGATGAGATGTGAATAACTTCAGCAGCCAGCTATATAAATAAATGTCGCCGTCATCTCATGCCAGCATGATGAGTGAGATCTGTTCATCGTCCAACATGACCACCTCCATTCCACCCAGAAGAATGTTCTCATACTCTGAATTTTCCCTGTTGGCACCACATTCAATAATTCGCACCCATTGTTTCATGGAGTCTTTTACTTCCTTCATTAGGACTAGAATAATGACTGTTCGATGATTTTCTAAGAAAGTGTATTTTACACAATCGCCTGTTTTTGTAAAGATTTTGGCCATACATCATTGCATTCTGCCAGATTTTTGGTGTGACTACCTCTCAATTGGAGACTTTATGATTCGTGACAAATTCATGAAACATTGTGTTCCCCCCCCCGAGTTGTCTTTTGTTTCTGATTTTCATGTTAATGTGGCTTTTCCAGATGTTTTAAAATGATTTATCAAATGTGACTTTTTGTAAAAAGTCACAAAATTTGGTACAATTTTACTCCAGTTCCCCCTTGGAATGATTTGATATACGGCAGGTTTTTTTTCGCAACATTTAACAAAAAGTGAAACTTTTTGCATTAGACAGTCTCAAAAACGGTTAAAAGCAAGAAAAGCAGCCAATATTTGGTTTTCTGTAAAATCCATGAATCATGTGTGCCACTCTGATTTGGTTGAAGCAAAGACATCAGTGAAAATCAAAACTCAAAAAAGAAAAGTAACTTAAAAACAAAACATATATGATGAATCATCTGAGGGAAGGCATGATATAGATGACTACATGTCTTCACAATCATGAAGGACCTCTTAAAGGGAACCTGTCACCTAGAATATGCGTTCTGACCTATCAGCAGGCGCATGTGTGCCCTAATTACACCTCCATACCCATCCCTGTGCTGTAAAATTGTATAATATGAAAGTAATAAAAAACGTTTTATTACCTTCATATTTCCTATGTAAATAGAAGGGTATTTGGTCCTATGGGCGACGCCTTGCCCTATGGACGTCTGCATACTTTCCGTGGTATCACGCCCGTGTGGGCGTGATACCATGGAGTCACATGAGCAACGTCCCTGCAACTCATTTTATCCTGCGCGCACTGCGGCAGGCTTCTTTTCCGGGTGTTCACTCGCCGGCTTCAGACGCGCACTGTGCATACGCAGTGCGCGTCTGAAACTGACAAGGAGAACCCGGAAGAGAAGCCTGCCGCAATGCGCGCAGGATAGAATGAGCGAGGGGGACGTCGCTCATGTGATACCACGGAAAGTATGCAGACGTCCATAGGGCAAGGCGCCAACCATGGGACAAAATACCCTTCTATTTACATAGGAAATATGAAGGTAATAAAATGTTTTTTTATTACTTTAATATTATACAATTTTACAGCACAGGGATGGGTAGGGAGGTCTAATTAGGGCACACATGCGTCTGCTGATAGGTCAGAACGCATATTCTAGGTGACAGGTTCCCTTTAAAATACACTGGGGATCTTTATGTTCCTTGTGAGTTTTATATATATATATATATATATAAAATTAATATATGGAAGTCAATGGGGGACACAAGCATTTTTCCAGATTTCCTGAATTTCCCATTGACCTCCATTATACTTGGGTACTCAATTCGCGACCCATCCGAGCATCAAACTGCTCATTACAAGTACCGAGCACCCGAGCTTGGTAGTGTGTTCACTTATAACTAACTGTCATACATAGCGCCGCACTTAAGGATTACAATGACCATCTATTGTGTACTTGGCTCTCCACCCACAACAGAAGGAGCGAGCATGTGGGATATCAATATGCCCAATTCTTTTAAAGGGAACATTTTATGTAAAAAAATACTAACTTACAGATAAAAGGTTAAACTGCAGCTTTATAGCATTTTAAAGCTGTCCTGGTGCCTGCACTTGAAGCCCGGAAGGTTCCCTTTTAACATACTTGGTGTTTTGCTGACCGCTAGGGTTCCATATTCACTCATATATATGAACGCTCAGCTCGGCAGAGCATTTATGTATTTTTTACTAGGCAAAAAAGGAGAAAGCCGCTGCCAGACACCTCTGAGGGTCACTTATCTCCAAGGAGAACATTGGGCTTTTTGAAATTCATCAGCCCCATTCATATCTCCCCTGACATCGTGTGACAGGAGAGTCAGGAGGCCTCCATACACATCCAGATAGTCATAGAGTTCTAATGTGTATGGGGCCTTCAAAAGCATGGCATTGTTAAGCTGGGTTTACACACTGCAACATCTCAAACGACATCGCTGTAACGTCACCGGTTTTGTGACGCAATAGCGATGTTGTTTGCGATGTTGCAGTGTGTGAAACCTATCAGCGACCCGGCCCCTGCTGTGAAGTTGTAATCGTTACAAATCGTTCAGGACCATTCCTAGGTCCTTTGTTTCCCGCTGTGCAGCATGCATCGCTGGAAAGTTTCAGTGTGTGAAAGACTTTGCAGCGACTTTGTTAGCAACTTCCCTTTCAAAAGGCTGCTTATCAACGTCCCCAACAACCAGCTAGGTCGCTCTGCAGGTCCGGATCGCTGTTGCGTTGTTGGCCAGGTTTGCCTGTTTAACAGCTCACCAGCGACTTAGCAGAGACTTAGGGAGGTCGCTGTTATGTCACAAAACCGGTGACGTTACAGCGATGTCCTTTGCGATGTTGCAGTGTGTAAACCCATCTTAAGGGGTGCTCCTTTAGGCTATGTGCACGCGTTGAGTAATTGGGGAATTGTTTACCTTGGTATTTGTAGCCAAAACCATGAGTAGGGCAATCAGATTCAAAGTATAATTAAAACATGGGCACCACTTCTGTATTTTTTACCCTCTCCTGGTTTTGGCTACAAATACTGAGGTGAAAAAAGTCCCCAAATACTCAACGTGTGTACGTGGTCTTAAATTTCTCATTTTGCTCTTTCCTCTTATCGTAATATTTATGCTATTATTGTGTTGCCATCCTATGAATATATGATGTTTTTACTGTTTTACAAGCTTTCATTACAAATAGCGACAGTGGACAGCGTAAGTACATATACTGTATATATATACCCAGCCATTCTGCATGTGGAGATTTTTATATTGTTATATTATTTTAGTTGTCCGACCTGCACTGGTATAAATGTAATGTAACCTTAAAGGTGATGTGCTGTTTTACATTCATTTTATGCATTCAAATAGAAAATAAAGCAACTTTACAAATAGTCTTAAAAATATCCATATTTTGTATTCTGCTCCTTTGTGAGCTGTAGGCTGATCTTGCAGTCATTTGTAATGGCTCACAATACACATTAAATTTGTCTTAATCTGTTGATTTCTATGATTAGCCAAACAAATAATCATATAATATGTTGGGGTGGGGGGCGCACCTGATTCTCCTCCATAAGTTGATGTAAGGAGAGAGAAGGATTGGGAATACATGATGGCTCTGCCGAGCATTCATGTGTATGGGTGAGTTGGGAGAGATAGTAGTTGGCCGAACGAGCAGTCATCTGACAGCTATCTAATGTGTATTGGCACCTACCTACCCTCCCTATTCTACATACCAACTTACAGACTATGGAGGGGTGAATAATGTGCACAAACCCTTAAAGTTGTACAGCCAGAGCCGTATGCACCCAGCACCAGCTTCCTTACATGTTGGCCCTCTGGGGAGTCTTGATTGACCAAGAGACTACAGGCGGGTGGTACTACATATGCTTTTACATTCTTCACACTATAATCCTCTAAATATATATGTTATCCATATTTGGTCTCTACTGAAACTATTTTAGAGGGCACCACTTCCAGGATTAAATAATCCAACAATAAAAGGATAAGGGATCACCCCAACACACCAAGAAAGGCATAAAGAAAAAGGCAAGGTGGTGTGCAAAATGAGGGATACACCTTTATTACAAATATTGGTCTATATTATAAACAAAGTGGACACAAACACATTAAAATCACTTAAAAAGGCATACAAAGCCTCCAATTTCCTTGTTTAATCCCTGTAACGGACAAACACCCCCCTAGCTGTATACAGAGGTCACAATATACAGGTAAATTTAAACAGGGCTATGTTAATATGTATACAACCAGGAGTTAAGGGTACTTTACATGCTGCGACATCGCTAGCGATCTCGTTAGCGATGTGAAATTCTAGATTGCAAGTGCGATCTTTTGAGATCGCGCATGCGTAAAATGACCTATGTGCGACCTCGAAAGATCGCACTTGTGATCTAGAATTTCACATCGCTAACGAGATCGCTAGCAATGTCGCAGCATGTAAAGTACCCTTAACTCAATAGTAACTGGATCATAGGCATGAGTATAAATTTTACATCGAACATGGATACATAGAGAAATAACAATTACCACATACCCATAGATCATTAGCAGCACATATAAATAACAATCATATATGCAATCCAGATAATAGAGAGATCCCTGAAACAAAGCCCAGATACTACCAGCCTTAGCTGGATTTACCAGATAGTGGGATCCATAGCAACAAATAGCCAGGGTGGGATTGCACGTTCCCCACGCGTATCGCTTTCACATGTGACTCATGCCTATGATCCAGTTATTATTGAGTAACTCCTGGTTGTATACATATTAACATAGCCCTGTTTTAAATTTACCTGTATATTGTGACCTCTGTATACAGCCAGGGGGGTGTTTGTCCCTTACAGGGATCAAACAAGGAAATTGGAGGCTTTTTATGCCTTTTTAAGTGATTTTAATGTGTTTGTGTCCACTTTGTTTATAATAAAGACCAATATTTGTACTTAAAGGTGTATCCCTCATTTTGCACACCACCTTGCCTTTTTCTTTATGCCATATTGGGTCTCTATTTCTATAAAATTTTCTGTAGCCCCTCATGAACAGTCACATTTATAGAGTACCGTATATTCTTTTGTTTGCCTGTGTAGTTACTTATGTGTTGTTTCTTCCTCTATTGTAGTATAACCTGGGGTTGACCACCTTTCCTGAGCTTTTCCTACTAAACAACATGGATAATGAAGACCGGCCCTCCTCCCGGTGATGATGGGAATTACATGGCATACTCACCCCGACTCTGAAGATCCTTCACCTCCTCTAGATACACAGTCTAGGAGAACTCAGCCAATATGAGGTGCCATGTCAAGTCTTAGGTACTAAAAGAACATAATACTGAAGATGACCATCAACGGATGATATTTATTATATTTTTTAGCACTTTCTTAATGATCAGAGTCATATCCGGCAATGTCTTGTCATATTGGCTCTATTCTGAGAGAAGAGATTTGCCTTTATCCATTCATACAGAGGACAGAGACAGAAAATATCAGTAATCTTGTGTAGATTAGCAAGAAGGGCTATGGCACTACTGAGGCTTTAATTGTTTTTACCATGTTAGTGAATAGTAGTTATTACTGTGATCAGCACAAATTGAGACAGGGTAGAAGAAACTGATAAATGAAGGTGTGTTACTCAGCACGGTCAGATTTCACATGACAATCTGCATGTGAAGATTGATGTAAGGAAAAACCATCACTTGATTGGTTGTCAGAAGCAATAATGTTTTTACTGTATACACGTATATAATGGAAATGGTCATCAGATGGCACGGGAGGCTGTTTGTCCGTCACCCATCGTATTCTTAACAGATTTACTGTTTCATGTTAACTCCTGAAATATACTTTCCATGTCAGCGATGCAAAAAAAAAATCAATACACCATTCAGGATTCTTTTTTTTTTTTTTACTTTTAATTTTACTACAGATTTTTAGCTTTTAAACGACAACATAAAAAACTGGAAAACAAGTCAACATTCAAGAAGTCAAAAAAGAAACATCAAAACTAAAGCAGTTTATGTGGATTATATGGGCATGGGAGTAAAGATGCGGCCCATGTCTTATAAATGTTGCAAGGACAGGGGAAGAGACACCAAATAATGGTGCTGCCTTTGTGGGATTTTTTAAAACTGTGCCTTGTAATCATCTATATGTGTTATGACCGGTAAATGTGAAAAGTCCGATGTTAAATTTTGATTGAATCATGTCTTTCTATGAAAGGAGTGATTCTGTGATTTGGAGTCAGGTCACTGTACTGTAATGTAACGCTATGTGCACACACTGCAGTTTTGGTTTCTCCAGCGAAAAACGCACCTCTGGCCGAAAAAACGCATAAAAAAGCGCATGCGTTTTCGCCGCATTTTTGCCTTTGTTTTTTTGTAACATTGCCAGTGGCAAATCGCAGGGAAAAACGCAGGAAAGAAAAGACCAAAAGGATGTAGTATCAGGGGTATCAACTATTAAACCAAACAAAAATACCTAATAAAATTGTATACTTTATTTCTATATCAATTAAAAGGTAATATTCATACAAACAGAAACACACGATGTGAATAAAGTGTTAGATACACTGGATGGAAAGTGTAAGGGTAATTGTATCTAGGGGCTGCGCAGATTAATAGTAAATAAACCTAATAGATTCAGAAGCTGGACCCTAGGGGATATGACTCGCCCTTAATTGGTCCCTGCCTAGCAATGGGGCTTTAAGCACCCTAACTTTCTTGGTGCCCCCACTCCACGGCGGCTGCCCCTATTGTATCCCTTACTAACTTGTAGATAACCATCACCAAATTACCATAATAAAGTGCTAAGTGCAAAACCACATATACACATACAACAGACACAGATTAATAGAGGGGTTGCTACCCAAAGGAGTCAACTGCAACAAATATTTACACTAAGTGACACCTTAGGGTTACCCAGGACTGGTATCGCCAGTAAATCACTGGATCCATTGAAATTGAACAACATGAGATCGAGGCACTCTAGATTGTCGCTCATTAAATTCACTTACAAAGAAAGATGCAAAATAAGATACAGCTCATTGGTTGAATGTCTACAATCCAGGGATTACAGTTCACATATACAAGATAAAGCACCATACTCCATTATTCCAAGGATAACATGTCCCCAGAAACATCCCTAGAAAGAGGCATGAATCCTATCAGGTGACTATAAATAAGTGGGTGGCAAAAAGAAGTACACCCAGTGGATACTTTACGATTTGTTGGTAGCGCCTCCAGGCCTTCTGTCGAGCCATGCATGTCAGCAAAGAATGACAATTCATGTCAGCAACGCTCAGTTGTGTCTTTGACCTCGCCCTTCGCCCAATGCGTTTCCCCCCATTTGTGCCTGGGGTTCATCAGGGGATCAAAGCTGACAACAGGGGAGAAAGTCACATCCCCGTCGTCCTTTCCAAACAGTTCATGAAATATATACCCGGTATCAATACACCGTGGGGTATAGCATGTGGATCACAGAAGCTCATAGCCAGGTGTGAAAAAACGCAGGAAAGAAGTGACATGCTGCTTCTTTTTTCTGCAACCAAAACTGCAGGCAAAAACGTGCAACGTGCGCACAAGCCTTTCAGATTTCTCATAGACTTTGCTGGGGAAGGAAATGCATGCAGTTTAGGACTACAAACTGCACCCCAAAAAAAAAGCAGCGTGCGCACAAGGCCTAAGGCTGATTGTGCGTTCTTAGGGCAGAATGCTGTTTAGATCCAGTTATGCTTGAAGTCACATCTGTCTGCAGTGTTATGCCGAGATGCAATACCTCTAAGTGCAAACTAGAAGTATATATAAAGGCATATTTCAGGTTTTTATTTAACATTTTCAATAAACATGGATTTCAAATTCTGCTCATATATATTACCTATGCCAATGTGTATGTCTGCACATGATTATTATATACACACATACATATATACACACACCTATATTTTGTTTAATGGAAATCAATCAGTAATTTTACTTACAGAACAATCCCTTAGAATAATATCACCCAGAGATAGGCAACCATGATATATTTATAGATAATGTAGTTTAGAGCTTCTGAGAGAGTGTGGATGCCAAGGAATTCAGTTATACCAGGGAGAAATAAGTTTGACCGTATTATATTTCTTCAATACTCCCTCCTATTTACGGAAAGTCATGCTATCTATCAGTGGTCCCCAACCTCTCTTAGGCTGGTTTCAGACGTCCGTGTTTCAGGTACGTGTGACATCCGTTTTTAACACGAATGCCACACGTACCCATGTTATTATTTGCTGTTACGCACACATCCGTATTTGCACACGGACCGTGTGACCTCTCATGACCCCGCACGCACACATGCAGACATGTCCATTCTTTCTCCGGCAGCACGGGTGTCACGCGGATCGCACACTGATGTGATCCGTGTGACATCAGTGTGACACGTACCGGAGAAAACACGGGTCTTTTAAATAAAAAGATTTTCTATATTTACCTCTCTCCAGCGATGCTGTCTCCAGCTCTGCTGCCTCCCGCTCCTGACCCCCGCTCATTATACTCACTGAATATTCAGTGCACTGAGGAGCTGGAAGCCGGAGCAACGCTGGAGACTTCAGTGCCGGAGACTACATCGCTGGGTGAGTATACAGCAGAGTGTGTGTCTGCTATGTGTGTATACATATGTTTTTATATCTGCTCAGTGCATACGTGCGTGTGCGTGCGGGGTGAGAACCTGGAAGCCGGAGCATCACGGGGAAAGCATTGGGGACTCATCACAGTTCCCAATGAACTCTGATGAACCCATGAAGTTGTATCGTGGATGTTTCAGGGGTCATCAGTAATTTGGGAATTGGGAACTCCAATGACCTCCTAGATGTCACTGTGCTTGCAGAATACTCACCTGTCCTCGCGGTGCTTTCCTCGGCGGTGCTGTACTCAGTGCTGATCCGGCTTCCAGGTCCTAAGTGTGGTGAATAAGCAATGAATATAATGAGCAGCGGTCAGGAGCGGGAAGCAGCAGAGCCGGAGACAGCAGGTAAATATGGAAAAATCTTTTTATTTCACAGACCCCTGTTTTCTCTGGTACCTGTCACACGTATGCAAACACGGATGTCACACGCATGACCATAACCATGCGTGTGACTGGTACCTGATTAAACACGGACGTCTGAAACCGGCCTTATCCTAAGAGCCATATTCGGCTCTCACAGATGGTCACAAGAGACATCCAGAAGCCTCTGAGTAGTGAGATCCAGTTCCATCCAATTTCAAGCACCCCTCTATCTGGCACTACCATCCTATCTCTATCTAAGCATATTTGCCTCTCCACCCCCATGGCCAGTGAATGTGGATTCAGATGTGGATTTCTGAATTGGGCTATTTTAAAGCGTTACCATTTGGAGACCTGTTCTTCATAAATGATTGCAAGACTTGGGGCTAATGATGTACCAAGCTGGCAAACAGCTCGCGAGCCACATATCACAGGCTCACGAGTTACATGAGGCTCCAGAGTCACTGGTTGGGGACCCCTGCTGTATATGATAGTAGCTGTAGTATCCGGCCTTGCCCAGGATAGTAACTAAGTTTTCCTTTCCCTCTCTTTTTTTCTTTTATAACGATAAAACCAAACAGGAATATCTATTTATATAGATGAATCTACAATGAATATTTTACTTTGTACCTTCACGTTTCAAATGCTACGATCTTCCTACAGAGATCATGTACGGTACATCAATGGACCACAATATACCATTTTTATCATGCAGCTGTGCAGCAATTGAGAAGGAATCAAAATTAGAATTCTCTCCATATGGCTTGATCAGCATTTTTCGATTATCCATATGGCGCAGCTCACACCGATATCATGGCTTCCATTTTTTTAAATGAACTATGATGGATACGGTGGTGTTTATTTAACCTCATAACGACGGCCGTACGACTTAAAGCGGCGGCAAAACAGGGTACTTATTCTGTTCCGCCGCTTTAAAGCGGCGGCCCGAAAAAACCCTGTAGCGCCCCCCAGCGACCGAAAATCTCGGGGGTTTCAGCTACCGGGGGTAGCTGAGACCCCCCAGATTATGAATCGGGGTGTTTTTTCTGGACCCCGTCAATGCGATCGCCGGTATACACCGTATACCTGCGACAACATTAAAAAAAAAAAAAATGGCCGGTAAAATTGATTTATTTCTCATCTGACGTGATCAAACATGTCAGATGAGAAATAAATATGAGCCCTTAGTGCCCCAAAAGCCCCCGGTACCGGAGAAATCTATCCAACACCCCCCCCCTCCGGAAAATCCAAGATGGCGCCGACGCGCGCTGAAAACCCCCGCCGCCGCCGGCTCTGCATTCATTTCCCTCCGATCTGAAATGATCAAACATTTCAGATCGGAGGGAAATGTCCTCCCCCTGACCCCTCCTCCGGTACACCGGAGATATCTGGTCCCCGGAGCCCCCTCCGGTTCTCCAGAGCCGCCTCCCCCCTCCCCCCTCCGGAGCGTGGAAGATGGCGGCCGCATTCATCCTGCTCTTTCTGCCGCATGTGACACGTCACATGTGGCAGAAAGTTGTCCCCAGGTCCCCCCGTCACCCCCCCCCAGCCCCCGGTTTTACGTTACCTGGCTGCTGGTGCTCCGGCCCCACGATCACGCCGCCTCCTTCTTGAAAGCTGGCGGCGCATGCGCAGACAGCGGCTGTCAGCTGGATCCCTGCAAGCAGGGACGCTGACGTCGCTACTGCACAGGCTGCTCCACTGTGGACCGGGGGAGGGTGAGTGCGGTAATCTGCAGCCACACTCCTCACATGGAGAGACTGCTGTTCTAGAAAATGGGGGGTACGTTCTGTGAGCGTGCCCCTCATATTCTAGAATGAGGTTACTGCAGGTCACTCTGCCCTAGGTTGGACCGGGGCAGTGTGAGTGCAGTATTCTCAGATTACTGCACCCACACTGCTCATGGAGAGCTTGCTCTTCCAGAAAATGGGGGATACGTTCCCTGAACGTGCCCCAAATATTCTAGAAGATCCAGAGTCGGCGTGGGACCTCCAAAATGGATTACAGCGACCGAAATTTATTTATTTTCAATAAATTGGTAAAAGAGGAATGTTTCGGGGAGTTTTTTTTTCAAATAATTTTTTTTTTGTCTTTATTTTTTTCTATTACTTGACTGGGTTAGTAATGTCGGGTATCTGTTTAGATGCCGTGACATCACTAACCCCAGGGCTTGATGCCAGGTGACATTACAGCTGGTATCAACCCCGTATATTACCCCGTCTGCCACCGCACCAGGGCGCGGGATGAGCTGGAGCGAAGCGCCAGGATTGGCGCATCTAATGGATGCGCCACTTCTGGGGCGGCTGCGGCCTGCTATTTTTAGGCTGGGAAGAGTCCAATAACCATGGCTCTTCCCACCCTGAGAATACCAGACCCCAGCTGTCCGCTTCACCTTGGCTGGTGATCTAATTTGGGGGGGACCCCACGTTTTTTTTTTTTTTAAAAAACCTCCTGGGGAGCCCTCCAAATTGATCACCAGCCAAGGTGAAGCTGTCAGCTGTGGTTTCCAGGCTACAGCTGTCTGCTTTACCCTAGCTGGCTATCAAAAATAAGGGGGACCCCACGTCGTTTATTTTAATTATTAATTTTTTGGGGGGCTAAATACAAGGCTAGGCACCCTTTAGTGCCACATGAAAGGCACTAAAGGGCGCCAGCTTAGAATATGCAGGGGGTGGGACGTTATATTTGTTTGACATCTATCCATTCATCCATTGTAGCATTTTAGGCTGTGTGCCCACAATAGGGGTTTGCAGCGTTTTGGGCGCAGAGTGTGTCCATAGTGTTTTCCCTGCGTCCATAGCGCTGCGTTGTGCAGTAGAAGCACAGTGGAAGGATTTTTAGAAATCCCGTGCCCAATGTGCTTCTTTTCTCCGCAGCATACACTGACGTGTGGCGCAGCTTCCCGAGCCTCAGCATGTCAATTTATGCTTCGGAGATGAGTGTTCTCTGCAGGTAGCATAGAGCTCCACAGCGGCCTGAACCCAAATCGTGGGCATGGGCAGCTGCGTTCTCCCGTGGACAACACTCACATCTCTGCAGGAAGGCTGACACTGTATACTAGACGCCGTGTCGCTGGATCATGGCCACATAGCCTAAAAGTGAGACATTTGTTGCTACAGCAACATTTTTGTGAAGTACCTGTGGATTCAAAATGCTTACTATACTCCTGAATAAAATCCAGTTTCCAAAATGGAGTCACTTGTGGGGGGTTTCTAATGTATAGGTACCCAAGGGGCCCTGCAAATGTGACATGGTGCCCGCAATTTATCTCAACTTTTCCAGAATTCAAATGGTACTCCTTCCATTCCAAGCCCTCCCATTTATCCAAACAGAGGTTTTTGGCCACATGTGGGGTATCCCTGTGCTCATAAGACATTGAATAACAACCTGTTGGGTCCACGGTTTGTTGTTGTCTCTTGAAAAAGTGAGAAATTTGATGCTGAAGCAACATTTTTGTGAAAAAAAATGAAAATTTTCAATATGGCAACCTAAGCTTATCAAATTCTGTGAAGTATTCGTGGATTCAAACTGCTCACTATACACCTAGATAAAAGCCTTGAGGTGTCTTGTTTCCAGAATGGAGTCACTTGTGGGGGACCGCCACTGTTTAGGCACCTCAGGGGCTCTCCAAATGCAACCTGGCGTCCGCTATTGATTCCAGCCAATTTTGCAGTCAAATGGCACTCCTTCCCTTCCGAGCCCTGCCATGCGCCCAAACAGTTGATTTCCACCACATATAAGGTATTGCCAAACTCAGGAGAAATTGCACAATAAATTTTATGCTGAATTTTTTCCATTTACTCTTGTAAAAAAAAAAGCTACCTGGTTGAAATAACAATTTTGTGGTAAAATTTTTTTTTTTTTTTCATGGCTCAACGTTATAAAATTCTGTGAAGCACCTGGGGGTTCAGGGTACTCACCAAACATCTAGATAAATTCCTTGAGGGGCCTAGTTTCCAAAATGGGGTCACTTGTGCGGGGTTTCTGCTGTTTAGGTACCTTAGGGGTCGGTCCTCCAAATGTGACATGGTGCCCGCAATCTTTTTCAGCCAAATTTCCTTTCCAAAATTCAAATATTGCTCCTTTCGTTCCAAGCCCTCCCATTTGTCCAAACAAAGGTTTCAGACCACATGTGAGGTATCACCGCGCTCATAAAAAAGTGGTTAACAAACCTTGAGGTCAAATTTTTGGAATTACCTCTTGAAAAAGTGAGAAAATTGATGCTAAAGCAACATTTTTGAGAAAATTATTAAAATTTTCAATATGACAACGTAACGTTAACAAAATCTGTGAAGTACCTGTGGATCTAAAATGCTCACTATACCCCTAGATAGAAGCCTTGAGGGGTCTAGTTTCCAAAATGGTGTCACTTGTGAGGGATTTCTTCTGTTTAGGTACCTTAGCGGACCTGTAAATGCAACATGGTGCCCGCAATCTATTTCAGCCAAATTTGCTTTCCAAAATTCAAATATTGCTCCTTCTGTTCCGAGCCCTCCAATTTGTCCAAACAGAGGTTTCTGACCACATGTGGGGTATCGGCGCACTCATAAGAAAGTGGTGAACAAGTTTTGGGGTCCATTTTGTTGTGTTATTTCTTCTAAAAGTGAATAAATTTGGGTTAGAGCAACATTTTTAGGTAAAATTTAATTTTTGCTTTTTTTCATTCCACATTGCTTTTGTTCATGTGAAGCACCTGGAGGGTTAATAAACTTCTTGAATGTGGTTTTGAGTACTTTGGGGGGTGCAGTTTTTATAATGGTGTCACTTTTGGGTATTTTCTGTCATCTAGGCCTATTGAAGTCACTTTAAATGTGATGTGGTCCCTAAAAAAATGGTTTTGTAAATTTTGATGTAAAAATGAGAAATTGCTGATAAACTTTGAACCCCTCTAACTTTCTAACAAAAAAAAATTTTGTTTCCAAAATTGTGCTGATGTAAAGTAGACATGTGGGAAATGTTATTTATTAACTATTTTGTGTCACAGAAATCTCTGGTTTAACGGTATAAAAATTCAAAAGTTGAAAATTGCTAAATTTTCAAAATTTTTGCCAATATTCAATTTTTTTCATAAATAAACGCAAAAAATATTGTCCTAAATTTGGTACTAACATGAAGTCCAATATGTGACGAAAAAACAATCTCAGAATCACCGGGATCCGTTGAAGCGTTCCAGAGTTATAACCTCATGAAGTGACACTGGTCAGAATTGCAAAATTTGGTCTGGTCATTAAGGTGAAAATTAGCTCCGTCACTAAAGGGTTAATAGATCTATAATAGGTCTGCCAGATTCCTTTTTTTAATATTTGAATAAAGAAGCCATTTGTACCATCACTGAATGACCGAACAGTATGAACAAACACAATTATGTAAATAATTATGCAGGACAGCTTATATGATACACATTAAGGCTATGTGCCCACGTGTGTGCGCTCTGCACCGCAGCATAAAGTCACTGTATGTCAGCTTCAGAGCGCAGCTGAAAAGCTCCATTCTGAAACTTTGGTGACTGCAGAATTCATGCGCTCTGGATACTGCCTCTCCCTATAGACAGAATGGAGACCGCATGCAAAGCACACAAAAGAAGCGACATGTTGCTTTTTTAGAACGCAGCGATTTGGTAGCATGCAAATCACTGCGTTCTAAAATGCAACGTGGGCATGGATTATGCACAATCTTCATAGATTGTGCTAGGGACGTAGGACGTATGCAGTTAGGCTGCAGTACAATACGCAGCGTAACCGTATGCAAATACGCAACGTGGGCACATAGCCTAAAATGTGTAAGTTGTTTGTGCATTCGCTGAATTTAGAGTTTCTTGCATTTCATTGCTAAGGTCAGATTCACTCTTCCATGTAACAGATGTAGCACAGGTGTCATCAGTGTGCTGACCTTTCAGAACATGGACCTGTTCATTGAAATACAGTATATGAATTTTGTCTGTGAATTGGACCAAACTGATGTGCTTCTTTTTTTTTGTGGACCATCAGTCCATAAAAAAGGACAATGTGAAAACAGACTAAAGAACAATTTGCCTATTTGCGGTTAAAAATGTAATGAGAATAATAATAATAAAAAAAAATGTGGATAGCACATGTACAATAAAACGATGTGTGAATGGGGCCAAACGTAATTTATGTCTGTTTACTCACTGTGGCATAGAAAATAATAATTTGGCCATCTCTATAGTGTTAAAAGATTTATTTATAAAAAGTAAAAAATATTTTATATAATAATGCATATTATGTATACACACACACACAGTACAGACCAAAAGTTTGGACAAACCTTCTCATCTCTGGAACAACTGTTAAGAGGAGACTTTGTGCAGCAGGCCTTCATGGTAAAATAGCTGCTAGGAAACCACTGCTAAGGACAGGCAACAAGCAGAAGAGACTTGTTTGGGCTAAAGAACACAAGGAATGGACATTAGACCAGTGGAAGTCTGTGCTTTGGTCTGTTGAGTCCAAATTTGAGATCTTTGGATCCAACCTCCGTGTCTTTGTAGAAAAGGTGAACGGATGGACTCTACATGGCTGGTTCCCACCGTGAAGCATGGAGGAGGAGGTGTGATGGTCTGGGGGCGCGCTTTGCTGGTGACACTGTTGGGGATTTATTCAAAATTGAAGGCATACAGAACCAGCATGCCTACCACAGCATCTTGCAGCAGCGTGCTATTCCATCCAGTTTGCGTTTAGTTGGACCATCATTTATTTTTCAACAGGACAATGGCCCCAAATACACCTCCAGGCTGTGTAAGGGCTATTTGACTAAGAAGGAGAGTGATGGGGTGCTACGCCAGATGACCTGGTCTCCACAGTCACCAGACCTGAGCCCAATCGAGATGGTTTGGGGTGAGCTGCACCGCAGATTGAAGGCAAAAGAGCCAACAAGTGCTAAGCATCTCTGGGAACGCCTTCAAGACTGTTGGATAATGCCTAGAGTGTGCAAAGTAGTAATGAAAGCTAAAGGTGGCTACTTTGAAGAACCTAGAATATAAGACATATTTTCAGTTGTTTCACACTTTAAGTATTTCATTCCACATGTTTTAATTCATAGTTTTGATGCCTTCAATGTGAATCTACAATTTTCAGAGTCCTGAAAATAAAGGAGACTCTTTGAATGAGGTGTGTCCAAACTTTTGGTCTGTACTGTGTGTGTGTGTGTGTGTGTGTGTGTGTGTGTGTGTGTGTGTGTGTGTGTGTGTGTGTGTGTGTGTGTGTGTGTGTGTGTGTATATATATATATATATATATATATATATATATATATATATATATATATATATATATATATATATATATATATATATATATATATATACACACACACTATATACATACACATGCACTGTACAATATATTAGATAGTTAGAGAAATAGTACATCCCACAGGTCTCATGTCCATCGTGTATTAGAAGAGAGGATAGCAAGGTGTGATCCCAGTATTATATAGTAAAATCTTACAGCTTACAGAAGGAATAACAGAGCAGTGAGCCTAATATTAGTATAGGATGATCATCACCTCTTATCTAGACTAGTGTAACATGTTCTTCCTACATGTAGCTACTTGGATGACGCTGGTGATGACATTCACAGCACCGCTCATAATCTCGCGCCTGCGCAATAACAACACCGGCGCTAGCGATTTGAAAACAGTGCTTAGTCCCGCGATAGTGCCACTGCGCATGCGCGAGACTTCAGGATCACTGCGGAACATGAGGGTGGCGGCCTCATCTATGTAAATGAAGACTGGGGGACGGCGAACAGCGGCAGGAGGGGGAATAACTGACGAAATACAGCCCGCCCACGGGGGCAGCAAACCTTACAATAGCAAAAGGTAATATTTTATAAGTTATTTAGGTCTGAAAGGGGGGCCAGTAGCAAGATGAGCCTTTATAGAATGCAGCCCAGGAGCTGCAGAAGGGGATTCTTTTAGTTTAATAGCGAAAATTCTGATGACAAGTTCCCTTTAAGAAGTGACGACATATACAATTATCAATATAAATAACAAAGCAAGTCTGTATGACAAAGGGCAAGATTGAAAGCCACAAGTCAACAAAATTAGAAACCGTTTGGGAATAAAATTGAGAAGTGAGTTTTTTGGGTTTTTTTTTGTTAGAAATACCTGAAGAAAATTAAGTGCACTTGAACCATCTGACCACAAATTACGTTAGACACAAGTCCTGCTAAGTCTCTAATAAATAATTTAGTTAAGGGCTGTCCTGTGTGTTGTAGGCTTCTTTCCGGTTTCCCAATCAACTTTATAATGGACCCTTTGGCTCCGCTTACTATTTCAGTAAATACTGGCTCATCAAATAATTCTACATTTCTAAATCTTTGTATTGCTCAGTTCCTTTATTATCTCTCCAAGAAAACAATACATAGACTGACAATTGGGTGTTAGCACATTGTCCAATCAGTGCCAGACAATGCAGGACACGCTTTTTGTTATGACGCCTAGTTGTCAATTTATTCATAAATATTCAGGAGGAACAATGGCGAAACAAAGCAGAGTTGTTATGTCATAGGGAATACAAGTATATCCTTAAACAGATGATGTGGGAGCCAACAGAACTTTTTTGATAGGTAAAGAATACAATATTGACAAATGCATGGAGAAACTTAAAAGGAACCCGTCACAGATTTGGCGACTATAAGCTGCAGCCACCACCAGTGGGCTCTTATATATAGCATTCAAGAATACTGCATATAGGAACCCAGGTGGCTGTATTATGTAAAAAACACTTAACATTCACCATGGGGGCGGTCCGGTCCAATGAGTGTCGCTGCTCTCCGGTTTGGCACCTCTCTGCTTGTGATCTGTCCTCTTTCTATCCAACCAAGGCCGGCATTGCGGTCCTGAGCAGGCGCACTTTGATCTGCCCTGCTGTACTGTTATGCGCAGGCGTGAGGAAAGGTTAAAGATCTCCCGCTCATGGGCACTACAATATTTTTGATTTGCCATGAGCAGGGCAGATCAGATCAAAGTGCGCCTCTGCAGGACCTAAAAGACTGTTAGTGTGGATGATGTAGGAGGCATCATGCACATGGGCCTCAGAAGGAGGACGGTGATCGCCGCATAGTGGAGAGCAGCGACACACATCGGACCGAACCGCCCCCTTGGTGAGTATAATAAAAGTGTTATTTACGTTCTACACAGGAGCCTGGGCTCGTATATACAGTATTCTGGAATACTGTATATAAGGCTCACTGGTAGTGGCCGCAGCTCATGAAGGAAAAATTTTGTGACAGGTTCCCTTTAAGAGTTTTTTCAAGGTGGTGTCAAGCATGTGTTTCCAGACAAGCAGTTTAAGGGTACAGTTCCACTTGCACATAGCTTCCGATGCGAGAGCAACACAAGCGATATGCTAATGTCCCTCAGCTGCGAGCGTCATGCGACTATGATGCGATCCTATCATATCTGCGGAGAAGAGGTAGGCAGCACTTTCTCCCCATATCCTCCGCTGCCTGTCTCTGCGTACATCGCACTGCAGTTGTTTGACATGCAAGTGCAGTGCGATGTTTCACATGCATCCATAGACTTGTATGGGGGTGTGTAAGCCGAGAATCGCTGCCAAACGCAGCATGCTGCGATTCATTTCTCAGGCCAATATGGCATGAGAACTCAATCGCAGATGGACACTGACCCATAGTTTTGCACTGGTGCGAGGGCAGTCCGATGTTTGAATCTGATTGCACTTGTCCGTGCAAAGCGCAAGTGGAACCGAACCCTTAGGGTAATTTCCTAGAAGGGTCTGTTTCAAAACATGTAAGAATTATTGTGGAGGAGAGTATATGCAGTTTTGCTATAGATTATAATCAGTTTCTAAACCACGTTCCAATGTCGTCACGGCTCAAAGCAGCAATCGTACAGATGTATTAAAAGGATAGATATGAGGAGCTGTGATACAGTGAAGGATTGGGTCTTAACAGTTAAGAGCACATTTAATGGTCAACATTAACGACATTGCAGCTAAGATTTTTGCACTTTTAAAAAGAAATCCAATATCATTTTTGGGAAATAAGAAAAATAAAATCTGTCCTCAAAAGAAGTGTTTAGTATCATGTTGTATCATTCTATGTTGTTAGCCATTTTTTATTATCCACTAGAGGAAATAGTGGGCTGTCAATGTGCCTTTCATATATTGGCTTAAAATGAAATTCTGTTTAATGAATTAAAGTATTATTAATAAAAGTGACTGAAGAAATTAAGTTGGTGTTTTGTGCTGGTTTTCTCACAAATCCATGATAGATTCAGTAGATAAAAGATTGCAACCACATCATATGTTCTAATGGGATATTTAATAAGTGCACAAATCAAACAATACAAGAAAACAACCACAAAGAGTATTCCAGGTATTAAAGCTCAGTCATCATTAAATTGTAATGCCAAGGCTAAAGCAGAAATCTATACAATATTGTACAGTCCTAGAGCCAGTTATTCATATGCAGGAGTCAGGTGAAGCTAGAAACTGCATATGTGACATAATACATTCTTAAACTACCGTAGATTTCCTGTCCCCCCCCCCCCCCCACCCCGATGGTGCGGCCATTGTCTAGCTCTGTTATGGAGTATAGGCAAACAATCTGCAATCTGTATTCCCGTAGATATTCGCTATAAGTACTTGGCATGTGACTACTGACTCAGTGCAATTTGTATAATTCTAATGCAAACTGTAAAATGTCACTTTTCATTGGGCTGTTCTTATGGCTCATTCATAAAGGAATGTAATTATAGAGCCGCACAACCTCTGTGTGTAGAGAGGCTCATTTGAGTGTCGTTTATATACAGATGATGTTCTACCATACAAGCAGGCACTGATGGGCTGCAGCTTTCACAATTCTGTCAAACAAAACTTACATCTGAAGGCTGCAGCCAATCAGTGGCCTGACTGGCTGCAGCGCTGTCGCAAAACATCACATAATTCACCGGGAGATATAATGGCACCAGGACCAGGTGAAGAGTTTTGGGGGTTTTTTTTACAAATTTTATTAGAGAGCAGCATAACATTTTAAAAAAAAAAAAAAAGGGGGTCGTTCACTATTGAGCAACCCCTATTAAAAAGGAATCTGTCACCAGGTTTTGGCCTCCTAATCTGAGAGCAGCATAATATAGGGACGCCAATCTTGATTCCAGTGATGTGTGACAGGGCTGCTTAGTGTAGTTTTGATAAAATCACTGGTCAATGAACAGTAGATTAGAGGACTACTTGGCATGCTTCAGGTAGTCCAGCATATTCATGAGCTCTGTATAACTGCTAGATCTGCAGTAGAGAAAACAAACAGCTCTGTAAGTGACACATCGCCAGAATCTGGGTCTCTGTCCCTACATTATGCTGCATTCAGATGGGGGAGCAAAAACCTGGTGACCGGTTCCCTTTCAATGTACTCTGCTTGGAACAGTCAAACTTTTTGTCCATGAACCCTCAATCCTCAGCCATGTTTAGTGGGGTCCGGAATGTTTAGATGATCTTTATCAGTGTGAAAAACTATTCGCGATATAAAACAGATGTCTGTGTATGCTTCAGTCATAACAGGTGCAAACTACCTTTAGTGACCCCTAAAATATCTGCCCATTACTACATCAGTGCTGTCCCGGCCTTTATCCTGGGGGTCTGCTGCATCCTGTAGTATAATGGTTTTGTGATCCGGTGTTGGTAAGTAAAGTGTTGTTTTTTAGGTGATGTTTTATGAAATGTATGTGCTTTTTTGAGCCATTGTGGAAAACCTTCCTGAAGTCTGACATTTTTTAAATGTAACATCTGATATTACACATCAATGTATAACAGGTCTGTACTGTAGCCACCGGGCAACGATCCCATTCACACGTGCAGCCGACATTCATTCAGTGGAATATTACAATGCCCGTCCTTCACATAAACAAGTCGTAAGCTTGACACAGATATAAAAATATATTATACTGAAAAATGTAGGAACTCTGACGACCAGCACTGGCATTTATTGGCATGTACTTTACACAATTAAACCATTCAGTGCATTTTCTTAAACAGTATAATTTACTAAGAAACTATGAAAGTAATTTATAGAAAGAGAATTCACTTTGCATTAAATATCACCCCCTGGCATGAATCTGAAACAGTGGAAAGGAATTTCCATTACACCGTGGGCAGGTGATGTATAATACACACATAGAACAAGGAGACATTTTACTAGAGTATCACAGCTTAGTGCACTGCCCAACACTAATGGATATAATCTTTATATATCCGATGATGTAGGTCGGTGCATTCAATGTTTGAAGAAAGCCATAGTAAGCAAAACTCTCTTGACCCCAGCATGACAGCATATATTTCTATTCATCTGACCCGCTCAGGTTAGGAGAGCCGCCGGCCAGTTCATGCATTGCGTTGCGATCCTCAGACGACTCATACGGCTGTGTGACTGTGCCCTTAAGCGGACTTTACACCCTACAATTTATCTAATGATGTGTCGGCGGGGTCACGTTGTAAGTGACACACATCCAGCATCGTTAGTTACATTGTAGCGTGCGATACCTCCATGCGATTGCGATTGAACATTAAAACGTTGAACGCATGCACGTCATTCAAGTACTAAAAATTGAACGTCAGGTTGTTCAATGTTCCCGAGGCAGCACACATCGCTGTGTGTGACACCCCGGGAACGATGAACATCTCCTTACCTGCGTCCCGCGCCTCCCACCGGCAATGCGGAAGAAAGGAGGTGGGCGGGATGTTTACGTCCCACTCATCTCCGCCCCTCCGCTTCTATTGGCCAGCTGCCGCGTGACGTCGCTGTGACGCCGAACGTCCCTCCCACTCCAGAAAGTGGATGTTCGCCGCCCACATCGAGGTCGTATGGAAGGTAAGTACGTGTGACGGGAAATAATTGTTTGAGCGATACGGTCAACAAATTGAACGTGCCGCACATACGATGGGGGTGGGTCACATCGCATACGATATCGTATGCGAAATTGTAAGGTGTTAAGCAGCCTTTAGACTTTTATAAAGAGGCACTGAGGACTCTCAGTAAATGAAAGTGACCAAACTTGGCAAAGCTCGGAACGGAGTCTGAATTATTATATAGTACAGGCAAAATGATATATGTTTGAAGGCCATATATTTATTAGGTCTCTAATTGTAAGCTTTCATTTATTTCTCTGCTGATGTGCTGCACCACCCTCCCCTACTAATACTGGAAATATTTAGTTTTCCTATGAAATTGAAATTCCAGTCAAACTGCATCTAGAAGTGTAAAAACAAATGATTTACTGGTACATAATCACAGTCAATAAAACCACAAAAATGTGTTATTATATCAAAGTTAAGGAAATTTATCTAGTGACAAAACAGAATACTGATAAGCTTATCCAGAACTCGAGGTCGAACAGCCGAAAGGTCTACGATGACACTTGTGTTCCCGGCAGCCTTTGAATCTATGTCGTATCTCATTTTTCAGAAGTATTTTCAAATTGAGGCTTGATGTATTCCTTGTACATGGAATATATTACACCTAAATAAGAAAAGAAAAAAGGGTTATCTGTTTCTTTTTCAGTGTCCTTCAGCATCACTCACATCTGTTAAAAAAACCCTGAAAAGTAGTAGTTTAGTGTTAGTGCTAGTTATGGCTATGTCACTGACGGATAGGTTGACAGTAAAAACAAAAAAATAAAAAAAAATAAATTTAAAAATCAGGATGTGAGGCTTACGATACAGTTATCCGATCTAGGTTCACACCAGTGTTTTACGTTCCGTTTTAAGAGCTATAGAAAACATATGTACCCAACCTATGACGAACACAAATGGGCCATATGGAGCCCCATTCGCTGTAAAGGGTGCTTTACATGCTGCGATCTCGCTAGCAAGATCACTAGCGAGCGTACCTGCCCCCGTCTGTTGTGCGTCACGGGCAAATCGCTGCCTGTGGTGCACGACATCGCTTACACCCATCACACGGACTTACCTTCCCTGTGACGTCGCTCTGACCGGCGAACCGCCTCCTTTCTAAGGGGGCGGTTCGTGTGGCGTCACAGCGACGTCACACGGAAGCCATCCAATAGATGCAAAATGAACATCACGCCCACCTCCTTCATTCCTCATTGCGTGCGGCCGCAGATACGAGGTTGTTCCTCGTTCCTGCGGTGTCACAAATAGCGATTTGTGCTGCCGCAGGAGCAACAAACAACCTCGCTACCGACCAGACGATTTTTGGTAAGTGATCGACGTATCACAGACCAACGAGTTTTGCCTCTTTTGTGATAGTTTAAGGTCGCTCATAGGTGTTACACGCTGCGATGTCGCTAACGACGCCGGATGTGCGTCACAAACACCGTGACCCTGACGATATATCGTTAGTGATGTCGCAGCGTGTCAATGGCCCTTAAGAGTGGCCTGTTTAGTTTCTGCTGGGAAGACATTTTTTTCCCGGCAAAAATAATAAGAGCTTTGCAACAGTGATCCTAATTACAGCTAGTCTGCCTAAACAGACTATTAAATGACTAAATCGCAAACATGTAGTATATCGGCAGTCGTTTAAATGCCACTGGTAAGGTCGTTAGAGAGGTTATGCCTAATATACCCACTTTATTCTGTAGTATGACAGATCGTACTGCTGATCCTGTAATACAGACAGACATCCTTTTTTTGTACACAATGATATTACCATAAGAGCAGGGTCCCTAAACCTCTTCATTTCTACCTTGTATGTTACTGAAAAGGCTCGTTAAAGGGTCACTTTTGACTTTTAAGATTGCTACTTCCAATAGTCGGCACTAGAGTTTGTCTCCTTCCTCCCTGAGGAGACAATGTGAATATTTCCCAGAGGAGCACTGCAGCTATAAGAATCCTCCTGGCAGCCAGATTGGTTTGTCAGTCTCCGCAAAGAGAAATGTTTTCCCCTTAGACCCCATTATAGCTTCTCATTCAGCCAGATCAGATATTATACGTTGCACTGATAAGGGGCAATCACACCGAAACACCATATCTGCAAATTGAGGTTCTGATCGGGCATAAATCCTAAGTCATATGAAAAGGCTCGTCAAGGGGTCACTTGATATTTAGGATTTCTACTTCCAATAGGTGGCACGAAAGTTCGTCTCCTTCTTCCCTGAAAAGACAAGTTGACCAACTGTGAACATTAGAGAAGTTTAGGCAATTTAATGTTTGCCTACCGAAGGTCATCGCACCAACAACGAATCCTTGAGCACCGACTCTCATGTGGATCAGGTGTACTGACATCTTCTGGTCCCCGCGACTGCGGATTTTGTAAAGACCATAAGCCACCACTGCCAGAAAACCGGCCATCCCTACAAGGAAAGGGGAGAAAAAAATATTCATACTGTGTGGGTGCATTAAATTGTGAGTGACCAGAATCCTCTGTAGATATATCCTGATAAACCAGCGCATCCTCAGCTATGAAGAAGCTTGGACATATTGACTATATGAATATATGCTTCAGAATCACCAGTTAGTATCAGTGAAATCTTAGCTTCCATTCACATTTGTGTTGTAGCTTCATTTCTAATGAGAAAATGTGTTCGTTCCCTGGAATGGGTCCATCAGAATGTCGTCAGATAACATGTTTAAGAATGGCCTTAAGGGTACTTTACATGCTGCAATCTCGCTAGCCAGCGTACCCGCCCCCATCGGTTGTGCGTCACGGGCAAATCGCTGCCCGTGGCGCACAACATCGCTAGGAACAGTCACGCATACGTACCTGCATAGCGATGCCAATAAGCGGCCACCCAATAGAAGCGGAGGGGCGGAGATGAGCGGGACGTAACATCCCGCCCACCTCCTTCCTTCTGCATTGCCGGCAGCCGCAGGTAAGGAGATGTTCCTCGTTCCTGCGGTGTCACTCTTAGGCCAGTTTCACACATCCTTCTTTTTGCCGGTTTCGCGGATCCGGCGCGCTCCCGTACAGTGAATACAGTACAATGACAGCGCTGTAACTTCCGGGTCACATGCGCCGGTCACATGACAGCACGTGACTGGCGCTTGTTGCGCTGTCATTGTACTGTATTCACTGTACAGGAGCGCGTCGGATCCGCGAAACCGGCAAAAAGAAGGATGTGTGAAACTGGCCATAGCGATGTGTGAAGCCGCAGGAACGAGGAACAACCTTGTTACTGCACATACAACGATATTTGGTAAATAAACGACCTCTCCAAAACCAATGATTTTCACCTCTTTTGCGATCTTTTAAGGTCGCTCGTACGTGTCGCACGCTGCGATGTCGCTAACTACGCCGGATGTGCGTCACAAACACAGTTCCCCAACGATATATCGTTAGCGATGTTGCAGCGTGTAAATGGCCCTTTAGGCTCTGTTCACATGTCTATTTGAGAGTTGCATTTTATGAAGAAATGGATTACTGATGAAAATGGTACCAATGGGGCCTCAGCAATTGATACGTAGATAGATATAAAATAACCCATCTATGTGAAGGAAAGTTGTGCATACTATCCATTGAAAAAATGAATACGAACGGGAAACTAGGCCGACCCCATAATAACCAACGGGGCCACTCTGTTTCCATTTGCACAAGTTAGCAACACATCCAGTTTGGGCACCAATTTTCTTTGTCCGTTCCTCAAACAGTACTCCCAGACTCCTGATCCAGAGCCTTACAGGTGCAAAAGAAAAGAAGGAAACAGAAGGAAACAAAGCTTAGCAACTTGACCTTCACACGTGTATGCACTTTACTGAATCAATAAAACTGAGCGATCAGATTTCATTACTGTCAAAGTAACGAGTTCATTGTATAAAAAGCATTCTGTATTTTACAGAAAATATTATAGAGCAAGTACATTGCCTTGAAAAAAAAAAAAAAAAAAAAAAAAAAATCACTGCCCGTGAACTTTTCCACAGTTTTTCATGTTACACAAACTTAAATGTACCGTATTTTATTGGGATTATATAAGCCAAACCAAGACTAAGTAGCAAGCATCTGCGAAGTGTAAAGGAAAGGATACCTGGTTCTCTAAATGTTTTAAAAAACAAATCTAAAAATTGTGACATGCATTTGTATTCATTCCCCCTGATTCAATACTCTGTAGGACCACCTTTCGCTGCAAGTCTTTTGGGATAGGTACAGTTAGGTCCAGAAATATTTGGACAGTGACACAATTTTCGCGAGTTGGGCTCTGCATGCCACCACATTGGATTTGAAATGAAACCTCTACAACAGAATTCAAGTGCAGATTGTAACGTTTAATTTGAAGGTTTGAACAAAAATATCTGATAGAAATTGTAGGAATTGTACACATTTCTTTACAAACACTCCACATTTTAGGAGGTCAAAAGTAATTGGACAAATAAACCAAACCCAAAACAAAAATTTTTATTTTCAATATTTTGTTGCGAATCCTTTGGAGGCAATCACTGCCTTAAGTCTGGAACCCATGGACATCACCAAACGCTGGGTTTCCTCCTTCTTAATGCTTTGCCAGGCCTTTACAGCCGCAGCCTTCAGGTCTTGCTTGTTTGTGGGTCTTTCCGTCTTAAGTCTGGATTTGAGCAAGTGAAATGCATGCTCAATTGGGTTAAGATCTGGTGATTGACTTGGCCATTGCAGAATGTTCCACTTTTTTGCACTCATGAACTCCTGGGTAGCTTTGGCTGTATGCTTGGGGTCATTGTCCATCTGTACTATGAAGCGCCGTCCGATCAACTTTGCGGCATTTGGCTGAATCTGGGCTGAAAGTATATCCCGGTACACTTCAGAATTCATCCGGCTACTCTTGTCTGCTGTTATGTCATCAATAAACACAAGTGACCCAGTGCCATTGAAAGCCATGCATGCCCATGCCATCACGTTGCCTCCACCATGTTTTACAGAGGATGTGGTGTGCCTTGGATCATGTGCCGTTCCCTTTCTTCTCCAAACTTTTTTCTTCCCATCATTCTGGTACAGGTTGATCTTGGTCTCATCTGTCCATAGAATTCTTTTCCAGAACTGAGCTGGCTTCATGAGGTGTTTTTCAGCAAATTTAACTCTGGCCTGTCTATTTTTGGAATTGATGAATGGTTTGCATCTAGATGTGAACCCTTTGTATTTACTTTCATGGAGTCTTCTCTTTACTGTTGACTTAGAGACAGATACACCTACTTCACTGAGAGTGTTCTGGACTTCAGTTGATGTTGTGAACGGGTTCTTCTTCACCAAAGAAAATATGCGGCGATCATCCACCACTGTTGTCATCCATGGACGCCCAGGCCTTTTTGAGTTCCCAAGCTCACCAGTCAATTCCTTTTTTCTCAGAATGTACCCGACTGTTGATTTTGCTACTCCAAGCATGTCTGCTATCTCTCTGATGGATTTTTTCTTTTTTTTCAGCCTCAGGATGTTCTGCTTCACCTCAATTGAGAGTTCCTTAGACCGCATGTTGTCTGGTCACAGCAACAGCTTACAAATGCAAAACCACACACCTGAATCAACCCCAGACCTTTTAACTACTTCATTAATTACAGGTTAACAAGGGAGACGCCTTCAGAGTTAATTGCAGCCCTTAGAGTCCCTTGTCCAATTACTTTTGGTCCCTTGAAAAAGAGGAGGCTATGCATTACAGAGCTATGATTCCTAAACCCTTTCTCCGATTTGGATGTGAAAACTCTCATATTGCAGCTGGGAGTGTGCACTTTCAGCCCATATTATATATATATAATTGCATTTCTGAACATGTTTTTGTAAACAGCTAAAGAAGGGAATTTTGTTACTTACCGTAAATTCCTTTTCTTCTAGCTCCTATTGGGAGACCCAGACGATTGGGGTGTATAGCACTGCCTCCGGAGGCCACACAAAGCATTACACTAAAAAGTGTAAGGCCCCTCCCCTTCTGGCTATACACCCCCCGTGGGATCACGGGCTGCTCAGTTTTAGTGCTAAAGCAAGAAGGAGGAAAGCCAATAACTGGTTTAAACAAATTCACTCCGAAGTAACATCGGCGAACTGAAAACCGTTCAACATGAACAACATGTGTACCCGAAAAAAACCAACAATCCCGAAGGACAACAGGGCGGGTGCTGGGTCTCCCAATAGGAGCTAGAAGAAAAGGAATTTACGGTAAGTAACAAAATTCCCTTCTTCTTCGGCGCTCCATTGGGAGACCCAGACGATTGGGACGTCAAAAAGCAGTCCCTGGGTGGGTAAAGAAATACCTCATGTTAGAGCTGCGAAGACAGCCTTCCCCTACGGGGAGGTAACTGCCGCCTGCAGGACTCTTCTACCTAGGCTGGCGTCCGCCGAAGCATAGGTATGCACCTGATAATGTTTGGTGAAAGTGTGCAGACTCGACCAGGTAGCTGCCTGGCACACCTGTTGAGCCGTAGCCTGGTGTCGTAATGCCCAGGACGCACCCACGGCTCTGGTAGAGTGGGCCTTCAGCCCTGATGGAACCGGAAGCCCAGCAGAACGGTAGGCTTCAAGAATTGGTTCTTTGATCCATCGAGCCAGGGTGGCTTTTGAAGCCTGCGACCCTTTGCGCTTACCAGCGACAAGGACAAAGAGTGCATCCGAGCGGCGCAGGGGCGCCGTGCGGGAAATGTAGATTCTGAGTGCTCTCACCAGATCTAACAAATGTAAATCCTTTTCATACCGAAGAACTGGATGAGGACAAAAGGAAGGCAAGGAGATATCCTGATTAAGATGAAAAGAGGATACCACCTTAGGGAGAAACTCCTGAATGGGGCGCAGCACTACCTTGTCCTGGTGGAACACCAGGAAGGGAGCCTTGGATGACAGCGCTGCTAGCTCAGAAACTCTCCGAAGAGACGTGACCGCCACTAGAAAGACCACTTTCTGTGAGAGACGAGAAAGTGAAACATCCCTCAGAGGCTCGAAGGGCGGCTTCTGGAGAGCAACTAGTACCCTGTTTAGATCCCATGGATCTAACGGCCGCTTGTACGGAGGGACTATATGACAAACCCCCTGCAGGAACGTGCGCACCTGAGAAAGTCGTGCTAGACGCTTCTGAAAAAACACGGATAGTGCCGAGACTTGCCCTTTAAGGGAGCCGAGCGACAAGCCCTTTTCCAACCCAGATTGCAGGAAGGAAAGAAAAGTAGGTAACGCGAATAGCCAGGGGGATACTCCTTGTGCAGAGCACCAGGATAAGAAAATCCTCCACGTTCTGTGGTAGATCTTAGCAGAAGTGGACTTCCTAGCCTGTCTCATGGTGGCAACGACTCCTTGGGATAATCCTGAAGATGCTAGGATCCAGGACTCAATGGCCACACAGTCAGGTTCAGGGCCGCAGAATTCCGATGGAAAAACGGCCCTTGGGACAGTAAGTCTGGTCGGTCTGGTAGTGCCCACGGTTGGCCGACCGTGAGATGCCACAGATCCGGGTACCACGACCTCCTCGGCCAGTCTGGGGCGACGAGTATGACGCGGCTGCAATCGGATCTGATCTTGCGTAGCACTCTGGGCAAGAGTGCCAGAGGTGGGAACGCATAAGGGAGCCGGAACTGCGACCAATCTTGCACTAAGGCGTCTGCCGCCAGAGCTCTTTGATCACGAGACCGCGCCATGAACGTCGGGACCTTGTTGTTGTGCCGCGACGCCATTAGGTCGACGTCCGGCACCCCCCAGCGGCGACAGATTTCCTGAAACACGTCCGGGTGAAGGGACCATTCCCCTGCGTCCATACCCTGGCGACTGAGGAAGTCTGCTTCCCAGTTTTCTACGCCCGGGATGTGAACCGCTGATATGGTGGATGCTCTGTCCTCCACCCACAGCAGAATCCGCCGGACTTCCTGGAAGGCTTGCCGACTGCGTGTCCCTCCCTGGTGGTTGATGTATGCCACCGCTGTGGAGTTGTCCGACTGAATTCGGATCTGCTTTCCTTCCAGCCACTGCTGGAAAGCTAGTAGGGCTAGATACACTGCCCTGATTTCCAGAACATTGATCTGAAGGGTGGACTCCTGCTGAGTCCACGTCCCTTGAGCCCTGTGGTGGAGAAAAACTGCTCCCCACCCTGACAGACTTGCGTCTGTCGTGACCACTGCCCAGGATGGGGGCAGGAATGATCTTCCCTGTGATAATGAGGTGGGAAGAAGCCACCATTGCAGAGAGTCCTTGGCCGTCTGGGAAAGGGAGACTTTCCTGTCCAGGGAAGTTGACTTCCCGTCCCATTGGCGGAGAATGTCCCATTGAAGTGGGCGCAGATGAAACTGTGCAAACGGGACTGCTTCCATTGCTGCCACCATCTTCCCTAGGAAGTGCATGAGGCGCCTTAAGGAGTGCGACTGACCGTGAAGGAGAGACTGTACCCCTGTCTGTAGTGACCGCTGCTTGTCCAGCGGAAGCTTCACTATCGCTGGCAGAGTGTGAAACTCCATGCCAAGATACGTTAGTGATTGAGTCGGTGACAGATTTGACTTTGAAAAGTTGATGATCCACCCGAAAGTCTGGAGAGTCTCCAGCGCAACATTCAGGCTGTGTTGGCATGCCTCTTGAGAGGGTGCTTTGACAAGTAGATCGTCCAAGTAAGGGATCACCGAGTGTCCCTGGGAGTGCAAGACTGCTACCACTGCCGCCATGACCTTGGTGAAAACCCGTGGGGCTGTCGCCAGACCAAATGGCAGAGCTACGAACTGGAGATGTTCGTGACCTATCACAAAACGTAGAAAACGTTGGTGCTCTGTAGCAATCGGCACGTGGAGATAAGCATCTTTGATGTCTATTGATGCAAGGAAATCTCCTTGAGACATTGAGGCAATGACGGAGCGGAGGGATTCCATCCGGAACCGCCTGGCGTTCACATGCTTGTTGAGCAGCTTTAGGTCCAGGACAGGACGGAACGAGCCGTCCTTTTTTGGAACCACGAAGAGATTGGAGTAAAAACCTTGCCCTTGTTCCTGAAGAGGAACAGGGATCACCACTCCTTCTGCTCTTAGTGAGCCCACCGCCTGCAGAAGAGCCTCTGCTCGGTCGGGATGTGGGGAAGTTCTGAAGAACCGAGGCGGAGGACGAGAACTGAACTCTATCCTGTACCCGTGAGACAAAATGTCTGTTACCCACCGGTCCTTGACCTGTGGCAGCCAAATGTCGCAAAAGCAGGAGAGCCTGCCACCGACCGAGGATGCGGAGGGAGGAGGCCGAAAGTCATGAGGCAGCCGCCTTGGAAGCGGTTCCTCCGGTTGCTTTCTTGGGGCGTGAGTGAGCCCGCCAGGAATCTGAGCCCTTTTGCTCTTTCTGAGTCCCTTTGGGCGAGGAGAATTGGGCCTTGCCGGAGCCTCGAAAGGACCGAAACCTCGACTGCCACCTCCTTTGTTGAGGTTTGCTTGATCTGGGCTGGGGTAAGGAGGAGTCTTTACCCTTGGACTGTTTAATGATTTCAGCCAATTGCTCACCAAACAGTCTGTCTACAGATAGTGGCAAGCTGGTTAAACATTTTTTGGAAGCAGAATCCGCTTTCCATTCTTTTAACCACAAGGCTCTGCGCAAAACCACCGAGTTGGCAGACGCCATTGAGGTACGGCTCGTAGAGTCCAGGACAGCGTTGATAGCATAGGTCGCAAACGCAGACATTTGCGAAGTTAAGGACTTCACTTGCGGCACTGCTGGACGTATGATAGAGTCCACCTGTGCCAGACCAGCTGAAATAGCTTGGAGTGCCCACACGGCCGCGAATGCTGGAGCAAATGACGCGCCGATAGCTTCATAGACAGATTTCAACCAAAGGTCCATCTGTCTGTCATTGGCATCTTTAAGTGAAGCCCCATCCTCCACTGCAACTATGGATCTAGCCGCAAGCCTGGAGATTGGGGGATCCACCTTTGGACACTGGGTCCAGCGTTTGACCACGTCAGGGGGAAAGGGATAACGTGTATCCTTAAGACGTTTGGAGAAACGCTTGTCTGGATAAGCCTGGTGTTTCTGGACTGATTCTCTGAAGTCAGCGTGGTCCAGAAAAGTACTCAGTTTACGCTTGGGATACCTGAAATGGAACTTCTCCTGCTGTGCAGCTGCCTCTTCTGCTGAAGGGGCTGGGGGAGAAATATCCAACAGTCTATTGATGGCCGCTATAAGGTCATTTACCATGGCGTCACCATCAGGAGTATCCAGATTGAGAGCGGTGTCAGGATTAGACTCCTGATCACCCTCCTCTGTCTCATCACGCAGAGACTCTTCTCGCTGAGACCCTGATCCGCGTGATGACGTGGAGGGTCTCTCCCAGCGAGCTCGCTTAGGCTGCCTGGGACTGTCATCTGAGTCAGAGCCTTCAGCCTGAGATGCCTGGGACCCCCTTGAAGCACGGATTAACTCCAACTGAGGGGGACCGGGGAACATTGACGCAGCAGTGTCCATGGTCTGAGTGACCGGCCTGGCCTGCAAGGTCTCTAGGATTTTTGTCATAGTGACAGACATCTTGTCAGCAAAAACTGCAAACTCTGTCCCCGTCACCGGGACAGGGTTCACCTGTGACTCTGCCTGGGCCACTACCACCATAGACTCCGGCTGACGAAGTGGCACAGGGACCGAACATTGCACACAATGGGGGTCTTTGGAACCTGCCGGTAGATCAGCCCCACAAGCGGCACAAGCAGCGTATGCAGCCTGTGTCTTGGCACCCTTGCGTTTTGCGGATGACATGTTGTCGTCTCCTCAGAGCAATATAGGGTATACAGCCAAGAAGCGACCTTACAGTGCAATATATATATATATATATATGGTATAGAGAAAAAAATACACCAATATAACACTGTGGCACTAGTGGGGCTAGCACTAATGTGCTGCTTACCGCCCGCTTAACGCGGGTGTGTGGTCGCCAGAAATCCCTTGTCTGGGTCTCCCAGAGCCTGTGTCCGTTCTCCAGCCAGACTGCATGTAGGAATGGCTGCCGGCGTCCTGTGGAGAGGGGCGGGCCCTGGGCGTGCTTAGACAAAGAGCGGGAACTGGCGTCCCACTGTGCCCAGTGAGAGGGCTGGAGTATGTAAATCAGACTCCAGCCCTCGGCGCTGACTATCGTACAGCGTCTCTCCCTTGCCCTGATTGACAGGGTGGGGGCGGGAACGAAGCGGAGCTAGGCCGCAAAAGCCGGGGACTAGATTTATAAGCGCCGCCGTCGTAAAAGCACGGTCGGCGCTAAGTCCCCGGCGCACCACAAGTCTCAGCCGCGCCGCCGCTCCAGGGGTGGCCGGCGCGGCAGTCCCCAACACATAAAGTCCCTCAGAGAAACTGTAGTGACTGTAACCCCAGCGCGCAGCGCTACTGTCCCCGGCGTACTAGCACACCCAGCAAGTCTGGAGTGTGCGCGGCCTGTCCCTACGGGGACACAGAGTACCTGAAAGTCGCAGGGCCTTGTCCCTGAACGGTACCCAGCTCCGTATCCAGCAGGTTCTACGGGTCTGTGGATGGAGCCCGGCCTCAGGGCTTGGGGGCCGGTAAGATCCCACTTCCTCAGAGCCCTCAGGGGGATGGGGAAGGAAAGCAGCATGTGGGCTCCAGCCTCCGTACCCACAATGGGTACCTCAACCTTAACAAACACCGCCAATAGGAATGGGGTGAGAAGGGAGCATGCTGGGGGCCCTAGTATGGGCCCTCTTTTCTTCCATCCGATATAGTCAGCAGCTACTGCTGACTAAACAGTGGAGCTATGCGTGGATGTCTGACCTCCTTCGCACAAAGCTTGAAAACTGAGCAGCCCGTGATCCCACGGGGGGTGTATAGCCAGAAGGGGAGGGGCCTTACACTTTTTAGTGTAATGCTTTGTGTGGCCTCCGTAGGCAGTGCTATACACCCCAATCGTCTGGGTCTCCCAATGGAGCGCCGAAGAAATAACAAAACTTGTGTCACTGTCCAAATATTTCTGGACCTAACTGTATATACCAGCATTGCAAATCTGTAGCCAAAAATTTCTGCCTGTTCTTTGCAAAGTAGCTGTAGCTCAATGAGATTGGATTGAAAGCATCTGCAAACAGTAATTTTCAAGCCTCGCCACATGTTATCAATGGGATTTAAGTCTGGACTGTGACTGGTCCATTCACACACATGAATATGCTTTAATTTAAACCATCCATTGTAGATCTGGCAATATGTTTAGGTTTTTTGTCTTGCTGGAAGATAAACCTACACCCCAGTCTCAAGTCTTTTGCAGCCTCTAACACAGGGGTCTCAAACTCGGCTGGGTGTATGGGCCGCACAGAGGAAAAAAATAATTTGGAGGGCCGCATTCTTTGCAGGACAAAGTGACATTTTTATTGGTACCATATATATTTTTTTACACACCTTTGGATCACTGATTTTCAACATTTTTCACTTTTTTATTATAACAAATGTGCACATTCTTTGATTAAATCTAAAAAAAAAAAAAAAAAAAAATAATTTGATGTTAAAAAAAAGTCATGGCCTATTTTTTTTTTTTTTTTTTTTTTACATTTTTCCCTTTCTTGTAACTAGTAGTGTTACAATTATCACTATATAGAAATTTTGGCCAACATCTTTTAGTAATGTTCCCTATCCTATAGTCATGTGCCCACCTTGTCCCCATCCTATAGTCATGTGCCCACCTTGTCCCCATCCTATAGTCATGTGCCCACCTTGTCCCCATCCTATAGTCATGTGCCCACCTTGTCCCCATCCTATAGTCATGTGCCCACCTTGTCCCCATCCTATAGACATGTGCCCACCTTGTCCCCATCCTATAGACATGTGCCCACCTTGTCCCCATCCTATAGTCATGTGCCCACCTTGTCCCCATCCTATAGACATGTGCCCACCTTGTCCCCATCCTGTAGTCATGTGCCCACCTTGTCCCCATCCTGTAGTCATGTGCCCACCTTGTCCCCATCCTATAGACATGTGCCCACCTTGTCCCCATCCTATAGTCATGTGCCCACCTTGTCCCCATCCTATAGTAATGTGCCCACCTTGTCCTCATCCTATAGTCATGTGCCCACCTTGTCCCTATTCTATAGTCATGTGCCCACCTTGTCCCCATCCTGTAGTCATGTGCCCACCTTGTCCCCATCCTGTAGTCATGTGCCCACCTTGTCCCCATCCTGTAGTCATGTGCCCACCTTGTCCCTATTCTATAGTAATGTCCCCATCCTGTAGTAATGGGTGGTGGGGGCAGTGGCAGCAGCGGGTGAAAGGTGATAATTTACCGATTGCTCTCGGCTTCCACCCACAGATTCCTGAGTGAAGCTGAGGGGGCCGTCTCTGGCCCCAGATCCACAGTGATTGGACAGATCGATCACAAGGCCGGTCTCTCCAATCAGAGCTGGGGGCGGGTGAAACAGAGGTCACCCAGCTCCAGCCAATGATCGGTGCTACAGCTGCACTGATCATGGCTGGATTTCAATGTTAAAGCCATTTTCAATGGCTGAAAAATTACAGTGGCTGTGATTGGCTGACGAACGACGCACAGCCAATCACAGCCTCCGTAGGTCCGGGGAGGAGACACCACCCCTCCTGAGGTCCCCTCCTCCCCGAATCTAAGGTATTTGCAATGCAAACAGCGATCGCAGCCACCGGGGCTGCGATTTCACCATGACATACTGGGTATGTCATGGATCCTTAAGTACCAGGGAGCCATGATGTACCCAGTACGTCATAGGTCGCTAAGGGGTTAATGTGCCGTCCTTCACATACACAAAAAATAAAAAAAAAAACACCATTCTTCTCACCTGTCCCGCGTTCCCTCGGCTCCTCATCTCTGCTTCTTGCTGTCTGCAGGCCGTGCCCCGGTGACTATCGTGGCCGGTGCAGGGGCCGCAGCCCCTGGCAACGATTTATGTCAGATCAGATGGTTGTTTTGCCGGCGCTGCGCGCGCACAGTCCTTGCCTCTGAGAACGCAGCGCTGGCAAAAACACTCATCTAACAAAGTGCAGACAGTGGCTGCGGCCCCTGCACCGGCCGCGATAGTGAACAGGAGCATGGGCCTGGGGGCCCACACGAAGCAGCCTGACAGGCCGCATGCGGCCCGCGGGCCGCGTGTTTGAGACCCCTGCTCTAACATGTTTCCCTCCAGGATTTCCCTGTATTTACCTACATGCATCTTCCTATCAGCTCTCAGCAGCTTCCCTGTCAGTGCTGAAGAAAAGCCTCCCAAAAACATGATGTTGCCACCACCATGTGTGGCAGTGGGGATGGTGTTTTCAGGGAGATGTACAATGTAAGTTTTCTGCCACACATAGAAGTTTTGGGGCTAAAAGCAACACACTATTTTGGTCTCATCTGACCAGAGCACCTTCTACCACAAAGCTAGCATATGGAACAAGGTGATCTGGTCAAATGAGACCAAAGTTGAACTTTGAGTTAACTGCAAGGGACAGGATTCAGGGGGCTGAATACAAATGCACGTCACAATTTTCAGATTTATATTTTTAAAATATTAGAAAACCAAACATCATTTCCTTTACACTTCACAAATACTTCTAAGTGTTGCCATATCATAAAAGCAAAATAAAACACATTAAAACATGTAAGCTTGTGGGTTTAACATGAAAAAAATGTGGAAGAGTTCACTGGGTTTGAATACTTTGTCAAGGAGCTGTATATTATGAATAACTCACAATTTCTACATTACATTGGAGAAAATGGAAGAAAAGGGTTAATCCGCATTGCCAGGAGAAGATCACTGAAGATCAATGGGGATTAAGATGTTAGATTTTATTGTTCGACAAGTTTCAGAGCCATAGACTCCTTCTTCAGGATCAAAAATTATTAATGTACATTATTGATTTTTTGCCCTGAAGGAGTCTATGGCTCTGAAACTCATCAAACAATAAAATCTAACACCTTTATTTGGTTGATAAATTGTAGAGACTATGTTATTTGCTGTTTTGATTTGTTGACCGTTATTTTCTTCATTCTGTACCCTATTTTACCATTGCAAGAAAATAAATAAAAATTTGGTTTAAAAAATAAAAAATCTAACATCTTAATCCCCATTGATCTTCAGTGATCTTCTCCTGGCAATGCGGATGAACCCTTTTTCCATTTCCTTCAACGCTATCCTCCTGGGTTTGCAGCAGCCATCCTCAACACGGGGTTATAGTGGTTGTGTCTATAACACAACCGCACCAGGTTAGTGCAGCTAATTTTCTTTCTGGCACCAATGGATAAGACACCATCTGCGCGCCCCCTTTTTTGTCATTTCAGTTTCACTACGAATTTCTACAATACAGAAGATCTACATTTATTTCACACCTCTGATGACAAATATAAATCATTAATAATATAATCAAGGGTTAAGAATTGGAGTTGGGGAGCCATGGGGTCAGAGTTAGTTTTGGGCGGGGCTTGTACTAATTCCAACAATGGATTCAAAATAATTCTATATTACTAGTATTATATTGCATAATTCTAAATGCATTGCTTCTTGTACATTTACAGTACTTTCATATGAATTTTTAATTTGTTTTTAGAAATTGCATAGAAATATTTTTTTGTTCTGTGCAGACTAGTTTCATGATGTTGCTCCTGCCATTGCACTCCACTAGATTAATACTAATTACTATATAGGAGTTATTTTTTTAAAAAAAAGTGTTGAAAATAGAGTGGAGCCAGTCAGAAGTTTGACTCACCGACTACAGCTCTGAAGCCCATAACAATTCTGCTCTACTCCCAAAATGCAAATCAGCATAGAAAAAGTTTGAATTCAGCTAATGGTAAGATAAGACAGGGCTGTGAGATCAATACTAGACACCTGAATGTATTTGCATCTCCAAATATAGTGTGAACAGGTGCCAACTATTAAAACTACACAAAACACAAACAAAGGAATACACCAGCACTCTGTAAGCACCAAGACTTATTCAAACATAGAATATATGAAATTTAAACTGCAGTAGTGCTATATAAAATATGATTAGAAAAGTGAAGGTTATTTGGGCAAAATTTGGCCAATTCTTGTGTGCCCATAACCCGCGGCAAGGTGACTTTTCTTGGATGGGAAACTATCCTGGTGCCATGCCTCTCCTAGACTAAAAGTCTACAATATATGGGCATATAGTATCTGGTACTAATTAAAACCACCCTGCAGCTAATGAGCGGGGAGCACAGTCAGAATAGGAGTCTGTCTACACCTTAAATATACACCGCAAAAAAACTTAAATAAAAACGGTCACCTTGCCACGGTAGATGGGCTCACAAGAATTGGACAATTTTTAAGCAAAGAAAATCAATTTTACTAGGTATATTTTATATAGCATGAATGCAGTTTAAATTTCATATACTCCAGGTTTGCATAAGTACAGAGTGCTGCTGTACCCTTTGTTTGTGTTACCTGAATGTATTTGCAGCTAATGAAAGGTTTGTATATACTAGTCTACAGTAATAACATAACCACCAGCTTTGACCTCTGTGACCTTTGACCTCCACAAGAGCAAGAATCCATGTATATCTATCTGTGTGCTGTTTATGGGAGACATCATGAAGCGCTGAGGTCCTGGGTTCAAATCCCACAAGGACAACATCTGCAAGGAGTTTGTACGTTCTCCTCGTGTTTGTGTGGGTTTCCTCTGGGTTCTCCAGTTTCCTCCCGCACTCCAAAAACATACTGATAGGGACCATAGCTTGTGAGCCCCAATAGGGACAGTGTTGCTGATGTATGTAAATCGCTACAGAATATGTTGGTGCTATACAAAAATAAAGATTATTAGCCGTTAGTCTCCACTCACGAGCTCAGAGACAAATGAAAATTAGAGATAGAGTCTGCAGGGGGTAAAACTGGTGAAAATGCAGAATACAAATCATTTCATGGCCAGGAATAATGTTATTCCTCAGTACACAGGACAATGTATTCTGAATTACTTGAAAGGGCGGGTAACTTGAATTTTTGCTTCTTGGTTCATATAACGCACTCCTTAACCCTCGCCACTGTCACAAGATAATCAATTAGTCCCTTCACTGGTTTTATTGTTACAGTTTCTTATGGTATGTGTAAAATTTTGTATAAATGACATTTTTGGTCAGTTACGGTTATTTTGAGTGACAAAAAAAAAAATCCCTGGGTTTGGACATGGTAGCATAAGGCTCACTATAACCAATTATCTTACCATTAATAAATAAATACTCAGACACATGAAAATTGGATAAAAATGGCCATGGTGTTTTATTATTTGTAACTTTATAATTAAAATAATTACCATATAATTAAAATCAATAAATAACTATAAAAATTCATAAATACCACCATAAAATTCAAATTAACCACTTATAAAAAATCCACAATCCACCCAACAAAGTTGGGCGATTTTCGCCACACGGCCGAGTATTAACAATACGAGTCCGCCCCCAAACACCGCAGCCATTTTTCTATCATATTCTGAATACCCACATTAAAAATGTCCAGACCAACTTCAGAGAGATGTACCCCATCAGACCTGTACAGGCCAGCCGTGAAACCTTCCAAGTCACTATGGCGATACGAAAAGTCGCCCAAACTAACAAAAAATTTTTCCATGTCACGATTGACACGCGTCCTTATTTTTTCCAAAAATGCAAGCTGACAATTCCAGACCATTCTCGGAACAATTTCAGAAAAAAATCAGTGCTGAATAAGGAAAAAGGTTCTTTATTAACGCAAAATCTCTGCGGAAATTAGATAAAAAGTCCAATGTCTTTATTTTACCTAGGTCATTCCCTCCAATGTGAAAGATTATGAGATCAGGATACGGGTGAGTTGACAGCATACTCTTTAGACTGGCAATCAGATTAGAAAATTTTAGACCCCTTATACCGTACCAATAAACATTTACCAGTTCATATTTAAAAGATAAATTTTCTGTGTAACTTCTAAAAGCTGCTCTCCTCTGCGCCCAATGAATAAACGAGTGATCTACAAGCCAAATCACCATTGGGCCTAGAATTGGAGAGAAACAATGAAT
The DNA here is from genome assembly GCF_048569485.1 of Anomaloglossus baeobatrachus. NCBI lineage: Eukaryota > Metazoa > Chordata > Amphibia > Anura > Aromobatidae > Anomaloglossus > Anomaloglossus baeobatrachus. The sequence continues at coordinate 669,578,965 of NC_134354.1, read as the reverse complement.
TAATTATAATAAATTAGGGCGTATATATAACTGATAACGATCTGACGCCCATCTACCAATTTTACCAATTCTTTTGCCTCTTAAGCCAGCTCTTGCTGCCTCAGTTGCGGCCCCGATACGAAGAGAGTGTGAAGAAAAATTAGTGCTGTCTAACTGCAATTTAAACCATACATTTTTTCAATATGGCATTAAATTGAAATTTAGTGGCAGGAGAACCATCCTCATGTAAAAACAACAAACCAGGGGTATCCCCCCGTACAGTAAGCCACTTATACAAATTGATAACAGGGCAAATACAGGAACCTCTTAAAGATCTCAACTTTACAGAACACCCTTTACCAAGTTGGTCCATTTTTGACCTACAAATAAATAGCACAGCACAGGACTCAGATACATTAACATCCTGCCTACGTAAACCCGAGGTGTTGGACCGACTATGAGACAATAACTCACTAATCCTAAGTGCCGCAAAGAAACAAGTAAAGGCTGCACGAAATAAACATAACTCAAAATAACTAAAACAAACTTCATTCAACATAAACCATAACTTTTCTAATAGATTTACGGATATAGGCCTGCGGCGATCAGGCACAACACAACCTCTTTTACAACCCTTTAACGCCTGCCGAACCGCAAATAAGCTTAATAAAGACTCCTCACCATACAATTTTAAGAATAAAAGATACTCCACATAACGTTTTATACAAAAAAGCATAACGATAACCTAAACCAATCTAAAAATTCAAAAAACAAAGTGCTGTAGACACATCACACTTGTGGGGAAACAAATTCCTAGAACCACAAAATTGATTTCATGCAAACCAAGCATCAGATTATGCTTTCCATGTCCCCGGTGCAATAGAATTCTTAATGGAAGCTGCTACTAATCTAAAATTGCCTCCCATAGCTGGGACGGGCATGAAGTCGGAAGGTGATCCATCTCTCTCGCACTCTTCCTGAATTCCTTTAACCGCTGAGAAGAGAGGTAAAGAACAGAAGCATTATTGCACTCTGGAACAAAACGAGCCTTTAACCAAATATTCCACCTCAAGCACAAAAGGACCAATTTACGCAATACGCCACCTAAAAACTTACATTTCACCGCCAAGGTGTTTAAAGCAAAAACTAAACCCTGACATTGAGATACTAATATAATCCTTCTATTGGCTAGTTCCTCACCCCAAATATGCACTGCAACAAAAAACGGAAAAAGCTCCAAAAACGCCTGCTTCTCTAGCAAACCTTCAGAAAACCAAGATGAAGGCCATGAAGAAAAGCACCAATGTGAACGCAAAATTGTACCGAACCCCCACTTCATTAGTCACTCCTGTAAACCAAAGTAAATCCTGAGACAAGAAACTCCTGCTGAACACAACTAATTCCGTTAAAACTTTCTAAAAATTCATACCAAATTTTTAAATCCATCCTCATCTCCCACGAAATACTAATATGTGAGCCTGAACACCTAACACCCTTAGTTGCGTCATACAAACGCCTTGAAAACACTCTCCCCATTGGTAAAATTCTTAGTGCAAAGTTCAAACTCCCCAGCAGAGATTGGAGCTCTCGCAGGGTACACTTTTTCTTCACTAAAAAACTCGCAATACAGCCCTTTAACTTCATAATCTTTTGGCCAGAGAGTCTCAATTCCATTTTCTGTGAATCCAATACAATCCCTAGAAACTCAAGCTCTGTGCAAGGGAAAACTGTTTGATCATGAGCTAATGGGACCCCAAAAAACTCCATCAAGCCCAAAAATTTATTCAATAATTGCAAACAACGTCCAGACCTAGCAACAAATAAAAAATCGTCCAAATAATGTAACATACCACCCTCTGAAAACCCATCTTGAACTGCCCAATGTAAAAACGTGGAAAATGACTCAAAATAAAAACACGATAGCGAAAAACCCGTAGGGAGGCACCTATCAAAATAAAAACCCTCAAAACAAAAACCCAAAGAATTAAAACCCAAGGGGTTAATTGGCAGAAGCCGAAAGGCAGACTTAATGTCCGATTTGGCCATTAAACAGTCAGGGCCAAACCTTCGCAGCAATTCCACTGCCCCATTGAAGGACATGTAACTCACCGAAGATGCATTAGGGTCAATAGCATCATTCAGTGAGCTACCTGTTGAATAAGACAGGTGATGTATGATCCTAAAAGAATTAACCTCCTTTTTTGGGGACAACCCCCAAAGGTGAAATTCTAAAATTCGTAAACGGAGGAAATTCAAAAGGACCAGACACCCTGCCTAGCAACATCTCCTTTTTAATATGCGCCCTGACCACCTCTTCGTGACTATCAACAGATTTTAAATTCTTAGTCACATTACAACCTATACCCTCAAAAGAAGGTACAAGGAAACCAGACTGAAACCCACTATGAACCAGAGCTGCTTTCGGCCTGTCTGGAAAACGGTCTAGCCATGGGACCATTCTTTCCAGTCTCACTGGAGTCTGAGCCTTTGAAAAACTGGTCCCTAACACCAGATGGCTGTACTGTGGACTGACCATGCTTTTTAAAACATTTAAACAAGGGGTGAGCCCCGCCACAGAATGAGCACTCATGGCAAAATTGACAGTTACCCTGCCACCTGCATGAGGACTCATTGAATGCAAAGCACACCCCCTTTTTAGAATTGACATTCACCTGCTGTCTGTGAGGGTTCTGTCGCTGAGGCAGCATTAAATTCAGCCATAATCCGACATCCTTTACACCCCACTTGACAGCAGGGTGAACAGCCAATTTTTGTCTGAACGACTCATAGTAATTCAGCCAGGCTAAGCCGCCGAAATTACGATAAGCCTCCAGTATACAATCCTGATGTTGAAACAGGCCGCTACACAACTTTGGAAACTTTTCCCCAAGAACTGCAGCATAAATGGAGAAAGCCTGCAACCATGAATAAAATGATTTAAAATTCTTTTTTCTTTCTGATTCAATCTCTTGTTTACCCTCAGGCTTCTCCACTTTATGCTGCAGCTCCCTAGCCACAGGCAAAAGAGAAAAGATCTCCACATATTCTTGTCTCCAAATTTTTTCCTTAATGGAAGCACTGAGATGAAAGCCCAAAGGGGAAACATCACATGTCAGTGCTTCCTTTAAATGAGGCTCCGCCACCCCAGGGAACCTGTCCTGAATAGAAACTTCAGCAACAGGTGCCTGGGGTAGCACTACACGGCCCCCAAGCAGCTCAGACAGAGACCTAATGACAATGTCCTTTACACAATTATCACTAACATTGGGTGCTCCAGCAAGGGGGCTCTCACCATGTCCTCCGCTCCTGGGTACATCCATCTCGCTGAACGAGTGTTGCCGACCTCCACTTGCCGCGACGTCCTCTTCAGATTCTTCGGTCGAGCTCCAGACCTGCGTCGCCGCCGCCAAACCCCAGCTGAGCTCTTTTGCAATGGGGCCGGTGGCGCGTACAGGCCTGTAAGCGACCCAGGATCTCTGCTGTGACCGGCCACAGCAGCCGGAGCGGAACCCCCGGCGGTGACTTCCGGGATAATCGCCCGCCGGGCATTCTGGGAGTCGCGTCCTGATGACGCGGCCAAATCTCGTCGGCTTCTTGGGCGGTCTCATGATGCTCCGGTCCCTCCTCTCGCCGGAACTCCCGCCTCTCGCGATGTCTCCGACGGCTTCCTCTCCGAACCGCGCTGACCGCGAGCAGATGCCGACCTCTTCCTCCCTCCGCCGGACCGCTGGGAACAGGACTCAGGCGGTGAGTAGACTTGGCTCTTCTTCCTCTTCTTCCGCAGGGATCTCTGGACCTCTTCTCCGTCTCCGGACTGCAGAGGCTCTTCCCTCGTCGCAGGGACACCAGCGGGAGCCAGGGCTGGATCCAGGACCACTTCGGCGGCTTCGTTAACCGGCGCCAACACTTGTTCAGCCACTCTTCGCCGTCCGCTGCGCTGACCCGAGCCATCATCTTCTCCAGGAGCGACTCCATCTGGATTCTTTCTTCACAGCTGGAAACTGACACAGCTGGCCCACAGCTGGCTCCTTATAAAGGTAAGATTCCCGCACTTTTTCTCTGCCCACCAATGACAAACTTTAAAAATAGCGCGCAGCAGGCTAGTCAATCACATAGCCTGCTCGCGTTACTCACAGAGGGCAGATTAACCCCATAACTCCTAAACCATAGCACCTTCCATTACAACCACGCAGCAGGCTGACCAATCACAGCAGCCCGCTTGCGTTACCACATGAAGGGTATTAACCCTTAACACCCCATATTGAATTTAGCACTGTTGAATGCCATAGCCCTGCACCTGTAACACACAAAAATTAAACTCCAGAGGCCCATGCCACCATGTAATCACCAGGCTATGCGCTGCTGGTGATTTTCCAAGGACAAAAATTTCCAGCCGTTATACTTAGTGTGGTCTGTTCTCAATCTCCTGATGGTCGATGTCAGTCACCACTAGCCGGACTCTGGTTGTCACATGCGGAGTGGATACATGCCATCTTTTATTCACACTTATCTGGCAGATAACGTTGCTATTTTAGTACATTCAATCCATCTACCAGTGCCACCTCATACCTTATATCTGCAAAACCCTGTCCTCGTTTACTCTTTGTTCATCTGACCTAAACCTGTAATAGTACAGCTAATGTCATTACCTGACAACTCAGAGAGCCTGAGATATGTCTCACGGACCGTCTCGTAGATAGAGCGATAGATATGGCATTCACATTGTGTCAAGAGGTCATCCATCGGCCAAGAAAAGGAGAAATATCCTGTATCAAAATGTGGCCTTTATGTTTTTCTTTAAATTTCTTTTTGTACTTTATAGGTGGGGAGGAGGTGGAAATCTGGAGGCTTCTTTTGCTCAGTGCATAAAACCTGAATTTTATTAATGGAGCAGGGGAAGAGGTATTAAGAGACATAAAAGGCTCAGGTACAGCCATGTGAATCAATTGGCACCAATAGTATCTGTCAACTGTTTATATGCCCAAATATATTGACTATACATGACTGTAAATTTGGTTAGTCTTTAAAAATAGATAATCAGATAAGTGTAGATGTCATTGTCATTCATTGCAAAACCACTAGAGTAAACCTTGTCGGACATTATTAGTTTAATTCACATAACTGATGCCGCTGCCATTTGCCAGGCCGGCTGTGCTCACTGCTAATTAGATTTGTCCATTATTAACTTTTCCTAAGTAGGAAAGATGAGAAAATCTGTCCAGTGTATTAAGAACGGTGAAGATGAAAGGCCGACTTCAAAGATTATTACCATCAGAAGACAATTATACATTTCACATTTAGATTACTACTCAACTTTCAATAAAAAGATTTAGATCCTAAGCAAAGACACACAAATATCCTGCCCTAGCATCCGATAGAAGATGCCTCACCGCTATTATATGTTAGATTTACAAGAAAGAAAAAAAATAAATAAAAATCTAAATTAATAAATTGATGAACAAGGGAGTGAGGGTAGTCTGTAATCAAACTTTTTTTTCTTTGTGTGTGTGTGTGTGTGTGTTTTTTTACTTTTCTATTACTGGGTTAGTAATGGGGGTGTCAGATATTGGTGCCTATCCATTACAATCCCCTGGGCTTGATGCCAGCAGTCAATTTACAGCTGACCTCATCCCCCAAAATATTACTCCCAACTGACACCGCACCAGGGCAAAATCGGGAAGAGCTAGGCAGAGTACCAGGATTGGTGTATCTAATGAATGCGTCACTTCTGGGGCAGCTGCGGGCTGCCATTTTTAGGCTGGAAGAGGCCAAATAACCATGGCCCTTCCCAGACTAATAATACCAGCCCCCAGCTGTCTGTTTTACCATGGCTGGTTATGAAAAGAAGGGAATTTTGTTTACTTACCGTAAATTCCTTTTCTTCTAGCTCTAATTGGGAGACCCAGACAATTGGGTGTATAGGCTATGCCTCCGGAGGCCGCACAAAGTACTACACTTAAAAGTGTTAGGCCCCTCCCCTTCTGCCTATACACCCCCCGTGCTCCCACGGGCTGCTCAGTTTTGGTGCAAAAGCAAGAAGGAGGAAAAATAATTATAAACTGGTTTAAAGTAACTTCAATCCGAAGGAAACTCGGAGAACTGAAACCATTCAACATGAACAACATGTGTACACAAAAAAACAGGGGCGGGTGCTGGGTCTCCCAATTAGAGCTAGAAGAAAAGGAATTTACGGTAAGTAAACAAAATTCCCTTCTTTTTCGCTCTATTGGGAGACCCAGACAATTGGGACGTCCAAAAGCAGTCCCTGGGTGGGTAAAATAATACCTCGTAAGAGAGCCGTAAAACGGCCCTTTCCTACAGGTGGGCAACCGCCGCCTGAAGGACTCGTCTACCTAGGCTGGCATCCGCCGCAGCATAGGTATGCACCTGATAGTGCTTCGTGAAAGTGTGCAGGCTCGACCAGGTAGCCGCCTGACACACCTGTTGAGCCGCAGCCTGGTGCCTCAAAGCCCAGGACGCTCCCACGGCTCTGGTAGAATGGGCCTTCAGCCCTGAGGGAACCGGAAGCCCAGCCGAACGGTAAGCTTCGATAATTGGCTCCTTGATCCACCGAGCCAGGGTTGATTTGGAAGCCTGTGACCCTTTACGCTGGCCAGCGACAAGGACAAAGAGTGCATCCGAGCGGCGCAGGGGCGCCGTACGAGAAATGTAGAGTCTGAGTGCTCTCACCAGATCTAACAAGTGCAAATCCTTTTCACATTGGTGAACTGGATGAGGATAAAAAGAGGGTAAGGAAATATCCTGATTGAGATGAAAGGGGGATACCACCTTAGGGAGAAATTCCGGAACCGGACGTAGAACCACCTTGTCCTGGTGAAAAACCAGAAAAGGGGCTTTGCACGACAACGCTGCTAGCTCAGACACTCTCCGAAGAGAAGTGACTGCTACTAGAAAAACCACTTTCTGCGAAAGTCGTGAGAGGGAGATATCTCTCATTGGCTCGAATGGTGGTTTCTGAAGAACCATCAGCACCCTGTTTAGATCCCAGGGTTCTAACGGCCCCTTGTAAGGTGGAACGATGTGACAAACTCCCTGCAGGAACGTGCGTACCTGTGGAAGTCTAGCTAGGCGCTTCTGGAAAAACACAGAGAGCGCTGAAACTTGTCCCTTAAGGGAACCGAGCGACAAACCCTTTTCCAGTCCAGATTGAAGGAAGGACAGAAAAGTAGGTAATGCAAATGGCCAGGGAGAAAAACCCTGAGCAGAGCACCACGACAGGAAAATTTTCCACGTCCTGTGATAAATCTTGGCGGACGTTGGTTTCCTACCCTGTCTCATAGTGGCAATGACTTCTTGAGATAACCCTGAAGACGCTAGGATCCAGGACTCAATGGCCACACAGTCAGGTTGAGGGCCGCAGAATTCAGATGGAAAAACGGCCCTCGAGACAGCAAGTCTGGTCGGTCTGGTAGTGCCCATGGTTGGCCGACCGTGAGATGCCACAGATCCGGGTACCACGACCTCCTCGGCCAGTCTGGAGCGACGAGGATGGCGCGGCGGCAGTCGGCCCTGATCTTGCGTAACACTCTGGGCAACAGTGCCAGCGGAGGAAACACATAAGGGAGCTGAAACTGCGACCAATCCTGAACTAAGGCGTCTGCCGCCAGAGCTCTGGGATCTTGAGACCGTGCCATGAACGTTGGTACCTTGTTGTTGTGCCGGGACGCCATGAGGTCGACGTCCGGCACCCCCCAGCGGCAACAGATCTCCTGAAACACGTCCGGGTGAAGGGACCATTCCCCTGCGTCCATGCCCTGGCGACTGAGATAATCTGCTTCCCAGTTTTCCACGCCTGGGATGTGAACTGCGGATATGGTGGAGGCCGTGGCTTCCACCCACATCAAAATCCGCCGGACTTCCTGGAAGGCTTGTCGACTGCGTGTGCCGCCTTGGTGGTTGATGTATGCCACCGCTGTGGAATTGTCCGACTGAATTCGGATCTGCTTGCCTTCCAGCCACTGCTGGAACGCTTTCAGGGCAAGATACACTGCCCGAATTTCCAGAACATTGATCTGAAGCGAGGACTCTTGCCGGGACCACGTACCCTGAGTCCTGTGGTGGAGAAAAACCGCTCCCCACCCTGACAGACTTGCGTCCGTCGTGACTACTTCCCAGGATGGGGGTAGGAAGGATTTCCCCTTTGATAATGAAGTGGGAAGAAGCCACCACCGAAGGGAAGCTTTGGTCGCCTGAGAGAGGGAGACGGTCCTGTCGAGGGACGTCGGTTTCCTGTCCCATTTGCGTAGGATGTCCCATTGAAGAGGACGCAGGTGAAACTGCGCGAAAGGGACTGCTTCCATTGCTGCCACCATCTTCCCCAGGAAGTGCATGAGGCGCCTCAAGGGGTGTGACTGGCCTTGAAGGAGAGATTGTACCCCTGTCTGTAGTGACCGCTGCTTGATCAGCGGAAGCTTCACTATCGCTGAGAGGGTATGAAACTCCATGCCAAGGTATGTGAGCGATTGGGCCGGTGTCAGATTTGACTTTGGAAAATTGATGATCCACCCGAAACTCTGGAGAGTCTCCAGGGTAGCGTCGAGGCTGTGTTGGCATGCCTCTTGAGAGGGTGCCTTGATCAACAGATCGTCCAAGTACGGGATCACCGAGTGACCCTGAGAATGGAGGACCGCTACTACAGTAGCCATAACCTTGGTGAAAACCCGTGGGGCTGTTGCCAGGCCGAATGGCAGTGCCACGAACTGCAGGTGTTCGTTTCCTATGGCGAAGCGCAAGAAGCGCTGGTGCTCTGGGGCAATCGGAACGTGGAGATAAGCATCTTTGATATCGATCGATGCAAGGAAATCTCCTTGGGACATTGAGGCGATGACGGAGCGAAGGGATTCCATCCGGAACCGTCTGGTCTTTACGTGTTTGTTGAGAAGTTTCAGGTCTAGGACAGGACGGAAAGACCCGTCCTTCTTTGGGACCACAAACAAGTTGGAGTAAAAACCGTGGCCCTGTTGATGAAGAGGAACAGGGACCACCACTCCTTCTGCCTTCAGAGTGCCCAGCGCCTGCAGAAGAGCCTCGGCTCTCTCGGGAGGCGGAGAAGACCTGAAGAATCGAGTCGGGGGACGAGAGATGAACTCTATCTTGTAACCGTGAGACAGAATGTCTCTCACCCAGCGGTCTTTTATTTGTGGCAGCCAGGCGTCGCAAAAGCGGGAGAGCCTGCCACCGACCGAGGATGCTACTAGAGGAGGTCGAAAGTCATGAGGAAGCCGCCTTGTTAGCGGTGCCTCCAATGTTCTTTTTAGGACGTGACTTAGACCGCCATGCATCAGAGTTCCTTTGTTCTTTCTGAGACCTTTTGGACGAGGAGAATTGGGACCTGCCCGCGCCCCGAAAGGACCGAAACCTCGCCTGCCCTCTCCTCTGTTGGGGAATGTTCTGTTTGGGGCTGGGGTAAGGATGTATCCTTTCCCTTGGATTGTTTGATGATTTCATCCAGACGCTCGCCAAACAGCCTGTCGCCAGAAATTGGCAAACTGGTTAAGCGCTTTTTGGAAGCAGAATCTGCCTTCCATTCCCGTAGCCACAAGGCCCTGCGGAGTACCACCGAATTGGCGGTCGCCACCGCCGTACGGCTCACAGAGTCCAGGACAGCATTAATAGCGTAAGACGCAATTGCCGAGGTCTGGGTGGTAATGGATGCCACTTGTGGCGCGGCCGTGCAAGTGGCTGCTTCAATTTTGCGCTTGACCTGCTGAGATAGCTTGCAGCGCCCATACGGCTGCGAATGCTGGGGCAAAAGAAGCTCCGATAGCTTCATAGATGGATTTCAACCAGAGCTCCATCTGCCTGTCAGTGGCATCTTTGAGCGAGGCCCCATCTTCCACTGCAAGTATGGATCTAGCCGCTAGTCTGGAGATTGGAGGATCCACTTTGGGACATTGAGTCCAACCTTTAACCACGTCCGGGGGGAAAGGATAACGTGTATCCTTAAGGCGCTTAGAAAAACGCTTATCTGGACAAGCATGGTGATTCTGGATTGCCTCTCTGAAATCAGAGTGGTCTAGAAACATACTCTGTGTCCGCTTGGGAAACCTGAAACGAAATTTCTCCTGCTGAGAAGCTGACTCCTCCGCCGGAGGGGCTGAGGGAGAAATATCCAGCAACTGATGGATGGACGCAATAAGATCATTTACTATGGCGTCCCCGTCTGGAGTATTAAGATTGAGAGCGCTCTCAGGATCAGAATCCTGATCAGCTGTCTCCGCATCATCAACCAAAGATTCCCCCCGCTGAGACCCTAAACAATATGATGTCGAGGGAAATTCTAAGCGAGCCCGCTTAGTCAATCTGGGGCTGGGGTCCAAGTCAGAACCCTCAGACTGGGATGTAGGAGATACCCCGGGAGGACATCGTTGGTCCAACTGAGGGGGGCCCGGGAACAACGATTCAACAGGGTCCCGTTGCTGAGATACCGGCCTGGACTGCAAGGCTTCTAGTATCTTAGCCATAGTCTCAGAGAGTTTAGCAAACTCAGTCCCCGTCACCTGGACAGTGTCAACAGGTGTCTCCCCCTGGGCCCCTCTTAGCATAGGCTCCGGCTGAAGAAGTGGCACAGGGGTCGAACACTGCACACAATGAGGGTCAGTGGAACCTGCCGGTAGTGGGGTCTTACAAGCGGCGCAGGCAGCATAATAAGCCTGTGTTTTGGCACCCCTGCCTTTTGTGGGCGCCATGCTATAGTTTTCCTTGAGTTACACAAAAGGGTATATAGCCAGAATGCACTGTGCTCATACAGTGTAAAGTATATATGATACACAAATAATGTACCAATACACTACAGCACCATGGGGCTAGCACCAACAGGTGCTGCTTACCAGCCGCCTAAAGCGGTTGTGAGGCCACCAGAGACCGTGTCTGGGTCTCCCAGGACTTGTCCCTCTTCTGCAGCGTCGGTGGAGCTGACAGGAATGGCTGCGGCGTCCTGACGAGATGAGGGAGCTGTGGGCGTGGCCGAGAAAGAGCGCGAACTGGTGCTCACACCGTGCACAGTGAGGGGGGTGGAGTATGTAAATCATACTCCAGCCCTCAGAGCTGCTCGCTCCGTGCAGCGTCCCGCCCTTCCCCCTGCCTGTCAGGGCTGAGGGCGGGAGAAAAGTAAACTAGGCCGCAAGGAAGCCGGGGACTCTAGTAATAAACGCGGCCGCCGTAAAAGCGCGGCCGGCGTGAAAGTCCCCGGCGAACTACAAGTCCCAGCCGCGCCGCAGTGTCCCATGGCAGCGGCGGTTAGTGCGGTAGCCCTTACATATAAACACACTCAGCGACGCTGAGTGTGTAATGGCACATATAGACCCGGTCAGCGCCGCGGTCCCCGGTGCACTGGCACACCCAGCAAAGCTGAGGTGATGCCGTGCGCGGTCCCCACAGGGATACAGAGTACCTCCAAGATGCAGGGCCATGTCCCTGAACGATACTCGGCTCCTATCCATCAGGCTCCACAGGAGTTGTGGATGGAGCACGGTCTCAGTGCCTGGAGACCGGTAAGATCCCACTTCACCCAGAGCCCAGAGGGGGATGGGGAAGGAAAGCAGCATGTGGGCTCCAGCCTCCGTACCCGCAATGGATACCTCAACCTTAACAACACCGCCGACAAGAGTGGGGTGAGAAGGGAGCATGCTGGGGGCCCTATATGGGCCCACTTTTCTTCCATCCGACATAGTCAGCAGCTGCTGCTGACCAATCTGTGGAGCTGTGCTGTGCGTGTCTGACCTCCTTCGCACAAAGCAAAAACTGAGCAGCCCGTGGGAGCACGGGGGGTGTATAGGCAGAAGGGGAGGGGCCTAACACTTTTAAGTGTAGTACTTTGTGCGGCCTCCGGAGGCATAGCCTATACACCCAATTGTCTGGGTCTCCCAATAGAGCGAAAAAGAAATATGGGGGACCATGCACCGGTTTTTAAAATGATTTATTAATACACAATTCTAAATACCGACATGTGATCCACTCTTAGCCAAGGTAAATCAGACAGCTGAGGGCCTGCCGCCCACAGTTGTGTGTTTTACCTTGGCTAGTTATGAAAAATAGGGGGGGGGGAATCACGTAAAAAAAAATTTTTTATCTTGTTCCCAGCACAATTGAGGCATCTTCCCCATACTGAAAGCTTGTTGCTTGGATGCTGAATAATGCTTATTGAAAGTCTGCAGCACAGCCAAACCGCATCCGAGCTTGAACATAGACTTCCTTGAGAAGCCGGCGTTCGAGTCTCTGACACTAGCTGTCCAATACGAACCCCGAACTCTACCGTTAGGATTAGGGATGAACGAACCCGAACAAAATAAAAGAACATTATACAAATGGTGCTGATGTTAAGCAGACATGAGGTAAGTGTTATTCATTATCTCTTTTGCGTGGTGTGACTAAAAGGGATAATCAACATCTGAATATTGCTAATTTCTACAAATTGTCAAATTTCAGATCTATTTTTAATTATATATATATATATATATATATATATATATATATATATATATATATATATATATATATATATATATATATATATATATATATATATATATATATATATATATATATATATATCTATATATATAATTGCCTTATTCTGTCTGTCTGTCTATCTGTCTGTCTGTCTGTCTGTCTGTCATGCTCCAAAATTGTGTCCTTACGGTGACACAAAGCTGATTGGCCGCTGGGCTCGCCATGGCCCCGCCCCCCGCACGGATTGGCCGCTCGCCTCGGCTCCTCCCCCGCACGGATTGGCCGCTCGCCTCGCCTCGGGTCCGCCCCCCCCGCACGGATTGGTTGCCACTCAGACTCACACTCAGACTCACACTCAGACTCACACTCAGACTCACACGCACACTCACACGCACACTCACACGCACACTCACACGCACACTCACACTCACACTCACACGCACACTTTCACACGCACACTTTCACACGCACACTTTCACACGCACACTTTCACACGCACACTTTCACACGCACACTTTCACACGCACACTTTCACACTCACATCAGATCGCATCCACGTCCTGCAGCGGCGGAACACACACACCTCACACACACATCAGAACCCATCCACGTCCTGCAGCGGCGGAACACACACACCTCACACACACATAAGAACAGACACACATACACACACACATCAGATCACACTCACTCTCACACACACCTCACACACACATCAGTTCGCATCCACATACTCACAACATCCCGTGATATCGCTTGCTTCTCGGCGGCGATACTGTGCTGTGAGCTTCCAGGACCTGCTGGAGGATCACATGGCCGGAAGCATGTGGTATCTCCGGATGTTGTGAGTGTGTCAGCGCGTATGTGCGATATCGTCAGTGTGCGTGTGTATGCGATCGGATGTGTGTGAGTGTGTGTGAGTGTATGCGATCGGATGTGTGTGTGTGAGTGTATGCGATCGGATCTGTGAGTGTCGGCAGAGGAGCACGGCGTGCAGCACAGCTGCTGGGACCGCCCACCGGTGGGCACAGGGAGAAGTGGGGTGTGTGTGTGAGTGTATGCGATCATATGTGTGCGTGTTTACTGTCTGATGTGTGACTGTGGAGCACGATGGGGGGAGCACAGCATGGGGGATGGAGCACGATGGGGAGTGTGCAGCATGGGGGATGGAGCACGATGGGGGGTGCGCAGCATGGGGGATGGAGCACGATGGGGGGTGCGCAGCATGGGGGATGGAGCACGATGGGGGGTGCGCAGCATGGGGGATGGAGCACGATGGGGAGTGCGCAGCATGGGGGATGGAGCACGATGGGGAGTGCGCAGCATGGGGGATGGAGCACGATGGGGAGTGCGCAGCATGGGGGATGGTGCACGATGGGGAGTGCGCAGCATGGGGGATGGTGCACGATGGGGAGTGCGCAGCATGGGGGATGGAGCACGATGGGGTGTGCGCAGCATGGGGGATGGAGCACGATGGGGTGTGCGCAGCATGGGGGATGGAGCACGATGGGGGGTGCGCAGCATGGGGGATGGAGCACGATGGGGAGTGCGCAGCATGGGGGATGGAGCACGATGGGGAGTGCGCAGCATGGGGGATGGAGCACGATGGGGAGTGCGCAGCATGGGGGATGGAGCACGTTTGGGAGTGCGCAGCATGGGGGATGGAGCACGTTTGGGAGTGCGCAGCATGGGGGATGGAGCACGATGGGGAATGCGCAGCATGGGGGATGGAGCACGATGGGGAATGCGCAGCATGGGGGATGGAGCACGATGGGGAATGCGCAGCATGGAGGATGGAGCACAATGGGGAGTGGGGATGGAGCACGATGGGGGGTGCGCAGCATGGGGGATGGAGCACGATGGGGGGTGGACCACGATGGGGGGTGCACACCTCCCACCAAAACACACACACACACTGCCACACACGCACTGCACAACACACCACACACACACTGGGAACCACAAACACCACCCTACACAGACACCCACACACACAGACAACGCAGCAGACACACAACACCCAACACACAAACACCGCGGCACACACAAATATACGCACATACCGCACAACACACACATTGCACAAAACATACCTCCCCCCCCAAAACACACACACACACCCACACAAACCGCGCAACACACACACACAACGATACAGACACACAGCGCTCCACAAATAACGACACAACGCAACACACAAACAACACCGCTCTCACCCCCCGCTACACCCAGACAACACCCAGAACATGTACAGCCCCTACACATACACTTGGTAACTACACACAACAACATCTATATATATATATATATATATAACAAAAATCATACATTAACTACACAATACGTACATTCTAGAATACCCGATGCGTAGAATCGGGCCACCTTCTAGTATATATATATATATATATATATATATATCTACCTAAATTTACAATTATCATAAAATGTGTCACAAAAAAAAAAAAAAACTCTCACAATCACTTGAATATGTTGAAAAATTGCCAAATCAAGTGACACGTCAGATTAGAAAAATTTGGCATGGTCACTAAAGGGTTAATCTACAGGTTAATAGTGTCCTGAAGCTCTCCAGGACCCGCACCGAAAGGAAGTGAACATTATTGCTCCTGGCAGTGTTTGGATGTCAGTCATGGGGGCTGCGCTGGGGCGGTGTAGGTTAATAGCATTTTGTTGTCGTGTTATTTTTTTTCACTTGACAGGTTCCTTTTAAATCCATTAAAGAATAAAATTCTAGGGCTTTTTTTGTTTGTTGGTTGTTCACAGTAACACCTTACAAAATGTTCTATCAGACACCCAGGCTTTGTCCAGGGTTTGTTTTTTTTAGCCTATTGACTCCTATAATAAAGAAAGATCAACAAAGTAAATTTTCAATAGAAATGAAAGTCGTGCATTATAACAATTTCTCCAATCCAGTTAAGAAATACCCTAAAGGTACCGTCACACTAAGCGACGCTCCAGCGATCCCACCAGCAACCTGACAGGAATCGCTGGAGCGTAGCTACACGGGTTGCTGGTGAGCTGTTACACAGGCAGATCTCACCAGCAACCAGTGACCAGCCCCCAGCCAGCAGCGACGGATGGAAGCGATGCTGCGCTTGGTAACTAAGGTAAATAACGGGTAACCAACCCGATATTTACCTTGGTTACCAGCGCACACCACTTAGCGCTGGCTCCCTGCACTCCTAGCCAGAGTACACATCGGGTTAATTGCCCGATATATAGTCTGGCTATGTGTGCAGGGAGCAGGGACCCGGCACTGGCAGCGTGAGAGCGGCGGACGCTGGTAACGAAGGTAAATATCGGGTAACCAAGGAAAGGGCTCTTTGGTTACCCGATATTTACATTAGTTACCAGCGTCCGCAGAAGCCGGCTCCCTGCTCACTGCACATTTAGTTGTTGCTCTGTCGCTGTCACACACAGCGATGTGTGCTTCACAGCGGGAGAGCAACAACTAAAAAAAATGGTCCAGGACATTCGGCAACAACCGGCGACCTCACAGCAGGGGCCAGGTTGTTGCTGGATGTCACACACAACAACATCGCTAGCAACATCGCTGTTACGTCACAAAAGTCGTGCCTCAGCAGCGATGTTGCTAAGCGATGTTGCTTAGTGTGAACGTAACGTTTTTGTCACGTACGTGTTAAAGGGGTGGTTTGCCCCCCCCTGTGTGCCATGTTTGTGGCACATACGTGTTCTCCGTGTGTTAAACGTAATAACACACGGAGAACGGAAAGCCCCGCCTTACCTGCATCATCCGGCACTCTGTGGTGCTGAATGACAGTGTCCGGCCAAAGCCACGCCCCGCTGACGCTGCTTCCGCCCCCAGTGAAGGAGAAGTGTTGTTCAAATTCACTGGGGGACGGATGCAGGGGACAGCCGCAGCAGAGACTGCAGGTATGGTGGAGGTGAGTGTGTTTTTATTATGTTTACATTGACACGTGTCTTTCTCCGGCGCGTGTCACAAGGGCCCACATCCACACTACAACCTTGTGGTACGGGTGCGGGCCGTGTGACACCCGTGCTGCCAGAGCAACACGGACATGTCAGCGTTTTTAAAAAACGGACACACGCAAGTACGGAACGGACACACGTTCTGTTCCTGAATACTTACATGTGTCCAAAACAATAACAATACATAGGACCACGTGGACCCGTGTCTCCGGTATGTGAAAAAAAAGGCACACACGTACTGGAGGCACGTGAGTGTGGCAGAGGCCTAAGGAGTGCAAAGCAGCTTCACCGATCCCATCCTAAATAACCAACAGATCAGATTCCACTTTAATTTGCATGGCAATCCACTGGTGAAAAGCAGAAAGAATATAACAAACTATAAAAAAACAAAAACAAAAACTAAGCTGTACCTATAGGGACAAAAGGTGATTCCTTAGACTTTTTGATCAGCTTCAATGATGTTGAGTCGCTTTCTGCGGGGGTCCATTCTTCTGAAGACATGTTTGTTTTCTATGTAGAAGAAGAAATAAAAAAAAAATAAATATAAAATCGCTTCTCACTCTTGTCATCTGGTTTACCAATAATATATGGTTTAACGCTCTATAATACACATATATAACACTACCTCCTCAATTATTGAGATGATACCATAATACAACTTATCCAATATCCCCAACACCAGTGGATGTCTCCAGGTCATTCAGTGATGGCACTAAAATTCTAATAAAGCACAGCTGCTGCCCCAGGGTAGAAATATCATTGATGCGGTCGCACAGGAACCCAAGAGGTCAGGGGGGCCATTTATACCTCCAAAGCAGGTGGAATTGGAGCTCTTGGGCTGCAAAGGGCCCATATATTGTTCTTTGCACAGGGCACCCATTCTGCCTGTGTCTGTAGTGTGCTGCGCCTCTGTTGGTTCCTCCAGCTGCAGCAATGACGGCCAAAAAATATTTGCTTTTCTGTCACCTGATCAGATAATGACCAGTCCCATAAAATCTGCTGTAAAGCTGTTTGGCTATGTTCACACGTTGCTTTTTTTTTCTGCAGGTAAAACCTGTTCTCTTGGCTAAAGGAGCTGCTAAAAAAAAAAACAAAAAACAAAACACTAACAGATACTCTTTCTGTTGCAGATTATAGGTCAAATTTTTCTATAATACAGGTTTAATAAAGTCATTTTTTTTCCAGCAAAAATGCAACAAAAAATGGTTGTGTTTTTCATTTTCTCATTGCTTTCTATAGAGGGGAAAAAAAAAATAAAAAATAAAAAATCAGCACTTTTTCAATTCAGTCAGGAAAAAAAAGTAATTGTGCGCATCAGATTTCTGAAATCTCAGAGCTTCTGTTGGTACTGTAAGCTTTTAATTTGCATTTAAAAAAAAAGGGAATGTGTGAACAAAGCCTTACTGAGCGTAAACGACTGTAGACCGTTCCTGCTGCACATTATCATATCATAAAAAAGGCCTGGCTGGATTTTCAATTTTTTAGCTATGCTGGGTTAATGGGGTCATTCAGTTTAGAATAAACATTTTCAATTAAATTGTCTTGCATTACACAAATTTTCTTAAATAAGAACTGTGTAATGTTGCGTTTCACCTGCGAAGACTCTACAAGGAAACTGAAGACAAAAGGGCACGTTACACGCTGCGATATCGCTAGCGAGTGTACCCGCCCCCATCGGTTGTGCGTCATGGGCAAATCGCTGCCCGTGGCGCACAACATTGCTTACACCCGTCACACGGACTTACCTTCCCTGCGACGTCGCTGTGACCGGCGAACCGCCTCCTTTCTAAGGGGGCGATTCGTGCGGCGTCACAGTGACGTTACACGGCAGCCGTCCAATAGAAGCGGAGGGGTGGAGATGAGCGGCCGGAACATGCCGCCCACCTCCTTCCTTCCTCATTACATTGTCACACATAGCGATGTGTGCTGCCGCAGGAACACGAACAACCAGCGGCATGCACCACCAACGATATTATGAAAAAGAGCGACGTGTCAACGATCAACGATTTTTGCCGTTTTTGCGATCGTTGATCGTTGCTCCTAGCTGTCACACGCTGCGATGTAGCTAACGACGCCGGATGTGTGTCACACACACTGTGACCCTGACGATATATCGTTAGCGATGTCGCAGCGTGTAAAGCACCCTTTAGGCCAATTGCAGACAGAGTTTTTAGAGGGGGTCAAAAACTACAGGTTTTTACAGTGAAGACCACTTCAACAGACGCTCTTTCTTTAAGGAGTATTTCCTAAAGGTATTTTGAACAGTTTTTTATGTACTTTGGTAAAGTTTTATTTTTTTTTATTTTGAAGGGGGTTTTTTTGCAGCCCTGTAATTGGACTTTTGCCTGGTTCGGCGCAGATTCCATAAGGAGCCGCCTTCAAAGAAGTGAATTGCCCCTTATTTTTTTCCACCAGATGTTTTTCAAAAACTGAATTGGGAAAAATGTTCAATACAATGATAATATGAACTAATAATGGCTTTACAATACAGTAAGTTGGAAGAGTCTTTGACACGTGAAAGTGATTTTTTAAAGCAGTTTGAGTGGAATAGCTCCAAAAAAATGCATATAAAACTTCATGTGCCTGAATCCTTTGTGTCAGTTCAGGTTGGCTGTCCAGCAAAACTAAACGGCCACTTAAAGGGAACTTCTCATCAGATTTTTCATGTGTGAACTAAGGCGGGCTTTGCACGTTGCGACATCGCAAGCCGATGCTGCGATGTCGCACGCGATAGTCCCCGCCCCGGTCGCAGGTACGATATCTTGTGATATCTGGCGTAGCGAAAATTATCGCTACGCCAGCTTCACATGCACTCACCTGCCCTGCGACCGTCGCTATGGCCGGCGACCCGCCTCCTTCCTAAGGGGGCGGGTCGTGCTGCGTCACACGGCAGGCGGCCAATAGCAGCGGAGGGGCGGAGATGAGCAGGATGTAAACATCCCGCCCACCTCCTTCCTTCCGTATAGCCGCCGGTGGCAGGTAAGGAGATGTTCCTCGCTCCTGCGGCTTCATACACAGTGATGTGTGCTGCTGCAGGACGAGGAACAGCATCGTACCTGTCGCGGCAGCGTAATTATGAAAAAGTCGGAGCCTGCAACGATGATACGATAACGACGCTTTTGCGCTCGTTAATCGTATCATCTAAGATTTACACACAACGATGTCGAAAGTGACGCCGGATGTGCGTCACTTTCGATTTGACCACACCAACATCGCACGTGCGATGTTGCAACGTGCAAAGCCGCCCTAAGACTAGCCCCTTCAGCAGGGCCTGTTCTGCATTCTATAAAATTGTACATTATCCCCCAACCCCCCTTGTTTACTCCCCAAAAACATTTTTTATATTGTCCCGTGCTGTATGTAAATCCGGATTGTCCGGTCCGATTTGCGTTGTTGCTTCGGCGTGTACCCCTCCTTTCTACCGCTAATTGCTGTCCTTTTCCTCTGATTGACATGCATGACACCTCCTGGTTCATCCACATAGCCAGGGGAAATCTGGTGCATGTGTATACACATTGCTCGCCCATGTTGCTCTCCCTTACTGTGGACAGAGCCCAAAACATACCGTAAGTGTGCATGCGTGAACCAGTAATGTGCGCGAGCCAGTAATGTGCACGCGCAGGTGTGAGATTCCCCCTGGCTATGTGAATGATGCAGGAGGTGTCATCCACATCACATTGGAGGAAAGGACGGCAATCAGTGGTGGAGAGGAGGGATAGATGCCGCAGCAAAAGACACCCATCAGATCAGACCATCCAGATTTGCATACAGCAATGGAAAATATAAAAAATTAAAAAAAAGGTTTGGGGGTTTATAGGGCAAGTTAGGGGATAATATACACCTTTATGGAATGTAGCACAAGCACTGCACAAGGTTTTAGGGGTACTTTGCACACTACGACATCGCATGCCGATTGCTGCGATGCCGAACGCGATACTCCCCGCCCCCGTCGCAGCCGCGATATCTTGTGATAGCTGCCGTAGCGAACATTATCACTTACCTGCCCTGCGACGTCGATCTGGCCGGCGAACCGCCTCCTTCCTAAGGGGGCGGGTCGTGCGGCGTCACACGGCAGGCGGCCAATAGAAGCAGAGGGGCGGAGATGAGCGGGACATACACATCCCGCCCACCTCCTTCCTTCCGCATTGCAGCCAGGACGCAGGTAAGAGATGTTCCTCGCTCCTGCGGCTTCACACAGAGCGATGTATGCTGCCGCAGGAACGAGGAACAACATCGTAACATCGGTCCTTCCGAAATTATGGAAATGACCGACGCTACACCGATCATACGATTACGACGCTTTTGAGCTCGTTAATCGTATCAAAAACGATTTACACACTCCGATGTCGACAGCGACGCCGGATGTGCGTCACTTTCGATTTGACCCCACCGACATCCCACCTGCGATGTAGTGTGCAAAGTACCCCTTAGTCTTAGTTCACACATGGAAAATCTAGTGACAGGTTCCCTTTAAGCTTTACTGAACACATTTAATAGTCTAGTAACACAGACCGTTGCAAACCATGCTCACTGACCAATCTGTATCAGGTCACAGTGCACATAGGCTGTCATTGTTCACAGAAGTGAGAGTCCTCTGTACTCAGGTCGATGCGGCGCTGAAAATTTATGATCTTTTGAACTGAGCAAGAAATCATTTCACCGCATGAATTAGCGTTTTGCTCGTTCATTGAAAGATCATGAAACGCGTTCCTTTGGTGTAATTGCTGCTTTACTGCCAGGTTTCCTAAAATTATATCCGGTTGCTGGGGGTCCTAGCAGGGGGACACTTTGTTAAAAGCTTATTTTTATAGTATCCTTCTTTCCAGCACGAATTTTTACAAAACACAGAACCCACTTTTCTTTACTAAATGAACCTGCATCCAAAAGCAACAAACAAAAGGGAAAACAAAAGCGAACAGAAGTCCCGCAGCTCTGCCGCCTGGCTGCACATGAGTTACCAACCTCAGGTGTCCTGCGCGGTGAGGAGGAGGTGTGCAGGCCCCATGAGTGGAGCATAGCGCTGGGCACGTTTCACGTAGACAGAGGAATAGAAACTGAGGCTCTCAAGGTTTAGCCAAATATCTGCATAAAGATGAAGACCTACTTGACAAGACAATCGCATTCATAGGATCTCACATTTTTAATCAAAGCCCTGCACCTTACATCAGCAACAGAGGACACGTTCATGTCAGCGTCCTCACCAGCCTGGATGGGAGCCAGGTCCAGATACTTCAGATACTACAGAGACAGAGAGCTGCTATGTGCACTTTGCACCGTGGCATTGATGCCAGGACCCTCTATTGTTAGTTCTGGGGAGGAATCTGAGATGCAGCAAAGGGGGGGGGCGCACACAAACTAATAGGGGTCTGGAATGGAATTTTCCAGCCTTCCTAGGACAAAATCTGCAGGTTGTGCTTAATACATTCCTTATCCCAATCAGTCTAGGATGATATGATCATAAAATGTAAAATAGAGTTTGGTCTGATAGAAAATTACAATTAAATATTTTAATCCGATATTAACAAAACATTAGAACAGCTACAGTGCCTACAAGTAGTATTCAACCCCCTGCAGATTTAGCAGGTTTACACATTCGGAATTAACTTGGCATTGTGACATTTGGACTGTAGATCAGCCTGGAAGTGTGAAATGCACTACAGCATTTCACACTTCCAGGATTTTTTTTAAATTGTGGAAAGTTTATTCAGAGGGTCATTTATTATTCAACCCCTCAAACCACCAGAATTCTGTTTGGTTCCCCTAAAGTATTAAGAAGTATTTCAGGCAGAAAGAACAATGAGCTTCACATGTTTGGATTAATTATCTCTTTTTCCAGCCTTTTCTGACTAACTAAGACCCTCCCCAAACTTGTAAACAGCACTCCTACTTAGTCAACATGGGAAAGACAAAGGAGCATTCCAAGGCCATCAGAGACAAGATCGTGGAGGGTCACAAGGCTGGCAAGGGGTACAAAACCCTTTCCAAGGAGTTGGGCCTACCTACCTGTCTCCACTGTTGGGAGCATCATCCGGAAGTGGAAGGCTTATGGAACTACTGTTAGCCTTCCACGGCCTGGACAGCCTTTCAAAGTTTCCACCCGTGCCGAGGCCAGGCTTGTCCGAAGAGTCAAGGCTAACCCAAGGCCAACAAGGAAGGAGCTCCGGGAAGATCTCATGGCAGTGGGGACATTGGTTTCAGTCAATACCATAAGTAACGTACTCCACCGCAATGGTCTCCGTTCCAGACGAGCCCGTAAGGTACCTTTACTTTCAAAGCGTCATGTCAAGGCTTGTCTACAGTTTGCTCATGATCACTTGGAGGACTCGGAGACAGACTGGTTCAAGGTTCTCTGGTCTGATGAGACCAAGATCGAGATCTTTGGTGCCAACCACACACGTGACGTTTGGAGACTGGATGGCACTGCATACGACCCCAAGAATACCATCCCTACAGTCAAGCATGGTGGTGGCAGCATCATGCTGTGGGGCTGTTTCTCAGCCAAGGGGCCTGGCCATCTGGTCCGCATCCATGGGAAGATGGATAGCACAGCCTACCTAGAGATTTTGGCCACGAACCTCCGCTCCTCCATCAAGGATCTTAAGATGGGTCTTCATTTCATCTTCCAACAAGACAATGACCCAAAGCACACATCCAAGAAAACCAAGGCCTGGTTCAAGAGGGAAAAAATCTAGGTGTTGCAGTGGCCTAGTCAGTCTCCTGACCTTAACCCAATTGAAAACTTGTGGAAGGAGCTCAAGATTAAAGTCCACATGAGACACCCAAAGAACCTAGATAACTTGGAGAAGATCTGCATGGAGGAGTGGGCCAAGATAACTCCAGAGACCTGTGCCGGCCTGATCAGGTCTTATAAAAGACGATTATTAGCTGTAATTGCAAACAAGGGTTATTCCACAAAATATTAAACCTAGGGGTTGAATAATAATTGACCCACACTTTTATGTTGAAAATTTAACTGAGCAACATAACTTGTTGGTTTGTAAGATTTATGCATCTGTTAATAAATCCTGCTCTTGTTTGAAGTTTGCAGGCTCTAACTTATTTGCATCTGATCAAACCTGCTAAATCTGCAGGGGGTTGAATACTACTTGTAGGCACTGTATATCCTTATCTAGTCTTGCTCCGGGCGGGCAGTTAATTATCCACATAGACCACGACTGTTGTGGATGGCTGAACCAACAGGCTGAAATTAATGTTAACATATATATTACATTTTATCACTTAAAGGGGTGGTTCACCCATATTTTTTATTGTCTAGATCGATATTATATTGAGAAAATGTTTCTCTCAAATACCTTATGTTGTCAATAGTGCCTGTGAGAGGCGCTATTGCAGACCGCTGCTCCCCGTCCAGTGACGTACCCGTCCAATGCTGCCACGTCACATCCGTGCGGCCGGCTGCGTTCTGAGCCCATCTTCTCCCTGCTCCCCCCTCCCTCCTCCCTCACAGCACGTCTGTTGCTTGCAGCGTTCTGCGAGGAGGGAGGAGGGAGGGGGGAGCAGGAGATGTGCCGTGCTGTGCTAGGAGGGAGGAGGGAGGAGGAGGGGGGAGCAAATGGGCTGTGACAGCAGTGAAACACCGCTCACAGATCAGAGTCTGGAAGACTGTAGCCGGCCGCACGGGTGTGACGTGGCAGCATTGGACGGGTACGTCACTGGACGGGGAGCAGCGGTCTGCAATAGCGCCTCTCACAGGCACTATTGACAACATAAGGTATTTGAGAGAAACATTGTTTCTCAATATAATATCGATCTAGACAATAAAAAATATGGGTGAACCACCCCTTTAATATTGAGCAGAATTAAAAGGGGTATCCTCATCTCCAAGATCCCATCCCAATATGTAGTAGGTGTTGTAATAATAATAATAATAGAAAATACCTTAGGTATCCATGATTGTGACCACGAGCCACTAACTGACTGACTACGAGTATCCGCATACTCGTAACCATGGATACCTATCGTCCCTGCAATTCCCTGCACATGAGGTAAGAGACAGTGAGTGAGAAGAACTATACTACATTTATAATTGGAGATATTTCCTAATATTATTATTACACCTATTACATACTGGCATAGGATCTTGGAGATGGTAATAACCTTTTTAAGTATGATGACTCGCTGCTACCGATAACCGTGTTGTTATCAAAATTGGTTCAGAGAATAAAACAATTGAACCTAACCAGTTTTGTGGTGCTTCTATAAATGCTCTCTGTGTAAGGCCTCCTTCACACATCCGTGTCTCCGGTACGTGTTTGGTCCGTTTCCTCACGTGCTGGAGACACGGGCACACGTAGACCCATTAAAATCAATGGGCCTGCGCACACATGCGTGTTTTGCTATGGACCGCATGCATGTGCCCGTCTGCCCGTGTGCTCCACACGTAGACATATCTGTTTTTCTCTGGCATTACGGGTGTCACACTCACACGGCCTGCATGGATGTGATCCGTGTGACACGCACCGGAGAAAACACGTGTTTGTAAGAAAAAAAGAAAAAAAACCAATACTCACCTTCTCCAGCACTGCTGTCTCTGCCGTCACTTGCTTCCGACCCCCACTCATTGAATATTCACTCCACTGCGGGCCGGAAGCAGCAGCAGCGGGGAGTTGGCAGGACCGGAGACCGAAGATCAGTACCACAGACATCAACGCCAGGGACAGGTAAGCAGAAAGTTCCCGTTCTCCGTGTGTTATCACGGATAACACACGGAGAACACACAAAGAACACATGTTGTGCCATAAAAAACGGCACACGGAGGACAATACGTACCTTTGACACGTCCGTGAAAAACGTGCGTGATTTTCACGGACGTGTGAAGGGGGCCTAAGGTATACAGTTTTAGGATTTCTTATCATATTGACATGGTTCTACGGTTTTTTTTTTCCAGATATGCCTCTTTTTTGCATTAACAAAGTGGAGAGTTTTTACCACATTTGTGGAGACGTTTGGCTACCATAAGGAAACCTACAGTGCCTTGCGAAAGTATTCGGCCCCCTTGAAATTTTCAACCTTTTTCCTCATTTGAGGCTTCAAACATAAAAGATACAAATTTAATGTTCTGGTGAAGAATCAACAAGTGGGACACAATTGTGAACTTGAACGAAATGTATTGCTTATTTTAAACTTTTGTAAAAAAAAAAAAAGAAACTGAAAATTGGGGCATTAAATGTTATTCGGCCCCTTTACTTTCAGTGCAGCAAACTCACTCCAGAAGTTCATTGAGGATCTCTGAATGATCCAATGTTGTCCTAAATGACTGATGGTGATAAATATAAGCCACCTGTGTGTAATCAAGTCTCCGTATAAATGCACCTGCTCTGTGATAGTCTCAGTGTTCTGTTTAAAGCACAGAGAGCATCATGAAGACCAAGGAACACAACAGGCAGGTCCGTGATACTGTTGTGGAGAAGAGTAAAGCCAGATTGGTTACAAAAAGATTTCCACAACTCTAAACATCCCAAGAAGCACTGTGCAAGCGATCATATTGAAATGGAAGGAAAATCATACCACTGCAAATCTACCAAGACCCAGCCGTCCCTCAAAAATGTCATCTCAAACAAGGAGAAGACTGATCAGAGATGTAGCCAAGAGGCCCATGATCACTCCGGATGAACTGCAGAGATCTACAGCTGAGGTGGGAGAGTCTGTCCATAGGACAACAATCAGTCGTACACTGCACAAGTCTGGCCTTTATGGCAGAGTGGCAAGAAGAAAGCCATTTCTCAAAGATATCCATAAAAAGTGTCGTTTAAAGTTTGCTACAAGCCACCTGGGAGACACACCAAACATGTGGAAAAGGTGCTCTGGTTAGATGAAACCAAAATCGAACTTTTTGGGCACAATGCCAAACAATATGTTTGGCGTAAAAGCAACACAGCTCATCACCCTGAACACACCATCCCCATTGTCAAACATAGTGGTGGCAGCATCATGGTTTGGGTCTGCTTTTCTTCAGCAGGGAGAGGGAAGATGGTTAAAATTAATGGGAAGATGGATGGAGCCAAATACAGGACCATTCTTGAAGAAAACCTCTTGGAGTCTGCAAAAGACCTGAGACTGGGACGGAGATTTGTCTTCTAACAAGACAATGATCCCAAACATAAAGCAAAATCTACAATGGAATGGTTCACAAATAAACGTATCCAGGTGTTAGAATGGCCAAGTCAAAGTCCAGACCTGAATCTAATCGAGAATCTGTGGAAAGAGCTGAAAACTGCTGTTCACAAACGCTCTCCATCCAACCTCACTCAGCTCCAGCTGTTTACAAAGGAAGAATGGGCAAGAACTTCAGTCCCTCGATGTGCAAAACTGATAGAGACATACCCCAAGAGACTTGTGCTGTAATCGCAGCAAAAGGTGGTGCTACAAAGTATTAAGTTAAAGGGGACGAATAATATTGCACGCCCCAATTTTCAGTTTATTAATTTTTATAAAAGTTTAAAATAAGCAATACATTTCATCCAAATTCACAATTGTGTCCCACTTGTTGTTGATTCTTCACCATAACATTAACATTTGTTATCTTTATGTTTGAAGCCTGAAATGTGAGAAAAGGTTGAACAATTCAAAGGAACCGAATACTTTCACAAGGCAGTGTGCAATGTGTATTTTGGCTGCAGAAAAGATCAGGACAATAATTGGGCTCCACATATGCTGCAATAGATGTCCATGGCATCTTACCAGTGGTTGCATGGAAAGTGCCAATCTATGCCTTTTGCAGTCCCAATGATCTGGAGATAGCCAACAAATCACACTACCAATTCCTATTTCTGCATGGTGCCCCCCCATTAGAAGTTGAAAATGCTTGCAAAAATAGTTTTTAGCCCCAAATACTTATATTTAAGAATGAAAAAACTGCACTGAAGAAGATGTTCATAGGCTCTAAGGCTATGTGCGCACGTTGCGTACTGTCCCTGCAGAAATTTCTGCAGCGATTTGAACAGCACACGTGCGCTTCAAATCGCTGCAGAAAGAGTCAGTAATGAAGAAAAAAAAAAAAAGCAGATTCCATGCGCTCTGAGTGCAGCCCCTCCCATAGACAGAGCGGGGACTGCATGCAGAGCGCAGGAAAGAAGTGACATGTCCCTTCTTAGAACGTGCGCTTCGTGCAGCAGCCGAAGCGCTGCACTCTAATACGCCACGTGCGCACATCTGCATAATCTTCATAGATTATGCTGGGGACGCAGGACGCATGCAGTTACGGTGCGGTGCAGATCGCAGCGTAACTGCATCCAAATACGAAACGTGCGCACATAGCCTACTAAACCAACTGCACTATTTTATCACAATGTCTCATCGTTACCGCCCATCAGTGCTCAGCTTTCCAGATCATCTTGCTGTGCATTAGTAGAATATTATGGGTATGTGCACAGGTTGAGTATTTGGATGCAGATATTTCTGAACCATTTCAGATATATAATTGTGCAATCCGCTCCCCAACATATTATGAAATTACACGATGTAAGAAAGCGCCTGCAAGGATGGCCCAGGGAACGCGTATCAGCGGTGGTCACGTCATCCTTGCTGGCGCTTTCTTACATCATCACTCTGCTCCATCACTGTGAAAACTTTCTGCAATATGTGAAGAACCTCGCATCTACCTCTCTGATATGGTCGTCCAAAGTGACCCAGGCTACCTTGTGTTTGTGCATAACACAACAACCTTGAGAAAGGCATAAAAGCCGAAACGTCGGGGTTGCTCTAAATCGAGTTTCACTTTTTGCAGTCTGTCATAATAAAATAAATTCACTTGCATTCTATATTTTGTCTATCTCTATAGATCTGACAACAAAAAAAAAAAAGAAACTCTTCTCTAATAATTAATATAAAATCCTTTATTGATCATCAATTCAAAAGGAATATACATATTAAAACCATTTAGAAAGAAAAAAATAGGGCAATGTCTAGGATACAAAAAAAAAAAAGGGTAGAAGTCCGCTCTGACATGCAACATCTTCTTTAATCCAGTTCATCATAAAAATCTTCACCGTCTGCTTTATGTCAGAGCGACATCTACACCTTTTCTTTTTATTACACTGGCTATGGCAGCTCCAATGGAGTGAGGATTAGCCACATGGTGAGCTGGACTTTACACTGTACTGCATATACAAAAAAACAGATTCAGGGCACAAAATAAAAATCTTGTCAGAATCAAACCACCACATTGATTCCGACAACAACATGCAAAAAAACCCAAAAAACATTCATGATATTAAGCCCAGTATAAAGATGCTCCAAAAACCAGGACAGCTCCCACAGATGCCCAGGATACCACAACTGTGCACCAGGGAGCGAATACCGGCATCCAGGAAAACCACAAACTCAATAAACACCACCGACTTCTGAAAAGTGACAACTGGGTCACTGCGCCCAGATTAGTTTCAGATCCTTAGAGGATTATCAAAACTGGGGAGGTGTGAGACAATGGGAAAAGTGCAGAAGAACTACAGGTGCCAGCATGTCCTGCCGACAGTCACAAGCCAGACAGAGTAACTCTTACTACAAGAGGGACACAACCTGCAGGAGACCGCTAGCTACGCACCACAATGTAGTCACTGTATGGAATGACCAGCGCACTCTGTATGCACAAAATACGCCTGTGCCCACCTGGCAGCTGCCCTGTGCCCCCTGTCCTGCACCCACTTAGCAGCAGTACTGTGCCCTGTGTCCTCTGTCCTGCACCCACCTGGCAGCGGTACTGTGCCCTGTGTCCTCTGTCCTGCACCCACCTGGCAGTGGTACTGTGCCCTGTGTCCTACACCCACCTGGCAGTGGGGTACTGTGCCTTGTGTCCTCTGTGTTGCACCCACCTTGCAGATGCCTTGTGTCCTCTGTCCTGCACCCACCTGGCAGTGGTACTGTGCCCTGTGTCTTCTGTCCTGCACCCACCTGGCAGTGGTACTGTGCCCTGTGTCTTCTGTCCTGCACCCACCTGGCAGTGGTACTGTGCCCTGTGTCTTCTGTCCTGCACCCACCTGGCAGTGGTACTGTGCCCTGTGTCCTCTGTCCTACACCCACCTGGCAGCTGTCTTGTTCCTCTGTCCTGCACCCAACTTGCAGAGGTCCTGCACCCACCTGGCAGCTTCCCTGTGTCCTCTGTCCTGCACCAACCTGGCATCGGTCCTCTGTCCTGTATCCACCTGACAGTGGTCCTGTGTCCTGCACCCATCTGGCAGCTGCCCTGTGTCCTCTGTCCTGCTGCTGCCCTGTGTCCTCTGTCCTGCTGCTGCCCTGTGTCCTCTGTCCTGCACCCACCCTGCTGCCCTGTGTCCTCTGTCCTGCTGCTGCCCTGTGTCCTCTGTCCTGCTGCTGCCCTGTGTCCTCTGTCCTGCACCCACCCTGCTGCTGCCCTGTGTCCTGTGGTGCCTACCTGGCAGGTGTCCCGTGTCCTGTGCCAGCACTGCTCCGAACTGAAGCCAAACAAGTCTACTGTGCAGCCAGGTCACGGGCGCGACAGCTGCCGGGATCCACTGACGTCATCAGAACGTCGCAGCCAATCAGTGGCCGTTATGTGAGCTCGTTTGCTAACACCGCTGTGGAGAGGTGACAGCAGGATAATAAGACCCCGCCCTGCCCGGTTGTGTAACCAATCAGAATGCTGGAGAGGTGATCGCGTGCGCGTACACGGCCTCATCTACTGCGTTATTACATAATATCATAGACATTGTCCACACATGCGCAGTCTATGCTGGTGAAGCATGCTGGGACTTGTAGTTCTGCAGAAATGCTACGTTAGTGACTGCCAACCATGTTATCGGTGGCATGCCAATATGATTTTACATGCAGGTTACTGTTTGCACCTCAAATTTGCACGCGCAGCAAAAACACTGTGCACATGAGTATTTGGGGAGTTTTTTCCCCTCAGTATTGGTAAGATAAAACCAGGAGCCAAATACTCAAAGGTAAAGTGTAATAGAAACGCATCACCACTTCTGTGGTTATTACCCACTCCTGCTTTTGGCCTACAAATACTGAGGTAAGAGCTCACCAAATACTGAGGTAAGAGCTCACCAAATACTGAGGTAAGAGCTCACCAAATACTGAGGTAAGGCCGGTTTCACACATCCGGCGTTTGCCGGATCCGGCGCTCTCCCATACAGTTGAAGTGAGTGGCCAGGGGAGCCTCCGGCCTTGTAGTCGTGGCCTTTGTTGCTTCAAGGCTTACCCCTGGCTCAATCACTTCTACAAGGTTGGGGACTGGCTTGGTGGGGCAGAGCGTGGTGGTGTCGTCGCCGGCAGCGGTACAAATAGTCTTCAGGCCAGATGTGATGCAAATAAAAGACATATTTATTGACACACTTGACACACGTAGTCTCAATCCGGCGGTTGCAGACAAGATAACACTTCCTGGGCTGGGGGACAACCTGCCCTGACAAATCCTCCCGTGGGGCTGTGCCCTGATTACTCCGCTTCACCGGGCTCCCACTGTCGGTTACACACACCCCGGACCCACACCGATTGCTTCACTCACGAGGATCCGTCCACCTCCGTTCTCTCCGGCGTCCCCTCTTAATTCAGCCCCCACACTCTGCCCCTTGATCTTCACCCTCTCACGTCCCGGATTCAACAACCATACACACACTCACACCTTCCCCCATACTACAGCCGACTCCTCCTCCCCGGTGGCAACAGCCGTCCCACCCGGCCACTAGGGGTGCCCTAACACAAACTACATGCATATATAGATAACACATTTTTATTAGTTACAATTCCGGGTTAACTATGCTGGTACTAGTAGGGGGTAGGCCCACCCACTACATGCCTCCCCTCTTAAAATCCGAGCCTCCCGGCAAGGCTCTAACTATAATCATACACTAAAGCAATGAACATGGCATAAAAATACCCTTCGGCCCAGACCACAACAGGCGACTTAACAGCGCTCCCGGTCCTTTGGTGGCGAGCAACAGGCATATCAACTCGTATCAACTGTAAACTCTTCGTAGAACTTAAACTTTTGCCGGTCGACCAACAAGACCGGTCTTTTTTTCTAAACCAGCTCGAGCGTCTTACTCCGGAGGCCAGGACCGCTTCCATTCGGCAGCTTGGGCCTGGATGTAAGCGCCCAGGGACTGCCCAGGTTGGCGACGGACTCTCCGGAATGAAACAGGGGCGAACGGCGGCTCCGACGGCGTGGCCTCTTCAGGTTCCGGTGGAGGCGATGGGGTCGCCACTCGGGGCGGTGGAGGTACAGGTTGTGGCACGTCCAGAACTATTACCGGTCTGTTGGTGACACTTTGGTTAACCGCCACGACCGGGGTACCCTTTTCCGGGTCAGACTTCACCTCCGGTGGGACCGTCAGAGTACGCCGGGAATGGGAGGCATCTACCGGCGTCGGTTTCTGCTGGCTCCGGCGTCGTTCCTGGTGCTCCTCCCACTCCAGCTCCTGTTGCCACTGAGCCGCTTCACGGGCGGTCGGCGTCCGGGTCACGCCGACTGCGAACAGGCCGCGACTTCCCACGTCCGGTAAGAATTGTACCTTCTCGCCCGGGTAAAGAGTGTGGAGCCTCTTGGGTAGGCCCTCCACGTCCAGGTGGACCCGATTGTAAAAGTAATCGTCCCCGGTGCTTGCTTCGCGGATAAATCCGTAGCCCTCCTGCTGGTTGAACTTCACCACTATACCAGTGGTGAATTGCAGGGCCAGCTCCTCACCGCCGGGACCGGACATCATTTCCCGGGCGATGGTCTCTGCAAGCAACCGCTCCTGGACGGGATCTGGCACCGGAGACGGAGCTCTTGGATAGGGAGTAGAGGACGGGACTACAGGGTCCCAAAAGAAACCCCGGTGATCTTGCTCCAGCCGCTCGGCATACACTTCGGCCGGTTCCCGCTCGGGGGCAGTTGGTGCTGCGGCCGCGGATGCTGTGGTGACGGGCTGAGGTGTCTCCACAGGGGAATAGGTAATCCCCAGGGGGCGGTTCCCCACCGGTAGCTGGGCGGCATACGTTGCCCGGACTTCAGTGGTCGTGCCCCCGGTGGTCGCGTCCCAGGTGGTCAGCCAAGTCACTCTCTCTGGACGTGCTGGGTCTCCTGACCCGGTCGGGATCTCTGGCAAGAACACTCCTGCTACGGCAGCTTGTTTAGGGCGCTCCCGGCTTAGACTGGTCAGGGCCATGGCGGTGGCGAGATCCTGTTGTCGGCCGAAAGTCTCCATCTTTTTCTCCTGCTGTATAGTATGCAATGGCGGCAAGGTCAATGCTGAGGCTGGAAGAAGAAGAGGCGGGCCCATGTTTCCCGCTCTTAAACAGGCTCCACCCCCAGCCTCACACATCATCTTGACTCCTCCGCGGCGGTTCTTCTTTTTCCTTACAATACCGCCCACTTCATATTTCTTCCTTCGTGTCCGGGGACTGGCGCCTCCCATCTTTAGGCGGAGTACTCTGTACCTCTTTCTCGGCACCGGCCAGCCCCAGGCTCTTCTTTTGGCGCCAACTTTTCGCGCCTTTTCTTCCTCAGCTTCACAGACGGCAGCCATCTCGCCGCCATCTTGTGCCGGGTCCAACGCCTTGGGCACTTCTTCCTCCCACCATGGGACTGGAAATCTTCCCTCGTAGTCCGGACACGGTGCACTCGGCACCACTTGATCTCCGGCCTCTTGGGTTCCTGGCAGGGGAATCGGATCCTGCCGACTACGCCACATGAAGTGAGTGGCCAGGGGAGCCTCCGGCCTTGTAGTCGTGGCCTTTGTTGCTTCAAGGCTTACCCCTGGCTCAATCACTTCTACAAGGTTGGGGACTGGCTTGGTGGGGCAGAGCGTGGTGGTGTCGTCGCCGGCAGTGGTACAAATAGTCTTCAGGCCAGATGTGATGCAAATAAAAGACATATTTATTGACACACTTGACACACGTAGTCTCAATCCGGCGGTCGCAGACAAGATAACACTTCCTGGGCTGGGGGACAACCTGCCCTGACAAATCCTCCCGTGGGGCTGTGCCCTGATTACTCCGCTTCACCGGGCTCCCACTGTCGGTTACACACACCCCGGACCCACACCGGTTGCTTCACTCACGAGGATCCGTCCACCTCCGTTCTCTCCGGCGTCCCCTCTTAATTCAGCCCCCACACTCTGCCCCTTGATCTTCACCCTCTCACGTCCCGGATTCAACAACCTTACACACACTCACACCTTCCCCCATACTACAGCCGACTCCTCCTCCGCGGTGGCAACAGCCGTCCCACCCGGCCACTAGGGGTGCCCTAACACAAACTACATGCATATATAGATAACACATTTTTATTAGTTACAATTCCGGGTTAACTATGCTGGTACTAGTAGGGGGTAGGCCCACCCACTACACAGTGACTACAGTACAGTGACAGCGCAACAAGCGCCGGTCACATGCTGTCATGTGACCGGCGCATGTGACTTGGAAGTTACAGCGCTGTCACTGTATTGTATTGTCTGTACGGGAGAGCGCCGGATCCGGCAAACCGGCGAAAAGCCGGATGTGTGAAACCGGCCTAAAGAGCTCACCAAATACTCATCGTGTGCACATGGTCTTAGATATCTAAACTCATTGATGTTCTGTAGCGTCCCTGAGGCTTCCGTCGCCACAGGAACATTGCACCCCAGCCAGAGGTGTGATGTCCCATTCTGGGTAAGGAAAGGAGTGACCGCCGGTACTCAGGCAAATCTACATTACAAGGAAAAAAAATTATTCAGCTCACCCGTATATGTATCAGCTCAGTTCAGGTGGGATGCAGGATGTCCACCGGACAGGCAGGTCCGTAGAGGCAATAGCAAGGAGACAGGATGGGACTCAGCACCAATTCCAGGATAGCAAAAATATAAATCCAACGAAAAATATATAAAAGTGTAGAAACTTTATTCTTATGATTGCTTATGATTAAGGACTTATCTATATTCCAACTGTCCGAAACACGTCAAGCCATGATGTTTTCATGGAACCGATGATGTTTTTCTTGGATTTTTAATCATTGAATAAAGTTTCTACACTTTTATATATTTTTCGTTGGATTTATATTTTTGCTATCCTGGAATTGGTGCTGAGTCCCATCCTGTCTCCTTGCTAAATCTACATTACACCCATTGTTAGGTACACACTGGGACCAGGGAGAGTGGCAGCAACCCTCCCATGCTGCATGCTGGGAGGGGCCGTAAGACCCATCCCTGCTCCTATAGGGTAGATCAGAGCAACTGGGGAGGTGGGAGGAGCCATCAGAGGAAAAAGGGGAGACAAGGAAGGTCAAGTGAGAGAGTTGAAGTTGGAGAGGGAGGAGGGAGGAAGGAGGAGGAGGAGGAGGAGGAGGTGGAGGTGGAGGTGGAGGTGGAGGTGGAGGTTTGCGGGAGGCAGACGAGAAGGAGAAGCAGGAAGAAAGCTCTAGTCAGACAGGAGCTAAAAGAAAGAGACGCTTCCTGGTGAAGATCCTGGGACTCAGAGGGTCCAGGTGACACCAAGTAGAGAGAAGAAGGGATTCCAGGGCCACAGATAGCTTTTCAGCTGGTGGCCTGTCCTCAGGAACATCGGTGGAGGGATCAAGCTGCAACAGGGGACGGTCCCTAGAAACCGGAGGAGTGAAAAATCATCTCCAACAGTAAAAACCAAGGCCCAGGGAAAGCTGCAAGCTCCCCGGGCCACAGCCCACAGCAGAACCTTTGGAAAGGGGGCAGATAACCGACAGGCAAGCCCCTGGCCCGTAGGCTGTAGTGGAGGCCAAGCCAGGTTCATCCTACAAAGGGAAGGCTTAGGAGACAGCTGACGACAGAGACACTTTAGAAGAGGGTACTGGCTTTCATTCCAAGATCTACCCAGGATTGGCGGAGGTCCCTGACAGTGGGTTCCAGCCGCCCAAAGGCACCAGTGTGCTGCAGCCCAGGAAATGTGAGTAAAGACCTTGGAATTGCACCCTCTGGCGTTGTCTCAGTTATTGTCGCCTGCATAGACTTCCATCACACCATAGACTCTCACGAGCACCAACAGTGCCCCGGGGTACCGCTCCACCTGTGGGGAGCAGGACCATCCAAGCTGCCATTCCATCACCCCGGAGGCCTCATACAGCAGCGGCGGCTTAATAGCCGCAAACCACAGGTGGCGTCACGAACAAATATAAACTTTATTCACCAGCCATATTTAATTGACACCCACCAGGGCTACGGAGTTGGGCCCCGCCACCACTGACGACCCCCGGACTAGTCCGGCCCGGCACAGGGTGTCCCATAGCCCTGGGGTGGGCGAGTCAGTTCACACAGGTATACGCACTGATAATGATGGCCAATGACAGGCATACAGGGCGTATAGCAGAGATCGCAACTGCGACCGAACCTAGCAGGGGTAGGCGCCCACCATGCAGAGAAGCAACCAGCTCCTCTCTGTCACAGAGGAGCTGCGCTGTTCATTGCCAGACCACGCGGCCGCTATGGGGCCCGTGAGTCAGGGGAGCCTGGTACCAGTGCCGGCAGAAGGCCCCCCTCACCCACAGGCCCTCGTCCATCATTCCACAAAGTAATGATAAAGGATGGAGAGGAGCGCTCCGCTCCATCCTTCATCATTCTCCTCCTGTGCCAACTGGGACAGACTGTTTGAGTGAACGGAGTCTCAGGGAGCGAGTCTCTGAGAGAGCTGCAGATGGCGACTGAGGACATGTAATGTCCGAGTGTTAAGGTGGTTGCCCATGGCAACTGGGACAGAGAATCTGTCTGTTTGAATGATGTCTTAGAAAGTGAGTTTCTGAGACATAGTTGCATGTGGCAACTAAGATGTACTGTCAGTGGTTCATGGTGTGATTGCCCAAAGAGCCCAGACAGCGGGTCTGGAGAAGAAGAGGGTGATATTTAGGATAGTGACCGGCTATTCTGATACTTGTAGCGCCACAAGATTGATTAAAGGCATTGCAAGAGCAGGTTTTAATATTGCTGAATATGGGAGTGTCCACATACCTCCACCTGTGGGTGGGGCTCATAGCATATAGTATAGTGTGAGTGTTTGTTTGAGCACATGGTCTGACAGAGAGATGGACAGTCTCAGGGGGAGGCTGCCCTTGGAGGCAGGCTATGTGTGTACTGACTGGAGTCAGTGTCTGTGCACGTTGCTTTTTACCTGCTTTTTTGCTGCTTTTTCAACTGCAGTGTTTAATGCCAAAATGGTTGTGTTCTGCTTTTCAAGTAAAGTCTATGGGAATTTGGGTTTCTTATCCGGACTACGCAGTTCAAACTGCAGCCTTTTTGTTGCAGAACTTTGGTCAAAAATTCAGCTTTGCAGTGCAAAACCCAAATGGCAAAAACAATTGATATATCAATTGTTTTTGCCATTTGGGTTTTGCACTGCAAAGCTGAGTTTTTGACCAAAGTTCTGCAACAAAAAGGCTGCAGTTTGAACTGCGTAGTCCGGACAAGAAACCCAAATTCCCATAGACTTTACTTGAAAAGTAGAACACAACCATTTTGGCATTAAACGCTGCAGTTGAAAAAGCAGCAAAAAAGCAGGTAAAAAGCAACGTGCGGACATAGCCTTACAGTGGTGCAAGCTGGAGGCCTGTGACCAGAGAGTCAGGCCCATACGCACCCCTGGTAGTGTCAGACAGAGGTATGTTGTATTAGTTAGTGCCCAGCCGAGCCAGTCTTTATTGTTATGTCATATGATTTATTATTATTATTTATTATTATAGCGCCATTTATTCCATGGCGCTTTACAAGTGAAAGCGGGTATACGTGCAACAATCATTAATAGTACAAAACAGACTGGTATAGGAGGAGAGAGGACCTTGCCCGCGAGGGCTCACAGTCTATAGGGAATGGGTGATGGTACAATAGGTGAGGACAGAGCTGGTTGCGCAGTGGTGTACTGGACTGAGGGCTATTGTAGGTTGTAGGCTTGTTGGAAGAGGTGGGTCTTGAGGTTCCACTTGAAGCTTTCCACGGTAGGTGAGAGTCTGATATGCTGAGGTAGAGTGTTCCAGAGTATGGGAGAGGTACGGGAGAAATCTTGTATGCGATTGTGGGAAGAGGAGATAAGAGAGGAGTAGAGAAGGAGATCTTGTGAGGATCTGAGGTTGCGTGCAGGTAGGTACCGGGAGACTAGGTCACAGATGTAGGGAGAAGACAGGTTGTGGATGGCTTTGTATGTCATGGTTAATGTTTTGAACTGGAGTCGTTGGGCAATCGGAAGCCAGTTAAGGGATTGGCAGAGTGGCGGGGCTGGGGAATAGCGAGGGGAGAGGTGGATTAAGCGGGCCGTAGAGTTTAGGATAGATTGGAGGGGTGCAAGAGTGTTGGAAGGGAGGCCAGAGAGCAGGAGGTTGCAGTAGTCGAGGCGGGAGATGATGAGGGCATGCACTAATGTTTTTGCTGATTCTTGCTTAAGGAAAGCACGGATCCGGGAGATATTTTTGAGTTGTAGTCTGCATAAGGTGAAGAGGGCTTGGATGTGTGACTTGAAGGATAGAGCAGAGTCGAGGTTACTCCAAGGCAACGAGCTTGTGAGACTGGGGAGAGTGAGCAACCATCAAGTTTGATGGAAAGGCTTGTTGGAGGAGATGAGTGAGGAGGAGGAAAGACAATGAACTCTGTTTTGTCCATGTTAAGTTTTTGGAATCGCGCAGAGAAGAAGGATGAAATAGCAGACAGACATTGTGGAATTTTGGTTAGTAGAGAGGTAATGTCAGGTCCAGAGAGGTAGATCTGTATGTCATCTGCATAGAGATGATACAGAAAGCTGTGGGACTCTATGAGCTGTCCCAGGCCGAAGGTGTAGATGGAGAACAGCAGGGGTCCAAGAACTGAGCCTTGGGGGACACCGACAGATGGGGGACGAGATGAGGAAGTGTTGTGAGAATGGGAGACGCTGAAAGTTCGGTTGGTTAGGTATGAGGAGATCCAAGATAGGGGCAAGTCTGTGATGCCCAGAGATGAGAGAATCTGTAGTAGGAGGGAATGGTCTACTGTGTCGAAGGCAGAGGACAGGTCCAGGAGGAGGAGGATAGAGTAGTGTCGCTTGGCTTTGGCGGTTAGTAGATCATTGGTGACTTTGGTTAGGGCAGTTTTAGTAGAGTGATGTGGTCAGAAGCCAGATTGTAGCTGGTCAAAGAGGGAGCAGGAGGAGAGCTATGAGAACAGTTCAAGATGGACATGCTGTTCTAGTAGTTTTGAGGCATAGGGGAGAAGGGATATGGGGCGATAGTTTGACACAGAGGATGGGTCAAGGGAGGGCTTTTTGAAGATGGGTGTAATGGAGGCATGTTTAAAGCATGAGGGGAATACACCACTTGTTAGTGATAGGTTGAAGAGATGGGTTAGGGCTGGGATGAGGACTGCAGTGATGTTGGGGATGAGGTGCGATGGGAGCGGGTCCAGTGCACAGGTGGTTAGATGTGATCTTGAGAGTAGAGTGGAAAGATTGTTTTCTGTCATGGTGGAGAAGCTGGATTTGGAGGAAGAGGTCTGAGTAGCTATGAGGGGCCATGGTGATTGTGGGCCAAAGCTTGCTCTGATGTTGTCAATCTTCTGCTTGAAGAAAGAGGCAAAGTCTTCAGCTGAGATGAGAAGAGAGGGAGGTGGTGCTGGAGGACGGAGGAGAGAATTGAAAGTGTTGAATAGCTGTTTAGGATTGTGATAGAGAGAGGATATGAGGGATGAGAAGTAGGTTTGTTTTGCAGCAGTGAGTGTGGACTTGAAAGTGGTGAGGGACTCTTTATATGCAATGAAGTGCTCAGTGGAATGAGACCTCTTCCATCTGCGCTCAGCAATTCTGGAAGCCCGTCTCAGTTCTTTAGTCTGACTCGTGTGCCAGGGTTGCCTGTTGATTGTGCAGGTTTTGGTGTGTGTGAGGGGGGCAGCTGATTCGAGAGCTGCAGAGATTGTAGTGTCGTATAAAGTTGCAGCAGCATCTGCATCATGTAAAAATGCAATGTCTGTGAGAGGGAGAAGGGACTGAGAAACTGCGTGTAAATCAAGGTGTTTGATATTTCTGCGAGAGTGTGAAAATTTGTGGAGGGGGGGGTTGCATACTTGGAGAAGAGAGGGAAGAGAATGTGAGTAGGTTGTGGGCAGACAGCGGGAGAGGTGAGTAAGAAAAGTTAGATAGGGAACAGAGGCGAGTGAAGATGAAGTCCAGCGTGTGGCCATCTTTGTGAGTAGCTGCAGAAGACCATTGGGTGAGGCCGAAGGAGGAAGCGAGTGTTAGAAGTTTGGAGACCGATGAGTGGGAAGTGTCAATGGGGATATTGAAATCACCCATGATGATGGTAGGGATGTCGGTGGAAAGGAAATGTAGTAGCCAGGTGGTGAAATGGTCAAAAAAGACAGTGGCTGGCCCTGGAGGGCGGTAAATGACAGCCAGTTGAAGGTTGGAGGGGGCGTAGATGCGTACGGAGTGCACCTCAAAAGATGGGAGAGTAACAGAGGGTGTATGATGTAATGTGTTTGCCATATGATATGTTATGGGATCCGGGAGGCTGGAAATAAAAGCCTTATGTTCCCTGTATTCAATTTACTGTATACCTGACATCAACCCCAAAAGTATTACCCCAATTGCCACTATACAAGGGCAATCGGGAAGAGCCAAGGTAAAGCACCAAAATTGGCACATCTAATGGATGCGCTACATCTAGGGTTACTGCAGGATGATATTTTCAGGCTGGGAGGGCCAAATTACCATAAACCCTCCCACTCTGATAATACCACCCCTCACCTGTCTGTTTTACCTTGGCTGGTTATCAAAATTAGGGAGAAGCCCACTGTCACACGGTTTCTGGCTCAAAACTCGCCTCATGTCAGGACTACTTCTGATGCTGATCACACAGTAGTCAGACACTCCACATGATGCTGATTTTGATGTGCTCTTGTTGTTAGTAATCGTGATTGCCGGAGTTAATTTCTGCTAGTCTGTGGATTACTGCTTGAGTCACGTTTCAGGAGATCTATCACAGTAGCCTCCACCCTTTTTAAGATGGTGAAGCTTGTTCTTCCGTGCCAATGATAGCTTTATGCAAATGTAGTCCTTGTGCTTTGTTATCCAGTTGTTGGTGAACTTCTGTGTGTTGTGGAAATACTTTTGTTGTCTGATTATTTCCTCTCTTCCTTTGGTTTCCCCCTGATCATGTATTGTCTATACCTCTGTGAGTAATTGCTGTGAGCTTCAGTTTTGTTTTTTACCCCCATCCATTTATTTGTGTGGGGTTAATCATTCTTGTCCCAGCCCTCTCCTGGGTAGAAGGAGGGGGGCCACTAGACCAGGGTTGTTCAGGAGCTAAGGCATGGAAGGCGGCTCAAACATTGTCACCTTCAAACATACCTTTGAGATCAGTGTCATCTAGGGTTTCCCTAGCCTGAGGGCCAGTTTACGCTCCCCTATTCCTAGTGATCCCGTCACACCTCGTGACACCCATGCCGTTTTTTAAATTATTTATTTAAATTAAAAAAAAACAACAAAAAAATCCCCTCTATTTTTGTTAACCAGACAAAGTAAAGGTGACAGCTGAGGGTTTTGCAACCTGCAGCTGCTGCTTTACCCTCACCAAGTATCAAAAATATAAAAATAGGTGGGAGCCCACATCTTTTTTTGTTTTTATATTCCCTATCTGCACTTGTTTAAAGGGCAAGTGCCCATGTTTTGCTTCCTTTTGGAACTTCCTAGTCCTTACTACGACCATTTTACAGCACACAGGCTGACTTATAGGGGTTCGGCATCCGTGGTCAAGTTCGGATCCCCAAACAAATTTCTATTTAAACGCTGGCCTAACCCAGAGGATCCGAACTTGCATGAGTCATCACTACCCCTAAGGAGAATTATTTGCCTACCTCTGCTGAAGAGGAATATAAAACATTTTTCTACTTCCACCCTATGTCACTGTGGAAGAACCATTGAATTAATGCAATAACTAATTCTGGCCACATGATGTCACTGTGGGTCAGATATAGATTAAATTATATAATTTATGAACATGAAAAAGGAAAAAAACAGTGTAAGTGGATAGACAAATATCTTCATTTTAAAAAAGGTAAAATTAGACATTGCCTGTGAGTCACTGGATTTATAGAGTAGCTGTCAGCTCTGTTGAGATGTTTGTTAGAGTAAATCTTCGAATTCCACGTGAAACAACAATTCTGCAGCATCTATATCTAGAACTTTGACAAGCAGAATGGTAATAGCTGGTTGTCAAAATATTCATACATACATTTCCAGGCTCAATAGAAAAGAAACAGCACAATGCAACGCTAAGAAAATATGCTGCAGTATGATTTAATAGGTATTATAAGTATTTACTGGCTGCGTCTGATCAGTACTTTTATTCTTCTGTATAGTCTGCAGCTTGATAATACTCTGCAGACTACAATTGTAGAACAGGTATTTAATGACTTTGTGGTCACTATGTGTCATTATTGCCAATATTTGAAAACTTCCATAAAGGGTCTGACCTGTCTAAAACGATAAATCTGCAGATTCCTCACATTGCACACATTGTGCACGATTCTCCGGTGTCAGCGCCAGATCAACGGTCACGTAGCCGTGAGTATGCGATATGGAGACTCTCGGTCAGTGTCCAGCTAGACTGTTTCTGGCACCCTCATTGCAGGTGTATTGCGCAAGGCCATAAACAGTCTAGTAGAACAGATGCATATTGCATACTTGCGGTCATGTGACTGCCGTTCCCAGCGCTGACTCCGGAAAGTCCTTTCAGTGCGCACAATGTGAGGATTCCCAATTTGCAGTTACAAAGAGTGATTGCAGACTTGTTGTTTTAGGGTACTTTCACACTTGCGTTGTTTTCCTTCAGTTGCAATCCGCCGTTTTGGAAAACAGCGGAATCTGTTAACGGATTCCGCTGCTTCCCATAAACTTGTATGGACGACGGATTACGATTAATGGACCTGCGTTGCTTCGGCTGGGCGATGCTGCGTTGCTTCCGCCGAGTGGAAGGAACGCAGCATGTAACGTTTTTTGAGCAGCGCAATCCGTAGGATTTCGCTGCACATGCTCTCTCTGGCTCCCTCCACACGTA
Organism: Anomaloglossus baeobatrachus; assembly: GCF_048569485.1. Classification (NCBI taxonomy): domain Eukaryota; kingdom Metazoa; phylum Chordata; class Amphibia; order Anura; family Aromobatidae; genus Anomaloglossus; species Anomaloglossus baeobatrachus. Next base: position 669,536,571 of record NC_134354.1, on the reverse strand, counting down.
ACCAGGGTAAACATCGGGTTACTAAGCAATGCGCTTTGCCTAGTTACCCGATATTTACCCTGGCTACGGGTGCAAGGAGCCAGCACTATGCGGTGTACGCTGGTAACCATGGTAAATATCGGGTAACCAAGCAAAGTGCTTTGCCTAGTTACCCGATATTTACCCTGGCTACGTGTGCAGGGAGCCCGACACTTTCCCGCTCGGCTCCGCCCCCTCCCCCACTCCACATGTGCGCACACAGACACACACACACACTCACACTCACCTGTCCCCAGCCTTGCATTCCTCGCTGCACTGACGTCCTCAGCGCCATGGTCCCGCTCGGCTCCACCCACCCCGCACTCCGCCCCCCGCACTCCGCCCCCTCACACATTCTCGGCGGCCGAACGATCAGCTGTTCACCCGGCGACCGGCTGCTGTGAGCGATCAGCTGATCGTTCACAATAGTCTGCCACCGGTAAAACTGTAAAGAAGAAAAAAAAAAAAAAAAAAGATTCCGTTGTTTTGTATGATCTGTTGCATCCGTTGTGCCACTAAATGCAACACATCCGTTGCATCCGTCACACAACGCAATGCAACGGATGCCATTCAACGCAAGTGTGAAACTAGCCTTAGACTGGGCAACCTCTTTGAATGGAATCGGTCACCATATTTGACTAATCTAATTTAATGCATGCAGGTTATAGAATGTTTAAAAAGGTCCGACCTGTATGTCTCATATTAGATGCCTTGTTGTGGATAAATCTTCTTTAATCACTTTATGTAAATGAGCTCTTCCAGGCTATGGGGCGATGGGGCGGATGCTGCCTGGAAGATAACTCTGACTCCAGTGAGTATTTTAAATAAAAGGAGCATTACCAGTGTGATGGCCGCTCTCTGCTCTCATTGCACTGCTGTGTGTGATTATAACTGATAAAATGTGTTTACAAGAAGTTACATTTCATTTCTCCTGTTCTGTGTCAGTTACTTGTCTCACACTGGTAACGCCCCTACTATTTAAAATACACTCTGGAATTGGAGTTATCTTCCAGGCAGCATCCGCTCCATAGTTGGAAAACTTAAAGGGAAACTGTCATCAGAAATTTAGCTTTCAACCTAAATGTTTCCCCCTCTGCAGCTCGTGGGCTGCATTCTAGTAAGGTTTCTATACTTTTTGTGCCCCCTTTTAAACCAAAATAAATACTTTATAAAACTGTACCTTTCGGTTTGAAAATCTTGTAAATCGTCCATGGGGGCGGGCCGTCTGGCGTCTGTTGCTGTATCTTACGCCGTCCCCCATGCTTCAAATCATCCCTCAGGACGCCGCCCACTGCGCCCGAGGTCCCGTGCATGCCAGGACACCTAGTGACGTGGTCGCAGGCACGAGGTTATGGGTGGCGCTGTGATTGCATCGCAAGTGCCCGCCCATACTCTTGTGCCTGCACTTTCCCCACTGCCTCCAGCGTTCTGCGCCGGCCCGACGTCACCTCCTTCCCATCGTACCCTGCAGCAGGAAATAGATGGGAGGAGCGGAGCAGGCCACTACAGGAGAAGCGGAGGATCTGAGCGACGTACAGAGGGGAGAGCGCGGCCACGAGAGTATGGGCGCGCACTTGCGATGCAATCACAGCGCCGCCCATAGTCTCGTGCCTGCGAGCACGTCACTAGGTGTCCCGGCGTGCACGGGACCTCGGGCGCAGTGGGCGGCGTCCTGAGGGATTATTTGAAGCATGGGGGACGGCGTAAGATACAGCAACGGACGGCACACGGCCCGCCCCCATGGACGATTTACAAGATTTTCAAACCGAAAGGTACAGTTTTATAAAGTATTTATTTTGGTTTAAAAGGGGGCACAAAAAGTATAGAAACCTTACTAGAATGCAGCCCACGAGCTGCACAGGAGGAAACATTTAGGTTGAAAGCCAAATTTCTGATGACAGGTTCCCTTTAAATTATATAAAGTGTTAAAAAATGACTTATCCACTACAAGGCATCTGATATGAGACATACTTGTAGGACTTTTTTCAGCATTTTATAACCTACTAGCTGTAGTACCCGGCGTTGCTCGGGATAGTAACTGTCTCTGTCTCTCTCCCAGTCGCTGCCTGTGTGTATCTTTCTTTGTCTGTCTCTGTCTGTCTGTTTCTATCTCTCTGTCTGTATTTGTATCAGTCTATCTCCATCTCTGTGTCTGTCTGTCTCTATCTCTGTGTCTGTCTCTGTGTGTGTCTCTCTCTTTCCCCGTCTGTCTTTGTCTGTCTCTTTCCTGGGTTGTCTCTTTGCCCGGGCTGTCTCTTTGCCCGGGCTGTCTCTTTGCCCGGGCTGTCTCTTTGCCCGGGCTGTCTCTTTGCCCGGCTGTCTATTTGCCCGGCTGTCTCTCTGTCTCTATCTCTATCTCTCTGTCTCTTTGCCCGTCTGTCTCTTTGCCCGGCTGTCTCCTTCCACGTCTGTCTCTTTTCACATCTGTCTCTGTCTGTGTCTCTGTCTATATGTCTATCCGTCGCCCCACTGACATCTCATTACCTCAAACATAAGCTTCTTATTCTAACAGTTTATTTTGTTCCTTTAGCAACCACTGACAGTTGCTATTAATAGCCTGTAGCTCCCACCTCCATTCAGTTTAATGGAGGCAGGTTTTTTTGGAGAGTAACTGTAAAGCGCAAGGTTAAATTTTCCCATCAAAACAGTCTATTTCGTGAAATTTCGTGATTGTAAATGCGACGGTGCAAATTCCTTTAGCGGACATACATGCATACACACATACATACATACATACATACATACACTGAGCTTTATATATTAGATATGAACATATTAATAGGTGAGATATGTCAAATGTGAGGACAGATTCTCTATAAGGAAGAAACACGAATACATGCAGCGCACTATGGCAAAATATTTTGGCCAAACTGCACTTTTTTTGCAGACCACTCTCTTTATGCCGATCACACCGATTTACTCTCGTTCTATTAACCCATAAAATAAAAGTAATATTAACCAAAATGAAAGTCAAATTGCTCTTTCTACAAATGTAGATGTCACCTGAAATCCTATGCAGGGCCGCCATTAGGGCATTATAACCCTTACTAATGTATGTGGCCCGGTGAGCAGAAGCTTCCACCTGGGTTCAAGCCCAGTATCTTTCATCCTCTGTGAGGCCTGAACCACACGTCCTTGAAAACCACGTGCGTGTAATACGGGTCGTTTTTTGGGTCCGTTTTCCATTTTTTAGGTCCGTTTTTATGGTATGTGTGGCCTGCGTGTGTATCCCGTATGCTAGCCGTATGTGCGTGTGAAATGTCCGTGTGTGCATGTGAAACTTAACTGACATGTGTTTGTGTTTTCCGTGAGAAATGTTGCGTGTGATGCAAAATGTCGTTACTACATGTCGGCTGAGAGCAGACAGAGTTGCGCGATGAGAATGAACTCGGGTGAACTTCACCCGAATTCATTGTCATGCTGCGGCTCTGTCTGTGTACCGCGTAATGATTAGCGGTCACCCGTGAAGGATTCACCGGTGATCGCTAATTCCACGAGTGACGGAAATGAGCAGCCCTCTCTCATACTTACCTTCCCCGATCTCCGGCGCGGCGCTGCACTGCTGTTATAAAAGCTCCGGCGGCTTTTACTAGTTTGAAAAAGCCGGCCGCTCATTAAACAATCTCATATTCCCTGGTTTCCCCGCCCACCGTCAAATATGATTGGTTGCAGTGAGACACGCCCACACGCTGAGTGACAGCTGTCTTAACTGCAACCAATCACAGCCGCCGGTGGGCGTGTCACTATGGAGCAGAGAAATAAATAAATAAATAATTTAAAAAAACGGCGTGCGGTCCCCCCCCAATTTTAATACCAGCCAGATAAAGCCATACGGCTGAAGGCTGGTATTCTCAGGATGGGGAGCCCCACGTTATGGGGAGCCCCCCAGCCTAACAATATCAGTCATCAGCCGCCCAGAATTGCCGCATACATTAGATGCGACAGTTCTGGGACTGTACCCGGCTCTCCCCGATTTGCCCTGGTGCGTTGACAATCGGGGTAATAAGGAGTTAATGCCAGCCCATAGCTGCCACTAAATCCTAGATTAATCATGTCAGGCGTCTCCCCGAGATACCTTCCATGATTAATCTGTAAGTTACAGTAAATAAACACACACACACCTGAAAAAATCCTTTATTTGCAATTAAAAACACTACCAAATACCCTCATTCACCACTTTATTCAGCCCGAAAAAGCCCTCCATGTCCGGCGTAATCCACGGAGTTCCAGCGTCGCTTCCAGCTCTGATACATGGAGGTGACAGGAGCTGCAGAAGACACCGCCGCTCCTGACATCTCCATGCAGCAACTGAAGAGAGTCGCACGATCAGCGATAACGTCAGTCAGGTAACTTGCGGCCACCGCTGGATCATACAACTGTGACAGCAACTCACCTGTGACTTCATCGCTGTCACTCGGGCGACTTGCTGTCACAGTTGTATGATCCAGCGGTGGCCGCGAGTAACCTCAGTGACATCATCGCTGATCGCGCGGCTGTCTTCAGTTGCTGCATGGAGCTGTCTGGAGCAGCGGTGTCTTCTGCATCTCTTGTCACCTCCATGTAGCAGAGCTGGAAGCGACGCTGGAACTCCTAAGCTTTATTTACTGTAACTTACAGATTAATCATGGAAGGTATCTCTGGGAGATGCCGGACATTATTAATCTAGGATATAGTGGCAGCTATGGGCTGCAGGCATTAACTCCTTATTACCCCGATTGCCAACGCACCAGGGCAAATCGGGAAGAGCCAGGTACAGTCCCAGAACTGTTGCATCTAATGTATGTGGCAATTCTGGGCGGCTGATGGCTGATATTGTTAGGCTGGGGGGCTCCCCATAACGTGGGGCTCCCCATCCTGAGAATACCAGCCTGCAGCCGTATGGCTTTATCTGGCTGGTTTTAAGATTGGGGGGGACCGCACGTTGTTTTTATTAATTATTTATTTATTTCTCTGCTCCATAGTGACACGCCCACCAGCGGCTGTGATTGGTTGCAGTTAGACAGCTGTCACTCAGCGTGTGGGCGTGTCTCACTGCAACCAATCATATTTGCTGGTGGGCGGGGAAAGCAGGGAATACGAGATTGTTTAATGAGCGACCGGCTTTTTCAAAATAGTAAAAGCCGCCAGAGCTTTTTTAACAGCAGTGCAGCGCCGCGCCGGAGATCGGGGAATGGTAAGTATGAGAGAGGGGGGGGAACTGACTGACAGACAGCGAGAGGGACAGATAAGACAGAGAGACCGACCGACGGACTGAGGGACAGAACGACACAGAAAAAAAAAAAAACGACATCACATGAAAAAAAGCACAAAACGTACACGGAGCATACAGAGATGCGTCCGTGTCACTTAGGCGTACGCACAGACCCATTGACTTTCATTGGGGCCGTGTGTGCGTGTTCCGTGATGAAAACGGACATGCTTCCGTGCAAAACGGAGACACAAACGTAGCACGCACACGGACACACGGACCTTAATGAAAAACGCACATGTGTCCTCAAACATTAAATAACATTGGTGCACGTTTGCTCGTGTCTCCGGTATACACGGAAACGGACCAAACACGCACGTATTTCACGGATATGTGTTGGAGGCCTCAGACTGTGACCTCCCAACTAGCTTATGAGCTGTCTGACCTATGCTCAGTGATTTTCCTGTTCCTGAGTGGATGGCATTGGCATTTGGCATTTTCTGCATTCATCGCTGGTTGCCACTCTGGTATTCTCAACCTCTCTTCTCTCACTAAGTTCAATTTGTAAGATAGCACCGCCCTGTTCACCTCCAGGTGTGCCATACTGCTATTCTGCCCTTAACGAGGAATGATAATTTCATCTCGCCATCCTGTTTTACTAGAGTCCCCATCCGTCCGAGGTCTATTGACACCATCTCAAAGGGGTGGAAAGTTTGAATGTTGCCCATCGGTGTTTGAGTTGCTGTCTCAGGATGCTTGTCTTTCAAACAACCACATTCTCTGGTCACATATCTCTAAATATCTCTTTGCGTATATGGCCAGAAGAAACATTCACGAATCAGGTTCATTGTTCTTTCTACTCCTAGGTGTCCCATCTCTTCATGGAGTTCTTTGAAGATCAATTTGTGATATTTTCCAGGTAGTACTAGCTGTGGTTTCTGTCCTCTCTGGCGATACAAGATGCCGTCTGTGCTGAGGTAGAACTTCGCCCATTCTCTAAAAAAAAACAGCTACTGCTGGTGACTCAGAAACTCTATCGCTTTCTTGGAAACCCATTTTGGTCTAGGAAGGATTCTACTACTTGTTTGGTCTTCTCATTTTGCTGACTGGATCATTTCTTTTGACAGCTGTTGAATGGATATGGGATGGTCTTTTTCCCTCACCTCCATGGTAGATGCCACTGTCAACGGACACCACATCGGTATGCATTTCTTTTTTTGGGCTTGTTTAGCCTGAGTGGTGCTCACAATAGCTTCTAGGCTGACTTCTTCAGAGCATTCTTGCATGATCTGTTTAGGCTCCAACAACATTCTTGACAATTCGTCTGCGTCAGCATTGCATTTTTCGGGCCTATACTTAATACTAAAGTTGAAGTCAGATAGTTCGGCTACCCACCTCTCACTCCTAGCGTTCAATTTGGCTGTAGTAAGGACATAGGTCAGGGGGTTATTGTCAGTGTAAACCTTAAACTCTTGCCTATAATAGAGAATCTCTAAATTGCTCACAGATAGCCCACTTCATTGCCAGGAACCTTAATTTTCTGAAATGTAGATGGTAATTCTTCTCAGCATCTGTCAGTGTTCTGGAACCATAGCCGAGGGCTCTCAATTTGCCATTTTGATGCTGATACAGGGCAGCTCCAAGTGCCACTTGAGAAGCATCTCGATAAAGGATGAATGATAGGTTAAGGTCAGGATATCCCATTATGGGTGATTTGACCAGGTAGTCTATTAGCTCTTCCAATATCTCCTGGTGACCCAAAGTCCAAGTAATTCATTGCTGAGCAGGAACTGAGTTTCTTCCTTTGAGTTGAATCCTGCCATTGTTCTTCTCCTTTGATGTTGCTGACTTTGTTGCCCCCCCCTAAGAGGAGGTATAGTGGAGCAGACATCTTGTAAAAGTTATTGATGTAAGTTCTATAGTAGGAGAGGAAACCTAGGATCTTTCTCAGCTCGTAAACATAGGTATTTTCCCATACAAAATATATTTATTAGTATAAAATACAATTAAATATCACACCATTTGGTGGAAAGTGATACAGGACTATATCAATTCGTCTCAAGATATTTTCCAAAATCCTACAGACCCTGGCCCTGGATACCAGGGACAGAGCTGACATAGACAAATCGGCCAAATTGATACAATTTAGATAGAATACAGATTCACACATAGGGACAAGGTGTCATATATAGATAGAACAAGACAATAGATAGCCGGACTTAACTTTCAGACTGCAATAAATGTCTCCAAGCAGTAATGAACATTGCACAAGTATAATTATCATTGAAGACGATGCAGTCCTTATAGGTCCAAAAATCGCATGGTATACGATGTCCAAGTCCCTTCAGTAATAGAGTGAATCAGCAGCCATCTACAATGGATGAGATCTGTCTCTGCCTCAACGCGTTTCCCCACAGAAGTGGTTCATCAGGAGGCCACAAGGGTGATGTCAGACATGTAGATCCATGGTGCAATCCCCATACAGATCAGCAGCAGCACAGAGAATCCTGTATGATAGAATCCACGACCGTCATAAAGGAGCGTCAAATGGTATCCAGGGCCAGGGTCTGTATTTTGTAAAATATCTTGAGACGAATTGATATAGTCCTGTATCACTTTCCACCAAACGGTGTGATATTTAATTGTATTTTAAACTAATAAATATATTTTGTATGGGAAAATACCTCTGTTTACAATTCAAATATTCCCTAGACCTTGAGTCATATATGAATGTCTTTCTCAGCTCCTCCATACTTGATGGATGCTTGTCTTTTAATGCCATTAGAGGAGCGACTTCTGCTGGAGCCATGGTGTAGCCAACCGCAGACACAATTTCCCCCAGAAATCGAACGTGTCTTGATTGAACAGTTCACACTTCTTTGTGGTTAACTAACTCCACTCCATGCTGTTGATAGCGTTGGAGTACGGTTTTCACGTGTTCAACATGTTCAGCGAAGGTCTTGCTGTGTACCACTTTGTCATCTAGGTACGGCTGGCAGATATCATCTCTTAAAGCAGGCTTTACACACTATGATATATCTAACGAGATGTCGGCAGGGTCACGTCGTAAGTGACGCACATCCGGCATCGTTGGTGATATTGTAGCGTGTGACAGCTATGAACGAGCAGAAATACTCACCTTCTTGTTCATCGCTGACACGTCGCTCATTTTCTAAAAATTGCACATCCTGTTGTTCATCGTACCCGGAGCAGCACACATCGCGCCGTGTGACACCCCGGGAACGATGAACTGCAGCTTACCTGCGGCCGCCGGCAATACTGAAGGAAGGAGGTGGGCGGGATGTTTATGTCCCGCTCATCTCCGCCCCTCTGCTTCTATTGGGCAGCCGCTGTGTGACGTCTCTGTGACGCCGAACGTCCCACCCCCTTCAGGAAGTGGATGTTCGCCGCCCACAGCGAGGTCGTTTGGAAGATAAGTACGTGTGACGGGGGTTACAACATTGTGCAACACGGGCAACAAATTGCCTGTGCCACACAAACGATGGGGGCGGATGCGATCGCAAATGCGATCGCACGAGAAATTGTAAGGTGTAAAGCAGGCTTTACCCTTCTAGACACGCTTCCATGCTTCTCTGGAATTCTGCAGGTGCAGAGCTGAGTCCGAACGGTATACGGATCCACTTGTACAATTCTCATGGTGTGATCAGTGCTGTTAAGGGTCTACTGGATTCTTCGATAAAACCTTGGTGGTGTGCCTCCCCTGGTCAATGACAGAAAACAGGTACTCCCTGACAAGTTATCCAGCATATGTTGAATCTTCGGTATCAGGTGCCGATCAGGGATTGACTTCCTATTTAGTTTGCGGTAGTCACAACAGAGCCTCAATGTGCCGTCCATCTTCCTAACACAAACAATAGGAGAGGAGTAGGATGACTTTGACTTTTGGACCCAACCCCGGTTGATTAGATCTTGCAGGTATTCTTTTACTTTGCGGTGCAATGGTTTAGGCACAGACATGTAACTCTTAGTTACTGTGTCCTTCAAGTTGATCTTCAGGTGCAATGACGAGATACAGCTTATATCAGAATCATCCTTAGAGAATGCATGGCACTCTTCCCTCAACATTTGTCTTGCTACTTGTAGTTCTTCGACTGTCAGGTGTTCAAGAGGTACTGGGGGATCCCAGGGTTCTGAGGTTGTTTGAATGGGTCTGTCCGCTGAGCAAACTGTCACGCTCCCGGTTTCCTGGCACGGCTCCATACCCACTGATCCGGTCTCAGCGTCACGCCGCCGCTCCGTACCCACTGATCCGGTCCACATGCTCACCGATCACGGCCGCTGCTCCCGCTCCTGCTCCCTGCTCGGTGGTCCCTCCGGCCTCCTGTGTTTGCCTCCGGCTCCCGGGCTTCATGCATGTATATTAGGGTGGGGCCGCGCTCACTCACCTTGTCTCATAGGCCCAGCATCCCTGGAACAGGATATGGCTGATACAGGTGCAGGGTATATAAGACTTCCCTTTCCAGGTGGGCGGTGCCTGATCAACGTGTTTCCTTAGCTAGGTGTTCAGGTCCCTCTGTACCGTATCTCCTGTTTAACACTGTCTCTTCCGCAGAGTCCGTCTGTCGCCTCAACCTAGTCCTGACTGCTGATTCCCCAGGAAGTCTCCCGGTGACTGTCTGCTGAGTATCCCGCCACCTTCCATCAGCCTGTACCCGTCACCGATTCCCACGTCACCTGGTAACATCAGCCTGCACGTCTCGCTGGACCCGGACCACGTCTGTTGTTCCTACCCAGCACCTGAACCCGGTTCCAGTCATCCGTCCTGCCTATGGTGCTCGTTTGACTCAGAGACATTCCTGTGCAGATCCCTAAAGGACTCTTATCCCTTACCCCTTGTGTTCCGGCTACCGTGCATCTAGGCCCTCTGGTGGGGTGATCGGACAGTCCCTGTATAGGGGTTAGCTCCGGGTTGCCTCACTGGGGGAGTCCGGTGCACGGTCCAGTGAATCCACCATCAGGACGTTACACAAACCTTGCTATTGGGCTGGGAAACCATATTCACCACGGGAACCCGGACAGGTCTTACACTGGCAGGATACACTGTCTTAATGGTTTCTATGTGGCCTGACACAGTCTTGGGATTTAATCTAACTTCATGCTTTGTCGTATTCATCACTAGCACTGTCCCTCTTGCAAAACCACCAGTCGGAATTGTAAGCACAGTCTCACCTGGGAATGAGGCCCTCAGGAAGCTCTGAAGAGTCTTTCAGCATGAACAGTCTTCTCTGGGGTTTTCTTCCCAGTTCCAGCCGCAATCCACATCTCACTCCCACCATTATGTTTGCAGGTATGATGGTTGGACGCAGGCCTAACTTTACTTCTTTCAAATCCACTGAGTTCTGTGCTTTCTTTATCCCCTTAATCACTTTTTCCGCTACTGTGCTGGGTATTGCTAAAGATATGGCTATTGCATCCACCACAGGTGTTACTGATTTAGCTCTCTGAATAATCTCCTTGATCACAATGCAATCCAAGATCGGTTCTTCAGCCACCTTCTGATCACTGGTGACAAGAAAGGGTACCAGTAACTCAATGGCGTGGTTGTTCGTGGTACTGAGTTGAAATATCAATTCCACCCAGCCTAGAAAAGGAATTTCAGTTTGATTAACAGCTTGGCCTCGGAGTTCCACTAGTCCTATTAGATCTTCTACTGGATGAAGGCAGATGTGTGGCAGATGGCATCTTCTCCATTCTTCATTTAGAAGGCTAGCTTGGGCACCTGTGTCCCACATCACTTTCACCGGGAGTCCATCCAACTTGCATTGAATGAAGCACCTTTCACCAATTAAGTTGATAAGGCTATCCTTACTGACCGAGAAATCTTCTTCCACGGTATGCATAGTCGGGTTTCCATACTGAACACTAAGTGGTTGATGCCTCTGTCTCCTTTGTAGCTGTTGAAGATGGTCACACACTTGGGTGTAGTGCTCATGTAGCAGTTGTATATCTGAAGTAGTTCTGGGGGGGTGGTTGTGATTGTTTTTGAGGCTTCATCTGTATTGAGGTTACCAGTCGCCCTGCACCAGCAACCTTTTGTCGTTTAACCCCAGGTGTCGTGGCCCTTGACATTCACTGGTGTAATGCCCTTCTTCATCACATCATAAACAATTGCAACAGACAGTACTTTGATTTGACGATCTGCAAGCCTCACAAGCAGGATGTCTTCTCTTTTGGAACTTACCCCTTGGTCTGACCGATCAGGGCTCTAGCTTGGTATGCATCAACTTCTTCACTTCTGCCAATTCAGCTCTGAGTTCCCTGATTACATCTTCCCAGTTAGCGCCTGTTGATTTCTCTTTTGCTGGCGAGTTGGGGCTTATTCTTGGTGTGGATGCTGAAGAGTCTCCACGACTGTCTTCTGACTGACAGCCAGGGGTCTCCATCTTTAGTTGATCCATTTTGGTAAATTTGGTAGCAGAGCTTTTTTTCAACTTGATTTCGCTCATCGACTCTAAACTAGCTGCCTCATTCATCTTTTCAATTAAGACTTCATCCAGAATTTCAGGGTCTAGGTACTGTTTCATCTGCAACTTGATCTCTTTGCTGATTAACCCTGTTCCTAGAGACCTCAGAAACGTTATCTGGACTAGTCCCCATCAAACCTCTCCTCCGCCTGTACATCACGAGATGCAACTAACAGCTTGTCTTTAAGTTCAATTGCTCTGAACAAGAAGTTTTGAGGGGATTCTTTGTTGTCTTAGGAGATGTTAATGAGTGGGTTCTGAAGTGCTCTCATCTTTGTAGTGCCCCTTTAAAATCATCTTCAATTGTGTCAGGGTCAGGTGACTTTTAATTTCTAGCATATTTTGAAAATTCAATCCTGGGCTGATAGCTTTTACACCCCTTTGATAATCCAGTTGGTAACCTTTCTGCAACACTGCATCCATCTGGTGCAACAGGTTTGTGTCTTTCTCTTTTTGCTCACGCTTCCCAATCTGCCCCAGGATCTTGAAATCTTTCCTGATGGTGAATTGTGGTGCTAGAGAGATCTGTCTTTCTGACTTACCTAACCTGGGTGGGCTAGCGGTTCTGTCGGCGCCTGCTACTGCTACTAGTTGAGGAGTTTTGGTAGATTCCTGCATGGCTGCCCTCAAAGTGATGAATTGCTCTTCCACTTCCTGTAGCTCTGTCTGCGCAAGGGATTTCCCGCTTTTGGTGAGTAGCACCACCTCTTCGTCCCTGTCCTCAATCCGGTGATGAACTGCATTAATTCCTGAAGAAATGTTCTTATAACGTCTTCATTTTCATTTTATCCTAGCTCATCCATCTGTCTGTTTATGGCTGTTAGGAGATGCCTGCAGGTGCATGATTTAGAGACCTGTTCTTATGACACCTTCACATGTCCCGCTACTGCACTCAATTCCTCTTCCGTTAATTGGAGAAGCAACTCAATGACACTGTTAATCAGTGTTAATTAACACTGGTGTGTTTCCACATTCATATCTGCCTGATTTTGATATTCTGCTGCTTTGGTGCAGGCCCTTTAATTGATCTTGTACTGTTACTGTGAGGTGCTGTGCTCCTGTGTGCCTCAATAGCTGTAATCTAGCTCAACTACAGTCTGATTCCTTCTCAAATTCCTCATACGGGCCACCAATGTTGTATGTCCGCCACTCTGTATAGGGAGGCTGAGCATGAGTACTTTGGAAATTTGGAAGATTAATTCAGGGCACACTTAACCAGCATATTCTATACATGAGGTGATGTAACAATTTGAAGCAAACACACAGCTCTATAACACTTGTTCCATGCAGTAGTATATGGAAGCCTTTAATAATCTTCACACAGGGCTTCCAGAATAACATACATGACAGTCTGTTCACAGATTAACTTCTCTTCTTACAGTCTTTCTCCTTACACAGTGTATATACACAGAGCAGAACACTTTGTTACAGTTTAGGGTTCTCCTGAGCCTTAAACCGCTCCTGCCCCATCCTCATCCCCTGCGGTGGTGTCGGCTGTCTCCCCTGCTCCACCTGTCTGCCACTCCAGGCGCTTGGCTGTTAGGCACCAGGTGTCCAGGGTCTTTGTTCATTCTGAGGCTAAGTACCTGTTTTGCACTACCGCGCATGCGCGGGTTCCCGCTGCCTTTCCTGGCTCTAAGTATGGGATTCCGGCTACTGCACATACGTCCCCAGTGATGCGGCAGCTCCTGATTGGCCTGCGCTGACGTCACCAATGATGCGGAGGCCACTGATTGGCCATTGATGATGTCAGCAGTGACTTGGCGGCTGCTGATTGGCTGTTGATGACGTCAATGGTGATGTGGCGGTCCCTGAGTGGCCGCTGCCGGCACCATTGCCATCTGGTGCTTGGCTTGGGGCAGGAATTAGTCTTTAAAAGACCCTGGATGGTGCACATGGCTGCGCATATGTCATTCTGGCTCAATGGCACAATCTGAACAGTGCAGTCATAGCGGCCATAGCGCTAAACAGCCCTGTAGTGTCTGTGACAGGGCTGCATGTGATACTAGGAGCATTAGGCAGGGTTAGGCGTCCGGTGCCCGTCGCACCAAGATTTGTGGCGAGGCACAGTCAGGGCCAGTTCTTCCTCTCCTGCCCTATCACTCCAGTTGTACGGCGGCAGCTCAGTGAAGCTAACTGGGTTGCACCAACTTTCTCGGTGTGCCCCCTATGCACATGGACGGTTTCCTGCAGGACTCCCTGTACTGTCAAAAGGAGAGATCTGGTACTCAGTGCTGTGCTTCTAACACCACCGATTCTGTTTTTTATTTTCATGTTCCTCTGAAGTTGTGCCATCCGGCCGCCATGCCATCTGCCCAGGGGACCTTGGGAGACGTTAGAGCTATTATTAGTTGCTCTAACCATCCTCACTCGTAACACACTGTACCTTATCGTTGCAGTGAGGTGACGGGGATGGGTGAATCCTGTACTGATCTCTTCTCTCCACTATACTTCTGCTGCACAGAGTTTGCTTTTGAACTATCCTGAGCTGTTCTCCACTCCTGACAGTCTTTCCTGTACTGGCTGGCATCTGTAGTATGACTGTTCTCTCAGGATACGCACACCACACTTTCTGAGCACTGCTCTTTCTTTGCAGAGAGACAAATCCACACTCCTTTGCAGAGGAAAATCCACACTCACTGCTCCCTAGCATCACCTGGGTCACTGCTGGGTACTTCCTGTCTCTTGCTGCAGGCTTAACTCCCCAGTTACTGGATAATTTTAAATCAACTGTGCAGTTCGTACTTGTGACACTTGTGTGGACTGATAATGCCTTCCAACAACTGGTCTTGCGTTTTTGCGAACACTGTCTTGTGATTATAAAAATCCCATTTTGAGAGCGCTCCAGCTGGCTGCAATGCTGGATCACATGATCCTGGCGTGTGACATTACTGAGGAGACTACGGATTGCAGCAATTGCAAAAAAAACAGACACAGTCTTCCTTCATCAGGATAAGGCTGTGGCATGGATGTGTATCCTTATATATAAAACATCTATAAAACAAAAGAGGGCGTTTTCATAATTGTGAATACCAATAAAATCGTAGTTGCGATTTTTGTGGTCTATTTGAGTACTTTATCAGCAGCAACAACATGTATGAACATGAGCGGCCATGTAGTTATATTTATAGGGTGGTTATGCATACAAAACCACTCCCTGCATAATAAAAGAATTGGTGAATAAAAATATATTTTACTGGTATATTTTAACCACTTAATGACCGCGGGCTGTACTGGTACGTCCTAAACGGTCATATTGTAACCACCGGTGGCTGCTGCAGGCAGCTACCGGCGATCTGCGCACATCTCAGCTGATTTGAACAGCTGACATGTGTGCCTCGTAGGCACGAGTTAATCAGCGATCCACCCATGTCTGTTAACCCCTTAAACCGCGATGTCAAAATGTGACATGCCGATTTAAATCCCCGCCGCAGTAAATCTTCACTTACCCGGCTCCATCGGTGTCGCTGTGACGTGATCCCTGTGATCCGATTCTTGTCATGGTAGCACAGGGTCATGTGATGACTCCTGTAGCTAGCATGAGTCACTTTCTGTTTCACCTGGCCGAGTGCTGACAATGACAAGAGGTGAGTCTTTCTGGTAATCACAGCTGTGTAGCTGTGATCAACAGAAAAAAATGAGCGATCAGACTGCTGATCCTTATAATCCCCTAGGGGAACTAGTGAAAAAGAAAAAAAAAAAAGTTTTAAAACATTTTACAAAATAAAAAAACTAAAAGTTCAAGTCATCCAGCCTCATTGAAAATTAAAGGGTTAAAAAAAATGAATAAAAATATAGACACACTTGGTATCGCCACGTTAAGAAATGCCCGAGCTATCAAAATATAAAATCAATTAATCTGATTGGTAAACAGTGTAGCGGAAAAAAACATTTCAAACGCTAAAATTACATTTTTTTGGTTGCCACAAATTTTGTGCAATAACAGGGGGTCAAAATGTAACATCTGCACAAAAATGCTACCTCTAAAAACGTCAGCTTGAGACGCAAAAAAATAAGCCATCACTGAGCCATAGATGCTGAAAAATGAAAACACTACGAGTCGCGGAAAATGGTGCAAAAAGTGCTCCCTTTTTTTTGGACAAAATTCTGTTGTTTTTTTTTTAACCCTTTAGATAAAAGTAAACCTATACATTTTTGGTATCTACGAACTCGTACCGACCTGATGAATCATACCGACACATCAGTTTTGCCATATAGTGAACACTGTGAATAAAATATACAAAAAACAAATATGCAATTGCACTTTTTTTTGCAGTTTTCCAGTACAATGCCGATAAAACGTAAGGTTTCTTTTAAAGTACAACTTGTTCCGCAAAAAACAAGCTCTGATATGGTAAGATTGACAGAAAAAGAAAAAAGTTACAGCTCTCGGAAGAAGGGGAGCAAAAAAACCCCCGAAAAATGGAAAATCGGCCAAGGGTGAAAGGGTTAAAAACCAAAACCTTATAAATATGTTAAAAGTTATTTTTTAAAAAAGCTGTTTTTTTTTAAAACAAGCAAAAAAACAAAAACAAAAAAAAACAAGTATCAAAGGAAATTATTAATATGTGCCTAAAAAATAGTGGGAACTAATTTTTAAAACACGTCAGTTGCGCAATATATAAGGTGTTGTTTTTTTAACATTGGAATCTTCTATAAAGCAGATCCATTAATGGATTACTATTTATCTTCTATTTGAAACTGATCCACTAAGCAAAAAACGGATCTATTACAAGTGAGAGAAATCCATTTTCCATAGACTCCAATGTTAAAAAATTGGATCCAGCTGAAATCAGCTACAGTGTTTTACGAAAGTATTCGGCTCCTTTGAATTTTTCAACCTTTACTCGCATTTCAGGCTTCAAACATAAAGATAAAAAATGTTAATGTTATGGTGAAGAATCAACAACAAGTGGGACACAATTGTGAAGTTGTACGAAATTTATTGCTTATTTTAAACTTTTATGAAAAATAAAAAACTGAAAATTGGGACGTGCAATATTATTCGTCCCCTTTAAGTTAATACTTTGTAGCACCACCTTTTGCTGCGATTACAGCTGCAAGTTGCTTGGGGTATGTCTCTATCGGTTTTGCACATCGAGAGACTGAAATTCTTGCCCATTCTTCCTTTGCAAACAGCTGGAGCTGAGTGAGGTTGGATGGAGAGCGTTTGTGAACAGCAGTTTTCAGCTCTTTCCACAGATTCTCGATTGGATTCAGGTCTGGACTTTGACTTGGCCATTCTAACAGCTGGATACATTTATTTGTGAACCATTCCATTGTAGATTTTGCTTTATGTTTGGGATCATTGTCTTGTTGAAAGACAAATCTCTGTCCCAGTCTCAAGTCTTTTGCAGACTCCAAGAGGTTTTCTTCAAGAATGGTCCTGTATTTGACTCCATCCATCTTCCCATCAATTTTAACCATCTTCCCTGTCCCTGCTGAAGAAAAGCAGACCCAAACTATGATGCTGCCACCACCATGTTTGACAATGGGGATGGTGTGTTCAGGGTGATGACCTGTGTTGCTTTTACGCCAAACATATCTTTTGGCATTGTGCCCAAAAAGTTTAATTTTGGTTTCATCTGACCAGAGCACCTTCTTCCACACGTTTGCTGTGTCTCCCAGGTGGCTTGTGGCAAACTTTAAACAACACTTTTTATGGATATCTTTGAGAAATGGCTTTCTTCTTGCCACTCTTCCATAAAGGCCAGATTTGTGCAGTGCACGACTGATTGTTGTCCTATGGACAGACTCTCCCACCTCAGCTGTAGATCTCTGCAGTTCATCCCAAGTGATCATGGGCCTCTTGGCTGACTCTTTGATCAGTGCTCTCCTTGTTTGAGATGAAATTTTTGAGGGACGGCCGGGTGTTGGTAGATTTGCAGTTCATTCCACTTCCATTTCAATATGATCGCTTGCACAGTGCTTCTTGGGATGTTTAAAGTTGTGGAAATCTTTTTGTAACCAAATCCGGCTTTAAACTTCTCCCCAACAGTATCACGGACCTGCCTGTTGTGTTCCTTGGTCTTCATGATGCTATCTGCGCTTTTAACAGAACACTGAGAGTATCACAGAGCAGGTGTATTTATACAGAGACTTGAATACACACAGGTGGCTTATATTTGTCATCATTCGTCATTTAGGACAACATTGGATCATTCAGAGATCCTCAATGCACTTCTGGAGTGAGTTTGCTGCACTGAAAGTAAAGGGGACGAATAATATTGCACGCCCCAATTTTCAGTTTTTTGTGTTTTTTTTACAAAAGTTTAAAATAAGCAATAAATTTCGTTCAACTTCACAATTGTATCCCACTTGTTGTTGATTCTTCATCGTATCATTACATTTTTTATCTTTATGTTTTGAAGCCTGAAATGTTGGAAAAGGTTGAAAAATTCCAAGGGCCGAATACTTTCGCAAGGCACTGTATTTATAAATGGACAAAAAAGTTGTGTCTGCACAGCTTTTTTGCCAACAGATTAGTGCTGGATCTGTTCTACCGTAATAGATGATTGGACATGCAAACTCAGCCTAATGCAGGCGTCACACGGTACGATCTATCGTGCAATCGCACGAGCGATCGTACCCGCCCCCGTCGTTTGTGCGTCACAGGCAAATCGCTGCCCGTGTCGCACAAAGTCTTTAAACCGCCGTCACACGTACTTACCTGCTGAGCGACCTCGCTGTGGGCGGCGAACATCCTCCTCCTGAAGGGGGAGGGACGTTCAGCGTCACAGCGACGTCACACAGCCGCCGGCCAATAGAAGCGGAGGGGCGGAGATGAGCGGGATGTAAACATCCCGCCCACCTCCTTCCTTCCGCATAGCCGGCGGGTGCCGCGGGACGCAGGTAAGCTGTGTTCATCATTCCCGGGGTGTCACACAGAGCGATGTGTGCTGCCCCGGGTACGATGAACAACCGGCGCCATGAAAAATAAACGATTTTTTAAAAATAAGCGACGTGTACACGACTCATGATTTGTGACTGATTCAGCGTCGCTCGAAGGTGTCACATGAAACGACGTCGCAAACGATGCCGGATGTGCGTCACGAAAACCATGAGCCCCGACGATGCATCGCACGATAGATCGTCTCGTGTGACGCCCGCATTAGCACGTTAAACCTTTATTTTAGCTGCACATTGCCATAGCTTTGCAGTATTTATAGGTTCATTATTAGAGTCACGATCGGGGAGATCACCATTGTATGGGCAGCTCGTGTTTGTTTCCACACACTAGTATGGAATATGCCACTGACAATACAGATGGACCTCACACATAGGGTGCATGTACGGTATCTGCTTCTTTGGTATGGTCCCCTGTATAAACATATGCTGGAGATACACGCTGCTCAACATGCTTTCTGCACTCTTGGTTGGAAGTCTGAATTTACCAATAAACTATATTACTTTAAACTACAGCTTTATTCATTTTTAATTCTCAGTGAAATGATCTCTAAACACTAAAAGCTTAAAGCCCAGTAACTTATGGTTTGGAAGATTTTATAGGGTAACCACAAGAGGGCCCTTTCTTTCCAGGAATCGCTGTACAGTGACCATTCTCCACTTAGTGGTTACTAAACAGCTCCACAATTATCTAGCGGGGCATTCCAGTCCTGGACGGTGGGAGTTACTGACCAACTATAACACTCAACTATATTTGTTTCTTTAGATACAGTTATTATTTCTATGTAAAAAAAAAAAAGAAACCATCCCAGTTCCTTCTGATGGTTGCTGATGGTTGTGCCAGTTTGCTACTTCTTCAATTCACACTCATTGTTCCTACAAAACTGCTCTGACTTCTCTAAACACTCTATTGAAATGTTTGCATGTTCAGGATCTGTATATTGAAATACGCAATTTTTTAATATATGGCTTCTATGCTGTGATATAAAGGTATACGACTCTTAAGATATATGGTGACATTTTGGGCTCTTTTACACGGATGTGTGAAAGAGCCATTACTGTTCTGATATATGTGTGGTGGACTTTTTCTATGCGGCTCCAAATCATCAAATACATTGAAGTCACCACATTGGGGACTCGCTTAGCAGAGGTATTTACAAAGAAAATGTGTGGCACAAAGCATCCTGCAGCGCCGTACCACTCAGGCATAGGTACATGTGCTGCTACATGGTTTCACCGTTTAGCACACTGTACCACATCAGTGGCCCTGAATCAGGAGGCTACCATCACATACATCGGGGTACTAGCATTTATCTGCAGTACAAAAGACCCTCTAGTCCACTAGCACTTTTAAAAAATATAGGCCAGGTTCACATTGCATTAGATGCCCACATCATTGGCTCCATTGGGGCTTATGTCTTAAGCCCTGGAAAATGGGATGTGTGCGTGTGCGTGTGTGTGTGTGTGTGTTACGGGGCCATTGACTGAAATTTTAGTCACAGTGTGTTCTGTTGGATATATCTTTCGGCAGTATACGCCTATATGAGACGAGCACCAGGACATGGTTGATTGGGTTTTGGTGCTGTTAGGGCCAGGTGGACGGGCAGACCCAGGAGGTGGATCCACTGGGCCGAACTCCTTGATGATGGTAAGGGGTCCGGTAGCTGGAGCACTACAGGTAGCAGGGCAGTCCGTGCACACGAGTATAATGGAGAAGTCCCTGGGACCACGGCGCCACTGATGGTAGTCCGGGTGACGGAGCTCAGGTTCGGAAGCCGAGAAGATGTCAGGCGGAGTCCAGAACCGTTGGAGCGAGATGACGGGTCACCGCAGGGATCAGAGATGGTATGGACTGTCAGGATGGCAGATAGACAGCGTTCGGGGTTCGGGATTCGGCAGGACCGGATGGCGAGGCAGGATCGGCTCTAGAAGAGAGAGAGGTGAGTATCTCACAGAAACACAAGGAGACCTGACTCCTAGCTTGGGAAACACGAAGAACAGGCCCCGCCCACTTGGACACTAAACCCCTTTATACCCTGTACCTGTGTGCATCATTTCCTGTCAGTGGACGCTGGCCCTTTAAGAAAGGGTCAATGACCGCGCGCGCGCCCTAATGCGCATGCGCGCGGCCCGGGTGCCAGAAGCCAGGGCAGGAAGCTGGGAGGAGGAAGCAGCAGAGCCGGGCTGGGGCTGGGAAGCCGACGGGCGCCGGGAGCGGGGACCAGGGAGCCTGGGAAGCGCGGGCAATGGAGGCTGAAGAGCGGGGAGCGTGGCAGGTGAGCCGGGGAGCGGGGCAGGGGACCCGGAGAGCGTGACAGGTGCCTGCCCCAAATAGACAGATATGGCTGAGAATTATGCACAACAGAGCCCATAGCTACTCCCCCTGCATACAGTTAACAGCCCCATCAGTGCCAAATCTCGTTTTCCAGATGTGTTCAGATGGGAACCTTGATGGAGGCACTGACATGGGGCTCAAAAATGATATGAACATAGTCTAAAGGGTGCTTTACATGCTGCGACATCGCTAACGATATATTGTCGGGGTCACGGTGTTTGTGACGCACATCCGGCGTCGTTAGCGACATCGCAGCGTGTGACAGCTAGGAGCAACGATCAATGATCGCAAAAACGTCAAAAATCGATCGTTGACACGTCGCTCCTTTTCATAATATCGTTGGTGGTGCATGCCGCTGGTTGTTCGTCATTCCTGCGGCATTACACCTCGCTATATGTGACACCGCAGGAACGACGAACATCTCCTTACCTGCGTACACCGGCAATGAGGAAGGAAGGAGGTGGGCGGCATATTCCGCCCGCTCATTTCCGCCCCTCCGCTTCTATTGGACCGCTGCCGTGTGATGTCGCTGTGACACCGCACGGACCGCCCCCTTAGAAAGGAGGCGGTTCATTGGCCACAGCGACGTCGCAGGGAAGGTAAATACATGTGACGGGTGTAAGCGATGTTGTGCGGCATGGGCAGCGATTTGCCCGTGACGCACAACCGACGGGGGCGGGTACGCTTGCTACCGATATCGATAGCGATATCGCAGCGTGTAAAGTGCCCTTTAGGCTGTGTACATACGTCCCAAAGGTATTTCTGCTATTGGGATCTGTTTTGGGATGACAGAAACGGAAATAAAATGCTACGGCACATGATCCATTCATTTGAATGGGGACAAGAATGTCCAATAATGTCTTTCATTTGCCTCCATTACAGCTGCTGTTTTTTAGCTGCATAAAAAAACATGGTCTGCACAACTTTGTGAATAGTAATTGGATAGATAGTGAATCCTTTTTTTTACCATTGAAGTCTATAGGACACAAATCATAGTAGATAATGTTCTGTTATGTCATCCATTAATGGATCCATTTTTAAACACTGTTTAGAGATACCCCTAGTAATAAAGACCCCATACAAATAGAACAAAGACAGATGCTAAACGGAAACCAAAGTGTGCATCTGTTTTAGCTCAATTTGCAACGTGCCCAGTTTTTTTTTGTTTTTTTTTAGAACTATTGGATTTTTTATAAACAGATAACAAATGATCATGTGAACAAAGCCTTAGTTTATTTAACGGATTATTATTAATTTTACATTTTGGCACATGCCTTACCTGTTGTTATGTGTAGAGTTATAATACATTAATCTGGCTCTGCATAAGTGCTAAATGAAAAGTGCATTAAAGAGGACTATCCACCAGCATTTTCATATATAAACTAAAGCCAGTGCTATACTAGCACTATCATACTGATTCTAAGCAAACCTTTAGTTGTGAGATCAGATGTATACTTTCTGAAATATAGGCAAGTAAAGTTCGTGAAATGCACTGTTATTTGATTGATAGCAGCTACCTGCCCTTCCTGCCTGCCTCTCCTTCCTTCCCTTGTCCTTCCTCCCTCCTTTCCCCCTCTGTAATAACAGGGACAGGGAGAAAGGGAAGAAGAACAGGCAGCAGACAGGGGCAGGAATAACTAGCAAAACCCGACCCACCTATTAGATATTCTGTAGCTGCTGTCAATCAAATTACAGTGTATTTCACAAACTTTACTTGCCTGTATTTCAGAAAGTATACATCTGATCTCACAACTAAAGGTATGTTTAGAATCGGCATGATAATGCCAATATAGCATTGCTTTAGTTTATATAGGAAAATTGTGGTGGTTGGTCCTCTTTAAGGGACACTACATACATTGATCTCCATGTATATATACAACATACCTTCCAGGATATATGGATGTATTTTGTAAGCAAACACAGGACTGTTGTACACCTCCAGTCCTTAAAGGGGTACTTTTTTACCTATTTATGTTTTGATGATGTTCCATTTGTGAATCCCCAGTACATGCTGGGAAATTCAAAAGGGACATAAGGGGGCAGAGGCTGCGATCAAATGCATATCTAGGCTACTGACCTTTCATACTGTTCACAAATCTATAGTTTATGCTAATTACACACTGGACATACATCATACCCACAAGACAGTCCAGTCTCGCCAGCCACCACCACCACTGGAGAATCTTGACAGATCGCACAGTGCGCACTGTGAGAATTTTCAATTGGCAGTCACATAGAATGACTGCAGACTTTCAAGCTTACTGTGTAAATAGGTGCCAAAAATGCAACATGCTGCAATAAAGGCAACTCGGTGTTGTCTCCAACAGATTTTTATTGTGCGAGAACAGGGAATTGGAAAAGGAATGGGTAAGTGTAAAATGGTACAAAAATTTTAAAGCAAACAAATCAGACCACTTTTTGCAATATTAACAGTTATAATCGGATGATCAGTGTCATACACTCACTGGATATTATGATAAACAAATTTCTTTAATAATAATAATAATAATAATAATAATAATAAAATCTCAGTCCTTCCATCAAGGAAGTGTCAGTGTCGCCCTGTAGGGAAGTGGTCAGATTCCTGCACCGAAGACACAAGCATATTTTTGTTTATATAATGTATAGAGCGATAAGTGTTATAGTGTAGTGCAAAATGTGGCTGAGTATTGATATTAATGTTATGTAGGATGTTGTTAAAATAGGAACTGCATAGCAATTAGAGGACAACTGGGCAAGAAGTAGTTAAGTTATGGGATCCGGGCCCTAGGAGAACAGCACTGACTCCATCTTAGATTTAGATAGGGTTTGACCACAATAGAGTTCGGACATGCAGGTTGTGTAAAGGACGCTTTACGCGCGGCGATTTATCGTGCGATCGCATGTGCGTTACGGGCAATTTGTTGCCCGTGGCGCACAAAGTCGGTAACCCCCATCACACGTACTTACCTCCCATACGACCTCGCTGTGGGCGGCGAACATCCTCTTCCTGAAGGGGGAGGGACGTTCGGCGTCACAGCGACGTCACACAGCGGCCGGCCAATAGAGGCAGAGGGGCGGAGATGAGCGGTACATAACATCCCGCCCACCTCCTTCCTTCCGCATTGCCGGCGGCCGCAGGTAAGCTGCAGTTCATGGTTCCCGGGGTGTCACACAGAGCGATGTGTGCTGCCTCGGGAACAATGAACAACTGGCGCACAGAAGGATGATCGATTTTTTGAAAATGAGCGACGTGTCAACGAGCAATGATAAGGTGAGTATTTTTGCTCGTTCATAGTCGCTCGTAGCTGTCACACGCTACAATATGTTAAACGATGCTGGATGTGCGTCACTAACGACGTGACCCCGACAACATATCGTTAGATATATCGTAGCGTGTAACGGGCCCTTTACATCTAAAGGGCTACAATTGGTGATCTAGTTAACTCCAAAGCGGCAGAACGACTGTGAGGCAGTGTGAAGTCCTCCTGATGAGTGGAGCTTCAGAGAAGAGAACTGAGGTCTAGAAATGGATGAATGGCCCCAATACTAGAGACTGAGCTAGTAGACGTACTGTAGACCAGGCCCCTGAAACGTCCTGGCAGAGTTAAGCACCAACTCTGATGCGGTGAGGATCCACCTTTTTGTATGGAATTTTCGGCAGCGACTGTGAGCAGGGAGCTCTTCTCTGGGTCTATGGTGCTCCCTTGTGCCCACTCGTATCCAAAGAAGATAAGGCTTCCAGAGGAAGTGCTTGAGAAGATGGGTTTTGGTCTACCTGAGAGCCTGGATTTGATCTCCATCTTAGTGAATGTGCCTCTTAGAAATCCTTCGGTGAAAGGGAAGATGAAGGGAGCTGAACTTAAAGGGGTGGTTCACCCATATTTTTTATTGTCTAGATCGATATTATATTGAGAAACAATGTTTCTCTCAAAAAGCTTGTGTTGACAATAGTGCCTGTGAGAGGCGCTATTGCAGACCGCTGTTCCCCCGTCTAGTGACGTCCCCGTCAAGTGCTGCACACGTCACATCCGTGCAGCCGGCTGCATTCTGAGCCCATCTGCTCCCTGCTCCTCCTCCCTCTTCCCTCACAGCACAGCGCGTCTCTTGCTTGCAGCGTTGAGGGAGGAGGGAGGGGGAGCAGGAGACGCGCTGTGCTGTGAGGGAGGAGGGAGGGGGGGAGCAGGAGACGCGCTGTGCTATGAGGGAGGAGGGAGGGGGGAGCAGATGGGTTGTGACAGCAGTAAAACACCGCTCACAGCTCAGAGTCTGGAAGAATGTAGCCGGCTGCACAAGCATTTGACGGTGACGTCACTGGACGGGGAACAGCGGTCTGCAATAGCGCCTCTCACAGGCACTATTGCCAACACAAGGTATTTGAGAGAAACATTGTTTGTCAATATAATATCGAACTAGACAATAAAAAATATGAGTGAACCACCCCTTTAAGAGACATTATTGCCAAGTATCTGAAGTTGTATGAAGAAAATGTACGTAAGATTTGTGCCCACTTCCTCACATTTGAAGTTGAATGTGTTGCACTAAAAGACTTATTAGAAAAGAAGTTTGCCTTCATGTTTGTCTTCAATGCAGGTGGGACCTGGTTTGCCTGAGACATTGGCAATATGCAACTGTTCCAGAGGTGTGACCTGCACCGCACAAACCCTCACATCCAACCAGGTCCACTACACCATCACATATCAATATCTGCCACCCTGTAGGGATGAATGTAAATGTAGTAGAAAAACAGGTTTAAATACCGCGCCAAAACCACAGGAATGCGAAGAGTAAAAGTAAATCCCTTTTATTTCCACAGGTCTACGCGTTTCAGGGACATATCCGTCCCCTTCTTCAGGACAATGTACAGGAAATATGATATACAAGATAATATTTCCTGTACATTGTCCTGAAGAAGGGGACGGATATGTCCCTGAAACGCGTAGACCTGTGGAAATAAAAGGGATTTACTTTTAATCTTCGCATTCCTGTAGTTTTGTCGCGATATTTAAACCCGTTTTTCTTCTACATTTACATTCATCTCATCACCGCGGGACCGCTGCCTTCCACGTTACTTCTATGCTCATCAAGGGATTTTGACTGGCACAACCTGAAAAGGTGAGTGTCTTTCCAGCATTTACCCCACACTAGCTTACTGGTTAAGACCCTATTTGCGCCTCTTTTATCCACAGTTTGCTTCTATTACCCTGTAGACATGGACAGGGCATCTGAGGACTGAACCTTGACCGTGACTACTGCCCTGGGCCACCCTCACAGACCTACTTGTAGTCCCAGTATACAATTAGCAAGAAAATTTAAGCTCTATATATAAATCTATGTTAACAGTACACTAACTCAGCATAGTTGCGTTACAATTCACTATGTCGACAGTAGCTAACTATTCTCTCTCTGTACCATATGTCAATACGGGAAGTAACGGCCCTGCTTACTTGGATGCTACACTGGAGCAAATATTCGTTTCTCGGCCTCCGACCCTCCATGTTCAATCTTCTATGTTTGACTGCATAGTGTGGTCCTTCTCTGGAGATGGTGCTTGGTGTCCTGGCTTTGGAGCTTGACCGCATATTTGGTGTTCAGTCTTCAGGTTGCTTTGGCGATGGTATTCGGTCTTCCAGTGTCTCTGGCAATGATATTAGATCTTTGGGGTCCTCTGCCGACGGGAGGGCTCAAGTCTTCTTTGGACTCAGTACACTTCCAGATGATTCCACTATAGACAACACGGGCCTGCTCTGCTGCCCACACGTCTGGTAATCATGGCACCAACTCCGCCTTTTGGCTGCTGGCTCAGCCTTTTATATTTGGTAACTGACAGATATCACTTCACCTGGCGTCCCTTTCTAACCCTTCCCTCGAGGAAGCACACTCCTTACAGTTCAGTTCCAGGCGATTCTGGTTCACCGGCAGATTACAGTATGCAGTATTGAATATGGGTGTCTTCTATCGGTGAAACACCCTTACATGTGGACAACCCCTTTAAGAATAGACCAAGCTGCCAGAGCTTATATCAATACCATTGTCATGTTTCACTTGATCAGTTTTGGTGACTTACTGCTGCCAATGAAGATCCATCAAGGCGCCAAGTTGTGATGACTCCTAACATTACAGAACACAAAATAAATAAATATTATCCATCAAAAAACAAACAAAACAAACTAGACATAATGACAAGGACAGCAGAGTGATCAGGGAAACAAGACTCTAGGGGACCAGCTTCAGGAGACCATTAAAATTAATTTGTGAGTTAGGCTGGTTTCACACTACGTCTTTTTAACATCCGTTGAAAACGTTTTTTTAACGGAAGTACGGATCCTGCTTTTACAGCAAATAACGTATGCAAACGGAGAGAGAGAGAGAGAGAGAGAGAGAGAGAGAGAGAGAGAGAGAGAGAGAGAGAGAGAGAGAGAGAGAGACGGACGCAAACGCACGCAAACGCAGGTGGACGAGAGTCCATTGAAAATGCATTGACATGAAAACGGATTTGCACAGGATCCGTACTTCCGTTAAAAAAACGTTTTTGACGGATGTTAAAAAGACGTAGTGTGAAACCAGCCTTAGCGGATTATATATGCTTGCTTTATATAGTGATCAAGAATGGTACTATCTTATAATACATATGTAAAACCAACAATGCACTTGTCACTGGCTGGATGTACACATTACAGTCATCCATCAAATGGAAGTTGAAAATGGTGAATTAATTCCATGACAGTTAAGCAGCTGTGATGCCCTGGCAAAACCAGGTAGTCACAAAAGTGTACATCCTCCTTGTTACCATCAAAACCTACACTTAGGCATAACACACAGCCATTAAACCCTAGCCACCCCATCATGATAATAAGGGCACACCAGTGGGCGGGATCAGGCGGATGAGAATGCCCACCTAGGGGTCCTGAGGTGTCAGGGGCGGGAACACGACAGACAAGTTGGAGAGATCAGTTTTGACAGTTGAAGTGTGGAGAGCTGACAGCAGTGTAGTCTGGGGTGGTTGCCCTTGGACTACCCGGCTAGGTAGCAGACAGTGAGCAGGGCCACAGGCAACAGAGATCCGGTCGCGGGAGAGCTAAAGTGGACCGGGGCAGGGTTGTAGCCCGCCGGTACCGACAGTGGAAATCCGGTCAGTAGGCCGTGCACAGTCGGGTTTCCTGGGCCCTAGGGCAAGGAAGGTTGCAAGCCCCTCTCCAATTAACCAGCCGGGGACAAGGTTCCAGACTTTGTCCCATTAACTGCCCAGATAGAGCGAAACGGAAGCACAACGCGGGGGATAGGGTATCTGTCAGAACCCACTGAAATTCCAAGGGTCAGCTTTCGCGGGCCACAGCTCCCAACACATACAGAAAATGGGAGTGGACTTCTCCGTTCCATGCAAAGTCGTCCAGAAGGAAAAACAAACACAAAGTGCAGGAGGAGATTCATTATCCTGGGTGCGGGGCCCAAATGCACCCTCCTAAGGCAGCCGGCCACTGGCAACTTGGCTTACTACTGGACTTGTGTGAAATTACTGAACTGTGAGTACACCATTGTCCCCCGGTCCAGCCCAGCGCGCCACCTCCAGCAGCCATCACTCCGGCGTTCAATCCTCAGGCCCCGGGACTACACCTCCCCTATCCGTGGAGGGGATCCCACCTTGCTGCCCCGCTCCATCAGCCCCAGGCGCCCCATCACCAGGCAGCAACAGTGCCACCATCCCTCACCACAACCCACGGGTGACGTCACAGACACAACAACTCCCCTGTAGATACCCCCTTCCTGACGGTTGTGAGGATGGGTGGCCATGAGAGCCCGGGTCTGGTCACCAATCGAGTCGTAGCAGTAACCCGGATCCGAGCAGGCCCCTGAGAGAGAGAAGCGGCAGCGGCCCCCGCCCGCAACACAGCCGCATTAAAATTTCTACAAGAAACCTTTCCAAAGCCTCTTGAGGCTTGCAATTTTATTGTACATTCTCTTTTCTTTTTGTATATATACACATAAGACTATGTGTGACGTCTGGTGCCGCCAGGTGGTCACAGAGAAACAGTACACCCCAAACAACACCATCCCACATCAGGTACCATCTGCCACAAAACCCTAGCCACTCCCCTCAGGGTAGGAAGGACACACCAGTGGGCGGGACCAGGTGGATTGGGAGCGCCCACCTAGGGGTCTTGAGGATCCGGGGGAGGGAACCAGTCAGTGAGTGTCAGTGTCAGAGTTCAGTCAAGTGGAGGTTCAAGTTGGAGTTGAAGTAAAGTCTGAGCCTAGTGAAGGGTAGCCAGGGTAGTGGCCCTGGTCTACTGGCTAGGTGGCAAGCAGTGGACCGTGTCCAAAGGTGACGGGAGTTCGGTCGCGGGAAATCCAAAGTCGACCGGGGAAGGGTTGGAGCCTGCTGGTACCGACAGCGGAGATCCGGTCCGGAAACCGTGCACAGGCGGAGTACCTGGACCCTAGTTAGAAGACGGTTGCAAGCCCCTTCTCTAATGAACCAGGCCCGGGACAAGGTTCCAGACGTTGTTCCAGTGTGTTAGCCCAGATAGAGCAAAACGGCAGCCCACCGTGGGGGATAGGGTATTCGCAACAACCCACTGAGATCCTGTGACGCCCTGGGCAAGCCAGGGGTCACAGGTCACAACACCACACGCACCCCACATTCCCTGCAGGTACACACAAGGTCAAAACTAAAATCCTTGTTGCCTTCCTCCAGGGGCTGATGTCCACACCAGGGGGTGGGCCAGGCGGTTGGCTCCGCCCACCGAGGAGTTCACAGCCCTGGAGGCGGGAAAACCAGGCAGATAGAGTTTGGAGGAGGAAGTGGAAGGAATTGAAGTTGAAGTCTAGCTGAGGGCTAGAGTAGCAGTTGAAGTCTAGCTGAGGGCTAGAGTGGGAGCTAAAGTAAGAGCAACAGAGAAAGTGACAGAAAGAAGCCTGAAGTTGGTCCGGGTGTGTGCCCCGGACTGAGACAGCAAGGTTGGCAGACGGCGGTGACTGCCTGCAGGCGAGACTGATTGGAGGTTGCCGAAAGGACCGTGGACGGGTGGTGACCCGGCGGTACCGGAGCGGTATACGAAGATTAGTCAGCACCAGGGCAGGGGCCTTTCGGATCCCGGCAAGGCTAGGAGTCGCCGAATTTGCCAAATCCGTCAGTGAAGGGGACGACTGTCTCCCAACAACCAAGTCCCGCTGAAGGCAAGAGTCCAACCGTTAAGGGGAGACACCGCCACCGCCAAGGCACCAGTTTCCCAGGGCCAGCGCCTGCGGGCAAGAGTGGAGCTCCTCCGGCTCATATCCAAGCTGGGGAGCGGGTTACCGGTGGGAACCCATCGCTACCAAACAACAACACATAGGTGCAGGGAAGAGACCGTCACCGTCAACTGCAGGGGAAGTCAGCACCGTGAACTGTCCGAGGGACCCGTCCAACCAGCCGTTCGTTTACCGAGAACTGTGTCGTGTTTACTGGCTGAGTGAATACCTCCGTGCCGTGCGGCACAGCGCTGCCCCTGCGCCCCTGCACCTCCACAGGCCCCATACCCGCCTGTCCACCATCCCAACCCCATCACTGGGCCCCGGGATCACCAACCCCTACCCACGGAGGGGCAACACAACAACTGGCTGCTCCACACCATCACTCCCGGGATCCCCCAGCCAGAGCAGCGGTGGTGTACATTCAATCACCACAACCGTGGGTGGCGTCACGGACAATAAACTATCCCAAACACCAATTCCCCTTTTCACTCACGGGCGAGGAGCGCCGCTCGAGTCCCCGGGATCCGGCCCATCGCTCGAGCCACCGAGCAGCGGCAGGCCGCAGCAGCCGCAGCGGCAGTCGGACCCGAGCAGTGGATGAGCGCGGCGTCCCCTCCTCCGCCCGCGACAACTTGGCGTCACGAACAGGATTTTACCGCTCTGCCGTTGGGTAGAGGTGCGCCTTGTGACCGCCAGAGGTATCCGGCTGAAAAATTTCAGAAGTCGCCATCTTTGGCGCGAAAAGTTCCCGCTCGAGCGTCTTCTCGAGTAGCAGAGGCACGAAGGCCAAAACCCCGCCCCAATAGAGGAGGGGCCGGAAAGAAGCTAAGGGGGACGGAAACAAGATGTCTGCGCCCGACGGAGCCGCGGGAGGAGCGGCGGTCGCAGCCGCAGGGGCACCCGTGGATGGGAATGGGCCTGCCCAGGTCCCGGCCGCACTGGCGGGAGGTGCCGCGGTCCCCGCTCTCGCCCAGGTGATGCCGTTCTCCTTGCCCTATGCGCCCGGAGCTACCTGGCTACCGCAGTATGACGGGAAACCTGATGCTTTACAGGTCTTCCGGAAAAAGCTTAATCCGCTTTTAGAATTGTACCTCCTAACTGATAAGCAACGTGCAGCGGTAGTGCTGGGCCAGCTAACCAGCACGGCTGAACAGGAAGTGGAGACCTGGGCCGAGGGGGACCGGCTCTCTGTAGCCACCATATTTGAGAAGCTACAGACTGCCTTTGAGACCCGTACCGAAGCTGAGCTGAGGATGCAGTTTTACCAGTGCCGGCAACGGCCTGTGGATAGCATTCGGGACTACGCTTTACGCCTGCAAACCGCTCTTCGCACCCTAAAGCGGGTAGATACCATCAATGAGGCGGACAGCAACAAGATGCTGGTAGAGCAATTCGTGCAGGGGATGAAGTCCTCTGAGGATCGCAAGCAGCTCCGGCTGTGGGCCCTGGAACACCCTGATGTTGACTTTGCTGTATTAAAGGAGCGGGCCATTAAAGCACTGCAACCCCCAGCTTCGGAAATCTCGGAGCCAGCCTCGTGGCCCATTGAGACAGCCCCCGTCGTGGTGGCCCCTGCTCCACCAGCCTCTTCAAGACCTGCAGCTTCCAGCAGCACAATGGAGGAACTAGCAGCCCAGGTCCGCCGCATGGACGGAGACCTCGCCAAGATTCTCGCTGCACTCCAACCTTTGACCAGATCCCAGCCTCCACCCAGGATACAGCTAGCCGACAGCCCTGAGAATGTTCCCTGGATGCAGCGGAGGAGTGCTAACAACTCACGGAACAGGCCTTCAACCTGCTACAAGTGCAACAAGCCTGGCCATTACTTCCGACAGTGCCCGTTAAACGAGCAACCCCTGGGGCCACGGGCCAATCCTCAGGAGTAGAACCCCGTGGCCCTCCAGACTGGCGGGACCGGTATATAGGTGCCCGTCCCATCATTCCCGTGGCTGTGGACGGCATCCCGGTGATGGCTCTCTTGGACACTGGATCACAGGTAACCACCATACCATACACCTGATACCAGCGTGTATTTGGGGACAGACGAGCTGGCACCCCCAGATACTAGTATAACACTAATTGCCGCTGATGGACTCCCATTGACCCAAGTGGGGTATAAACAAGTGGCTATGACTGTGGGGCGAGCTGGACTGCAACACCAGGGTATGATTGTGATTATGAACGAACCCAGTGACCATAACCCGAAGATAGTGCTAGGAACCAATGTGATGGAGCACTGCATGGGTGATGTGTTGGCCCTACTGCAGCAGTTGGCCGCCACGGTGGCGGGAAGCCGGCAGAGAGCTGTGCAGCGTGAGATCCGAGCCCTGATGTACCGCCAACATGTGAACTCAACAGGAGGAGAGATTGGTGGAGTGAGAGTGATGGATGCTGCCCCATTGATTGTACCCCTTAGGAGTGAAATGATGATTTGGTGTAGAGCGGCGGTAGGGCCTCAGGGGCGTGACTACCCTGCCATGATAGAGACGTATGCCCTCTGAACACTGGCCCACCGTAATGGCCGCCCGAGGGATGGTAGATGTAAAGAAGGGGAGAGTGCCTGTG
Source organism: Anomaloglossus baeobatrachus (assembly GCF_048569485.1). Lineage (NCBI taxonomy): Eukaryota > Metazoa > Chordata > Amphibia > Anura > Aromobatidae > Anomaloglossus > Anomaloglossus baeobatrachus. Next base: position 669,503,861 of record NC_134354.1, on the reverse strand, counting down.
AGGGTGCTGAATTGTGGGGAGGAAGAAGTCAGGCTTCCCCGGTATGCCCCCCCTGTCAAACTGCTCACCCTAGATCCCCACACGATTCACGAGGCAGCTCCCCCGGTTTCTCCACCTACTGCCAGCCCTCACCCGCCTCAAGGGGAGTTAAGTGAATGGCACCAACAGCTACATGTGGGCACTGATGATACCCCTACACATCACAAAGAGGGGGTGTACAGGGTGGTGCGGGAGTATGAGCAAGTTTTCAGCAAACATGCCTTAGACTTTGGGCGGATTAAAGGGGTCCAACACCACATCCCCACCGGTGAGCACCCCCCTATCAAAGAGAGGTACAGGCCTATTCCCCCTGCGCATTATCAGTGCGCCAAAGATATGTTGAGGAACATGAAAGAGGCAGGGGTTATTCGGGACAGCTGTAGTCCCTTGGCTGCCCCATTGGTGCTGGTCAAGAAGAAGGATGGCACCATGCGGATGTGTGTGGACTACCGGAAGATTAACCAGATAACGCATAAAGATGCTTATCCGCTGCCCCGTATTGAAGAGTCTTTGGCCGCACTGAGGACTGCAAATTACTTCTCTACCCTTGACCTTACCAGTGGATACTGGCAAGTGGCAGTGGCACCGGAGGACCGGGAGAAAACCGCCTTCACCACCCCGATGGGGCTCTGTGAATTTAATAGTATGCCGTTCGGGCTGTGCAATGCCCCAGGAACCTTCCAACGGCTGATGGAGTGCTGTCTGGGACACCTAAACTTCGAGACCATCCTATTGTATTTGGATGATGTGATTGTGTACTCCCAGACGTATGAAGCCCATCTGGAGCACCTGGCCGAGGTGTTCGCGTCCCTTGCCAAATACGGGATGAAATTGAAGCCCTCTAAGTGTCACCTGCTGAAACCCAGAGTGCAGTACCTGGGGCACGTGGTAAGTGCAGAAGGTGTCGCCCCCGACCCTGAGAAGATCACTGCCATCCAAGGCTGGCCGAGACCAACCACAGTGAGGGAAGTAAGGCAGTTTCTGGGTCTGGTGGGGTACTACCGGCGCTTTCTCAAAGGGTACACGAAGATGGCTGCCCCCATGCAAGATCTCCTCGTGGGACAGACCAAAGGTGGTAGACCCATCGGAGCCCCACTGGTGTGGGAAGAAAAGCATGAGGAATCCTTCTGCCAGCTGAAAGCGGCCTTGACCGGAGAAGAGGTCCTAGCGTATCCTGACTATGGCTGCCCGTTCATCCTTTACACAGACACCAGCAATGTGGGATTAGGAGCAGTCCTGTCCCAGGTCCAGGATGGGAAGGAGAAAGTGATTGCTTATGCTAGCCAGAAGCTTCGGCCAACTGAAAGGAACCCTGAGAACTACAGCTCCTTCAAGCTCGAGCTCCTGGCATTGGTATGGGCTATCACAGAGCGGTTCCGCCACTACTTGGCTGCAGCAAAATTCACCGCTTTCACGGACAACAATCCGTTGACCCACCTGGACACGGCCAAGTTGGGCGCGTTGGAGCAGCGGTGGGTGGCCCGGCTAGCTAACTATGACTTCACCATCAAGTACCGAGCTGGTCGTATCAACATTAATGCTGATGCACTCTCCCGAATGCCCCATTTGTCAGAAGAAGGGTGCGAGGACGACGACCTCGAGGAGATCGAGTTGCCTGCATTTCACCAGCCACCAACTGAGAAGGTACATGTACACCAACAACGGGTGGACCTGGACCCACGGCCCAGTCAAGAGTGGCAGGAAGCTCGTCAAGACCCTGGTGGAACAAGGTGCCGTTGGGATGGACCCTGCCGCCCCAGCTGAAGCCCAGCGCTTGTGGAAGGAACGGAAACGGCTGTATCTACATCAAGGGAAGCTGTACCGTGAGCTGATCAACCCGAAGACTCATGAGAAAATCTGCCAGTTGGTTATTCCCCAAGCTGATGTGGCTACTGTTTTGCGGGCATACCATGATGGTGCCGGACACTTCGGGTGGAAGAAGCTGGAGATGCTGTTGAGAGAGCGGTTCTACTGGAGTGGGATGCGGGAGTCGGTAGAAGCCTGGTGCCGAGAGTGTGGTCCTTCCACGCTGAGGAGGAAGGACGAGGCCAGCCAGAGGGCGCCCCTACACCCAATCATCACACATCAGCCGCTGGAACTGGTCGCCCTAGACCATGTCAAGCTCACCCCCAGCCGAAGTGGGTACGCCTACGCGTTGACCATCGTAGACCACTATTCAAGATTCATGGTGGTTGTCCCCGTCAAGGACCTAACTGGTCGAACTGCCGCTCGAGCGTTCCAGGCTTATTTCTGCCGACCACATGGATATCCAGAAAAGGTGCTTACTGACCAAGGCCCGGCTTTTGAAGCGGAGGTGTTCCACGAGTTCTGCCAGTTGTACGGCTGTAAGAAGATCCGGACAACCCCTTACCATGCCCAGACCAACGGCATGTGTGAGAAGATGAATCACTTGGTCCTGGGACTCCTCAAGACGTTACCGCTGGAAGAGCGGAACCTGTGGCCGGAAAAGCTACCCGACTTGTTCGATATGTACAACAATATCCCGTCCAGCTCAACAAAGTGCACCCCAGCATATCTGATGAGGGCTCGCCCCGGCCGCCTGCCGGTGGACCTGGAAATGGGGTTGGAGGCCCCAGAAGCACTCCCTTCGACAGCTGAATGGGAAACTCGGCGGAGAGCACAATACCGGCAGATTCAAGAATATGTCGAGAAGAACTTAAGTCGGAGTCGGGAACAGCAGGAGCAGCGCTTTAATCAAAAGGTGTCTGCTGGCCCTTTTCAGCCCGGAGATGTCGTACTGAAGCGGAAGAGGAGAACCCACAAGCTGGATGATCAATGGGAACAGAACCCGTACGTCATACAGCCCACAGGATGGGAAGATGGGAAGGCCTACCAAATCAGTCGTGACCAAGGAGGCACTTTGACCACAGTTTCCCGGGACCATCTGAAAAGGTGCCCACCAGCCTTAAGAGCGGCGGCAGAAGTACCGGTTCCCCTACCAGCGGATAAGGCGAAAGAGGTGATCCACACTGCGATGGGAGACTTCCCAGCAGACTTGCCTACACAGAACGGTGCGGTGATTCTTCCAGTGATACTGTTCCCACAACCCGTGGATGAAGAAGTGATGGAAGCGGTCAGCTGTGAGTCAGTACCAGTGCCCAGGGATGAACCTGTACCCAACTCCCCTATGCCTCCGCCTGCCCTACACGATAGCAGGGAGGAGGAACTGATTGTTCCCTCTACCCCACCGCTTAGCCCTACTTACACCGGACCCCGGAGGTCCACCCGTCCCAACCTAGGTAGACCCCCACTTAGGTACAGGGAGACCGTCCTTTAAAAGGGGGGGGGGAAGGTGTTTGACTGAGTTTTGTTTGCAAGTTTGAAAAAGATGATGATAAGATGATAACCGAACAGTCACCTGATTCATCGTGATTTGGTAACCGGCCGTTGCCGGCACCGTTGTCCCCGTGGGGACCGTTCAAAAGGTTGCATAAGGGACTCCTTATGGACAAGCCCGTGAACTTGCAGGGCAACCACAGACGTTAGTGGCTTGTAAATAAGTTGTGTTACCGTTACCGTTTCCGCATTTACCGCCTCCGGAGAGGCAGGTTGGAGGGAGGGTCCACAGCAGAGCAGGCTGGGGCCCAGCCACCACAGGAACCGGTGGCTACCCTCTGGAGGGGAAGGACAGATCCCGCTCGGGTAACTTGTGCTGGACTGGGGTCAAGGGGTGCTGCCTGGGCTTTAGGGGCAGCATCAGGGCCAGGTTGCTTGGGTGGGAGAGAGCAGAAACCGTAACCGTACACTGTTTGCAACGTTTAAGAATTGAACCTCCCGCTGTGGGATGATGCCATAAGTTGTAAATATGTTACCGTTTTTCATATTTTCACAGAAAACAAAAAGGAAAATAAAACCGGTGTTGGACGGGCAGCCCGAGGACGGTCTGCGTTTTGCTAAGGGGGAATGTGACGCCCTGGGCAAGCCAGGGGTCACAGGTCACAACACCACACGCACCCCACATTCCCTGCAGGTACACACAAGGTCAAAACTAAAATCCTTGTTGCCTTCCTCCAGGGGCTGATGTCCACACCAGGGGGTGGGCCAGGCGGTTGGCTCCGCCCACCGAGGAGTTCACAGCCCTGGAGGCAGGAAAACCAGGCAGATAGAGTTTGGAGGAGGAAGTGGAAGGAGTTGAAGTTGAAGTCTAGCTGAGGGCTAGAGTAGCAGTTGAAGTCTAGCTGAGGGCTAGAGTGGGAGCTAAAGTAAGAGCAACAGAGAAAGTGACAGAAAGAAGCCTGAAGTTGGTCCGGGTGTGTGCCCCGGACTGAGACAGCAAGGTTGGCAGACGGCGGTGACTGTCTGCAGGCGAGACTGATTGGAGGTTGCCGAAAGGACCGTGGACGGGTGGTGACCCGGCGGTACCGGAGCGGTATACGAAGATTAGTCAGCACCAGGGCAGGGGCCTTTCGGATCCCGGCAAGGCTAGGAGTCGCCGAATTTGCCAAATCCGCCAGTGAAGGGGACGACTGTCTCCCAACAACCAAGTCCCGCTGAAGGCAACAGTCCAACCGTTAAGGGGAGACACCGCCACCGCCAAGGCACCAGTTTCCCAGGGCCAGCGCCTGCGGGCAAGAGTGGAGCTCCTCCGGCTCATATCCAAGCTGGGGAGCGGGTTACCGGTGGGAACCCATCGCTACCAAACAACAACACATAGGTGCAGGGAAGAGACCGTCACCGTCAACTGCAGGGGAAGTCAGCACCGTGAACCATCCGAGGGACCCGTCCAACCAGCCGTTCGTTTACCGAGAACTGTGTCGTGTTTACTGGCTGAGTGAGTACCTCCGTGCCGTGCGGCACAGCGCTGCCCCTGCGCCCCTGCACCTCCACAGACCCCATACCCGCCTGTCCACCATCCCAACCCCATCACTGGGCCCCAGGATCACCAATCCCAAAACACCAATTCCCCTTTTCACTCACGGGCGAGGAGCGCCGCTCGAGTCCCCGGGATCCGGCCCATCGCTCGAGCCACCGAGCAGCGGCAGGCCGCAGCAGCCGCAGCGGCAGCCGGACCCGAGCAGTGGGAGAGCGCGGCGTCCCCTCCTCCGCCCGCGACAATCCCATGGGTCAGTTTTTGCGGGCACATCTCCCAACCAAAACAGAACCGGGAGAGGGCTTCCCCATTCCACACGAGGTTGTCCAAAAGAGGAGAAAAGTACGTAGTGCCGGAGGAATGGACATTGGTACACCACCGGGGGTGGGAACCGTATACACACGGAGGCGGCAGCCGGCCACTGACACCTTGGTTTACCAGTGGACTTGTGTGTAATAATTTAATCGTGAGTACACCAACACCCTCCGGTCCGGCCCAGCGCACCACCACCGGCAGCCATCACCTCCCGTGTTCTGGACACTGAGCCCCGGGGCATCCACCCCTACCCACGGAGGGGTCAAACACCTAGCTGCAGCTCCATCGCCCCTGGGTGCTCCCCAACAGCAGTGGTGGTACTCCACCTTACCACACACCGTGGGTGGCGTCACGAAATATCTACAACAATCCCCTGTACATTTTACATCCCTTTTTTATTTGAGTGTCCGCACGACCCCCGGGTCCAGAGATCCCTTGAGCCACTGCAGATCCGGATCCGAGCAGCCCGGCTGCTGACGTGGGGACGGCACATATGTTCTCACGATAAGTTGAGTTTTTGATGCTGCATGTTTTAGCTGAGCAAAAAAACAGCATCTTAAGGCTGCTTTACACCAGACAATCTATCGTGCAATATATCGTCGGGGTCACGGTTTTTCTGACACACATCCGGCATCGCTGGCGATGCCGGCCTGTGTGACACCTCCTAGCGACGCACTATCGCTCACAAATCGTGAGTCGTGTACTGGTCGCTAGGTTCCATAACATCAGTTCTGAAATCGGGCGCCAGTTGTTCATCGTTCCCGTGACATCACACGTCGCTCCGTGTGACACCACGGGAGCGATGAACATCGCGTACCTGCCTCCCACGTCAGCCGCCGGCTCTATGTGGAAGGAAGGAGGTGGGCGGGATGTTTACATCCTGCTCATCTCCGCCCCTCCGCTTCTATTGGCCGACGGCCGTGTGACGTCGCTGTGATGCCGAACGTCCCTCCCACTCCAGGAAGTGGACATTTGCCGCCCACAGCGTGGTCGCACGAGAGGTAAGTATGTGTGACGGGGGTTACCGACTTTGTGTGCCACGGGCAGCGATTTGCCCGTGACGCCAAAAGGACGGGGGCGGGTACGATCGATTGTGAAATCGCACAATCGGTAGTACCATGTAAAGCAGCCTTTACAGTTGCAGCAAAGTGGATGGGATTTATAGAAATCTCCTGCCTACTGTGCTTCTATTTTACTCAGTGTAAATTGACCTGTGGATTCAATTCCTCAACCTGTCAATTTCTCTTGCAAGTATGCTCAATTTTATCCACTGACTTGCATTAATGTGGAAAATCCACAGGTAAAGAAATGCATATACATTTTTAGTGTATTTCAGCGATGGGCATGTATCAAAAAGCATATTATCCATCTGTAAGTATTTCAATAAAATGTTGTCAAAACCAAATGCCAGGAAGTATCAAAAATATAGCAGGTTTATGCATGACACAAAAAAGAGACAAAAATATGCTAAAACGCATGTTAAAGGGAACCTGTCAGGTGCAATATGCACCCACAACCACGAGCAGTTCTGGGTACATATTGCTAATCCCTGCCTAACCGTCCCTGTATACACTAGCATAGATAAAGAGATCTTTAGAAAAAGACCTATGTCCGTTGTCACCACATCAGACGCCGAGAAGTGCGCATGATCAGAAATCACCTCCCTTTCAGTCATGCGCACTACACCTCTCTGAAGCTGGGACGTGTATACCCAGCTTCATAGTCGCATGCCTGGAAGTGCAGTGATTTCTGATCATACGCACTTCTCAGAGTCTTATGTAGTGATAAAAGATGCAGGTACGTGTGTCACTGCTGATGACGCTACGCAATTGGCATTGAGTAGCATGTTAGCACACCCCTGTGTGCATGCTAACATGCTAAGAGGATGGAATGAGAGCAGAAACTAATGCCCTTGCGACTAGTCGCTGGCCTCATTAGCATATCATAAAGGAAATTTAGAAATACTTTTTCTAAACATATCTTTATCTATTCCACTAGATACAGCGACAGTAAAGGGGGCTTTACACGCTACGATATCGTTAATGTTTGGTCGCCGGGGTCAAGTTGTTAGTGACGCACATCCGGCGTCATTAACGATATCGCAGCGTGTAATACTTACCAGCGACCTTAGGCGACCTCAAAAATGGTGAAAATCGTTCACCATGGAGAGGTCGTCCCAAAGTCAAAAATCGGTAAGGGTTGTTTAGCGTTGTGGTTCATCGCTCATGCGGCAGCACACATCGCTATGTGTGACACCGCATGAGCGAGGAACGTCTCCTTACCTGCCGCCGGCCACAATGAGGAAGGAAGGAGGTGGGCGGGATGTTACGTCCTGCTCATCTCCGCCCCTCCGCTTTGATTGGCCGGCCGCTTAGTGACGTTACGGTGACGTCGCTGTGATGCCGATTGTCCCTCCCCCTTGAAGGAGGGATTGTTCGGCAGTCACAGCGACGCCGCCGACCAGGTAAGTATGTGTGACGCTGCATAGCGTTAATGTTCGCTACGGCAGCGATCACAAACAACCGCATGCGCGACAGGGGCGGGTACTTACACGGTCGCTATCGCTAAAAATTGCTAGCGATATCGCTACCATGTAAAGCCCCCTTTAGGCAGGGATTAGCAATATGCACCCAGAACTGCTCATGGTTCTGGGTGCATAGGAGACCTGACAGGTTCACTTTAAAAAATCCACACAAAAACACAAGTAACCTAGTAGGTGCAGAAATGCTGCAGCATCAAAAGTCAACAAAAGCTCATTGTGGGAACGTAGCCTTAGGAGCCCAATTCAATATTGCATTTTTTCTTATTTGTGTCTGGTTTTAACTGATTTACATCTGTTTTTTTGTTATTCTTTTAAGTTGCTCTTATTTTTAAAGAGAACATTTTGGGATCGATAATGCTATTTACTTGCAGATAGATGTGGGATTAATCTGCAGGTTAATAGCATTGTAAAGGTGACGGGCCGCCGAACTGAAAATGCGGCTCCTAGGAGAAAAAAACTTTATTCCTCCTGGGAGCTGCTGTTTTTTGGCCATATTGGAGTGCCAATACATCTGCTGGGCACCTTTCTTAGGCTATGTGCGCACATTGCGTTCAATTCCGCAGCATGTAAGTCACTGCCTGTGCATCTCAGAATGCAGCCGAAAAATCTGCGTTTTGAGACGCATTTGGCAGAACGCAACGTGCGCACATTCCTGGAGAATTTATGCATTCTAGATACTTTCTCTGCCATAGACAGAGTGGGAAAAGCATCCAGAACGCACATTTTTCACAGTACGGTCCCACTCGGCTCTGCAGCATACCCATAGACTTGCAGCATAGGCAAGTAGGACTGCACTGTCAAAAAGAGCATGGCTGGCTGCGAGACAGAGCCGCGCGATCAGAATGAACTCAGATGAACTTCACCCGACTTCATTGTAATCGCGCGGCTTTGTGCGTGTGCTGCGGCTTGATTTGCGGTCACACATGAAGGACTCATCTGTGATTGCAAATCCCCTTAGTGACTGCAGTGAGCCGCGCGATCAGCTGTGCCGTCACCCAGGTTACTCGCGACGGTAGGATGGAGGTAGTGACACACACTGCTTTAAAGGGAACCTGTCACATACAATATGCGTTTTGACCTATCAGCAGACGCATGTGTGCCCTAATTACACCTCCTTACCCATCCCTGTGTTGTAAAATTGTGTAATATGAAAGTAATAAAAAACGTTTTATAACTCACATATTTCCTATGTAAATAGCAGAGTTCGTCACCCCATGGGTGTCACATCGCCCAGTGGGTGTTTGCATACTTTCCATGGTATCACGCCCCTGTGGGCGTGATACCATGGATTCACATGAGCGACGTCCCCAATCGCTCCTTCAGATTCCCTGCGTGTTTGCACTTACCATTCCCACAGCCTTTTCCGGGTGTTCACTCGCCGGCTTCAGACGCACTCTGCGCATAATCAGACTCTTCTGATCATGCGCAGAGCGCATCTGAAACTGACAACGAGCACCCGGAAAAGGTTGCGGGAATGGCAAGTGCGCACGCGTGTGATTCTAAAGGAGCAGACGGGGGATGACGCTCATGTGAATCCATGGTATCACGCCCACAGGGGCGTGATACCTTGGAAAGTATGAAAATGCCCACAGGGCGATGTGACGCCCATGGGGCAACGAGCTCTGCTATACATAGGAAATATGCTCAGCTTTACATAGCAAATTTGTGAGTAATAAAACGTTTTTTATTACTTTCATATTACACAATTTTGCAACACAGAGATGGGTAGGGAGGTGTAATTAGGGCACACATGCGTCTGCTGATAGGTCAGAATGCATATTGTATGTGACAGGTTCCCTTTAAACACTCTCCCTACTCAGAAATCTGTCCCTCTGAACGCTACACTGACCTATGCTGCAGGCTGAAAAGGGCTTTTTGTGTTATTAAGAGGCCTACACTGTCCCTAGCTGCTCACTCTATCCCTATGCTGATACAAAGCTGGCTCCAGACGCAGTATGCACTAAATGGCGGTAGAAGGTCTTTTATAGACCCTATGACGCTGAGCGGCCAGCCAATCACAGTAACGCCACAACCAAGATAGCTCCGGCATTACTGTGATTGGTTAAGAGGCCCAGCATGTTTTTTGGCTGCAAATCAGGCGCTAAAATGGCTGAGCGGGACATCTGAATATAGTGAGGCGAATACACCATTACTTGCTATATAATGAATAGCCTGAGTACCTTACTATTCTGCGAATAGCGAATAGTAAGGAATACACTCGCTCATCACTACAAGAAAGGTAATTTCTTCCTTGTTGAGACACCCAACCTGAAGGGATACTGTACTGGACTATCAGTAATGATCTCTAAGCTCCGAGTGAGGAAACAATTTTCCAAAAATGTAAGTTTAATGGCTGACTCAAGAGGCCTAACTAGAATCCCCAGGGTTCAGGTCATAGAAATGTCTAAAAACCTCTGTCCCACAAACATCAAATGCATGACCCTGGACTGCATTCCCCTGAAAAATCTAAACAATAGGGAAAAATACTTTTTTAAATAGGAGCACCTAGGTGCTTAGTTGGGGAGCCCCTGGTCAAATAGTTATTTCCCGAATGCTCCAGAGGAGAACCACTCTGCACAATGTGTTTGGCCGACCCGCAGATGAAGCACAGTCTCCGTTTCCAATGGCGTCATCTTTGGTCCTCCGAAGGGGCGACGCTCCTCAACTGAATGGAGTCTTCCTCTGAGGAAATGGGCAACTCCAGAGCAGGCAACACTCCTCTAATGGGGCTCTTGTCCTGTAGAAGTTCTCGTCACCTCCTGTCAGGGCGCACAAAAAGTGTCATAACGGCCTTCGGTCTTTGAGATGACGAGTGGTGTCAGCATGTTCTTAAAGAAATCCTCCAGACCATCCAAAAACAAGGTTCACAAATTGCATCATTTCACTGCACTTCAATAGACCACCGCCTAAACCGTGAGCAATATTCCTCCTCATGAAAGTTACCCTGTTAAAGTGCTTTAATGTTAGATTTTGCAATGGTGGCACAATCTGGTTCATCAAAAATTCTCCAAAGAATTGCAGGCTGGGGAATCATCTGTTAAGGTTAAGGCCGATGTCTTGGCTTCTCTATAAGCAAGCAGATGACTAAACAGGTTCTAGTCCTTTCATTCCCCGATTAAATGGGTCTAAACTGGAAATATTATTTGCACCTTCCAGGAAAATTAAAAAACTGCCTGTGATCCCCAGAAAAGTATCCTGGTAGGGGAACCTTTGGCCCAGTTGATGCCTCTACCCCAGAATCAGGACTTGATATGAGGGAAGATGAAGCTGCTGGGGCTATCTGGCCTAAAGCTTTAGTTTTAGCACCGTTACAGCCAAATCCTGAAACATACTTAAAAGCTTATGCATCTGCTCAGCCAACTTCTTAGCTAGATCCATTTTAGTCCAGGCTGATTATTATGTGATGCTTGCGTAATGATGAGATGTATGGACTGAAGGCCCGCAACAGCAATATACCAGACACACTTGGCGCTAATGCACATCCTTAAAGGTCGGGAATGCTCTTCATCCACTCCACTGAAGAGAGGGAGATTTTTGCAGAGCCCTTCCCAGGTGCCAAACGCTGGGTGGCTGGTGGCTGGGCATGCTGGCCACACTTGGGTCAAACACACCTGTAAACTATCCAGATAATGCATATAAGAACCGGTGGGGGTAGGCAATCAGGGATTAAACAACTGAGAGCACCAAACATAGAGTTAGAGACCAACCAAAGAAACTAATGAACTAGCAACCATTCCAATAAAAAACGCAACAGAATAATCAGCAGTGGACAAAAGGTGGATCACCCGACACAGCTGAGGTAGCGCCCAATCTGCACCCTCTTTTCAGAGAGACAAATGAAAGGGTGAGGAGGGTGGAGGGAAAAAGCTTTCCACCACACACCTGAGCCAGGAGATACAGTATCCCGTGTCCCGTAGCAACAGGTTACGCTGGGGAACCCAGCATTCTGGTATTCCAAAAAAGTGACAGCGCTGAGAGCAACGGCATCCCACTTCACAACCACTTCAACACCTGATGCAGGACCTCAGGAACGACGGACACTGGCACAGTGGGGCCCAGCACCAGCCCAACCGTAAGATACCACACCCCATCCCACGCAACCAGAGAGAGGTGGGATGCCAACAGGTGGAGAGCTAGAACATTTCCGGAGGCACAAGGGGCATATTTGCACATGGCGGCACAAGCGATCCGAGGCCCCTTGTCCACCAGAGAACCACCTCGACGCCCCCATCAACAAGGGTGCCTGAATCCTCGTGGTAAGACTGCAGCCTTCTTGCCAGCTGCTCATTGAGTAATATTTAAGAGGGAAGAAATTTGATTAACTGAGTTAATACTCTCTTTAGTGTATATTATATTAGAAACCCATTTACCAAAATACATTAGCTACTCATACAGAAAATTCATCTGGAGTATAAATGAAAGCTACGATGATATTGTGAAATCCGAGTGTTTGTATTCTGTCCATTCTGGTAAAAGCGATCCAACACTGGGGCCCATAGGAGGATTCATTTAGCTTTCATTTCCAACACTGAGACTTTACTGAACGTCTCCTTTCCTTTATGCTTTTGAGCAAAACAAGAACCAGGAGGCTCCTTAAAATGAAAATGTTTTTCTTTAAATAGAAAAGCAAACCAGATGGTAAAAAAAAGAAAACCACGGGTGCAACTGAATTTCCAGAATAGCAAAAGATGAAAATATGCAGAATGTAGGAGTGGATGAGCATTGTGATGTTGTTTTGTTATGAGTATAATGACAGGAAACTTTATTCTATTTTTTTTCTAATTCTGCTTGTGAAAAGCCTATTCGTCACATACCTGCTGGGCCTTGAGTAGAATGATATAAAATTACAAGAATTCATTTCCTAATTAAAAAAAATTCATAGTATTCTGATTATTGCAAATACATCCTTTTTGAGTACTGAAAAAAGTAATACAATTTTCCAATATACTTCTTGTATCAATCCCTAACAGTTGGAAGATCTCTGCTTGTAGGACCAGTCTGCACTGATTGCCCCAAGGGAATAGGAAAGTCTTTCCTGGACACAGAAGCTGTGGTTACAACTGTTACGTTGCAGCGCTGGGGTCCTGAGTTCAAATTCCACCAAGGACAACATCTGCAAGCAATTTGTATGTTCTCCCCGTATTTGCGTGGGTTTCCTCCAGGTCCTCCAATTTCCTCCCACACTCCAAAGACAGAATGATAGGGAATTTAGATTGTGAGCCCCAATGGGGACAATGATTATGATATTGTCTATAATTAATCTTGCTATATAAGGGAGTAAAATAATTAAATAATGGAATACAACTCAGAAGAACACCTCTGCATAGATAAGTAACTTATGTGCCAGAACCTATAGAATGATTCTGGGGCACCTGATCATTGATTAGGGAAGATGGTGCCAGAGGTCTCAGCGGAAGGAGGGTGTCGATGGACAGTTACTGACCCAGGACCAACTGGAGCAACAGTGCCCCCAGCTGTGGTGATGGCAAGAGGTCCTGTAACTCTCTTTAGGTTATGCCCACATGTGGCGACCCTGAGGTTTCAGTCGCCACAGGTTATTGCATCTGACTTAAGGTGCAATACTCATTCAAGGAAGGAAGACATTAATTGCTGATTTTCACTTACACAACACACAGCCCAGGTGCTTTCCCACTGGAACTGGGCTAATGATGGTTGCCATAACAATGGGTTTTTCCCAGCCACCAGTCAGTCATCAGGAAGGTAGGGGCAGCACAGGGAAAGTGAGAGAATACAGTTTTTACCTCAGAATAGTCTGGGACACAGAACAACACGGCCACAGAAGAGAGTGCTTCAGAGCTTCTTCTGTTAGGACCAGCCCGACTGGAAGAAGCGAGAGGTTACAGGGTGAGCTGGAGAGACAGAGGAGGAACACGGTAGCTGGAGGAAGAGCTCAATAGCTCCCTTAGTTCCAGCGCAGTTAGGGTGCATAGCCCTAAGGGGGCATACACTTCAGGATGCGCCACCAGAATCTGCTGGACAGGGGGATTTCACGTCCCTCTTGTCACCACAAGTCCCGGGGAACAGAAGCACATAGAACCAGGAGTTGTGATCATGGTCAGGCCCAACAAAGGATTTGCGCTGCCTGCGGACAGGACAGGAACTAAAGCCAAGAACACCGGGGTCCCCAAGTAACTTCAAGTTACGACGATCCACACTAAAGCACACAGAAAGGAAGGTCTCTCAGTTCACAACACCAGTGATAGCCTCTGAGCTACCCGGGAACGGCTGGGGCCCATCACAGTTCCTCCACTCCTAGCTAGGCTAGGTCCTTCGCGGAGGGATATCTGGCTATTTTCTGTGTCGAGACTCCTAACAGAGGTTCCATGGACCTTTTTTGATTTGCATACTTCCCAGGGGGCAATGCACCTAGGATTTCACTGCGTTTCACGCCTTTGCTGGCTGCTGGCAGTGTTTTCTCTGGCTGGTCTCCCCGAGATCAGTGATTGTTTTGTCTTGCTGGTCTACTAGGCATTGCTCCCACCTAGCCAGAATCCTGTTCCACACTGATGAGGGGCAATACCCCAAAACAGCTGTCTGTGGATGTATACCTGGCCTTGGTATTTCCCTTGTCATATCTTTAAACTTGTCAAAGAGTTGGATATTGACTAAAAAGGCCACTTAATATGGTGGTTATGGTGGTCTCCTAAAAAGAGCCACTCCTAGGCTAGGTCCTTCACGGAGGGATATCTGGCTATTTTCTGTGTCGAGACTCCTAACAGAGGCTCCATGGACCTTTTTTGATTTGAAAACTAAAATTGAACTGTTTGTCCAAAATGATCATCGTTACATTTGGATGAAAAAGGGAGAATCTTTGAAACCGAAGAACACCATCCCAACTGTGAAACATGGGGATGGCAGCATCATTATGTTAAGTTGTTTTACTGCAGGAGGGACTAGTGCTCTTCACAAAATAGATGGCATCATGAGGAAAGAAGATTATGTATCAATAATGAAGCAACATTTCAAAAGAATAGCCAGGAACTTAAAGCTTGGGAAGAAATGGGTCTTCCAAATGGACAATGACCTGAAGCATACTGCGAAATTGGTTGCAAAGTGGCCTAAGGATAACAAAGTTAATGTTTTTGAGTGGCCATCACAAAGCCATGATCTCAATCCTATTGAAAATGTATGGGTAAAGCAGAAAAGGCAGGCGCGTGGAAAGAGACTTACAAACATGGCTCAGTTACACCAGTTCTGGCAGGAGGAATGGGCCCAAATTCCTACCAACAATTGGGAGAAGCTTGTGGAAGGAGATCCAAAATCTTTGACCTAAGTCATACAGTTTAAGGGCAATGGTACCAAATACTAATGAAATGTATGTAAACCGCTAAATCGCTAAAGCGATTTCGTTGGGGTCACGGAATTTGTGACGCACATCCGGCCGCGTTAGCGATGTCATTGCGTGTGACACCTATTAGCGATTTTGAATCGTTGCAAAAATGTTCAAAATCGCTAATCGGTGACATCCCCCCTAATCTCGATTATCGTTGCTGCTGCAGTAACGATGTAGATCGTCGTTCCTGCGGCAGCAAACATCGCTACGTGTGACACCGCAGGAACGAGGAACCTCTCCTTACCTGTGTCCCGCCCGCAATGAGGAAGGAAGATGGTGGGCGGGATGTTTGTCCCGCTCATCTCCGCTCATCTCCGCCCCTCTGCTTCTATTGGGCGGCCGCTTAGTGACGTCGCTGTGACGCCGAACGAACAGCCCCCTTAGAAAGGAGGCGGTTCACCGGTCACAGCGACGTCGCTAGGCAGGTAAGTAGTGTGACGGTTCTGAGCAATGTTGTGCTCCACGGGCAGTGATTTGCCCGTGTCGCACAACCGATGGGGGCGGGTACGGTAACGATATCGCAGCGTGTAAAGTGGCCTTTAGACTTTGCAGAAAGTAATAAACATGCCTTAAAACATTCTCTCTCATTATTCTGGCATTTGGCAAATATAAATAATTTTGGAAATCCTAATTGACCTAAATTGGAAAAGGTTTATTCTGATTTGAAGTCAGAAAGTGAGAAAAATATGCACATGTGTCTTTTTAGTGTATGTAAACTTCTGGTTTCAACTGTAACTCCCTACTTAATGATTATCATCCTCGACCAAAGCAATGTCAGGAATACTAACAGTCAACAAAAGGTCCATTCTTGCAAGGTTATAAGCCTCGTATTAGGGTCCACAATGAAGAGCGTCCAGCTCTCTCGTCATGTCTCTCCGTTCCACAGCATAGCAAGGAGGGGAGGGAAAGACAGCATCAGCAGTACAGACAAGGCACACTGTTCAACATATCTCACTGGTGGAATCCTTATAGTAGACCTTAGGGACCGTGAAAGGTCCTGACTCTCTGGCGAGACACGGCTGTTTCCCAGGGGAATGATTGCCGCAGTAGTTCTAAGGGGTATCCTGATGGATTTCTTCTTCATGAGGCGGTAGTGGCTCACCCATGAGATCAGTGATGTCAGAAGGCAGAGAATCTCCCACTGTATCAGGAACCATCCACCAGTCGTCTTCAGCACCGAAACTGGGTGATGTGGATATCAGAGATGGAGCAGGGATGTCTGTTGGCGGTGGAGCTGAAGAGACTTCATCCCAACATGGCTGCAGCATATTTCGATGTAGCGCCCTAGGGTCAGATGTCGCATTCTCAACCTAGTCCTTGTTGACAGACCATCAGCATACACTTGTTCAATTACTTTGTAGGGCTGCACGTCCTCTCACCCAGTTTTCCCTTGATAATGATATGGCCCAGATACTCGATCTCCCTCTTGCAGAGGTGGCACATTTTTGGTTAAACCTACAGGTTGTGAGTCCGCAGTTGCCTGAGTACCTGCCCAAGCCAGTTGAGGTGTTCTTGGAACGAGACTGAGTATATACAATGATGTTATTCAGGTAAATCAGGGTAGCTTCGAAGTTCAGCTCCCCCAGACACTTCTCCATCAGCTGTTGAAACATGCCTGGAGCTTTGGACAGGCCGAACTACTTCCAGTTAAACTTTAATAACCCCATAGGAAGGATGAACGCAGTCTTTGCTTTGTCATTTGCCGCCACCGCTACCTGCCAGTATCCACTCACCTGGTCTAATATGGAAGAGTATTTGGCCCTCTCCAGTGCTGCTAAGGATTCCTCGATTCAGGGTAAGGGGTGTGAGTATTGAGGGGTGTTTATGTTAAGTTTCCTTAGTCCACGCAGAACTTGTCAGTTGCATCTTTCTTCTAGATGAGTACCACTGGAGCTACCTATGAGCTCTGATGACTCTGCACCACTCCCAACTCCAGCATTTGTCTCAACAATGTCTTCAATTCTTGATACAGCTTGGGAGGGATTTGCCTGTAATGTTCTTGGATCAGGCAGGTGTCCCCCATCGGTATCTCTTGGGTGATGGCCTTGGTACAACCAAAGTCTTCAGCATGGCAAGCAAATGTGGCCTGGTTTTCTTATAGCATAGCTTTTATCGTCCACACACGCTCCCGGCCAAGAGACTTTTCTTGTATACTTGTTAGGGAGCTCTGTAGGTCTGGCACCACCTTGACCAGTACCTTTTCTCTCCTTTGGGTTACTTCCCGGGGTTGACGGCCTGGATGTGCATAACCCTGGAAGCATAGATCTCTTCATTGTTTTGGGCCACCGCCTCAGACAGAATTTGAGAAAATGTAAAGGCCCGATGTGGCCAGGCCCGTTCTGACAGGATCCATCTCAAGAGTGTGCTGTAAAGTCCCTGAATGAAAATTTCCCAAAGTATCAAGTCTGTAGGTCATTGCTATCCTTCTTCTGCACCTCGGCTAGCACCTCTTGCAATGCCATTGCATACTGGGGAAACTCGTTCCTCTTCCTGCTGCAGCCAAGAAAAGAACTTAGCTCCAAGGTATCTCGTGCTAGCCTTCTCAGTGTAAATTTCTTCCAGGAACTCTACTAACTCCAATGTATTGCGTTTGAGCTCCGGTTGTAGGTAGACGCTTCTACGTGTTTCTCCATTCAGGGCAGTCAAAGCAATGACAACTTCTAGGTCAGGGCTGATATAATAGACCTTCATGGTGGCCTGGAGCCGGGGCACCCATTTGGAGAGTGGCATAATATCATTAAATTTGAGTAGCCATTAAATATGGTGCCCATTGGAAGGGTCCTTGTAAGGGTTCCACCATTGCCCTCAGCACCCTCTTTAACATTAGTGATAGCATTTCTGCCAACACTGTCTGCTGCTTCTATCTTGGTACTCGTACCCTGCTCACAGCACCACTTGAAGCAATGGTTAAGGGACTACTGCTCTGTAGGGTTCAATTACGATAGAGTTCAAAAGACAAGGTTGCAGAACCAAGTGAACAGCTTTATTAACAGGCAGGAAATATATGTATATGCAAGTCAATGGGCAATATAATGTGGCAATGGTAAAGTTTAACAAACACTACAGTTTCTAGCTGGTCTGCTCCAACACCATGTCGCCCTAGCTATTTCAAGTCGATATCCAATGGTTAACTTTCAAAGCAGAATATATCCACAAATTCACTGAACTAGTAACCTAACTGGCCTCTGCTACTTGGGTTGCATGCATACGACGCTCTGGCTACTGAGGCCTATGCTACGCCCTATTCAGTACGCACCCCAGTAAAAGACTCATGGTACTGTTGAGGGGGAACAAGTCCACTCCCGGGAGCTCAATGCTATGATACTCGTCGGCGCGCACTTTTCCTTGCAGGGAAAAGGGGAACTCTTCTTCCAGGGACCCAGGGTCTCTTGGGTCCTCTAATTGCGGATCTCAGGAGCTTCTCCGTCTGATATTCACTTGGTGGCTTCCAGGGCTCTCTCACAGTCCCACTCGCAGTGGCACTGTTCCCCTTCACAAACCGTCATTCTCGGACACTTCTCAGGCAGTATCTCTTCTGTTTCACTCTCTCAGGTGGCCCGACTTCTCCTATTCCAGCCCAAAGGTCTTTTCCTGCTCTTTCTCTGCTTCCCACACTTTTTGGGCAGGGTTAGATCAACTGGACAGTTCAGAAGGGACCACCAAGTCTGCCGGCTAATCCACGAAATCACAGTACGTAGGGGAGCACAGTCTCTTAAAGTTATGGCGTGCTTAAACTGTTTGTAGGGGCGACACCTCTACAGGGGCAGTGAAGGAAGCGGTATCTAAGGGTACAGTAAATTGCAAATTTGCATAGGATTCTTTTGCCATGTAGTGATTTTTTTGAGTACCTACTTTATGCATCTCTATGAGCTCATAAAGTTGTTTGCTGATACATTGGGGTTGTTTATGGACATGTCTTTTAGAAAATAATTTAAAACTTCCAAAATTGTTAACATGCTTGATTCACATTTTTTCTTCTTTTTTTCCTCTGCAGGTATATTTTTGCCAATTTTTCTTGCAGAACACTGTGTCCAGCTCTTAATGCATAGACACTTTTGAAATAAATATTCAATGGTGGTTTTGTATCCCTTGTGTTTTTTGAAAAAGCTCTGGGTGAGGCTTTTTATGTCCTTTTCCTTTAGATTTAGAAACCTAAATCAAATTTCCAAGGCTGTAAAACATAACCTCCAACCCACGCATGTGTCTTGTGGAAACTAAGTGAAGCAACAATGGTGGGGTACAACAAGGGCAAATTTGCAAAAGGCAGCATTCAGTCTAACCGTGAGAGGGGGCATTTACTTTGTCATATGGAGGTTAGCGTAAAGTTATTTCTTATGAAGTATGTTCCCTTGGCTGATAGATCTTCTAATGGGTATTACGATTATTATCTTTACTACAGCGATTTAAACCGATCAAGATGGAATTGTCGACCTTCCAATGTTCCAGTGGTTAAATCTCGAAGAATGTATTTTCTATTTTAGTCTGGAGTATTTTGTATCTCAGTGTCAGCCAAGAACTGAATTTTCCCTACACATATATCGTAACCACCCTTGTTGTTATGGAGAGCAGCAGAGTTATATGAAAATACCAAGAAATGGCTTGGCAATCAGACATATCCTTCTTGTGTATTGGCTGAATTGCTTGAACATTTATTATTAAAACATTTACAATAACCGCTTTTCATTTATATCAGTATGAATGATAGAAGTAAATACATTCAAAAGCAAAACAACTACAAGTATTTGAATGTATATCCACACTCTCAAAGTAATAGCCAATTAAGTCCTTTGATACCACCATCAGTCATGATTGCGCCACTTTTAGGAAAAAAAAGCTGTCTCCCTTGGCTCGCTGAGACTGTTAACGCCTTCAGGAATGAGACTCTTTTATTTTTTTTATATTACATTTTTATGGGTTTAATAACGAAAAAATAAATCATGGCTTTTTTATGCCGTTTACTTATCATCATAAATAATCTGATCACTGTGTTGTCGGGTTGTTACGATTACAAGGATACCCAATATGTCCATGTTATTTTCTTATTGGTGATGTTTATTATTTTTTAAACAAGCATTAAAAGTGACATTTCTGAAATTGTTTTTCATAATTTTTCAGTAACTATATAGGGAAAAAAATGTCTTTTATTTTCCCTCTAGAATACCGGTACATAAAAATACAATACACTGCTTTATCTAGATATATTGCTATGTACCAGTATAATCTGCCTGTGAATTTATAGTCTACAATGCAGCTTCAAGTGTGCCAAAGCCTGTTATACATGTCAGTGCAGGCTGTGATTCAGTGCTTTTGCTGCTGCCTGCAATGACATAGGTTGTGGGTTCGATTCCCAGAGAGACCAGTTCACAAAAAAAGAAAATATGTCATGTTTGTAATAGTTTTATAGGAACAACTAAATCTGACTTTTTCTTCTAGAATACAGATACATAGAAATACATTGCTATTTACAGATGTATATTCATGTAAAAGTATGATCTGCCTGTGGTTCAGAGCTTTCAATGCAGCTTCAAACACACAAAATCCTCCAATGCTTGTCAGTGGAGACTGTGCCTCATAGCTACTGCCTGGAGAGACTTAGGGGTGCTTCACACACAGCGAGCTCACTGCCGAGATCGCTGCTGAGTCACACTTTTTGTGACGCAGCAGTGACCTCATTAGCGATCTCGCTGTGTGTGACAATGAGCAGCGATCTAGCCCCTGCTGCGAGATCGCTGCTCGTTACACACAGCCCTGGTTCGTTTTCTTCAAAGGCGCTCTCCCACTGTGACACACAGATCGCTGTGTGTGACAGCGAGAGAGCGACAAATGAAGCGAGCAGGGAGCAGGAGCCGGCGTCTGACAGCTGAGGTAAGCTTGTAACCAAGATAAACATCGGGTAACCAAGGTGGTTACCCGATATTTACCTTAGTTACCAGCCTCTGCAGCTCTCACGCTGCCTGTGCTGTTGGCTCCGGCTCTCTGCACATGTAGCTGCTGTACACATCGGGTTAATTAACCCGATGTGTACAGCAGCTAGGAGAGCAAGGAGCCAGCGCTAAGCAGTGTGCGCGGCTCCCTGCTCTCTGCACATGTAGCTGCATTACACATCGGGTTAATTAACCCGATGTGTACTGTAGCTAGGAGAGCAAGGAGCCAGCGCTCAGTGTGCGCGGCCGTCTGGAAGCTGCGGAGACTGGTAACTGAGGTAAACATCGGGTATGGTTACCCGATGTTTACATTAGTTACCAGCGCACACCGCTTAGCTGTGTGTGCAGGGAGCAGGGAGCCGCGCACACTGAGCGCTGGCTCCTTGCTCTCCTAGCTACAGTACACATCGGGTTAATTAACCCGATGTGTAATGCAGCTACATGTGCAGAGAGCAGGGAGCCGCGCACACTGCTTAGCGCTGGCTCCTTGCTCTCCTAGCTGCTGTACACATCGGGTTAATTAACCCGATGTGTACAGCAGCTACATGTGCAGAGAGCCGGAGCCGACAGCACAGGCAGCGTGAGAGCTGCAGAGGCTGGTAACTAAGGTAAATATCGGGTAACCACCTTGGTTACCCGATGTTTATCTTGGTTACAAGCTTACCTCAGCTGTCAGACGCCGGCTCCTGCTCCCTGCTCGCTTCATTTGTCGCTCTCTCGCTGTCACACACAGCGATCTGTGTGTCACAGTGGGAGAGCGCCTTTGAAGAAAACGAACCAGGGCTGTGTGTAACGAGCAGCGATCTCGCAGCAGGGGCCAGATCGCTGCTCATTGTCACACACAGCGAGATCGCTAATGAGGTCACTGCTGCGTCACAAAAAGCGTGACTCAGCAGCGATCTCGGCAGTGAGCTCGCTGTGTGTGAAGCACCCCTAAATCACAAAAGAGGAAGAGAATTGTTTGTTTAATTAACATCAGTGTGTGCAGAGCAGAGAGATACCAGGCCCACTTTTCGAGGAGAAGAGCTATGGAGTGATGAAAACGTAGCACAGAGAAGACAATGAGGAAGTCGGGAGAAAGCCCTGACGTACCGTGACATCGGGACCGACCCCTTAATTCAAAAAGAGAGTGGGGAAGTCAGGACAAAACGCTGACATGCTGGAACAGGAGGCCCACCCCTCAAATCGAGAAGAGAGTGAGGAAGTCAGAACAAAACTCTGATGTGGCGGGACAGTGGGACTGACTCCTGAAACCAGAAAGAGAGTGAGGAAGTCAGGACAAAGCCCTGGCATGCTGGGACAGAAGGACTGCCCCCTCAAATCGGGAAGAGAGCAAGGAAGTCGGAACAAAGTTCTGACATGGCGGGACACTAGGGCTGCCTCCTTAAATCAGGAAGAGAGTGAGAAAGTCAGAAGAAAGCTCTGGCATACTGTGACATCGGGACTGCCCCCTCAATTCAGGAAGAGAGTGGGAAAGTCAGAACAAAGCTCTGATGTACTGTGACATCTGGACTGCCTAAATTCAGGAAAAAAGTGGGGAACTCAGAACAAAGCTATGATGTACCAGGAGAGTGGAACTGCCTCCTCAAATCAGGAAGACAGTGACGAAGTCGGGACAAAGCCTTGATGTTCTGGGAGATCAGGAGTACCCCCTCAAATCAGGAAGAGAAAAAGGAATTAGGGACAAAGCCCTGACGTACCGTGACATCAGGACTGCCCCTTCAATGCAGGAAGAGAGTGGGGAAGTCTGAACAAAGCTCTGACATACCAGGACAGTGGGACTGCTTCCTCAAATCAGGACAAGAGTGTGGAATTCGGGACAATGCGTTGATGTTCCGGAATACCAGGACTTCCGCCTCAAATCAGGAAGAGAGAGGAAGTCAGGACAAAGCTCTGATATGCCGGGACAGTGGGACTGCCTCCTCAAACCAGGACAGACCTGCTCAATCAGACGGTTGGGAGCTATGTACCTGTACATTGGAAGAAAAGTGATTTCTCCTCTTGTTCAGGCCTGCAAGGTCCATATGAATAATTGCAATGGAGGCAGCTTCCCCTCAAATCAGGGTGTGATCTAAAAAGGAATCAGAAGAATACCAGGAGGAAGCCATAACAATAGCTACAGTGCTGTGACACACTGATGAATGTGTTGAAATGCTAGATAAAGAGATTCGAACATATGGCAAAATTATTTTTCAAAAATATCTGTTCCATGCTATGTTTTACTTGCTCTAAAAAGGAATATGTATAATATAATTTATTTTAATTTCTAGATTTAAGATTTGGAAGAATGTGTTTTTACCCATAAGATCAGGACAAGCATAGAAAACATTGTATTGGGCTTTATTTTTTACTTTTCATGGATCGACACTAAATAATAAAAGGCTGATCTGAATATGTTTTCTCAAGCTCTGTTCCCATCCTGTAGTTATTTCTGTTTTTAGATCTGTTCTGGGATGACACAAATACAATGATCCAGTACAGGATCCACTCATTTGGATGAGGACAGAAATGTCCTAAAATCTCTACTGCAATCTGTTTTTTAGGAGGATCAAAAAATTTAGTCTGCAGAACAATTTTGTAGAACCAACAGATAGCAACTTGATCCATTTTTTTAACATAGAAGTCTATGGAGAAAGGATCATAACAGATGATTATGTGCGATGTCATCTAACACACCTATTTTATATGCACTGTCCATGCCCAGAACACTAGAGGCGCTCAGAGACACCCCCAGAAAAAACAGATGTTACAAACAAAAAAAATAAATTAATAAATAAAACCCCAAGGCAAAACGGAAACCAAAGTGTGCATGTTTTTGCTCTGTTTTTAAAAATATAAATGGATTGTAGAGTGGTGGCAGATGGCGCGTGTGAGCCGTGGTCATAGTAGTCGTGGGCGAGGGGCTTCTTCGCTTCTGCTCAGCAGGCCTTCTTTGGTTACCTAAGCCCTGGCCCTCTCCACAGAGCAAAGGGGAAGGGGTTGGTAGCAGTGTTCCTGGTGGCGTGTGTGGATTTTGTGTGTGCAACCCATACCTGTACTTACAGTTGAAAACCAGAAGTTTACATACACTATCTAAAAAGACACATCTGCATGTTTTTCTCACTATCTAACATGAAATCAGAACCTTTCCTGTTTTAGGTTAATTAGGAATTATTTAGATTTGTCAAATGCCAGAATAATGAGAGAGAGAATGTTTTAAGGCATTTTTATTATTTTATGCAAAGTCAAACGTTTGCATACATTTCATTAGAATTTGGTACCATTGCCCTTAAACTGTATGACTTGGGTCACACATTTTGAATATTCTTCCA
Organism: Anomaloglossus baeobatrachus; assembly: GCF_048569485.1. Classification (NCBI taxonomy): domain Eukaryota; kingdom Metazoa; phylum Chordata; class Amphibia; order Anura; family Aromobatidae; genus Anomaloglossus; species Anomaloglossus baeobatrachus. The sequence continues at coordinate 669,479,545 of NC_134354.1, read as the reverse complement.
CAAACGTATTACAATACTTGGTAGAAATTTGGGCCCATTCCTTCTGACAGAACTGGTGTAACTGAGCCATCATTTTAGGTCGCCTTGCTCGCACCTACCTTTTCGGCTTTAGTCATACATTTTCAATGGGATTGAGATCAGGGCTTTGTGATGGCCACTCCAAAACATTGATTTTGTCATCCTTAAACTACTTTGCAACCAGTTTGGCAGTATGCTTTAGGTCATTGTCCATTTGAAAGACCCATTTCCGCCCAAGCTTTAAGTTCCTGGCTGATGTCTTGAGATGTTGCTTCAGTATTGCCACATAATTTTCTTTTCTGATGATGCCATCTATTTTGTGCACCAGTACTTCCTGCAGCAAAACAACCCGACAACATGATGCTGCCACCCCCGAAATTCACAGTTCTGGTGGTATTCTTAGGTTTCAATGCTTCTCCCTTTTTCCACCAAATGTAATGATGGTCATTTTGGCCAAACAGCTCAATTTTAATTTTGTCAGACCACAGGACATGTCTCCAGAAATTAAGGTCTACTTATTACTTGTTTTCAAGTGTGCATTTGCAAACATTACTCTGGCCTTTTTATGTTTCTTTTAGAGTAATGGCTTCTTCCTGGGAGAGAGGCCTTACAGCCCATATTGATACAGTACGCGTTTCACTGTGGATAATGACACAATCTTACAAGCTTCTGCCAGCATCTTCATAAGGTCTTTTGTTTTTCTTCTTGGGTTGATATGCACATATCTGAACAAAGCACGTTCATATCTGGTACACAAAACCCATCTACTTCCTGAGTGGTATGATTGGTGGATATTCCCATCTTGTTTGTACTTGCATATAATTGCTTGTACATATGAATGAGGCACCTTCAGTTTTTTGGAAATTGCACCCAAGGATGAACCAGACTTGTGCAAGTCTACAATTCTCTTCCTCCCATAAAAATTCAATGGGAGGCAAAACGTATGTGTTAGTAAGGGCTAGGGAAGCTGGTGTTAGTAAGGGCTAAGGACACTGGTGTTAGTAAGGTCTAGGAGGGCTTCAAAAGAAATAAAATAATCAATAAAGCAGGATAGGTATACTTTCCACGGCTGTCACATTGCTTCTGGGTCCGCTCATTAACACTCATACATATTCACTGCTTCCCATGCCCGCTGGCAGGCCCGGCATCTCTGATTGGTTGCAGTCAGAACACGCACACAACCTGTGTGACAGCGTCTGTGATTGGTTGGAATCACACATGCTTTCTAAGTCCCCTAATGCCCTAATGGAGTGTAAAAAAAAATAAAAAAAAAATTGTAGTAGGGTCTTCCGTATATTGATACCCAGCGCAAATAAAACAGATTTTTACAGGCTGTAGCCCCCAGCCATGTGCTTATCTTGGCTGTGTATCAAAATACGAGAAAATTAATGCGGCTTTTCAAAAATTATTTGAATAAATGATATAAAAAAAGGGTTGCAGTCCCCCCAATTTTGATATCCAGCCAAGATAAACCCGACAGCTGGGGGCTAGTATTCTCAGACTGGGGAGTCCCATGATCATTGGACCCACCCTAGCCTAAAAATAGCATCCCACAGCTGTCAGAATTGTTGCATCCATTACATGCGACAATCCTGATACTTTTTCCGGCTCATCCCGATTGCCCTGCATAACACAAGCGGTTTTGACGCCGTTTCAGTGCAGTTTCCTGCCAGGAGATGCAAATTTTGTGTTGATTTGTCTGAGACAGATTTCTGCACCAAATTTGCATTTCCTGGCAGAAAACCACATGGAAATGTGCATTTTTTTGCCAAGAGATACAGATATGATGCTGAAATTTATACACCAAATTGCTGCACCAAATCTGCCTCCACTGGCAAAAAAAAGCATCATTTTTGCATTAAGACCATATTGCGTTTAGATGCGTTTTTTGCCATGAGATGTAGTATTAGTGCAGGAATTTGGTTTATATTTTCAGCACCATATCTGCCCCTCTTGGCACAAAAATGCGGTTTTCTGCAAGGAAATGCAGGTCTCATTGAACAGAATGAATTAATTTGAGGTGAGGTCACTGAGTTCAATGAGGTCACCTAAGGTCAGTTTACTTTTGGTTGCAGGTGGAGTATCGTGGGAACCTCCATCTGTGACCGCAGATAAACTGAGTGACGTCACCGCTCACAGCTGCGGCTCAGTCAGTCTGTGCCTGAAGCTAGAGCATACGGTATTTTGTCTCTGGTGGGATTTGAACCCATGACCCCAGCACTGCAAAACTGCAATTCTGACCACTGAGCCACCATGCTTCTCTATATACAGTATGAGCCCTCACATTAACTCTTTGTACACAATATGAGCCCCCACATAGCCCCAGTATATAAAGCATGAGCCCCCACACAGTCCCCCTATATACTGTATGAGTCACCATACAGTCCCCCTATATACAGTATGAGCCAGCACATAGCCCTTTTTTCTACAGTATGAGCTCCCACATAGCCCTCTATATACAGGCATTTTAAATAAAAAATAGTGGCATGCAAAGCCCAAATCATGAGGATTTGGTCACTTTGCAAATATTTCTGCAATTAACTGTAAATACAGCTTCCTTATTCACAGTATGAGCCCGCACAAAGTCAACCTATACACCATATGATCCCATACACAACTTCTCTATATGAATCCTACCCACAGCTCCCATACTGTATATACAGCATTACAGCATGAGCTTCTATAAGTCCTTGTATACACTATGAGCACCCCTATATACCCCCACACAGTCCCTCTATGTACAGTATGAGCCCCCGTAATGTTCCCCTATACTCAGTATGAGTCCTCACATAGCCTGTGCCACGCTGTACAATGGGCTGGTGAGAAGTAGTACAGCGTATTTCCCACTAGGTGGCAGCAATGTAGTGAAGGAAAGTCAAAGTAACACTGTAACAGAAGGGAGGCTGAAGTACAGCAGAGTAACTTCAGCAGGCAGTTCACAGACGAACCACCAGGGGGCAATAGAATAGTCAAGTAGTCAGGGTCTAGCCGGGAAGTCAAGTAGGTGCAGAGGGAGAATCAAGATCAGGTCAGAAAACAGAACTGAGGTTGGATGCCGGGAGATAAGGTATGCAGAGGGGAACACAAAGGGCTCAGGGAGCAGAACACAAGACCGGAGGGTGAGGAGACGCAAACACAGGAAGAGGATGAACCAGGATGGGTAAACAAATGACAGGAGCGGGAAGTCAGGGACTGGGACAGACGGAGAAATAGGGGAGGGTACAGGTCAGGGCATGATAACTAGGAGTCAGATCAAACAGGAAATCTCACCAGAGCCAGTCACAGGCTGCAGAGCAAGACTATAACCAGTGGTGGAATGCTGGTGTTTCTCCTGAAACCGGAACGAGGCCGATGGGAGATAACCCCTGACATGACCAGGCTGGGTCAGGGAAACTCTAGAGCGGGGAATACAAGTCCTGGTTGATGACAGCCTCTTTATACACAGGATGAGCCCCCACATAGCCCCTGTATATATAGGATGAGCACCACACAACTCCCCTATATACAGTATGAGCCCACGAGTCCTCAATATAAACTATGAGCCCTAAAATAATTTTACACAGTGAGCCCCATATAGCCTCCTACTGTATAAACAGTATGCCCCCAAATAGTCTTATACACAGTATGCGCCCCCACATAACTCCCTATATACAGTATGAGCCCGCAAATAGCCACATACAGTGGGGAAAATAAGTATAATACACTACCAATTTTACGAATTTTCCCAACTACAAAAAATGGAGAGGTCTCTAATTTTTATCGTAGGTACACTTCAACTGTGACAGACAGAATTCCCCCCGTAAAAAAAAAACCCTGAAAAATCACATTGTATGATTTTTAAGTAATTAATTTGCATTGTATTGCATGAAAATAAGTATTTGATCAACTACCAACCAGCAAGAATTCTGGCTATCACAGACATGTTATTTTTTTAAGAATCCCTCCTAGTCTGCACTCATTACCTGTATTAATTGCTCATGTTGGAATTCACCTTTATAAAAGACACCTGTCCACACACTCAATCAATCACACTCTCGGACCTGTGCATGCTGCCAAGATAAAAGAGCTGTCTAAGGACACCAGGGACAAAATTGTAAACCTGCACAAGGCTGGGATGGGATACAGGACAATAGGCAGCAGCTTGCTGAAAAGGCAACAACTATTGTTGCAATTATTCGAAAATGCAAGAAACACAAGATGACTGTCAATCTAAATCGGTTGGGCTCCATGCAAGATTTTACCTCGTGTGGTAAGAATGACTCTGAGAAAGGTGAGGAATCACCCCAGAACTGTAAGAAAGAATATGGTCAATGACCTGAAGAGAGCTGGGACCACAGTCTCGATGATTGCTGTTAGTAACACACTACGTCATCATGGATTAAAATTCTGCAGGGCACGCAAGGTCCCCCTGTTCACACCAGTACATGTCCAGGCCCGTTTAATGTTCACCAATGACTATCTGAATGATCCAGAGGAGGAATACTAGAAGATCATTGTGGACGGTGTGCAACCAGCTGAGGGGATTGTGGTCCGTCTCCACGATGAAGTGGCGCCCGTATAGATAGGGTTGCAGACGCTGCAGGGCCCACACTATGGCCAGGCACTCCTTCTCCATCGTGGAATAGGCAACTTCCCTTGGTAACAGCTTCCTGCTCAGGTACAAGACTGGGTGCTCTTGGTTCGCAGAGTCCACCTGGCTGAGCACCGCACCGAGGCCGAAGTCACTGGCGTCGGTCTGTACTACAAACTGGAAACCTGGTCTACAGCGCCCCCCTGTGGCCAGACGCAACAAGGTAACTGCTGGAACTGTGTATGCCTGTTTGTAACCCATGCTTTGATTGTAACTGTACTCTGACATATGTATATTCTGTAGATTCCCTATTGTATATATTGTAGTTTCTAGTGTGCTTTAGGCTGATTAAATTATATAATTAATCTTGGGCTGTTCTGTTATCTCGATCTTGAATCCCACGTCTGTGTGTTCGGCTAATAGTTACCGTAAATCGGTTGGTGGCAGCGAATTGTGCCAAGGATTATTGTGGGGAGGCCAGTGAGATTCGGGGAGATTTTATATATTCCGCCCGCGGAGGTCGGGGGAATATATACCTTACTCTCACCGGGGACCCTTCAATAATCGGCATAAGTAGTATAGCGGCCTCCTTGCTTATTGTCGGGCAATTCCATAATTGGCCTGACTATAAGAGGGGCGCTAGAGAGCGCGTCACGTGCTCTGTCTGTCGGTCGGGAGGTATAAAGGAGGGGTGACCCCCACTTGTTACCCCCCGATTGTGACGTACTGGTAGCCAGCGCGGGGGATTTCTGAGTGACCCCCCCGGTGGTTTGTGACATATTGGTGGCAGCGGTGGGATCGAGATAATAGTGTGTGTGAGTGTGAGACCCATACTCCCAGACACTAAAGACTGCCTGCAGCAGCTGTGGCTGCTGGGGTCTTCAGACTAGCTCAACACTAGAGTGTCAGAGTGCAGATACTGTAAGGTGTGTGGAGGCATCAGGTGTCAGTTCTGTGTCAGTGACCAAAAGTCTGCAAGAATGGCTGATGGCACCAGGAGCAGAGCTATGCAACTGGCCAATGCTAAGGCAGGAGCCGAAGAGAGGGAGGACGGTGCTGTGGACAGCAATGAGGAGGTTGCCCACGAGTCCTCCAGGAGCTCGACGCCAGAAAACCGTTCTGCCGAGGACATTGCGCAACCTGGCACTGCTGGACAAGATGAGGAGGAGCTCACCCAAGGTTCCTCAACGAGCCAGATGCCAGCCCTCCGCTCTGAAAGGGACAGTGAATCGCCTAGCTCTGCAGCGTGCCGCAGATCACCACGTGCCATTCCACCGAGCCTGGGAGGCTCGGATAGCCTTCTTCAAATGGCTATGGCCCTTCTCCAGGCTGGAGACCAGAAGGGCTACAAGGAACTCCTGGCAGAGCGCAGGGCGGAGCGGCACGCAGAGCGTGAGGCTGCGGAGCGAGAGCGGCAGGCAGCGCGTGAAGAGCGAGAGCGACAGGCAGACCGTGACTACCAGCTGCAGCTAGCTCAGCTCCGGCCCTCATCAGCCACATGTGACCTTCAAAACACCAAACTTCCAAAGGTCCGTGTTGAGGACTTCCCAGTGCTGGAGAAGGATGGAGACTTGGACTCTTTCTTGACTGCTTTTGAACGGACTTGCTTGCAGCACCATCTGGACAAGGACCAGTGGGCCAAATACCTGACCCCCCGTTTAAGGGGTAAGGCCCTGGATATCCTTGGTGACTTGCCTGCTGAGGCAGATCAGGGCTACGACACCATCAAGCGGGCCCTGATCCAACAGTACAACCTCACTCCAGAGTCCTACCGCAAGAAGTTCCGGAGCCTACAGAAGGGACCAAAGGACTCCTGGGCTGACCACCGGCGGGCACTTGCCCGAGCTGCCGACCACTGGACCCAAGGCCTGCAGCTTTCCACCGGACCGGAGATCCTGGACTTGTTCATCACGGAGCAACTCTTGTGGAACTGCCCTGAGGATCTCCGCCAGTTCATCCGAGACCAGAAGCCAAAGGGGTCCACGGCTACAGCTGCCCTTGCCGATGACTACACCAACAACCGGGCCCCTGAGGCCAGGAGAGCGGCCACCAGCAGCACCTGGAGAGGGGGTAAGATGAACTCTGCGACTGCCCCACCTGCCCCTAGACTGCAGGGGGTGTCCCCCTCAACTCCCCTCTCCAGGCCCGTGGCAGAACCAAGACGGTGCCACCAGTGCAACCTACCTGGACACTTCAAGGCCATGTGCCCTCAGCGTCCCAAGGCCCCGGCTCCGTCCCCGTCCCAAGGGCCGCCCAAGGTGTATTGTGTGGGTGGGGGTGGTGGTAGGTCCCTGGACAGCTTCCAACCTGTCACCGTCGGCCGGTCTGTGACCATAGGACTGCGAGACAGCGCCTCGGAGGTGACTCTGGTGCGGCCTGAGATGGTGTCCCCCCAAGACTTGATCCCTGGAAAAACCCTCGCTGTCTCCGGGATTGGAGGCACTGACCCGGCGCTGCCTGTTGCTGACATTTATGTGGACTGGGGCGCAGGGCGAGGGGTGAGGGAGGTGGGGGTAACTGATCGGATCCCTGCAAACGTGCTACTTGGGACAGATTTGGGGCAGATAACCTCCCAGTTTGGGCCCCCCCCAAGGGCTGAACCTTCAGCCCGTACTGACATGACTCCTAACAATGTTAATGTGTTATCTATGAATGATGTAAGGGAGGAGGGAGTGAACTCTGATATTTCTGCTTGCATAGACACCATAGACACACACTCAGCTGCAGCTGTGACAGGGGAGGGGGTCAGAGAAAGGTGTGACAATGCCTCTACAAGTAACCAGCCTGTGAGCTGGGATCTGTTGCCCTCTGCAGGGATAAGCAGAGAGCAGGGTGCTGCAGGGGGAGGACCAGTGTGTGGGGTGGGGGCTACCACAGCAAATGTGGGGTCCCCAGAGATTTCACAGCGGGGTTCTGTTGCTGCAGGAGGGGAACAGGCAGGTGAGATTGGGGCCGGTCCAGGAGCGGAAGTGCTCCCAGGTAAGATCTCGGTGCATGGTTCCCCCACAACCGGGGTGTCAGGAAGCCAGGTAGGTCTGCCTGAACCGGCGACTTGGTCAGGAACGGAGGAGGAGCAGGCACGACCCACGGTCGCAGTGGCTGTGGCCGCTGTCACCCGCAGTGGGAGTGCTGGAAGCCAAGGGGCCTCCCGGAGGTCCGATAGCTCTTCCCCTTCTGACCAAGTGGCAGCCGAGTCAGGTGGAGGCCAGGACACAGGTCCCGGGGTACTGACTGAAGATGTGACAGTCTCGTCGATTCTGGCCACATCTAGTCAGGGGTTTCAGGCAGCGTTAGAAGCTGACGACAGCCTGAAAGCTCTTAAGGAGCAGGCGGCACAGCCTCCCTCGGACTCGGACCCGGAGCGAGTGGTCTGGGACCAAGGACGGCTGTACCGGGCCACGGTCCAGCAGGGTTCACCGGAGGCGTGGCCCAGGGACCGACAGTTGGTGGTACCCTATCCGTTCCGGACGGAGTTGTTGCGGATCGCACATGAGATTCCGATGGCCGGACACCTAGGGATCGCTAAGACCAAGGCCAGGTTAAACCAGCATTTCTACTGGCCAAAAATGGGGGCCGATGTGGCTGCCTACTGCCGTTCGTGTGAAACCTGTCAGAGAGTGGGGAAGGCGGGGCCACACCCCAAAGCCCCACTAGTATCTCTGCCAATCATCGATGAGCCTTTCAGGAGGGTGGCTGTGGATCTGGTCGGCCCGCTGGCCATCCCCAGCAGCTCCGGGAAACGCTTCCTACTGACGGTAGTGGACTATGCCACCCGGTACCCAGAAGCAGTGGCCTTGTCGTCCATTCGGGCTGACAAGGTGGCCACCGCATTGCTGGAGATTTTCTCCCGAGTGGGTTTTCCCCAGGAAATGCTCACTGACCGGGGGACCCAATTCATGTCCCAGCTGATGGAGGCCCTCTGTAAGCAAGTCCAGGTGCGACATCTGGTGGCCAGCCCGTACCATCCACAGACTAATGGCCTGTGCGAGCGGTTCAATGGCACCTTAAAGCAGATGCTTAAGATGTTGGTCGACTCCCATGGGCGTGACTGGGAGCGGTATCTCCCACACCTGTTATTTGCTTACCGGGAGGTTCCACAGGCCTCAACAGGATTCTCACCGTTTGAGCTCCTGTACGGGCGACGTGTGCGGGGCCCCCTGGCTCTGGTGAAAGAGGCTTGGGAAGGGGATTTGGCCACCCCTGGAGTGTCGGTTATCGAGTATGTCATGCGCTTCCGGGACAAAATGCAGGCCTTGACGCAACTGGTACACGACAATATGGCTCAAGCCCAGGCCGATCAGAAGCGTTGGTACGACCAGAACGCTTGTGAGAGGACCTACCAAGTGGGTCAAAAGGTGTGGGTACTGGTCCCCGTACCACAGGACAAGCTTCAGGCAGCCTGGGAAGGCCCATACCTCGTGTACCAGCAGCTCAACCCTGTGACGTACCTGGTCACCCTGGACCCTGCCCGTGGAAGGCGGAAGCCCTTCCATGTGAACATGATGAAGGCACATCATGAGCGGGAGGCATGTGCGCTCCCCGTGTGCAACCTGCCCGAGGAGGGAGAAGCGGAAACCCTCCTGGATATGCTAGCCCAGGTTAGGGCAGGCGGATCCATTGAGGATGTGGAGGTTGGCCACCAGCTCTTGGAGGACCAACGGTCCCAGCTGTGGGCCACCCTACACCCCTTCCGGGAGTTGTTTACCAACCAGCCCGGAAGGACTGACTTGGCTGTCCATCACGTGGACACTGGGGATCATCCCCCGATCCGGCGTTCAGCATATCGGGTCTCCCTGGAGGTGCAGCAACACATGCGCCAGGAGATTGACGAGATGCTGAAGCTGGGGGTGATCCAGGCATCCAACAGCGCTTGGGCCTCGCCTGTAGTCCTCGTCCCTAAGAAGGACCGAACCACTCGGTTCTGCGTGGACTACAGGGGGCTCAATGCGGTCACGGTCGCCGATGCGTACCCAATGCCACGCATCGATGACCTGCTCGATCAGTTGGCCGGGGCTCAGTACCTGACCATCATGGATCTGAACCGGGGATATTGGCAGATCCCCCTGACTCGCAAGGCCAGGGAACGCTCTGCCTTTATTACCCCATTTGGACTGTACGAGTCCACGGTGATGCCATTCGGGATGAGGAATGCCCCTGCCACTTTCCAGCGGATGGTCAACACCCTGCTCAAGGGACTTGAAGGGTACGCGGCCGCGTACCTAGATGACATTGCCGTCTTCAGTCCCACCTGGGAGGACCACCTAGAGCATCTAGCACAGGTGCTCAGGCGGATCCACCGGGCAGGTTTGACCATCAAGCCGGGAAAGTGTCAGCTGGCCATGAGCGAGGTCCAGTACCTCGGTCACCGGGTAGGTGGGAGAACACTGAAGCCCGAGCCTGAGAAAGTGGAAGCCATCGCATCCTGGCCCACCCCCAGGACCAAGAAGCAGGTGATGTCCTTCTTGGGGACCGCTGGGTACTATAGGAGGTTTGTTCCATGCTATAGTAGCCTGGCAAAGCCCTTGACGGACCTCACCAAGAAGAAGCTGCCCTCTGCAGTCGATTGGACAATGGACTGCGAGACAGCCTTCCGGGCCCTAAAGGACGCCCTGTCCAGCCCGCCCGTGCTACAGGCAGCCGACTTCACGCGGCCGTTTGTAGTACAGACCGACGCCAGTGACTTCGGCCTCGGTGCGGTGCTCAGCCAGGTGGACTCTGCGAACCAAGAGCACCCAGTCTTGTACCTGAGCAGGAAGCTGTTACCAAGGGAAGTTGCCTATTCCACGATGGAGAAGGAGTGCCTGGCCATAGTGTGGGCCCTGCAGCGTCTGCAACCCTATCTATACGGGCGCCACTTCATCGTGGAGACGGACCACAATCCCCTCAGCTGGTTGCACACCGTCTCTGGGACGAATGGGCGATTGTTGCGATGGAGCCTTGCGCTCCAGCAATACAACTTCACCATTCGCCACAAAAGGGGCCGTGACCACGGTAACGCAGACGGGCTGTCCCGACAAGGAGAGGTCGCGGACGGGCGCACGGGGGAACACCGGAGTGTGCTGCCCCCTAGCGCCCTCAAAAGGGGGGAGGTGTGAGGTAAATCCGGAGATATGACGATAAATCATGATATTCAAGTATGTCAGGAAGCCCTCTCCTGGTGTCACCCCCCTTTCCTTCACACAACTGGTTTAGCAACAAACTCCATGGCCATGTCCTGTGATATGGAAATGAGGTGGTGTGGGAACAATGGACACAGGATGACTCCCTGCCGTCACCCTGTAACAAGAGTTGTATCTCATTAGCAAGGCTATGGAAATAGCCAGACAGAACGACTCCAGTAAAAAATGGTTCATATCTCGCAAGTAGAGTTGAGCGCGGTTCGTGGTTCGTGGTTCTCCAGTTCGCGGCTCGAGTGATTTTGGGGCATGTTCTAGATCGAACTAGAACTCGAGCTTTTTGCAAAAGCTCGGTAGTTCTAGAAACGTTCGAGAACGGTTCTAGCAGCCAAAAAACAGCTAAATCATAGCTTGGTTTCTGCTGTAATAGTGTAAGTCACTCTGTGAATCAAACTATTATCACATTTCAGTGTATAGTGTGCGTGAACAGCGCCTTCAGATCACTGCTGTTTCTATAATGGCGATCGCCATTTTTTTTTTTTTTTTTTCTTGTCTTCCTTCCCTAAGCGCGCGCGTCTTGTGGGGCGGGCCAGCATGTCAGCCAATCCCAGACACACACACAGCTAAGTGGACTTTGAGCCAGAGAAGCAACGGCATGTGTGATAGGATCTGCATGTCACATGTCCCTGCATTATAAAACCGGACATTTTCTTCACGGACGCCATTATCTGCCTTCTGCGTCTTTGGTGTCAGACATCACTGTCGCAGCTCCGTCTTCCTGAGTCCTATAGCCGATACAGCTGTATGCGCTGCATACACAGCGTTAGACAGCTTAGGGAGAGCACTTTATAGCAGTCCTTTTAAGGGCTCCAACCGGCAGGGTCAGAGAGCCATAGGTGACAGGTCCTGCAAACAGCAACAGCGTCTGTGTAGCCCAGGTCAGGGATTTCCTACCTGCATTTCACCATTAGGAGGGAATAGAAAGGCAGGCTTCCATTCCTCTACCCAGAGCACCACAATCCTGCCACTGTACCCTCTTGTCCTCTGCACACTCCAACTGATAACTAAGCCATTATACTAGCAAACACTCAGTGTACCTAGTGGCATCCTATACGTGGCTATTGGACTTTGCTATAGTCCCACTAGTGCAAAGACATTTGCAGAGCGCGTCTGCCTGCATTGCACACTACAACTCATTCTAACCAAGCCATTATACTAGCAAACACTCAGTGTACCTAGTGGCATCCTATACGTGGCTATTGGACTTTGCTATAGTCCCACTAGTGCAAAGACATTTGCAGAGCGCGTCTGCCTGCGTTGCACACTACAACTCATTCTAACCAAGCCATTATACTAGCAAACACTCAGTGTACCTAGTGGCATCCTATACGTGGCTATTGGACTTTGCTATAGTCCCACTAGTGCAAAGACATTTGCAGAGCGCGTCTGCCTGCATTGCACACTCCAACTCATTAAAACCAAGCCATTATACTAGCAAACACTCAGTGTACCTAGTGGCATCCTATACGTGGCTATTGGACTTTGCTATAGTCCCACTAGTGCAAAGACATTTGCATAGCGCGTCTGCCGGCATTGCACACTCAAACTCATTTTAACTAAGCCATTATACTAGCAAACACTCAGTGTACCTAGTGGCATCCTATACGTGGCTATTGGACTTTGCTATAGTCCCACTAGTGCAAAGACATTAGCAGAGCACATCTGCCTGCATTGCACACTACAACTCATTCTAACCAAGCCATTATACTAGCAAACACTCAGTGTACCTAGTGGCATCCTATACGTGGCTATTGGACTTTGCTATAGTCCCACTAGTGCAAAGACATTTGCATAGCGCGTCTGCCTGCATTGCACACTCAAACTCATTTTAACTAAGCCATTATACTAGCAAACACTCAGTGTACCTAGTGGCATCCTATACGTGGCTATTGGACTTTGCTATAGTCCCACTAGTGCAAAGACATTAGCAGAGCACATCTGCCTGCATTGCACACTACAACTCATTCTAACCAAGCCATTATACTAGCAAACACTCAGTGTACCTAGTGGCATCCTATACGTGGCTATTGGACTTTGCTATAGTCCCACTAGTGCAAAGACATTTGCAGAGCGCGTCTGCCTGCATTGCACACTCCAACTCATTAAAACCAAGCCATTATACTAGCAAACACTCAGTGTACCTAGTGGCATCCTATACGTGGCTATTGGACTTTGCTATAGTCCCACTAGTGCAAAGACATTTGCATAGCGCGTCTGCCTGCATTGCACACTCAAACTCATTTTAACTAAGCCATTATACTAGCAAACACTCAGTGTACCTAGTGGCATCCTATACGTGGCTATTGGACTTTGCTATAGTCCCACTAGTGCAAAGATATTAGCAGAGCACATCTGCCTGCATTGCACACTCCAACTTTTTTAAACTAAGCAATTTTACTAGCAAACACTCAGTGTACCTAGTGGCATCCTAAACGTGGCTATTGGACTTTGCTATAGTCCCACTAGTGCAAAGACATTTGCAGAGCACGTCTGCCTGCATTGCACACTACAACTCATTGTTACTAAGCCATTATACTAGCAAACACTCAGTGTACCTAGTTGTATCCTAAACGTGGCTATTGTACTTTTGTCTATTCACAGTATTGGAACGATATTTGCAGCACGTCTGCCTGCATTGCACACTCTAACTTTTTTAAACTCAGCCATTTATAGTAGCAAACACTCAGTGTACCTAGTTGTATCCTAAACGTGGCTATTGTACTTTTGTCAATTCACAGTATTGGAACGTTATTTGCAGCACGTCTGCCTGCATTGCACACTCAAACTTTTTTAAACTCAGCCATTATACTAGCAAACACTCAGTGTACCTAGTGGCATCCTATACGTGGCTATTGGACTTTGCTATAGTCCCACTAGTGCAAAGACATTAGCAGAGCACATCTGCCTGCATTGCACACTACAACTCATTCTAACCAAGCCATTATACTAGCAAACACTCAGTGTACCTAGTGGCATCCTATACGTGGCTATTGGACTTTGCTATAGTCCCACTAGTGCAAAGACATTTGCAGAGCGCGTCTGCCTGCATTGCACACTCCAACTCATTAAAACCAAGCCATTATACTAGCAAACACTCAGTGTACCTAGTGGCATCCTATACGTGGCTATTGGACTTTGCTATAGTCCCACTAGTGCAAAGACATTTGCATAGCGCGTCTGCCTGCATTGCACACTCAAACTCATTTTAACTAAGCCATTATACTAGCAAACACTCAGTGTACCTAGTGGCATCCTATACGTGGCTATTGGACTTTGCTATAGTCCCACTAGTGCAAAGATATTAGCAGAGCACATCTGCCTGCATTGCACACTCCAACTTTTTTAAACTAAGCAATTTTACTAGCAAACACTCAGTGTACCTAGTGGCATCCTAAACGTGGCTATTGGACTTTGCTATAGTCCCACTAGTGCAAAGACATTTGCAGAGCACGTCTGCCTGCATTGCACACTACAACTCATTGTTACTAAGCCATTATACTAGCAAACACTCAGTGTACCTAGTTGTATCCTAAACGTGGCTATTGTACTTTTGTCTATTCACAGTATTGGAACGATATTTGCAGCACGTCTGCCTGCATTGCACACTCTAACTTTTTTAAACTCAGCCATTTATAGTAGCAAACACTCAGTGTACCTAGTTGTATCCTAAACGTGGCTATTGTACTTTTGTCTATTCACAGTATTGGAACGATATTTGCAGCACGTCTGCCTGCATTGCACACTCTAACTTTTTTAAACTCAGCCATTATACTAGCAAACACTCAGTGTACCTAGTTGTATCCTAAACGTGGCTATTGTACTTTTGTCAATTCACAGTATTGGAACGTTATTTGCAGCACGTCTGCCTGCATTGCACACTCAAACTTTTTTAAACTCAGCCATTTATAGTAGCAAACACTCAGTGTACCTAGTTGTATCCTAAACGTGGCTATTGTACTTTTGTCTATTCACAGTATTGGAACGTTATTTGCAGCACGTCTGCCTGCATTGCACACTCTAACTTTTTTAAACTCAGCCATTATACTAGCAAACACTCAGTGTACCTAGTTGTATCCTAAACGTGGCTATTTTACTTTTGTCTATTCACAGTATTGGAACGATATTTGCAGCACGTCTGCCTGCATTGCACACTCTAACTTTTTTAAACTCAGCCATTATACTAGCAAACACTCACTGTACCTAGTTGTATCCTAAACGTGGCTATTGTACTTTTGTCAATTCACAGTATTGGAACGTTATTTGCAGCACGTCTGCCTGCATTGCACACTCAAACTTTTTTAAACTCAGCCATTTATAGTAGCAAACACTCAGTGTACCTAGTTGTATCCTAAACGTGGCTATTGTACTTTTGTCAATTCACAGTATTGGAACGTTATTTGCAGCACGTCTGCCTGCATTGCACACTCAAACTTTTTTAAACTCAGCCATTTATAGTAGCAAACACTCAGTGTACCTAGTTGTATCCTAAACGTGGCTATTGTACTTTTGTCTATTCACAGTATTGGAACGTTATTTGCAGCACGTCTGCCTGCATTGCACACTCTAACTTTTTTAAACTCAGCCATTATACTAGCAAACACTCACTGTACCTAGTTGTATCCTAAACGTGGCTATTGTACTTTTGTCAATTCACAGTATTGGAACGTTATTTGCAGCACGTCTGCCTGCATTGCACACTCAAACTTTTTTAAACTCAGCCATTATACTAGCAAACACTCACTGTACCTAGTTGTATCCTAAACGTGGCTATTGTACTTTTGTCAATTCACAGTATTGGAACGTTATTTGCAGCACGTCTGCCTGCATTGCACACTCAAACTTTTTTAAACTCAGCCATTATACTAGCAAACACTCACTGTACCTAGTTGTATCCTAAACGTGGCTATTGTACTTTTGTCAATTCACAGTATTGGAACGTTATTTGCAGCACGTCTGCCTGCATTGCACACTCAAACTTTTTTAAACTCAGCCATTATACTAGCAAACACTCACTGTACCTAGTTGTATCCTAAACGTGGCTATTGTACTTTTGTCAATTCACAGTATTGGAACGTTATTTGCAGCACGTCTGCCTGCATTGCACACTCAAACTTTTTTAAACTCAGCCATTTATAGTAGCAAACACTCAGTGTACCTAGTTGTATCCTAAACGTGGCTATTGTACTTTTGTCTATTCACAGTATTGGAACGTTATTTGCAGCACGTCTGCCTGCATTGCACACTCAAACTTTTTTAAACTCAGCCATTATACTAGCAAACACTCACTGTACCTAGTTGTATCCTAAACGTGGCTATTGTACTTTTGTCAATTCACAGTATTGGAACGATATTTGCAGGACATCTGCCTGCATTGCACACTCAAACTTTTTTAAACTCAGCCATTATACTAGCAAACACTCACTGTACCTAGTTGTATCCTAAACGTGGCTATTGTACTTTTGTCTATTCACACTACTGCAAATCTATGTGCAGCACCTCTGCATGACAACCTCGTGCTCTGTTTTTAATAAGCTATAATGATAGCACAAAATACTGCCATTTTGTGGCATCATAGAACTGGCTGTTGTATTCCATTAGTGCCCCACTGGTGACAAGCTATTTCTAGCACCTCTACATCACACCCTCATGCACATTTAGCTACGCTAATGTTATAGCAAACTCATGGAATTCATTGCTGCATTTCATAATTCGGAGGGATAGAAAGTCAGGCTTCCTTTAGCTTTTCCTTCTGTTCATAGACAGCATCTCCAAGACAAATTTCCCCTCCACGTCTAAGTGTGGAGAGGCAGCTAGTGCGCATGCGTGTGCCGATGTACCCCAGCTGCAGCATAATTACAGTGTTTCGCCTAGTGAGTATGCTCAGCCTGACTGTGCCATTCCTGACGCTAAGTCTTCATTTCGGGATACAGCGCATGCTCCCACACTAAGTGTGAAAAGCCTCTTTGCACAGGTGCTTGCATTCTGTGCCGGGTCTAAGTCCTGTTTTGTGCCTAGACACCATGCTAAAGCTGATAGTCTTTTTTCAGAGACTGTATTTCATGCTACTGAGCATGCTCAGGCACTTCCTGCATCAGAGACTAGGTCCGGTAATGAACTCTTTGGCCCTGGCCCTGATGTGGGGGTCCCATATAGACCACAGGGCATCAGGTGTCCTCCCAAATGGCTTGCAGAGGCCCACACCTATGACTTGTCACCGCATTATTGATGGTCAGACGATGACTGGTGAGGTGTTTGGGTCATGGCAGCCATGAGGTCATCATTGAAGTTGCGTTTCCAAATAGGACGCTAGTTATGCCACTCATGACGTGTCACTCTGCTTTTGTCTCCAGGAGGTGCATTGTGGTTCACCCTGGTTTGGGGCGGACCCAGGTTATAAAAGGGGCTGGAGCCAACAAGGAGGTGCGCAGTCTTCTATTATGCTCCGAAAGAGCACACCTCCATGTGTTGAACCCATTGCGGCTTTAGGCCAGAGGTAGGCAGGGATAGGGTGGTGGATGCAGGCCACCACCACAGTTGGTAACGCAGAACGGTTAAGACCAGCTCCTGTCCTAACAGTCCTGCTTGTGCAGCCCAGTGGCATTAACAGGCCTGCTGCTGCTGATGCGCCTGCTGTCCACAGGTGTGGCCCCTACGCACACGGTCAGCGTACTCAATGGCCCCTGTGTTGTTAACAGGGAGTTCCTGGGCTGGGTGGGCATGTGGACCCTGTGACGCTAACAGGGCTCACAGTCTCCAGATCCGAATGGCGTCTAACTCGGTTCAGGCTACTATTAGTTTCATAGCCACACAGCTCTGTATCCTCCACCAAACCTTCAAGTTGCCAACCTCTCCTTTTCCAACTGGGAGCACGGTGGACACTGACTGCTGAAGGTGATATATACCTTTCTCTTTCTTTTCTTATTAATTTTTGTTATATAGCGGTCACAGATTATATACCACTTTATCCAAATCTGCCAGTCCCACTGTAACAGATGTTGTTTCTTCAGCAAATGTTACAGTTGTTTAACCACCAAATCCACGGACCAAAATTTTTTTC
The DNA here is from genome assembly GCF_048569485.1 of Anomaloglossus baeobatrachus. NCBI lineage: Eukaryota > Metazoa > Chordata > Amphibia > Anura > Aromobatidae > Anomaloglossus > Anomaloglossus baeobatrachus. Next base: position 669,461,724 of record NC_134354.1, on the reverse strand, counting down.
CCCTTTCCAACACACCTGTTCCCCTTTCCAACAGCATCTGTCCTTTTTCAACTCATTTTGGGATATGACCAAAAGTGCAACTGTGCAGGGACACCGTACTCAACGCCATCTCAGCACAGCAGCCATCCCTCGGTCCCTCCGATGTGGACAAGTAAAAGACCATTTCCTCCTATCCATGACAAAGTGTTGAGATTCACTCTGTGCAGCACTGGTGTTTAGTGGAAAAGTAGATCTAAGATTGCGTACCACATTCTGCAGATACTCCTGTATACGTGCGTCTATTTCTATGGCAGGAATTAGTTCGCCAAATTTTGTCTTGTACCGGGGATCTAACAGTGTGGCAACCCAGTATTCAGGATTACTTCAAATTCATACAATCCGAGGGTCATGTAGGTAGTGCAGCAAGAAGGCGCTCATGTGTCTTGTGCATCCAGGAGGACCAAGTCCTTGGTGTGTTGGTGGCAGAGAGGTGAGAATCGTGCATCCTTCCTCTGCCCTCTACCCACAACCTCGCACAACCGAAATGTGAGCAAGCTCTCACTCATCTGCTGAGTCTTCCATGCCCATCGCCAGTTCGTCCTCCATTTCTTCATGGGCTCCTGCACTTTCATCAACACTTTTTGCTGATACTATGCGCCCTTGTTAATCCCTCTCCCTCACCATGACTGCCGCATAGGTGCCGCTGACCATCTGGACCTCGTAGATCTTGTTATCCCTTCCGCATATGACTCCTCCTGTACTTCCTCCCCTTCCTCTTGTCCCAACACCTGACTCCGAATAATAATTACAGTGTGCTCCATCATGTAGATGACCAGAATTGTCACGCTGAGAATGACATTGCCAGTGCTAAACATCTTCGTCGACATTTCAAAACTGTGTAGCAGGGTGCATAGGTCCTTGATCTGACACCACTCCAGCAGCGTGATCTGCACCACCTCTGGATCAACTTATCCCAGGCTATATGTCTTACCGTATTTCAGCAGGGCTCTGCGGTGCTGCCACACACGCTGCAACATGTGCAGATTCCAATTCCTGCGTGTCGGAACATCGCATTTCCGGCGTTTAACTGCCAGACCCTAAGACTTCCGGAGTGATGAAAGTTGTTGAGCTGCTGTGTGCGCACGATGGAAGTGAGCACATAGCGAGCGTGCCCGCTGCACAAGGCCATGTAGGCCGTGATGGTGTTTTAAAAATTGCTGGAGAATTCGGATCAACACGTGAGCCATAAAAGGCACGTGTGTCACATTGCCCTGAGGATGGCCCGCAGCCAGGTTTGCATCATTGCCGCACACGGCTGTTAAGTCACCAACGGAGTCCGCTCCGTCAATTTGTACTCCGGTCGCCAGGTGACAACGTGTTCCTTTCATGAATAGTGCTGATGATGGGAGAGTAGTCGATGCCAGCGGCGCAGGTGGACGCAGGTTATGCTCACCCACTGGGCTGCATTACCTTGACAGATGCAGAATCTCTGGCTGAATGTAGCTGGTGGGTATCTCACAGATGAAATACCATCATTCAGCTACAACCAATGGGAAGACACCACACCCTTTTTTATGCCCATCCTGTCTGCAGACCACTGCCAGACATAGCTATGAACCTCTGGTTAATTTTACCCCCAGTTCAGTTTTATGATTTTGTGTGCTTGTTACCTGACTACTTTTCCTGCTTGCTGTTTATGTACCTTGTTGGCCGATACGCATTTCACCTCTGCTTGTTTTCTGATTAAGTCCTGGCCGTCCCATTCTGTTCCTGTTCCTCAATTAATGTTTTGACCCTGCCTGACTACTATTCTCTGTAATAGCGGTGTGACTCACATTTCCCATACATTTCAAAGTAAAACTTTGACCGCCTGATGGCATTGAGCTCTGCTGCCAGCATAGTAAGGAGGTGTGTGGTAGTCCTTGTGCGCAGTTGCAAGGAAGGGTGGCCTGACCACACAGGGTTTGCGCAAAGGTAGAGGACCCACACGAGGTTGAAGAGGCAGAAGCAGTGTATTAACTTCTACATACAGAACAAGGATTGAAACAACTCGTGGGGACGGCAAGACTTGTACAGCAGACCCTTCTCCATCTCTCACCATAGTTTGCCAGTGCCCAGTCAGTGACATGTAATGACCCTGTCTATGCTTACTGGTCCAAGTATCTGTGTTGAAATGCACCCTGTCGCACACAGATTTTCTCAAGGAAGTGGTGATGTTGTGTGCGACATGCCGGTGTAGCGCGGGCATGCTTTTCTTGGAGAAGCAGTGGTGATTGGGCATCTGGTACTGGGGCACAGCGACAGACATAAGGTCTGTAAAATCCTGTGTGTCCACTACGCGTAAAGGCAGCATTTCGGTAGCCAACAGCTTACAGAGGGATAGAGTCAACCACTTAGCTTTGTCATGGGTCGCAGTAAGTGGCCTTTTATTTGACCACATCTGAGGGACAGAGATCTGGCTGCTGTGTGTAGACGGTGTTGAGTCGGGTGTCCCTGGAAAAATGCAGCTTTGTGAGGAAAGTGCAGGCGGAGACATGATGTTGCCTTCATCCAAAGTTGGTGCTATCGATGTCTGAGAGAGCTGTACACACTCACTTGTTTCCCCTTCCAAACCAACTGACGACCTACCAAGCAAACTGCCTGTTGCGGTTACAGTGGTGGAAGTTGTGGGTGGAAAAACAGGTGTGACAGCTGTCCCCACAGTCCTAGAAGATGACGAGCGCGCGGATGCACTGGAAGGGGCAGGCGGTGGATGGTTCGCTCCGCTAGGCCGCATTGCAGCACGGTGAGCTTCCCATCGGGCCATATGATATTTATTCATGTGACGATTCATGGAAGAAGTTGTCAAACTGCTGAGGTTTTGACCTCTACTAAGAGAACCATGACAAATTTTACAGATCACATAATTTGGGCGATCTTTTTCTATGTCAAAAAAGGACCTGGCTAGGCAAGGCTTAGAGGCCATGCGACCTGTTGATCCACCCCGAATAATGCTCAGAGGCAGAGTGGTGGCTGAGGATGCAGTTGTAGACGTGCTACCAGTGCTCCGACTGTGTCCAGGAAGGCGCCAGGTTACTTCGACGTCGGTTGCATCCTCCTCCACCGCCTCTGTTGACCTCCTCGAGTGTCTGACTGTGGGTTGACAGTAGGTGTGATCTAGAACTTAATCATCAATTGTTGTGTTTGCACTCCCCTACCCCTCAGACCGAGTTTCTTCTTGCCCTGACCGAATATTTAAGTTGTCATCCCAATCGGGTATCTGCGTCTCATCTTCATCAGTATGTTCCTCATTGCCTATAACCACAGTTGTTGGAAAGGCAGCATTTTGGTAGCCAACAGTTTGCATATGATGAAAGTCAACCTCCAAGCCATTTCATGCCCTTCTAAAAGCATGTAAAACACAGCGAGGGGACTCCAACCACAGTCTCCCTCGTTGCCACTAACTGGGCCACACACACCCCACTTGACTGGCATCGGTTGAGCCCCCTTTTGAAAAAGAAAAAGATGCTTTGCATGAAGCACTCTCAAAAATACGCGTGCCTTTCCCGTCCCCTGGCTGACCCAGGGGAAGAAAAGTCCTCTGAGAGCCATGACTTGTTCATCTTGGTTCTTTTAGAGACACAGCGAGGGGACTCCAACCACAGTCTCCCTCGTTGCCACTAACTGGGCCACACACACCCCACTTGACTGGCATCGGTTGACCCCCCCTTTTGACAAAGAAAAAGATGCTTTGCATGAAGCACTCTCAAAAATACGCGTGCCTTTCCCGTCCCCTGGCTGACCCAGGGGAAGAAAAGTCCTCTGAGAGCCATGACTTGTTCATCTTGGTTCTTTTAGAGACACAGCGAGGGGACTCCAACCACAGTCTCCCTCGTTGCCACTAACTGGGCCACACACACCCCACTTGACTGGCATCGGTTGAGCCCCCTTTTGAAAAAGAAAAAGATGCTTTGCATGAAGCACTCTCAAAAATACGCGTGCCTTTCCCGTCCCCTGGCTGACCCAGGGGAAGAAAAGTCCTCTGAGAGCCATGACTTGTTCATCTTGGTTCTTTTAGAGACACAGCGAGGGGACTCCAACCACAGTCTCCCTCGTTGCCACTAACTGGGCCACACACACCCCACTTGACTGGCATCGGTTGAGCCCCCCTTTTGACAAAGAAAAAGATGCTTTGCATGAAGCACTCTCAAAAATACGCGTGCCTTTCCCGTCCCCTGGCTGACCCAGGGGAAGAAAAGTCCTCTGAGAGCCATGACTTGTTCATCTTGGTTCTTTTAGAGACACAGCGAGGGGACTCCAACCACAGTCTCCCTCGTTGCCACTAACTGGGCCACACACACCCCACTTGACTGGCATCGGTTGACCCCCCCTTTTGACAAAGAAAAAGATGCTTTTCATGAAGCACTCTCAAAAATACGCGTGCCTTTCCCGTCCCCTGGCTGACCCAGGGGAAGAAAAGTCCTCTGAGAGCCATGACTTGTTCATCTTGGTTCTTTTAGAGACACAGCGAGGGGACTCCAACCACAGTCTCCCTCGTTGCCACTAACTGGGCCACACACACCCCACTTGACTGGCATCGGTTGAGCCCCCTTTTGAAAAAGAAAAAGATGCTTTGCATGAAGCACTCTCAAAAATACGCGTGCCTTTCCCGTCCCCTGGCTGACCCAGGGGAAGAAAAGTCCTCTGAGAGCCATGACTTGTTCATCTTGGTTCTTTTAGAGACACAGCGAGGGGACTCCAACCACAGTCTCCCTCGTTGCCACTAACTGGGCCACACACACCCCACTTGACTGGCATCGGTTGACCCCCCCTTTTGACAAAGAAAAAGATGCTTTGCATGAAGCACTCTCAAAAATACGCGTGCCTTTCCCGTCCCCTGGCTGACCCAGGGGAAGAAAAGTCCTCTGAGAGCCATGACTTGTTCATCTTGGTTCTTTTAGAGACACAGCGAGGGGACTCCAACCACAGTCTCCCTCGTTGCCACTAACTGGGCCACACACACCCCACTTGACTGGCATCGGTTGACCCCCCCTTTTGACAAAGAAAAAGATGCTTTGCATGAAGCACTCTCAAAAATACGCGTGCCTTTCCCGTCCCCTGGCTGACCCAGGGGAAGAAAAGTCCTCTGAGAGCCATGACTTGTTCATCTTGGTTCTTTTAGAGACACAGCGAGGGGACTCCAACCACAGTCTCCCTCGTTGCCACTAACTGGGCCACACACACCCCACTTGACTGGCATCGGTTGAGCCCCCTTTTGAAAAAGAAAAAGATGCTTTGCATGAAGCACTCTCAAAAATACGCGTGCCTTTCCCGTCCCCTGGCTGACCCAGGGGAAGAAAAGTCCTCTGAGAGCCATGACTTGTTCATCTTGGTTCTTTTAGAGACACAGCGAGGGGACTCCAACCACAGTCTCCCTCGTTGCCACTAACTGGGCCACACACACCCCACTTGACTGGCATCGGTTGACCCCCCCTTTTGACAAAGAAAAAGATGCTTTGCATGAAGCACTCTCAAAAATACGCGTGCCTTTCCCGTCCCCTGGCTGACCCAGGGGAAGAAAAGTCCTCTGAGAGCCATGACTTGTTCATCTTGGTTCTTTTAGAGACACAGCGAGGGGACTCCAACCACAGTCTCCCTCGTTGCCACTAACTGGGCCACACACACCCCACTTGACTGGCATCGGTTGACCCCCCCTTTTGACAAAGAAAAAGATGCTTTGCATGAAGCACTCTCAAAAATACGCGTGCCTTTCCCGTCCCCTGGCTGACCCAGGGGAAGAAAAGTCCTCTGAGAGCCATGACTTGTTCATCTTGGTTCTTTTAGAGACACAGCGAGGGGACTCCAACCACAGTCTCCCTCGTTGCCACTAACTGGGCCACACACACCCCACTTGACTGGCATCGGTTGAGCCCCCTTTTGAAAAAGAAAAAGATGCTTTGCATGAAGCACTCTCAAAAATACGCGTGCCTTTCCCGTCCCCTGGCTGACCCAGGGGAAGAAAAGTCCTCTGAGAGCCATGACTTGTTCATCTTGGTTCTTTTAGAGACACAGCGAGGGGACTCCAACCACAGTCTCCCTCGTTGCCACTAACTGGGCCACACACACCCCACTTGACTGGCATCGGTTGAGCCCCCCTTTTGACAAAGAAAAAGATGCTTTGCATGAAGCACTCTCAAAAATACGCGTGCCTTTCCCGTCCCCTGGCTGACCCAGGGGAAGAAAAGTCCTCTGAGAGCCATGACTTGTTCATCTTGGTTCTTTTAGAGACACAGCGAGGGGACTCCAACCACAGTCTCCCTCGTTGCCACTAACTGGGCCACACACACCCCACTTGACTGGCATCGGTTGACCCCCCCTTTTGACAAAGAAAAAGATGCTTTTCATGAAGCACTCTCAAAAATACGCGTGCCTTTCCCGTCCCCTGGCTGACCCAGGGGAAGAAAAGTCCTCTGAGAGCCATGACTTGTTCATCTTGGTTCTTTTAGAGACACAGCGAGGGGACTCCAACCACAGTCTCCCTCGTTGCCACTAACTGGGCCACACACACCCCACTTGACTGGCATCGGTTGAGCCCCCTTTTGAAAAAGAAAAAGATGCTTTGCATGAAGCACTCTCAAAAATACGCGTGCCTTTCCCGTCCCCTGGCTGACCCAGGGGAAGAAAAGTCCTCTGAGAGCCATGACTTGTTCATCTTGGTTCTTTTAGAGACACAGCGAGGGGACTCCAACCACAGTCTCCCTCGTTGCCACTAACTGGGCCACACACACCCCACTTGACTGGCATCGGTTGACCCCCCCTTTTGACAAAGAAAAAGATGCTTTGCATGAAGCACTCTCAAAAATACGCGTGCCTTTCCCGTCCCCTGGCTGACCCAGGGGAAGAAAAGTCCTCTGAGAGCCATGACTTGTTCATCTTGGTTCTTTTAGAGACACAGCGAGGGGACTCCAACCACAGTCTCCCTCGTTGCCACTAACTGGGCCACACACACCCCACTTGACTGGCATCGGTTGACCCCCCCTTTTGACAAAGAAAAAGATGCTTTGCATGAAGCACTCTCAAAAATACGCGTGCCTTTCCCGTCCCCTGGCTGACCCAGGGGAAGAAAAGTCCTCTGAGAGCCATGACTTGTTCATCTTGGTTCTTTTAGAGACACAGCGAGGGGACTCCAACCACAGTCTCCCTCGTTGCCACTAACTGGGCCACACACACCCCACTTGACTGGCATCGGTTGAGCCCCCTTTTGAAAAAGAAAAAGATGCTTTGCATGAAGCACTCTCAAAAATACGCGTGCCTTTCCCGTCCCCTGGCTGACCCAGGGGAAGAAAAGTCCTCTGAGAGCCATGACTTGTTCATCTTGGTTCTTTTAGAGACACAGCGAGGGGACTCCAACCACAGTCTCCCTCGTTGCCACTAACTGGGCCACACACACCCCACTTGACTGGCATCGGTTGACCCCCCCTTTTGACAAAGAAAAAGATGCTTTTCATGAAGCACTCTCAAAAATACGCGTGCCTTTCCCGTCCCCTGGCTGACCCAGGGGAAGAAAAGTCCTCTGAGAGCCATGACTTGTTCATCTTGGTTCTTTTAGAGACACAGCGAGGGGACTCCAACCACAGTCTCCCTCGTTGCCACTAACTGGGCCACACACACCCCACTTGACTGGCATCGGTTGAGCCCCCTTTTGAAAAAGAAAAAGATGCTTTGCATGAAGCACTCTCAAAAATACGCGTGCCTTTCCCGTCCCCTGGCTGACCCAGGGGAAGAAAAGTCCTCTGAGAGCCATGACTTGTTCATCTTGGTTCTTTTAGAGACACAGCGAGGGGACTCCAACCACAGTCTCCCTCGTTGCCACTAACTGGGCCACACACACCCCACTTGACTGGCATCGGTTGACCCCCCCTTTTGACAAAGAAAAAGATGCTTTGCATGAAGCACTCTCAAAAATACGCGTGCCTTTCCCGTCCCCTGGCTGACCCAGGGGAAGAAAAGTCCTCTGAGAGCCATGACTTGTTCATCTTGGTTCTTTTAGAGACACAGCGAGGGGACTCCAACCACAGTCTCCCTCGTTGCCACTAACTGGGCCACACACACCCCACTTGACTGGCATCGGTTGACCCCCCCTTTTGACAAAGAAAAAGATGCTTTGCATGAAGCACTCTCAAAAATACGCGTGCCTTTCCCGTCCCCTGGCTGACCCAGGGGAAGAAAAGTCCTCTGAGAGCCATGACTTGTTCATCTTGGTTCTTTTAGAGACACAGCGAGGGGACTCCAACCACAGTCTCCCTCGTTGCCACTAACTGGGCCACACACACCCCACTTGACTGGCATCGGTTGAGCCCCCTTTTGAAAAAGAAAAAGATGCTTTGCATGAAGCACTCTCAAAAATACGCGTGCCTTTCCCGTCCCCTGGCTGACCCAGGGGAAGAAAAGTCCTCTGAGAGCCATGACTTGTTCATCTTGGTTCTTTTAGAGACACAGCGAGGGGACTCCAACCACAGTCTCCCTCGTTGCCACTAACTGGGCCACACACACCCCACTTGACTGGCATCGGTTGAGCCCCCCTTTTGACAAAGAAAAAGATGCTTTGCATGAAGCACTCTCAAAAATACGCGTGCCTTTCCCGTCCCCTGGCTGACCCAGGGGAAGAAAAGTCCTCTGAGAGCCATGACTTGTTCATCTTGGTTCTTTTAGAGACACAGCGAGGGGACTCCAACCACAGTCTCCCTCGTTGCCACTAACTGGGCCACACACACCCCACTTGACTGGCATCGGTTGACCCCCCCTTTTGACAAAGAAAAAGATGCTTTTCATGAAGCACTCTCAAAAATACGCGTGCCTTTCCCGTCCCCTGGCTGACCCAGGGGAAGAAAAGTCCTCTGAGAGCCATGACTTGTTCATCTTGGTTCTTTTAGAGACACAGCGAGGGGACTCCAACCACAGTCTCCCTCGTTGCCACTAACTGGGCCACACACACCCCACTTGACTGGCATCGGTTGAGCCCCCTTTTGAAAAAGAAAAAGATGCTTTGCATGAAGCACTCTCAAAAATACGCGTGCCTTTCCCGTCCCCTGGCTGACCCAGGGGAAGAAAAGTCCTCTGAGAGCCATGACTTGTTCATCTTGGTTCTTTTAGAGACACAGCGAGGGGACTCCAACCACAGTCTCCCTCGTTGCCACTAACTGGGCCACACACACCCCACTTGACTGGCATCGGTTGAGCCCCCTTTTGAAAAAGAAAAAGATGCTTTGCATGAAGCACTCTCAAAAATACGCGTGCCTTTCCCGTCCCCTGGCTGACCCAGGGGAAGAAAAGTCCTCTGAGAGCCATGACTTGTTCATCTTGGTTCTTTTAGAGACACAGCGAGGGGACTCCAACCACAGTCTCCCTCGTTGCCACTAACTGGGCCACACACACCCCACTTGACTGGCATCGGTTGACCCCCCCTTTTGACAAAGAAAAAGATGCTTTGCATGAAGCACTCTCAAAAATACGCGTGCCTTTCCCGTCCCCTGGCTGACCCAGGGGAAGAAAAGTCCTCTGAGAGCCATGACTTGTTCATCTTGGTTCTTTTAGAGACACAGCGAGGGGACTCCAACCACAGTCTCCCTCGTTGCCACTAACTGGGCCACACACACCCCACTTGACTGGCATCGGTTGACCCCCCCTTTTGACAAAGAAAAAGATGCTTTGCATGAAGCACTCTCAAAAATACGCGTGCCTTTCCCGTCCCCTGGCTGACCCAGGGGAAGAAAAGTCCTCTGAGAGCCATGACTTGTTCATCTTGGTTCTTTTAGAGACACAGCGAGGGGACTCCAACCACAGTCTCCCTCGTTGCCACTAACTGGGCCACACACACCCCACTTGACTGGCATCGGTTGAGCCCCCCTTTTGACAAAGAAAAAGATGCTTTGCATGAAGCACTCTCAAAAATACGCGTGCCTTTCGCCTCCCCTGGCTGACCCAGGGGAAGAAAAGTCCTCTGAGAGCCAGGTCCACATTGTCAGTGGACAGACACGTGTGCTTATCTGCCAGCAGACCCCCAGCAGCACTGAAGACAGGTTCCGAGAGAACGCTGGCTGCAGGACACGACAAGATCCTCAAGGCGTACGTGGCGAGCTCAGGCAATTTATCCAGATTGGAAGCCTAAAATGAGCAGGGCTCAAGTTGCACAATAATGGAATCGATGTTTCTTTGCATATACTCATATATCTGTGTGTCTCCCTCTTTTTCCTTGTCCAGCTGTTTTGTTTTCACATGAGTATATGTCCTTGTCACTTTCCCATGTGTTTGTGTTATGTTGTGAGTTGTTTGTCACCTTTTGGACACCTTTCAGGGTGTTTTCTAGGTGTTTTACTGTGTTTGTGATTGCCTGCCATTGTTTCCTATGGGCTCGAGTTCGGTTCGTCGAACGTTCGACGAGCCGAACTCGAGCCAGACCCCCCGTTCGGCGAACCGCCTCGAGCCGAACCGGGACCGGTTCGCTCATCTCTACTCGCAAGCCATATTTCCGATAAATATGGCAACCATAAAAATGGTGTCTCAGCATGCGGACGATGCCGGCACACCCTTTTTATGGGAGCAGGACATTGGGAAATGCCCCAGGCGTGATATCAGCCAATGGGGAACTGGCAGACAGGTCATGAGTCCCCTCGTTCTGTAGCTAAATTCATAACTGTCACAATGAGAGCATTGGCGTCCGCCTACGACGCTCCCAGGCAAAGTTATGGCCATATTCCATGTTGTGGATTTTGTCCATAACTCCAGCCAGGGGTGGAGCAGTGCTTCCCTGTGAGGTCACTAAGGTAGGAGGGGACCTGGATTGCCCAGGTTGATAACCCTACTTCGGCCATTTTCCAGTGTTCTTCTCGCTGGGGGCACGTGTAGGAAACATCTGTGGGAGTTCCTGGAAACCTGGTCTACAGCGCCCCCCTGTGGCCAGACGCAACAAGGTAACTGCTGGAACTGTGTATGCCTGTTTGTAACCCATGCTTTGATTGTAACTGTACTCTGACATATGTATATTCTGTAGATTCCCTATTGTATATATTGTAGTTTCTAGTGTGCTTTAGGCTGATTAAATTATATAATTAATCTTGGGCTGTTCTGTTATCTCGATCTTGAATCCCACGTCTGTGTGTTCGGCTAATAGTTACCGTAAATCGGTTGGTGGCAGCGAATTGTGCCAAGGATTATTGTGGGGAGGCCAGTGAGATTCGGGGAGATTTTATATATTCCGCCCGCGGAGGTCGGGGGAATATATACCTTACTCTCACCGGGGACCCTTCAATAATCGGCATAAGTAGTATAGCGGCCTCCTTGCTTATTGTCGGGCAATTCCATAATTGGCCTGACTATAAGAGGGGCGCTAGAGAGCGCGTCACGTGCTCTGTCTGTCGGTCGGGAGGTATAAAGGAGGGGTGACCCCCACTTGTTACCCCCCGATTGTGACGTACTGGTAGCCAGCGCGGGGGATTTCTGAGTGACCCCCCCGGTGGTTTGTGACAATCATGTGGTCAGATGAGACCAAAATAGAACTTTTTGGTATCAACTTCACTTAGCGTGTTTGAAGGAAAACAAAAAATGAGTACAACCCCAAGAATAGTGTCCCATCCTTGAAGCATAGGGGTGGAAACATCATACTTTTTGTTTTCTTATCTGAAAAGCATACAGGAAAACTGCACCGTATTGAAGGAAGCAACCTCCTTCCCTCAGTAAGAGCATTGAAGATGGGTCATGGCTTGGTCATCCAGCATGACAATGACCCGAAACAGACAGCCAGGGCAACTAAGGAGTGGCTCCATAAGAAGCATTTCTAAGTCCTGGAGTGGCTTAGCCAGTCTCCAAATCTGAACACAATAGAAAATCTTTGAAAGGAGCTGAAAGTCAATGTTGCCCAGTGACAGCCCTGAACCCTGAAAGATCTGGAGTAGACCTGTATGGAGGAGTTGACCATAATCCCTGCTGCAGTGTGTGCAAACTTGGTCAAGAACTACAGGAAACGTTTGACCTTTATAATTGCAAACAAAGGTTTCTGTCCCAAATATTAGGTTCTGTTTTTCTATTGTATCAAATACTTATTTCATGCAATAAAATGCAAATTAAGTAATTCAAATTCTTCCAATGTGATTTTTCAGATTTTTTGTTGGGGATTGTGTTTGTTACAATTGAAGTGTAGTTATGATAAAAAAAATGACAGACCTCTCCATTCTTTGTAGGTGGAAAACTAGCAAAATCATCAGTGTATCAAATGCTTATTTTCCCCACTGTATATACAGTATGTTTAATGCCCTTACCGGTATTCCCGCACTGTCCTGCCACCCTCTCCCTACGGTGATGCTGGCACTCTCATCTTCCTGGCCACACTACTCTGTCTTCGGTCCCTGCTGCTGTTTCCTGGGGCCTATGCACACCGCATAGGTATCATAGGAGTGTCCTTAGGGCACGCACATGGACATGCCCCTTTTCTTAAAGAGCCAGTATGCCCTAACCTGGACTATAGCTGAGGGGCATCAGCTATACTTTCCTTGTTCTCTCGTCCTTTTGAACTGCATCTGCTGCTACTGTGTTGTGTGTTGTATACTGTAGCTAATTCTTATCTGTGTTCCAGTGCATGTCAAGTCTGCTACTGCTGCAACTACCCATACTGACTGCTGCTGCCGCAGACATCCATACCAGTCGCACCTACGATGTTGGCTGCTGCTCCAGCAACTATCTCGCTTGGCTGCTGCAACTATAAACACCAGCCACTCCTACGATATTGTCTGCTGCTGCTGCAACTACTCATGCTATGTCCACTCATTCCAGATGAACCTATGATATCAGCTGGTGCTGTTGCTCTTACTATCATACTATCAGAGACTGTTTGTGTCCATATGTAGCACCCAGGGATATAGGGTACTCAGTTCCGGGCAGTGTACGTCTGGGGAATGTCACGGTGGTGGACGTTACCCGGTTCCGTGCCCTGGGCCCTTTTTGTAATGGGGATATTTACAAGGGATTGTTGAATAAAGTTTATACATGACGCCACTTGCGGTGTAGGGAGCCGCCGCTGCTGAATGTCTCTACTGGGGCTGGTGGTAGTGGCAGCTAGTATGGTAGTCCCTCCGCAAGTAGGGATTTTCCCCAGCGGGTGTATGGTGCAGTGGACGTCGGCAGAAGGGAGTCCACACAGGAATTCAGTGCAACTGGTTTACTCACTTTCTTGAGATAGTAATTGGGGCCCGAGGCCGGCTGGTTTCTCCTTCTGGTTCCCTTCATCCCAGTGTCAGTCTGGTTTCTCTGGTACCTTCTTCCCCTGCACCTGTCTCTGGTAAGTGGGTCCCCGTGGTATAGAACACTGGGGGTCTCCATTCTGTGGTTTGTCCACTTCTGTCTGCATGACGGTAGTGTGAACCCTGTGGGGTTGGAGTCTCTGGTCCTGTCTCTGGTTCTCCCGTTGCTGCTAAGTCTTCGCATTCTGTAGGGTCAGCAAGGTCCTTGATGGTCCCCTTTGCTGTGCAGGTGTTGACAGGTCGGCTTGAAGCTCTTTCCTGTCCTAGGGTCCTGTACCCAGTCGGTGCGTAGTTCCGGGAGTACTCCACCGTACTGCACCGGCAACCACCTATCCTGGGTACCAGGTCACCGTTAGCCCGAATCAGGATGTCACTTTTGTGTTATGATACGGAACCATGGAAGACCACCACAAATCATTGGTAAAAGGTGACAAGAGCATTGGCAACTAATCTGGCCGCCATCCTCTTACTAACCATCAACACTAGAAGTAGCCGAGGGTTGAACTAACATCCTATGCACCGTGAACCCAGCCGGAGAACTAGCTATCCTAAAGGAAGGAAAGATGAATAACTCTCTGCCTCAGAAAATAGATAAAGAATAGCAAGCCCCCCACATTCAAAGACTGCGGTGATATAGGAAAACACAATACACAGATAGATGATAGGATTACCAAAAGGTGAGGCCCCACTGATTAAAATAGGAAAGGACAGGAAAGGGGCTGATGGTGGCCAGAGAAAAACCCTGCAAAATTCCAAATTCCTGATAGTACAAAAAGGCCCTCAGATCGCACGATCTGATCTCCGTCCTATACCAGGCGCTCTTCTCATACCGATGAACAGAAAACAAGAATCATTACAAATTCAAAAGGCCACAAACACATGGACTAATAGGAGCAATACTCCAAACATAACTGCAGGGAGTTTCCCAGCTAAGCAACTGAGAGGGGAAATCCCTGCATGCAAATAAACTGAAAACAACCACAGCAAATGAAAAACTCAGATAAGAGTACAAGAATCAAACAACAAATAAAGAGCAAAGCACTTATCTGGGGTAGATGTGGTGTGGAGCAGAATGAAGCAGGCTGGTGAACAAAGAACAACTGACATCCGGCATAGCCTGCTATCAGACCAGGATTTAAATAAGCAGAGAGTTAGCAATGGAGACGCCCATTGCTCAACACACCTGGTCTATGTCCAAACCATTTCTGGCCACAAGAGGGAGCCTCCCAGCAGCTAAAGCATAACTGACATTCACAACACTTTTGCTTCCACCTTTACACACCTACAGTCACCACTCAACTGACTTTTCTGTCCACAGTCTGCCCCTCCCACCAGATCAACTAGTGGACTGGAATGGCTCCACCTCTAGGCAGCAATCCATTGGTCCCAGCCTAGCTGGGTACCATTGTATGGGGGATTGTTGGGGAAAATGGGGATTACCTAGGACTTGGGTTTTTGTTGGTACCGACACTGGGATTCTGGGTCCTTAAGGGGGTAGGCCCTGCATCCTTGTGGGGATGCAGAACCTTGTAGCACCCTTATGGTTTCAGGGGCGCTCCACATACCTGTGGCACCAGCTGTCAAAGTAACGTGATCCCCTGGGGCTGCTCTGTCAGCTACCTACCAGCGCTAGCCTATCTCCAGTGGTTTTAGTGAAGACTCAGTTGCCGTTCAGGTACACTCCTCCAGGCCAATAATTGGTGCCTTGGTCCAGTGGTTCCCCTAACCATTTGCTCTCCCCGCAAGCATTTCAGTATGAAGCCCCACATAGCCCTCTTATGTGCATTATGAGCCCTCACATGTAATGTCTCCATCCAGCGCCACATCCTATAAGAAATGTCCCCAGTCCTGGGCCCCTTTTGATTATAATGTCTCCATCCTGGCCCGATTATTTTAATAATGTCCCCCATCCTGGGCCCCACCCTGTAATAATGCAATCAAAAAGAGCTGCATCCTGTAGGAAATGTCCCCCTTCCTATAAATACGTCTCCCATCTTGAGCCCCTTGCTATAATAATGTCTCCCATCCTAGACCCCATCCTATAATAATGTCCCAAACCTCGGATGCATCCTGTAAGAAATGTCCCCCATCCTGGGCTCTTTGCTATAATAATGTCTCTTATCCTGGACCCTGTCCTATAATAATGTCCCCATCCTGAGACACATCCATTAAGAAATATCCTCCTCCCTCAGCCCCTTCCTATAATAATGTCCTCCCATCCTGGGCCCCGTCACTATCTTGTGATTGGCCACTGGTCTGTATACAGTGCAGGAATCTGGCGGATCTCTGCGCCGCAATACACTTCAGCTGAATGTGCATTCTCGGAGACACGTCCAACAGAAATAGGCACCAGTGTTGGTGGGCCCCTCTAATGTCGCACCCTTATAGTTACGCCCCTGGGATCAGTGCCCCCCTTAAGCCATCAGGGCCAAAGTGGACCCAAACTAAGGTAGCCAGGATGTAGGTCTTCAATTTGTCTCTAAGCCCCCTAAGGCTAGTTTCACACATCCGGCTTTTTGCCGGTTTGCCGGATTCGGCGTACGCAAGTACAGTGTGATACAGTACAATGGCAGCGCGGCAACTTCTCGGTGACATGCTCCGGTCACATGACAGCACGTGACCGTAGCTTGTCGCACTGCCATTGTACTGTATACACTGTATAGGAGTGCGCCGAATCTGGCAAACCGGTGAAAAGCCGGATGTGTGAAACTAGCCTTAGTAAGAAAAAAATAGATGTGTGAATGAGGCCATATTGTTAAATGCTATGGAGACATATAAAGAAAAAACAACACTTTAGATCCTTGGCCAGATTTAGACATTGTACACTTGGATTGTTATTGGTAATATAGTATCTGACTAATTGCTGGAGTCATTGAAGGGCTGTTTTATTAGAAAAATAGTTCTTTATTCTACTCCTCTGCGCTTGGATTCATCTTAGGCGTCTTATTCCTTTAAAAACTGTAGCAGCTGGCGGGAAAAACAATCTGTGATTTATGTAAACCCAGGCAAGTCACATGATTTTCAGGAAAAGATGCCTCCCCATGTCATTCCTCCCCACGCACTCTGCTCCAGTACTTACTCCCTCCACACCCCTCCCCCCTGATGTTCTTTCTCCCCAATGTGGCCTCAGATTGGCATGCAGCAGTTTGCTAAGGAGGCCTAGGGAGGAGAAGAAGGAAGGAGGGAGAAAGAAGGGAGTAAAAGGCGACCTAGAATGACACAGGAAACCAGAAAAACTAACCTCTTCACTGCCACAGGGCTCTGGAATAACATATAGCCATACATATTCAGAAAACCAAGCATAACGATCTCCGCTGTAAAATCAGTTTCCTAATTTCCCTCTTGCATTCCGATAGTCAACAACACCAACCTATCTGATGGAAAACTCTTTGATTTGACATAGCGCAAACTACAGACAAAACTAGCTAGGATTACATAATACTCTGAAAGATGACACAAACAAAAACAGCTAAAAGAAGCATAAAGCAACATAAAAACAATATAGTAACCTAATAGTAAAACACTAATGTACAGTAGACATGTAGGGGCAATATTATTTGGAAAATTATTTTATTTTGTCCTTGACTTTTTACATTATTAGTAAAAAATTATAAGCTTTAGGCATTAAACACTAATGTACTGTGTAGGGCTTTACAAACAGGGGGCAAAGTAAACATCCAAAATATCTAGAAACCTACAAGCAAATCAAATGGAGAGATGAGATGACCCTGTATTTGCCTCTCTCTTAACATCTATATACATTTTTTGATGGTTAGTTGAACAGTTCTTTGGATTGTAGGTAACGTAAAGTACCGTAATCTCATTCTGTAGGAATTGAAAATCCTAATAAATATAGAAAAACAGTCAAAAAATCAACAAAAGTATTGTCATTTTTGTTTATATTTCCAATCAAATGTAGCAAATGTAGAAATGTCAACAACTGCAATAGTGAAGTTACTCCTCAAAAATAGAATATTAGTGAAAAATAATGTGGAACTTCTGTAGCAGAATTTTCAACACTTCTACGGGATTTAAAGTGTTTTTAAAAAAATGTAAAGACTTTATATTAATATAATAAACCATTATTGTAATGTGTGTCCTTGGGGGAATTAATTAAGAAGACAAGTTAATTAAAATGATACAAAAACCTACTCATACTCGTAGGTTATTACAAGTAACCGCAACTTTTTTCGCTGATGTGTTTATGCCCTCACAATTTGTGCTAGAAATATAATGACAAGTCCAGATATAGTAACAGTTTTGAAAACATCCAGCTGAACAGGCAGAACAGGTGGATTTTTTGCATGAATTTTTCTTAGAATTTCAGAGAGCAAAACGAAGGCAGAATTTTATATATATATATATATATATATATATATATATATATATACAGTGCCTTGCAAAAGTATTTGGCCCCTTTGAATTTTTCAACCTTTTCCCACATTTCAGGCTTCAAACATAAAAAATTAAATTTTATGGTGAAGAATCAACAAGTGGGACACAATTGTGTCTTGCAATATTGTTCATCCCGTTTAAGTTAATACTTTGTAGCACCACCTTTTGCTGCGATTACAGCTGCAAGTCGCTTGGGGTATGTCTCTATCAGTTTTGCACATCGAGAGACTAAAATTCTCGCCCATTCTTCCTTTGCAAGCAGCTTGAACTGAGTGAGGTTGGATGGAGAATGTTGATGAACTGCAGTTTTCAGCTCTTTCCACAGATTCTCGATTGGATTCAGGTCTGGACTTTGACTTGGCCATTCTAACACATGGATACGTTTATTTGTGAAACATTCCGTTGTAGATTTTATTTTATGTTTGGGATCATTGTTTGGTTGAAAGACAAATCTCCATCCCAGTCTCAGGTCTTTTGCAAACTCCAACAAGTTTTCTTCAAGAATGGTCCTGTATTTGGCTCCATCTATCTTCCCATCAATTTTAACCATCTTCCCTGTCCCTGCTGAAGAAAAGCAGGCCCAAACCATGATGCTGCCACCACCATGTTTGACAGTGGGATGATGTGTTCAGTGTGATGATGATGTGTTGCTTTTACGCCAAACATAAAAGTTCGATTTTGGTTTCATTTGACCAGAGCACCTTCTTCCACATGTTTGGTGTGTCTCCCCTGTGGCTTGTGGCAAACTTTAAATGACATTTTTTATGGATATGTTTGAGATATGACTTTCTTCTTGCCACTCTTCCATAAAGTCAGATTTGTGCCACGTACGACTGATTGTTGTCCTATGGACAGACTCTCCCACCTCAGCTGTAGATCTCTGCAGTTCATCCAGAGTGATCATGGGCCTCTTGGCTGCATCTCTGATCAGTCTTCTCCTTGTTTGAGATGACATTTTTGAGGGACGGCCGGGTCTTGATAGATTTGCAGTGGTATGATACTCCTTCCATTTCAATATGATCGCTTGCACAGTGCTTCTTGGGATGTTTAAAGTTGAGGAAATATTTTTGTATCCAAATCCGTATTTAAACTTCTTTACAACAGTATCATGGACCTGACTGTTGTGTTCCTTGGTTTTCATGATGCTACCTGCGCTTTAAACAGAACACTGAGACTATCACAGAGCAGGTGCATTTATATGGAGACTTTACACACAGGTGGCTTATATTTATCATCATCAGTTATTTAGGAAAACATTGGATCATTAGTGGCTAACAGTTGTAAAATAACTAACAATTTGAAGAATTTGGATTATTCTTCTACTAATTTAGAAATATTTACTGAAGCATACTACTGAACTGAAAATCCCTCATTGGCTTCTATGGGAGATTGTTGTGAGCAAAGTTTGTTATTATCAGATGAGATCCTATTTTGCTTCCAGTTTCACACAGGGTTCAGATGAGTGTATTTCAAAGTCCGTATACGGACCATAATGCCCAGATTCAATGCTGGTCTCCCAACCTAAACTTACAGTTTCATGGATACATATAAGGCTGGACGTTGGATCAGAAGACCCACGATAAGTCCAGGCATTGCATTCCATATATGAAACGTAAAATATACCGTACTCATGTAAACCTGGTTTTAAAGTCCAGCTAGACAGTCAGCGCAATAGTACCACTGATCGATAAACTTTTACTGATTGGCAGTCGTTCGAATGCCATGTCACATGGCGTTATGCACAAACTTCACCGACTGTCATGCTGGGGGTGGCAGACTCTGTTCACATTGCAGATTCTGACACTCCGCACCATGGTTTCTTTGGTGTCTGGCATCAACACAGGCAGACTCAGGCATCTACCTGCTGTGTGCTGAATCATAGGCACGGTAGCAATAGTTAATCTCTCCTAGACTGCTTGTTAGGTTCCTTTGATCACCTGTGGTGGGGAGGACAATCATCTCTGCTCCCCTTCTAGTTAAGTTGATTAAAATATTCTACCCAGGGCAGGCCCTATAGATTCTATGTTGGTCTGTGTAGTGTGGTGTCCCAGATTCTCTGCTTAAAATAGTGCTATTTGCTTATTCCAGTTGTGGACGTTTACACCTGTTGTTTTGTAGCTTCCTTCCATTTTTGTGTATCCTCCTGAATCTCTTATTGTCTTTACCTATGTGTGTGCACGCTGTGTGAAAGAGTTTTGGTTTTTCCTTTGTCTGTCTATATCTGTGACGTTCATTATACTCCTATCCCATCCCTCCCTGGGGGAGACGGAGGGGGAAACAGATCAGGACTGGTCAGGAGCAGGGCCAGAAAAGAGACTCAGGCGTCCCCACCATTAGGAGTATCTTTGAGAATAGGGATAGCATAGGGCTCACTAGCTTGAGGAACAGCTTAGGGACCCCTGTATCCTGCTATCAGAGTCATTGTGACAGCCTGTTCATACAGAAAGACTAAAGCAAACAATGTGCATGGTCTTCTATACAAAACATGACATGCTGAGTAATTTTGAGGCCTCCATGTTTTTTACTTGTGTTATTTCCCATATGTTGGAATGGGTCAAAAACGCTGATAGAATTGATAAGCTGCAAAAACTGCTTCAAATCTGCAAGTAAAAGATAAGCTACATGAAATGCAGTTTTTGTAACAAGACTGCATGGAAAAAATGTGCAAAAATATCACACACACACACACCTCAAAATAACACAAAATAACACCACACCACAAAAATAAATATGAGGATTGATGTAAGCCTACAACCCGCGTCACAGAACCTCATGCTTGTAGGTCCCTACACTAAATATAAACATAGCAACAATACCAACAAAAACCTCATATTTATTTTTTTGGACAGGATACAGCCAGGCCCCTTTCTGTTGGGCCTTTCACTGTAGAGTGTCTGTCCGTGCATGATACACAGGTGCGGTACGGCTTGGCAGCCCGCCTGATCTAATAGTATGGGCGTCACCTAATAGGCTGCGGGTTTGTGACTGTGTTATCTGCATGTGTGTACAGCGCTCTATGCAAGCCACTAGTGTGCAGTTTTATCATCTAGCAATCGCCCTCCTCCATTCCATGGAGGTGTGTGTGTGATCTGCTCTTCCTGTACCTGTGACGCTTCCACTTTAGTGGGGGTTTAGCTGTATCCTGGTAGAGTACTAGATTTTGGCCAGGGCGATGTACACACTGCAGCCCATCTTGCTGTAAGTAATACTTAATTTTTGGAGGATATTTTCCTCTTTTTGTTTCTATGTTTATCTTTCCTAATAACATGACAAAGGCTGAAATGCGCGTTTGGGCAGTCTACCAGTCACCAAAGGGAGTTTCTGCTATCCTCATATATATATACTTTACCTGCCATGCTACCTTTATTGTACAGCCATTGATGTCTAATGATTATTGATGGTGTGAATATTTTCTTTACTTCACATTATAGACTTTATTGTTTGCCTATATGCACTTTGTGCTACTATTTTGCCATCTAAATTCAATCTTGACAGTTGCTTACTGAACATTTTTCCTTTTCCCCTCCCACACTCACGATTGTCATACTTGTGTGACTATTTCAATTCATTTCATCTATATTTTGATTTTATGCCCCTTTTCCTTGTACATCCACCGCCTACCAATTGCCTGGAATAAAGATATTATTTTATTATTGACCTTATGATCGTTTTTCTTGTTCTTTGGTTTTATGTTTCATTACCGATTGATCTTGACCATGTTATGTCGGGTTGATATATAATGTGTATATATATATATATATATATATATATATATATACAGTGGGTTCGCAAGGTATTCAGACCCCTTTAAATATTTCACTCTTTGTTTCATTGCAGCCATTTGGTAAATTCAAAAAAGTTAATTTTCTTTCTTATTAATGTACACTCTGCACTCCATCTTAACAGAAAAAAACAGAAATGTAGAAATCTTTGCAAATTTTTAAAAAAAGAAAAACGGAAATATCTCATGGTCATAGTATTCAGACCCTTTGCTCAGACACTCATATTTAAGTTACATGCTGTTCATTTCCTTGTTATCCTCCTTGAGATAGTTCTACTCCTTAATTGGAGTCCCCCTGTCTTTAATTAAACTGATAGGACTTGAATTGGAAAGGCACACACCAGTCTATATAAGACCACCCAGGTCACAGTGCATGTCAGACCAAATGAGAATCATGAGGTCAAAGGAACTGACCAAGGAGGTTAGAGACAGAATTGTGGCAAGGCACAGATCTGGCCAAGATTACAAAAGAATGTCTGCAGCACTCAAGGTTCCTAAGAGCACACTAGCCTCCATAATTCTTAAATGGAAGAAATTTGGGACCACCAGAACTTTTCCCAGACCTGGCTGTCCAGCCAAACTGAGCAATTGTGGGAGAAGAGCCTTGATGAGAGAGGTAAAGAAGAGACCCAAGATCACTGTGGTTGAGCTCCAGAGATGCAGTAGGGAGATTGGAGAAAGTTCCTGGTCATTAAAGTCTTTTGGGATCTGTGAGAAACTGATTCAAATTGGAAGCTTTTCCAATTTGCTACCAGGCCTCAATGATCCACTGCCCAGTGAAAAATGAAAATCTAATTTAAAAAAAAAAAAAGTCAACCGAAAGTTGCATTACGATATTCATCTGTGTTTGGAGAATAGCATGCAGTGCAGATTAGTATTTTTTTGTTGATTCTCTGCATCACATAGACAATGTGCAGTGCAGATTCTGATCACTATAATATTGTGCAATATATATATATATATATATATATATATATATTACATGGTGTGTATATTGTGCAGAATTTGCTGGCCAGAGCTCCATGTCCCCTTTCCTAGATGTTGTAATGTAGTATTGGTACAGGAGCATCCTGTTCTCTGGGACCTTGGCCAAGAATTTTACTATGATCGGTTCGGAAAGGAAAACGCCTGAGAAGAGCAAGTGGACATTGCTACGCAGAGCAGGCCTTGGAAAAATGTGTCAATTTGCGCTGTTATAAATGTATTAACCCCTTTTCAACATTTAATCTACTAATGCGTCACATGTTCAGTCCTCATGTACAGTGCCTTGAAAAAGTATTCACACCCACTGAACCTTTCCACATTTTTCATGTTACACTCACAAATGTAAGATATATTTTAGTGGAATTTTATGTGATATACCAATACAAAGTAGCGAGTGATTAATTGCCTGCAGAAGTTACATAATTAGTAATTTATATTCAGTATAACTACAACTGTTCAGTGAAGGAAGGCCTCAGAAATTTATTTGAGAACATTAGGGATCAAACTGCATTATGAAAACCAAGAAACACTGAACAGGGATAAAGTTGTGTAGAATAAAGCAGGGTTAGGTTATAAAAATAGCTCAAGGCCTGAACATCTCCTGGAGAACTGATCCATCCACCATCAAATAGAAGGAGTATGGCACAACTGCAAACATGCCAAAACTTGCAGTCCATCTAAACTGACAACTCATGCAAGGAGAGGACTAATTAGAGAAGCAGCCAAGAGGCACATGGTCACGCTGGAGGTGTTGCAGAGATCCACAGCTCAGGTGAGAGAATCTGTCCACAGGACAACTATTAAGGGGGCTTTATACGGTAGCGATATCGCTAGCAATTTCTAGCGATATCGACCAAGTAAGTACCCGCCCCCGTCGCGCATGCGATTGTTTGTGATCGCTGCCGTAGCGAACATTATCGCTACGCAGCGTCACACATACTTACCTGGTCGGCGGCGTCGCTGTGACTGCCGAACAATCCCTCCTTCAAGGGGGAGGGACGTTCGGCATCACAGCGACGTCACCGCAACGTCACTAAGCGGCCGGCCAATCAAAGCAGAGGGGCGGAGATGAGCAGGACGTAACATCCCGCCCACCTCCTTCCTTCCTCATTAGGGCCGGCGGCAGGTAAGGAGACGTTCCTCGCTCATGCGGTGTCACACATAGCGATGTGTGCTGCCGCATGAGCGATGAACCACAACGCTAAACAACCCTTACCGATTTTTTACTTTGGGACGACCTCTCCATGTTGAACGATTTTCACCATTTTTGAGGTCGCCTAAGGTCGCTGGTAAGTATTACACGCTGCGATATCGTTAATGACGCCGGATGTGCGTCACTAACAACTTGACCCCAGCGACCAAACATTAACGATATCGTAGCGTGTAAAGCCCCCTTTAGTCTTCAGACTGTCAGTTTTTTAAAGCAAGTCTTAAGTAGAGTTGAACGATGTTCGATTCGAGCGGTTCGCCAATTTCAAATTTGAGTGATTTTGGGCGGGGTTTGAGTCGTTCGACGAACTCGAACGATTTGCTTCAAGTTCGACCGTTCGAGTTACCGTTCGATAACGGCTCGATCACCAAAAACCGTAGCTAGTTAGTAGCTGGCTTTTCACTGTAATACTGTGAGTCAGTGTTAATAATGATATTATCAAAATTCAGCATATAGTGTGCGGGGGGGGGGCGGGGTTTAGATCAGTGCTGCTGCTGAGTGCTGAAAGAATGGCGATCGCCATTTTTTTTTTCCTAACCGCGTGTACAGTTTGGCGGGCCAGCCTGTTAGCCAATCACAGACACACACATACAGAAAAGTGGATTTTTGCCAGACAAGCAAGGGCATGTGTCATAGGCTGTGCATGTCACATGTCTTTGCCCTATAAAACCTGGCCTTTTTCCCCAGCCATTATCTCTCTGCTGCAGGTGGGTGACAGTCACCGCTCCCGCTCCCGCTGCTGCTGCTGTGTGCGCTATAGAAATACAGTGCAATCTACACATCGCTTTAGGGATTAGGGACTACTTGTAATTTCAGCCCTTTTCAGGGCTACATTACAGCCGTTCATAGCCATTGTTGCTAGGCAGGTCTGTGCCAGCGCTGTGCAGGGGTTTATATCACAGCGTCTGGCTACATCAGCTCAGGCACTTCCTTGGGGCATAGTTTCATTGTCAGAGATAGAAAGTGAGGCTTCCTCTGCTGACAAGCAAGCTACAGCACCTCTGCATTGTACAGCACCTGTTCATTTGTGCTATTCAATTTTAATTGCAAAAAGTGCAGGCAGTTTTAGAGGCATACTTTCTTGTCTGGGATACTACGTTAGGGTTCCTCTGCTGACAATTTTGCTATACCACCTCTGCATTGTACAGCACCTGTCCATTTGTGCTACGCAAATTTAATTGCAAAAAGTGCTGCCATTTTTAGGGCCATACTTTCATTGTCTGGGATAGTAAGTGAGGGTTCCTCTGCTGACAATTTTGCTATACCACCTCTGCATTCTACACCACCTCTTCATTTCTGGTACGCAATTTTAAACTGCAGGGAGTCCAGCCAATCTGTGAGAAAGGTGCAGGCGTGGATATAATGTTGCCTTCATCCAAAGGTGGTGCTCTCGATGTCTGATAGAGCTCAACACCAGCAGCTGTTTCCACTTCCAAAACAACTGGCGACCTGACAATCACACTGCATGTTGCGGTTAAAGGGGTGGAAGGTCTGCGTCCAAAAGTATGTGTGACTGCTGTCCCCGCAGTTACAGAGGATGCAAGAGCATGCAGATGCACTTGATGGGGCAGACGGTGATTGCACCGCCCCGCTAGGCCGCATTGTAGCACAGTGACCTTCCCACTGCGACTTATGCTTCATTTAAAGTTGTGTACAGGGTGGACTCCACAGTATACAGCAAAACAACGCACTAGGAAAAGGACTCTATGTAGTTGGGTTGTTAAATGATTGTTTAACTTTACCAAAACAAACAATAACAGCCATGCATAAAACTGAAAGAATAGAACAATCTATTCACAAGTGCAAAAGCCTACACCCCTAGGCTGCGACACACTTGTAATGGCGATTTATATTCCCTTCTCACCAACCTTTGCCTAACCAAGGGACTGTCTAAACAGTTGCCTAATACCTGAGAATCCCTCTGCGTAGCAGGAGTAATTGTGTGTGTGTGTGTGTGTGTGCGAACACGACCTACAAGTGGCGCATCACAACAGCTTACAACTAATCTACCTAAACATAGACAAAACCCATTAATACCCTTGTTTGCTGAAGCCTCACAGATAGGGCAGATGATGAAAGTGGTGAGACAAACCACACAGCTCAGCAACACAGTCATGGAAATCTTGGAAAGCAACAGTCAATGCAAACATGTGCCGCTGTCCCTCTAGGATTTTAACTGTAACTGACAAACTGACAGAGCAGAGGCAGCAAGTCTAATTGTCTATATAGTCGGCCTAAGCAGAACAGCTATGTGTTTTGTTACCAAATCAAAGTGTTAGGTGCACGCAGTCCTGGCTGGGCCCAGCCTACTGTACCCGGGTACCGTGGTGTCCAGTTGCCATAAATACAGACTTGACGATCCTCTCACGGTAATCAGTATAGCCAGCAACTGAAGAATGGCAGTCTCCGGCACAGGATGCTGCTCACAGGCGTTACGGTCCTCCGCACCGAACTCCAACACAAGTCTCCTCACAATCCACCAAAGTGTTTCCACGGTGGCTCCTTTCTGTTCCGCACACCTTTCGCTTTTCCTTCAGCTCACATACAGCACCTACTCCGGTCTCCAAGTCCACAGCCGAAGACCGTTTTTGATATTGCTATAGTGACCAAACAATCAAAGGCAGATGCAAACCAGCAGCCCCTTGTGGGTAGTCAGCAACAATGCATACAATGAACGGCAAATAAGCATCTTGCATTCACAGTGGATGAAGGTCATCAATACACCCTCACCCTTTCATTTCATATTCATGTGACGGTTTATGGACGAAGTACTCAAAGTAGTGATTATTTGGCCTCTACTTAGAGATTGGTGATAAATCTTACAGATGACATGATTTGTGTGATCCTTTGTGATGTCAAAAAAGCCCCAGGCTAGGCAAGGCTTACAGCCATTGTGACCTGCAGAGCCACCACGACTTCTGCTCAGAGACAGAGTTGTGGCTGAGGATTCAGTTTGGTACGTGCTTCCAGTACTTTGTCTCTGTCCATGAAGACGCAACCTAACCTCGTCGTCAGTAGCATCCTCCTCCACCTCCTCTGCTGACCTCATCGACTGGCTGACTGTGGTTTGACAGTAAGTGGGGTTTCCAACTTCATCATCACCCTGTGTGTTTTCACTCCCCTTGTCCTGACTCCTCAAAGCCAACCTCTTCCTGCCCTGACTGAATAGTAAAGTTGTCATTCCAATCCGGTATCTGAGTCTCATCAGCATGTTCCCCATTTTCTCCACTAAGAGGAGTTACAGTTTGGGAATGAGGGTCTACATTATGCTCAGAACCTTTTTCATCGGGGCCTGGATCCGACTCACAAAGCTTCTGGGCATCAGTGCAGATCATTTCCTTGTCTGGACTCAATGCAGCTTTGGAGCAGACCTCTGATTCCCGGGCTATTGTGTGACTGAACAGCTCTGCAGACTCAACCATCTCTGTTACCCCATACTCAGCAGGGCGGGTGGAAACTTGAGAGCTGGTAGGAAGCAAGTGCGATTGGGGTGACACCACAGAGGAATGGAGTATTTAGGATATTGAAGTAGGCTGGAGGAGAGGCCACTTGATGGAACACTTGAGATCTAATTAAGCACCTCCTCTTTTGGTGCCTCATCTACAGTTGTTAGCGATGGTCGTGTCCGTAAACAAAGGGATCATATATTATCCACGGGAAGAAGTAGACATCTTATTTTGGCTGGAAGTTTGGGTTACGAATCGGTGCCGCCGTAGCCGCAAGCAGCCTTCTGCGGTTCCAGTTGTGCCAAGGCGTCAGCTGCCATTTTTGGCTGTGCCTCGGGTCGTCCAGCTGGCTGCTTCCTCCTCCACGTCTAAGTGTGGTGAGGCGGCTAGTGCGCATGCGTGTGCCGACTTACCCAGCCACAGCCAAAGTCCAGTGTTTCGCCTAGTGAGCATGCTCAGCCTCACTGTGCCATTCCTGAGGCTAAGTCCTCAGTTCGGGCTACTGAGCATGCTCCCACACTTAGTGCGAAAAGCCTCTTTGCACAGGTACTTGGATTCCATGCCGTGTCTAAGGCCCGTTTCACACGTCAGTGAAAACCACTGACGTTTTTCACTGGCGTGTAAAACACGCACATGTCCCTCCGTGTGCCGTGAATCACGGCACACGTGGGTTGTCTGAGTGAAATCCGGGCTCCGTTCTCCGTGGCCCGTGATTGCACTTAGAAATCAACTCACCTGTGCGCGCTCCCGCTCTCCATGGTGCTGATCGCTCCCGCGGTGCAGCATCCGGCCGGCGCTGACCCCCGCAGCAGCTGCTTCCGGGTTGGCTGTGTCGTGCATCATGAATATGCGCAACAGTAATGAGCCGGCTCAGAAGCAGCAGACTGCACGAGTTGCAGAGAGCGCCGCTGAAGCCGGGTGAGTAAAAATGATTTTTATTTTAAAAGCACGTTTTTTTCTGGTACGTGTTTCACGGATCACACCACTGCGTGGTCCGTGAGACATCAGTGATGCCAGAAAAAAATGGACATGTCTCCGTGCGGCAATCACGGACACGCGGGTACGTCGCACGGAGACATGGTCAGTGAAACATCACTGATGTGTGAGCAGACCCATTGATTTTAATGGGTCTGCGTATGTCAGTGATTCTGGTACGTTTAAAAAAAAGCACAAACGTACCAGAATCACTGACGTGTGAAACAGGCCTAAAGGGGGCTTTACACGGTAGCGATATCGGTACCGATATCGCTAGCGTGCGTACCCGCCCCCATCGTTTGTGCGACACGGGCATATCGCTGCCCATCATGCAGAAAATCGTGCTCCCCCATCACACGGCTTACATGCCCTGCAACGTCGCTCTGGCCGGCGATCCGCCTCCTTTCTAAGGGGGCTGGTCGTTTGGAGTCACAGCGACGTCACACGGCATTCGTCCAATAGAAGCGGAGGGGCGGAGATGAGCGGGACGTTACATTCCGTCCACCTCCTTCCTTCTGCATTGGCGGTGGAGGCAGGTAAGGAAATGTTCCTCGCTCCTGCGGTGTCACACACAGCGATGTGTGCTGCCGCAGGAACGAGGAACAACATCGCTAATGAGAGGTAAACGATTTTTTTGTTTTAGGACGACCTCTCCGCGGCAAACGATTTTGGACGCTTTTGTGATCGTTTGGGGCGTGGCTGCCATGAGGTCATCAGTGAAGTTGCGGTTCTGGATAGTCCGCTGGTTATGTCACTGATAACGTGGCACTCTGCTATTGCCTCCTGGGGGTGCATTGTGGTCCATCCTGGGTTGGGGCGGACCCTAGTTATAAAAGGGGCTGGAGACAATATGGAGGTGCGCAGTCTTCTATTATGCTCAGACAGAGCACACCTCCATGTGTTGAACCCATTGCGGCTTTAGGACAGAGGTAGGCAGGGATAGGGCGTCGGTGCTTGTTGCCACCACACTTGGTAATGCAGAATGGTTAAGACCAGCTCCTGTCCTACCAGTCCTGCTAGTGCAGCCCAGTGGCATTAACTGGGCTGCTGCGCCTGCTGTCCACAGGTGTGCCCACTTTCCACACGGACAGCGTACCCAATGGCCCCTGTGTTGTTAACAGGGAGTTCCTGGGCTGGGTGTGTGGACCCTGTGACGCTAACAGGGTTCACAGTCTCCAGATCCGAGTGTCGTCTAACTCGGTTCAGTACATTCAGAGCCACCCAGCTCTGTATCCTCCGCCTAACCTTCGGGTTGCCAGCATCTCCTTTTCCATCTGGGAGCACGGTGGACCATGACTGGCGATTGGGATATACCACCTCATCCAAATCTGCCAGTCCCCCTGTAACAGATAGTGTTTCTTCGGCAGATGTTACTGTTGCTTTACCACCAAACCCACGGACACAATCTTTTTTCCCCTTTCCAACACACCTGTTCCCCTTTCCACCAGCATCTGGCCTTTTTCCACTCATTTTGTATATGACCAAATTTGCAACTCTGCAGGGACACACTACTCAACGCCGTCTCAGCACAGCAGCCAGTTCTTGGTCCCTCAGATGTGGACAAGTAAAACACCATTTCCTCCTAGCCATGACAAAGCATTGAGATTCACTCTGTGCAGCACTGGTGTTTGGTGGAAAACCCGATCTAAGATTGCGTACCACCTTCTGCTGATACTCCTACATACGTGCGTCCCTTTCTATGGCAGGAATTATTTCACCAAATTTTGTCTTGTACCGGGGATCTAAAGGGTGCTCTACATGCTGCGACATCGCTAGCAATTTCGTTATTGATGTAACACGCCAGATCGCACATCTGATTTGCCAAGCTCGCACATGTGACCGGCGCTAAAAAAAAAAAAAAAAAAAAAAAAAATGACCTGTGTGTGATCTCGGCAAATCTAATCTGCGATCTGGCGTGTCACATCGCTAATGAGATCGCTAGCAATGTCGCGGCGTGTAAAGCACCCTTAAGAGTGTCGCAAACCAGTACTCATCATCACTTCTAATTCTGACAATCTGATGGTCATGTTGTAGGTAGTGCAGCAAGAAGGTGCTCATGTGTCTTGCGCATCCAGGAAGACCAACTCCTTGCTGTGTTGTTGGTGGCAAGGTGAGAATCATGCTTCCTTCCTCTGCCCTCTCCCCCCAACCACGCACAACAGAAATGTGATCAAGTTCTCCCTCATCTGCGGAGTCTTCCATGCCCATCGCCAGTTCGTCATCCATTTCTTCCTGGGCTCCTGCACCTTTCTCAACAGTTTGGCTGCTATCATGCGCCCTTGAAAATCCCTCTTCCCCACCGTCCCATGCCTGCCGCCTTGGTGCTGCTGACCGTCTGGACCTTGTAGATCTTTTTATCCCTTACGCATATGACTCCTCCTGTCCTTCCTCCCCTTCCTCTTATCCCACCACCTGACTCCGAATAATGGTTAGAGTGTGCTCCAGCATGTACATGACCGGAATTGTCATGCTGATAATGGCATCGTCAGCGCTAAACATCTTCATCGACATTTGTAAACTGCATAGGTCCTTGATCTGAGAACACTCCAGCAGCGTGATCTGCCCCACCTCTGGATCTCGTTAGCCCAGGCTATACGTCATAACGTATTGAACCAGTGCTCGGCAGTGCTGCCAAAGTCGCTGCCAAATGAGCAGAATCAAATTATTGCGTGTCGGCACAACGCATTTCAGGCGGTGAACCGGCAGGCCGAAACACTGCTGGAGCGATGCAAGTCGTTGAGCTGCAAGGTGTGAATGGTGGAAGTGAGTACATAGTGAGCGTGCCCTCTGCAGAAGCCCATGTAGGCCGGGATAGTGGTTTAAAAATTGCTGGACAACCAGGTTGAACACGTGAGCCATACAAGGCACGTGTGTTACATTGCCCCGGTGAAGAGCCGCACCCAGGTTTGCATCATTGTCGCACACAGCCGTCCCTGGCTGCAGGTTGAGTGTAGACAACCATTGATGAAACTCGGTCTCCAGGGCTAACCGTCCACAACTCCTCAGCTATGTGACTCACATTTCCCATACATTTCAAAGTAAGGAGTCGACCGCCTGATGCCGTTGAGCTCTGCTGCCAGCATACTAAGGAGGTGTGCGGGATTCCTTGTGCACAGTTACAACGCGGGTGGTCTTACCAGACAGGATTTGAGCATAGGTGGAGGACCAAGACGAGGTTGAGGAGGCAGAAGCAGTGGATGAACTTCTACATACAGAGGAAGGATTGACACACAACTCGTGGGGATGGCAAGACTTGTACAGCACACCCTTCACCATCTCTCACCATAGTTACCCAGTGCCCAGTCAGCGACATGTAACGCCCCTGTCCATGGTGACTGGACCAAGTATCTGTGGTGAAATGCACCCTGTCACACACAGAGTTTCTCAAGGAAGCGGTGATGTTGTGTGCGACATGCTGGTGTTGCGCAGGCACGCCTTTCTTGGAGAAGTAGTGGCGACTGGGCATCTTCTCTTGGGGCACTGCGATGGACATAAGGTCTCGAAAATCCTCTGTGTCCACCGGGTGGAAAGGCAGCATTTCTGTAGCTAACAACTTGCAGATGCTGAAAGTTAACCTCTTAGGCATGTCATGCCCTTCTAAAATCAGGTAAAACACAGCAAGGGGACTCCAACCAGAGTCTCCCTTTTTTCCCCAAAATTGGGCCCCGGACAACACTTAAGTGACATCACTTGTCCCCCAGTTGCAAACTTGACATGTTGATTTGCATGAAGCACTATCAAAAATCCACAAGCCTTTCGTCTCCCCAGGATGACACAGGGGTAGAAAAGTCCTTTCAGATCCATGATTTGTTCATCTTGGATCATTTAAAACATAGCAAGGGGACTCCAACCAGAGTCTCCCTTTTTTCCAAAAATTGGGCCCCAGACACCACTTAAGTGGCATCACTTGTCTCCCAGTTGCAAACTTGACATGTTGATTTGCATAGAGCACAATCCAAATCCACAAGTCTTTTGTCTCCCCAGGATGACACAGGGGTAGAAAAGTCCTTTCAGATCCATGATTTGTTCATATTGGATCATTTAAAACACAGCAAGGGGACTCCAACCAGAGTCTCCCTGTTTTCCAAAAATTGGGCTCCAGACACCACTTAAGTGGCATCACTTGTCTCCCAGTTGCAAACTTGACATGTTGATTTGCATGAAGCACTATCAAAAATCCACAAGCCTTTCATCTCCCGAGGATGACACAGGGGTAGAAAAGTCCTTGCAGATCAATGATTTGTTAATTTTGATGAACGTTAGTCTGTCCACATTGTCACTGGACAGACGCGTGCGCTTATCTGTCAGCACACAACCAGCAGCACTGAAGACACATTCCGAAAGAACGCTGGCTGCGGGGCACAACAAGATCCCCAAGGCGTAAGTGGCAGGCTCAGGCCATTTTTCCAGATTGGAACCCCAAAATGAGCAAGGTTCCAGTTGCACAGTCATGGCATCAATGTTCATTTGGAGATACTACTACATCTGTGTCTCCTCCTCCATTTACTCATCCAGCTCTTTTGTTTCAGCATGTACTTGTCACTTTCCATGTGTTTGTGGTGTCTTGTGAGTTGTTTGTCACCTTAGAAGGTGTTTTGTATGTGTTTGTATGTGTTTGCCTGCCATTGTTTTCAATGGGGTTCAATGGTTTCGTCGAACGTTTGCCGAACGGAGTCGCGGTTCGACGAACCGAACTCGAACGTTAGGGGGGTGGCTCATCTCTAGTCTTAAGATGTCCCGTTTGCAGTTTGAAAAAGCCATATAGAGAATGTAGCTAGCATTTTGAAATAGCTGCTCTGGTCAGAGGAAACCAAACTAGAACTTTCTGGGCTAAATGCAAAATGCTATGTGTGGCTGAAAACTTAACACTGCACATCACCCTGAAACACCATCCTCATCATAAACATTGTGGTGGCAACAACAGGATGTGGGATGCTTTTCTTCAGCAGGAACTGGAAAGCTGGTCAGAGTTGATGGGAACATGGATGAATCTAAATACAGGACAATCCTGGAGGAAAACCTGCAAAAGACTTGAGACTGAGGCATAGGTTCACCTTTCATCAGAACAATGATACTAAACATATTGCCAGAGCTATAGTGGAATGGTTTAGATCAAAGTATATTCATGTGTCTGAATAGCCGAGTCACAGTCCAGCCCTAAATGCCATTGAGAGTCTTTGGTAAGACTTGAAAATTACTGTTCACAGTCGCCTCCATCCAATCTCAGTGACCTAGAGCTATGTTGCACAGAAAAATGGGCAAAGATTATAACCTCTAGATGTGCAAACCTGGTAGAGATATACTCCAAAAGACTTGCAGCATTAATTACAGTGAAAGGTGGTTCTACAAAGTATTGACTTAGGGAACTGAGTACAAATGCAGATGGCGATTTCCAGATTTAGATTTTTAAACTACCGTATTTTTTTGCTTTGTAAGACGCTTTGTGAGTCTTACAAAATGGATATGGCTTACCGGGGTGGCGGTAGTTGAGCGGGGTCATAGGAGGCAAGGTCAAAGGATGCGCTCAGGGGTGTCGTGGTGGGCAGCATTGATCTGCAAGCGGACTGCTAGGGTGTATCACTACAAATATTTGAAAAATATTTGAAAAAAACTAACCCGCACATCCAGCAAATACCACTATTTGGACTACAAACCTCTATGTATGGGCAGCTAGACTCCTGCTATAAAGGTTATGCACACAGCCTCGTTATAGGGTGGAGTGCTCAGTCAGAAAGAGACTGTAACCAGGCTGTGTGCAAAACCTTTATAGCAGGAGTCTAGCTGCCCATACATAGAGGTTTGCAGTCCAAATAGTGGCATTTGCCCAAACACGGATGTTTTAACCTAGATAGTGGCATTTAGGTTAGGTTCCCGGATTACAGAGATTACCTTGCCGTTGGTCCGGGCTTACATGCATTGGCCAATAAATAAACCAAATATCTCTTTTTTCATATATTCCTATAGCAGTAATGCAGTGCCAAAGTTTCCTTTATACATTGTTGGCTTTTTAGTGTGCAGCTGTATGCATTTTCTAGTTGCTAGGCTGTCTCGGCGGCAGGTGTATTGATCTGTGTGCAGGCTGCAAGGGTGTCTCCGTGGCAGGTGCATTGAGCTGACTGCCGACTCAATTGAATCCCTCGCGGTTTATGCGATGAACTTCAAGAAAATGACTGCGGAGGCGGCACATGTGCAGATTGACGCGATGGACGTCAAGAAAATGACTATGGAGTCCTATCTGCGCATGCACCATCTCTGCTTCCATTTTCTTGCAGTCCATCTTGTCAATCGTGGGCGATTCAATGGAGCCGGCAGTCAGCTCAATACACCTGCTGCTGAGACACCATATCCTGTGACACCTGCACAGACCGCCCCCCGGCCCACAGATCAATGGCGCCCACCGTGACACCCCCGAGTGCGTCTTTTGAGCCTGCCTCCTATGACCCAACTCCATTACTGTTGCCCTGGTAAGCCATACCCAGAAGATTTAATTGCGCCCGCCGCTACACCCCTGAGCCCGCAGTATCGTCGACCCTCCTGAGCTGTAACACCCCGTCATCTGAGCCCGCAGCATCGCCTACCCTGCCTCCTATGACCCTCCTGATTTGCTCTGCCACCACTGTTAACCTCTGATGAGCACTAAAATTATAAGACGGACAGTTATTTTAACATTAAAAATAATTTTTTCCTATTTTCCTCCTCTAAATTTGGGGTACGTCTTATAATCCGGTGCATCATATAAAACGAAAAATGCGGTATTTAGAAAATTATTATTATTATTATTTATTATTATAGCGCCATTTATTCCATGGCGCTTTACAAGTGAAAGAGGGTATACATACAACAATCATTAACAGTACAAAACAGACTGGTATAGGAGGAGAGAGGACCCTGCCCGCGAGGGCTCACAGTCTACAGGGAAGAGGTGATGGTACAATAGGTGAGGACAGAGCTGGTTGCGCAGTGGTCTACTGGACTGAGGGCTTTTGTAGGTTGTAGGCTTGTTGGAAGAGGTGGGTCTTGAGGTTCCTCTTGAAGCTAAAATCATGTATCATTTCCTTTTACACTTCATCAATACTTTCTCCTTTGTGTTGGTATATCACATTAATTCTAGCAAAGGACTTCTGACTACTTGAAAGTGGGTGAGCGGGATTATTTCAGATTTTTCTTTCAATCCTGAAGGAAAACCTTTTAGAGGCTGTAAAAGACTTGAGACTGGGTCGTAGGTTCACCTATCTCAGGACAACGACCCTAAACATACTGCCACAGCTACAATGGAATAGTTTAGATCAAAGTATATTCATGCGTTTGGATGGCCCAGGCAAAGTCCAAAGCTAAATACCATTGAGAATGGGAGGTTTGCAGTTGTGTCATACTCCTTGCAGTTTTGGATGATGGATTGAACAGTACTCCATCAGATGTTCAGAGCTTGGGCTATTTTTTATACTCTAACCTTTCTTTACTGTTATCGGCGTCTTTATCTGACCTGTCTGGTTGTAGATACAGCATATTGAGAATAAATTATACACAGTTAGACTTGATTTACTAATTAGGTGACTTCTGGAGATAACTGGTCATTCAAGATTTTATTTAGGGGTATCAGACTACAGAAGACTGAATACAAATTCAAGTCACAAATTTCAGATTTATATTTTTAAAGTATTTAGGAAACCATGTATCATTTCCTTTACACTTCACAAACAATTGTAACTTTGTGTTGATATATCACATAAAATTCCAGTAAAATACATTTGTATTTCTAGCGCCTGTCCATCATCGGACCTCCTTGGCCTCCTGCTATAGTGTTTCATTTCATTCAAATATTGATGGATAGTTTGTGCTGACACTGATGCACCCTGAGTCTACAGGACAGCTTGAATTTCTGTGGAAATTGATTGGAGCTGCTTATCCACCATCTCGCTATGCTGCGTTGCAACATTTCATCAAATTTTCCCTGCCTTCCACGTCCAGGGAGATTATCTACAGTGCTATGGGTTGTAAACTTCTTGATTACATCGCACACCGTGGTCAAAGGAACATCAAGATCTTTGGGGATTGATTTGTAACCTTGAGATTGTTAATATTTAGAAGGGCTGAGCAGATCTCAGACTGTAAAAGTCCGGATCCGCGCGGTTTTAACGCTCTGTGGGTGCTGGACCCGGGCGCAGGATTCCGGGACCGTGATCCGGATTCGGAAATTAGAGTAAAAATAAAGAAAAGAAGAAATAAGTGAGTTTCATACTTACCGAGACTTGGTGTCATGGCGGCACACTGCTTCCGGGTCGCGCATTCACTTCCTGTACTGTCCATCGCATACACACAGCTTTCCGCGTTTTCCCCGCCCACCGGCCGTTCTCTCGTCTGTGATTGGTTGCAGGCTGATGCGCCCCCCACCCTATGACAATCTCTGCTGCAGTCATCGCTCATTGCGGCTCGGTAATAGGCTACACTCAGAGCTGGCAGTCTGCCCTATGGCTGCTAGCTGTGACATGTAGCAGACCTGGATGTGTCATTGTGGGATGTCGTGTGGATTATGCCGGAGCTGCAGGGTATTGGGGGTTAATAAAGTGGTGAAGGAGGGTGCATTTTGTGCTTTATTCCAAATAAAGGATTTTTCTGTGTGTGATTACTTACATTCACTTACTGGTTTGTGTGACGCAGGTATCTGATAGACGCCTGTGCTATCATAAACCTAGGGTTTAGTAGCAGCTGTGCGCTGCTATTAACCTCTCATTACCCCAATTGGCACTGCACCAGGCCATCAGGAAGAACCGATATCGCACTGGGATTGTCACATCTAATAGATGCGGCAATACCGGGCGGCTGCGGGCTGAGAATACCAGCCCCCAGTCAGCGTTAACATGGCTGGGGATGAAAATTAGGAGGAACCGCACGTCGTTTTTTTTTTTTTTAATTATTTATTTAAATTAA
This sequence comes from Anomaloglossus baeobatrachus, assembly GCF_048569485.1. Lineage (NCBI taxonomy): Eukaryota > Metazoa > Chordata > Amphibia > Anura > Aromobatidae > Anomaloglossus > Anomaloglossus baeobatrachus. Next base: position 669,424,755 of record NC_134354.1, on the reverse strand, counting down.
AAAAAAAAAGCCAGAGTCACACTTGCAAGGGATACACTACTTTCCCTGCCCACCGGCCGTCCTGGCACCTGTGATTGGTTGCACTCAGCTGACACGTTACCACGCAGGATGGGGACGTGTCTAACCGCAACCAATTACACGTGCCGGTAGGCGGGCAAAGTAGTGAATATTGAATTGTTAATTCCGGAAAGAGAATTACGTGACCCGGAAGGAGTGTGCCGCCATGACAGCGCCTCGGTGAGTATGCTGTGCTCGCTCCTTACCCCCCATCCCCTACACAAACGTTTTTAATCTCCGGATTGACTTTATGGGCACCGGATTCCGGAGCGGACTCTTTTTAAAATCTGGCAGTGATCCACCGCTCCCGGTTTTTGGGGGCGTTCGATCAGCTCTATTCGCAAGTCCTCAGATAGTTTTCTCCTCTTTCTATTCTCCATGCTTACTTAGTGTGCCACAAACGGAAACACACAATGCAAAGATTGAGTCAACATCTCCCTTTTTTATTTGGTTTCAGGTGTGATTTTCATATTTCCATCACCTGGTACTAGACACAGGTGAGTTTGAATGAGCATCACATGCATGAAACAAAGTTATTTCCCCCTTATTTTGGAAAGGTGCCAACAATTCTGTCCTGCCCATTGTTGGGGTTTTGAGTAAAATTATGTCCAATTTGTCTTTTTTTTCCTATTATTTTTTATGTTGTTTCAATACACACACAAAGGAAATAAACATGTGTAATTGCAATAATTTTCTGGGGAAGTACTTCATTTTCAGGAACAGTTTCAAGGGTGCCAACACTTTTGGTGATGACTGTATATTTGCAAGGCAATAAAAGAAGAAGAAGCAATATATGAAAGCACACAAAAGAGAAGCAGCTCTCTATGCTGCACCATACCAGGGGTCTTTTTTATCAGTTTGTAAGTAAGCACACTTTTCAGTGATAAAATATAGAATTCAGCTAGCATGATACCTTGGATGGTAAAATCACAAAGATGTGTGAATGCAAACTAATATCCACATACATCCTACCCAAGGTATCCTAGTAGCACATTGCCTAGATCATTGCTTTTCTGGCTTTCCTGCAGCCATGCTGGAAGGGGATCCACTGATGCTAACGACTATCTCAGCTGAATGTGCATACAAGGATGGGGACATTATACCAGAATAGAAGGGGCCCAGTATGGGAGATTACACCAATATGGGAGACATTATTATCGGAATGGGCCCAGGATTGGTGACAATATACCAAGAAGGGGTCCATGACGGGGTACATTAGTAGTGGACGTGGCCCAGAATGAGGGACATTATTACTAGAAGAGACACAGGATGGGGAACATTCTTACGGGAAGGGAGGCAGGATAGGGCACATTAACAAGAAAGGGGCACAGGATGGAGAACATTATTAATGAATAGGACCTAGGGTTGGGGACAATTATACCAGGAAGAGACCATGGATGGGGGATATTATTACTAGAAAGGGCCCAGGAAGTTGAACATCATTACTGGAAGGGACCCTGGATGGGGATATTATTCCCAAAAGGGGCAACGGATGAGGACATTATACCGGGAACAAGCCAATAATGGGTGATAATAGTATATGATGGGAACCACATTACATTATTGTAGGTACAAAAGCCCATACATGTGACCAACATGAATTTTGGGGCCAAAGTTTGCATTTTGTGTAGGGGATGCTGCAGCTGATGTGATGCAGAGACTCAAAATAGCTGGTATTCGTACTTATTTCATTAAGGAGCACTGGACTCGAGTGTTCCAGAAGCCTTTGCTTCTCTTTTCATTCTGGAAGAGGAGGAGTAGCAGAGCAAGGGAATGTTCCCATGATTAGGATCAGCAGTATTCTGGATGCAGCATATTTTCGCTGAGTCTAAAACGCTGCGTACTACAGTGCCAGAACAGTAAATGGGATTTATAGAAATCCTATGCCCGCTGTGCTTCCTTTTTCCACAGCATAACCTGACATGAGGCTCGGCTTTCTGAGCCGCAGCATGTTAATTTATGTTAACAGAGACGCGAGCCTTCTTGGCTGGAGAACACAGTGAATATCTGTTGCACCAAGAACCTTGATCATGGGCATGGATGCTGCATTCTCCTGTAGAGAACACTCGCGTCTCTGAAAGAGAAGGCATGTTGCTTCTAGAACACAGTGTGTCTTGATCGTGGGAACATACCCTTAAATACTGATTAGCTGAGCAAGGAGGGAGAGTAGAGAGGTGTTACATGGCCAAGAGAAGAGGTGTGACAGCTTATTAAAGACCACAGACAAGCTTACATTGGAAAACACAAAAAATAAGACACAGAGGGAGTCCTGAAAGACCACCATGTCCCTGTGAGAACTGAGAAGATGATCTTACTGCAACACTTTTATAGATCAACCAGATTTTCCACAGTCGGCTTTAGTATCCTGGCCTACCTCAGAGGGGGATCCTATTACCCAATTTATTTGCTCCCTTCGACCTATGGATGAAGAAGCAGACCCTCTTGCATTACTTTAGAGTTTCCAACAAGATTCAGGTGAAGATATTGCACTTTAGTGAGGTGAGAACTACAAGACACCGTGCTTATGATGTCTAGCTCAGAAGGGTAAATTGCTGATATTCTAAAATATTTTGATGCACCCATTTTTTTATACTTGTTATAACTGCTACCATCTTCCTTGTTTTCATCTTTTGGTTTCCTATATTGCAAGTTGCCCAAACATTTCCATAGACAATTATGACTATAGTTACGCCCTTCACACCCTTGTTAGCAGAGGACTCATTTATTTATTGCCACAATTACATACACGTTCCACTTCTTCTTTAAAGAAAAGTAAGTTCTTTAATCCATATTTTATGGATGTATTTATGAGCGGGAAGTCTGAACAAATTATAGCACAGGAATGTTGTCAATGGAAAACTGGACTGTGATAAACAAACTGACTGCTAGTGAAACTGGTGAATTACTAGTATGAAAGGAGATATATAGCCTCCTTGAAGGCACTATATATTATTGTATTTGATTCCTTGACATAGTGATACCAAAAAATGAGCCGGAGCATAACTTGGTACATGTGCAATAGTAGTATATTCACATCGCAGCCATTTCACAGACAAAATCCATAAGAAAAGCACAAAATGAGCTTACACCCTACAATGAAGTAAATAAGTAAATAGTTTTAGTACATTTTAATAACATACGGCACTTAGTTAATACATTTTGATCAAAAAGCCTAAAAGTCATCCCATCGTGGAAAGGACCATTTGGGCCTGGTCCTTCTCTGCCCTTATTTATACTGATATCACTGACACAAGGTCAGGTTTTAATGCTAGAGTTGGACCATCCCGATGGGTACACCTGGTTGAGGTGGGATGTATTTTATGCTTTTTGATCAGTATTACTCAACTACCCTATGTTATTTTACCATTTTACCCTCCAGCCGTTTTCACCTTCATGAACAGGCCAATGTTTTCAATTCCAACCAGTGTCACTTTATTTGTTAATAACTCTGGAACGCTTCAGTGAATCACAGTAATTCTGAGACAGTTTTTTCATGACATATTGTATTTCATTATAGTGGTAAATTTAGGACAATATTGTTTTGTTTTTACTTGTGAAAATATATTCGGTAAAAATTTCACAATATTCAAACTTTGAATTTTTATCCCCTTGAGGCCCGTTTCACACGTCAGTGAAAAACACTGACGTTCTTCACTGACATGTAAAACTCGCACATGTCCCTCCGTGTTCCGTGATTCACGGCACACGTGGGCTGTCCATGTGCAATCCGTGATCCGTGATTGCATATGGACATTACTCACCTGCCTTCACTGCTGCTGTCCATGGTGCTGAAGTCTCCAGCTCTGCAGTATCCACCCACCGCTCTCAGCACCTACTTCCTGGTCGGGTTTTCCTGCTCTCATGAATATTCATGAGCCAGGAAGAAACTGCCGAGAGCGGAGGCTCCAGAGCGAATTGCAGGCAAGGTAAGTTGAAAATATTTCATATGTAATATGTCCGTGATTTTCTGCTACGTGTTTCACTGATAACACACGGATCACACCATAGTGTGGTCCGTGGGTCATCAGTGATGCCAGATAAAAACTGACTTGTCTCCGTGCAGAATCATGGCCACGCGTGCACGCTGCACGGAGACACGTTCAGTGAAAAAAATCACTGATGTGTGAGCAGACCCATTGATAATCACTGATGTGTGAGCAGACCCATTGATTATAATGGGTCTGCGTATGTCAGTGATTCTGGTACGTTTTAAAAAAAAGCACAAATGTACCAGAATCACTGATGTGTGAAAGGGGCCTAAACCAGAGAATTATGTCACATAAAACAGTTAAAGGGAATCTGTCATCCCTTTGAGTTTTTCTAATTATTAATATGGGCATACCGGTAGCATAGAGCTTAAATTAGCCATACCTGTATACCTCCTGGATGAGGGGTCGTGTTTGAAAAATCCTCTTTTATATCTTCTATCCTCCGGGCTATGGGGCGTGTGCTGCCCGGAAGATAAGACTGCCTCCTATCTTCATTATGCATGATTCTTCCTCCCCTTCTCTTCAGAGTCCCTGTGACATCAGGTTGCTGCCAGAAATTCCATGCCTGCATATTTTGCCTTTCATCTCTCCTCTGCATTGTGACTCTGCGGCACTTGCACACATCAAAATTTAAGACTGCTCACGGAAGGGCAAGGCTTCAATTACAGTGATTTCTGTTGTGAATTTTTCTGAATCACGTTTTTCAGAAATTTACAAAAAAACTGAGGTGTAAGCACTCACTGTAGAGTGCAGTATAGATGTGAGCAACGCTGTACTGCGATCTTTGAGAAGCAGAATGAACAAAAATTGGCTTTATTTTTATTTTATTTTTTAGCTATTAATCTTGCGGTATAAGTGATTAGGCGGCTTTATTCCTTAGGTCAGTACGATTACAGTGATACCAGATTTATATTTAGGTTAGGCTACTATCACTATTTTTTTTTTTTAAAAAAGAATGTTTTATTTCATCTGAATTTTGTAGGCTATAATTTTTTTATATTGCTGCCAACAGAGTCAGGTGAGGGCTTCATTTCTGCAGGATGAATTGGAGTTTTCATTGATACCATTTTGGGCCACATAATATTTTTCTTTATCACTTTCTATTTTGTTTGTTTGTGAGGCAGAAAAAGAAGAAACAGCAATTCAGGAACTGTTTTTTTGGGGGGTTTATAATGCAGTTCACTGTGTCATAAAACGGAAAAAACTGTTTTATTCTTCTTGTCAGTATGACTACAGCAATACCAAATATGTGCACTTTTTTAACATAACTATACATATTTATTGGAATATTGTTCTTCATTATTTTTCTTCTTTATTTTCTGGGGTTTTTTTAATTATTTTTACAATTTATTTATTTTTTTTTAACTTTTTTACTTTGCACTGATTGTGGCTATAATGAATTGCAATTCACCTGCATTGCAATACACTATAGCTGTCAGTGCAGCACTGACAGAGGCAACTGGGACCATGCTCCTGGAATGATCCTGGAGGCTTTTCATACCTTACTGACCCTAGGTCATCATGACGATATCAGGTCACCATGTCAACAATTGAGCCCTCAATTGGAGAGAAGAGGGAGAGTAATCGCTCTCCCAGACTCCTAATTGCAGTGATCGATAGCGATCATGGCATTTAGGGGTTTAAACAGGCAGGGACAGCGCAAGGACCTTCCCTGGCTGGGAGAGCTGTGGCTCAGCTCTCAGATAAGCCGAGTCCCAGAGCTCCTATTGCCCCGCAAGCGCCATGGCTTAGCCAGTATGTCATGAGTTGGCAAGTCCTATCCAACCATGATGTACTGGGTATGTCAAAGTTTGTGAAGGGGTTAAATGTGCTACTATTATTAATATTATTATTTATTATTATAACACCATTTATTCCATAGCGCTTTACATGTGAAAAGGGCTATACATAGTATGGACAAGTACAATAATCATAAACAAGGCACAGACTGGTACAGGAGGAGAGAGGACCCTGCTCGCGAGGGCTCACAGTCTATAAGGGATGGGTGAGGATACAGTAGGTGAGGGTAGAGATGGTCATGCGGTGCTATAGCGGACTGAGGGTTACGGCAGGTTTTAGGCTTGTCGGAAGAGGTGGGTCTTCAGGTTCCTTTTGAAGCTTGTCAAGGTAGGTGAGAGTCTGATATCTTGCGACAGAGCATTCCAGATTATAGGGGAGGCACGGGAGAAATCTTGAATGCGGTGATGGGAAGAGAAGATGAGAGGGAAGTAGAGAAGGAGATCTTGTGAGGATCGAAGGTTACGTGCACGTAAGTACCGGGAGACTAGGTCATAGATGTAGGGAGGAGACAGGTTGTGGCTTGGTTTGTAGGCCATGGTTAGGGTTTTCAACTGGAGTCATTGGGCAATGGGAACCAGTGAAGGGATTGTCAGAGAGGAGAGATCGGGAAGTAGCGGGGGGACAGGTAGATTACTCGGGCAGCATAGTGTAGAATAGATCGTAGGGGTGCAAGACTGTTAGAAGGGAGGCCAAAGACATGAGGTTGCAATAGTTCAGGTGGGAGATAATAAGAGCTAGGGTTTTTGCATGCTCTTGGGAAAGGAATGTATGAATCTGGGAAATATTTTTGAGTTGGAGGTGGCAGGAGGTTAAGAGGGCTTGGATGTTTGGCTTGAAAGACAGAGCATAGTCTAGAGTTAAGGCCGCTTTACATGCTGCGACATCGCTAGCGATGTCGCAAGCGATCGCACCCGCCCACGTCGTTTGTGCGTCATGGACAAATCGCTGCCCGTGGCGAACAATATCGGTAGTGCACATCACACGAACTTACCTTCCTAACGATGTTACTGTGGCCGGCGAACAACCTCTTTTCTAAGGGGGCGGTTTGTGCGGCGTCACAGCGACGTCACACAGCGGGCCACCAATAGAAGCGGAGGGGCGGAGAGCAGCCGCATAAACGTCACTCCCACCTCGTTGACGGAGGACGCAGGAACGTTATTGTTTGTCGTTAATGGGGTGTCACACGTAGCGATGTGTGCTGCCTCAGGAACGCCGAACAACTTACGTCCAGAACGAGCAACGATATTTTGAAAATGAACGACGTGTCAACAATCAATGATTTGGTGAGTATTTGGGATCTTTAGCAGTCGCTCGTACGTGTCACACGCAACGACATCGCTAACGAGGCCGGATGTGCGTCATGAATTCCGTGACCCCAACGACATCTCGTTAGCGATGTCGTTGAGTGTAACGGGGCCTTTACTACCAGGCAGCGTCCACATTAGACTGGGGTGACTGAGCAGCTATTCACTTTGATGGATATGTCAGGTGGGGTGGTAGAGTGAGGAGGAAAAATAGTGAATTCTGTTTTGTCCATGTTCAGTTACAGAAATCGAGCAGAGAAAATGGATGAAATAGCGGACCGACATTGTGGGATTTTGGTTAGTAGGGAGGTGATGTCAGGAGAGAGGTAGATCTGCGTATCATCAGCATAAAGGTGATACTGAAAGCCGTGGGACTCTATGAGCTGTCCCAGGCCAAAGGTGTAGATGGAGAACAACAGTGGTCCAAGAACGGAACCTTGGGGGACACCGACAGATAGTGGTCGAGATGAGGAGGTGGTGTGAGAGTGGGAGACGTTGAAAGTCCGGTCTGTTAGGTATGAGGAGAACCAAGATAGTGCCAAGTCTGTGATACCCAGAGACGAGAGAATACTACTATTTATTTATTTAATTATTTATTTATTTATTTATTTAATTTATTTAGTTTTATATGCTCATTTTGTGTTTTTCTTTTGGGCTTTGTCTTGACACAGTGATGTTGATTTATTAATAATGGATAAAATTATGATAGTGTAAACCTAAACTAGAAAGGCAGAAGATGTGCCAAATTTATCACACAGGATCATGCTGTGTAATAGATTTTTTAAATTTTCCTAGACAAGCTAGACGCTTTCCTTCTCTTTACCTTATAGTAAGCTTGCTTTAGACCAATATTCTTCACCAAAATGTTGACTTTTCTAATCCATACTTCCAATTAAAGACACTTTACAACAGTTTAATAAGGTACAAAAACTGTCCAAAACACAATGGCCCGGATTCATCAAAGCGTGTACATTGGAAAACAGGTGTAAAAAGTTTTTAAAAAGTCACAATATTTTTGTGCAGCTTTAACATTTTCACAACAATTTTGTCTAGGTCTGATTAAGTGGGTGGACCTGGGGCGTGACAGGGCGTGGCGACCCCCACTTGTCAAATTCATGATGAGCAGTGGAGTTCCTACACCACAAATCTTACTTCAGTTACTTGGTGCCTCACCTGATTCATTAACCCTAGAACGCATAGCTGGGGCCTCGCAGGCCTGCTAGGTCATTTGTTTTCTATGGTAGATTGAATTGCTTGCGCATTCTAGGGTTAACAGGCATTCACCTCTTAATGAATCAGGACCCTTGTATTCCACTCCGCACCCTCACCAAGATCGGAGTGAAAAAATCCAATTGATGCAATGTACGGTAACTTGGGTTCCTGGGCTTGTTTAAATTAGACAGGCCAACCTCGCTTATGATAGGCACAAGATGATTACTAACAGATCATGCTATGCTGAAAGCTGTAATTGATCTTGGTGGCAAACGTTCTTTTTGCACACAACAATAGGTTGCAGAGAACAATACCAAAAGAGCATTTCACCCAGTGTGCAAGACATTTGCTATTTACCGGGTCATTCACAGTCTGTTTACACTTCATGATTATCAGGAATGAGTGTTCTTGAGAGGACTCATTTAGAACTCTCGTTTACAATAATCCTGAAATAAGTGCACCCCCAAAAAAGGCTTGGTTCATTAACTCTCACATAGAAATGCATATAATCTTTGTTGTAGAATAACACCCATATCTCTGCTCCAAACAGTTGTCTCTTGAGCCAGAAGCCTGGGATGAGGTCAAGTCAAAGGTCAGTTGCATGAATACCAGGTCGACAGATGAGAACTGAAGCAGAATTCACACTTCCATTTACTTCTCATCCACAAAAAACATGGACCGTTGTTTCACCAATGTGCATGGTTTATTTTTAATCCGTTTTTGGTTTGAGTGTTCAGTCTTACTATCGATGTGTCATCCGTTTATTTTAAATTCACAAAAAAACTTCTCTAACCAGTAAGTGAAAAACACAAAATACATGGATGCAACTCAGATGGCTTCCATGTGCTCTCCGTTTTTATTTAGTATTAAATAAGTAAGTTAGACCGGAAAGTCGAATCAAAATGGGACATATAAATAGCCACATAGAGTTTAATGTGTCAAGAGCGCTGTAACTTAAAACACTGGCAAACACACATACGACAGTCACTGAAGTGTGAATGAACCCTTAGGCCTGAAACACACATCCGTGAAACACGTGTGTGTTTGGTCCGTTTCCGTGTATACTGGAGACACGGCCAAACGTGCACCAATGTATTGTATGATAAAAGCTCCACATGCGTTTTTGATGCATGTCCGTTTGTCCGTGTCCGTGATCCGTACCTGTGTGTGTTTTTCACGGCAGCATGTCCGTTTTCTGCACGTAACACGCAGCACGGACCCAATGAAAGTCAATGGGTCTGTGCGCACGTCCGAGTGACAGGGACGCATCTCTGTTTGCTCACTTTACGTTTTGTGCTTTTTTCATGTGATGTCGGTCTTTTTTCTTTTTCTGTTTCGTTCTCTCACTCAGTCCGTCGGTCGGTCTCTATGTCTGTCGGTCGGTCTCTCTGTCTTATCTGTCCCTCTAGCTGTCTGTCGGTCAGTTCCCCCCCTTCTCTCATACTTACCGTTCCCCGATCTCCGGCGTGGCGCTGCACTGCTGTTATAAAAACTTCGGCGGCTTTTACTATTTTGAAAAAGCCGGCTGCCCATTAATCAATCTCATATTCCCTGCTTTACCTGCCCACCGGCGCCTATGATTGGTTGCAGTCACACACGCCCACCAGCCTAACAATATCAGTCAGCAGCCGCCCAGAATTGCCGCATACATTATATGCGACCGTTCTGGGACTGTACCCGGCTCTTCCCGATTTGCCCTGGTGCGTTGGCAAATCGGGGTAATAAGGAGTTATTGGCAGCCCATAGCTGCCAATAAGTCCTAGATTAATCATGTCAGGCTTCTCCACGAGATACCTTCCATGATTAATCTGTAAGTGACATTTAAAAAACACACACCCGAAAAAATCCTTTATTAGAAATAAAAAACACTAACAAAGTCCCTCATCACCAATTTATTAACCCCGACAAACCCTCCATGTCCGGCGTAATCCACAGTCCTCCAGCGTCGCTTCCAGCTCTGCTACATGCAGGTGACAGGAGCAGCAGAATACACCGCCGCTCCTGTCACCTCCACACAACAAATGAGGTGAGTAGCGCGATCAACTGCTGTCAGTCAGGTAACTCGCGGCCACTGCTGGATCCAGCGTGGCCGCGGGTAACCTCAGTGTCAGCTCAGCTGATCGCGCTTCTCACCTCATTTGTTGCGTGGAGCTGACAGGAGCGGCGGTGTATTCTGCTGCTCCTGTCACCTGCATGTCACCTGCCTGAGTGAGGGTCATTAGCAAATCACTTCTGATGCTCTCACAGTTCATGCCATATGTAAGTGGAGACGAGGCCTTCAATAAAGACCTGGAGGCAAATACTTAGCACAAAGACAGGCAGGAAAAAAAGAAGTAAACAGATCAGAACACTTAATGTAGGTGAGAGCCAAACAAGGCAGACTACACAATAAGAGACAATTGCTTAACATGACCCAGTCTTATTTTCCATAACCTTCAATTTTCAATAACCTTAAAAAAATCTTAGAAATATGGAATTTTCTAGTTAATAATTGATTTTTTATTTTCTGATGTTTCTAGTACAATGGAAATTTTCAAAGCAATGCTTATCCTGTATATCATTTAACCTCTTAATGACAGAGTGAATTTTGACTTTGGGGATCACAGCAAATTTTAGAAATCTGATCAGTGTCACTTTATGATGTAATAATAACTCTAGAATGCTTCAACAGATCCCAGTTGTTCTGAGAGTGTTTTTTCATGACATATTGTACTTAATGACAGTGGTAAATTTAGGATGATGTTTTTCTAAGTTTATTTTTGAAAAAAAAAAATAAATCTAAATTTTGTTGATAATTTTGAAAGTTTCTCAATATGCAAACTTTGAATTTTTATGCCCTTAAACCAGAGGGTTATGTTACACAAAATAGTTAAAAACAACATTTCCCAGACTGCTTTACATCAGCACCATTTAAGGCCTCTGTCACACGTTCGTGCCTCCGGTACGTGTATGGACAGTTTTCTCACGTACCGGAGACATGGGCACACGTTGACATATGTTTTCCTATAGTTTCGGGCACACGTAAGTATTTTATCACGGAACGTACTTACGTGTACCCATGTGCTCCATACACCGACATGTCCATTTTTCTCCGGCATCACGGGTGTCACACGGAAGCAAACGTGTCACACGTAACACACACGGACCACATGGATGTGTTGAATGTGACACGCACCGGAGAAAAGACATGTGTCTATTAAAAAAACCCCAAATCATTACTCACCTTCTCCTACCCTCCTGTCTCTGCCGCTGCTGTCACTTGCTGCCGACCGCCGCTCATTCTGCTCATTTAATATTCACTTCACTGCGGCTGGAAGCAGCAGCAGCGGGGAGTCGGCAGGAGCAGACACCGCAGATCAGCACCCCGGACAGCGACGCCAGGGACAGGTGAGTAGAAAGTTCCCGTTCTCCGTGTGTTATTACGGATAACACACGGAGAACACACGTAGCCCATACACACAGCTCACCGAGGACAATCCGCATCTTTGACACGTCCGTAAAACACGTGCGTGATTTTCACTGGCGTGTGACAGAGGCCTTAGAAACATTTTTTTGTTAGGAAGTTAGAGGGTTTAAAAGTTCATCAGCAATTTCTTATTTTTCCAACAGAATTTACAAAACCATTTTTTAGGCATCACATCACATTTGAAGTGAGAGGCCTAGGTGAGAAGATACCCAAAAGTCACACAAGAAGAGAGTAGGTACCAGACGGACCAGAGAGGGCCCTGCAGGTGAGTATAAAAATAAGCTGTTTGTTATGTTATACAGAGTGGCTTGGGGACTTATATCCAGCATTCTGGAAAGCTGTATATAAGGGCTCACTGGAGGTGGTCGCAGCTTTTAATGGACAAATCTGGTGACAGGTTCCATTTAATGCAAAGTGCAATTAAATATTTTATTTTATATTTTACCGAAAAATATTGCTTTAGCCCCAATTTATTCACTTTTACAAAAATATCATGACAATACGGAACCCAAAATTTGTTATCCAGTTCCCTATGAGTGCGCTGATACATGTGGTCAGAAATCTGTTTGGACAAACGGCCTGAAATAGATTGCTGGCACCATGTCGCATTTGTTGGGTCCCTAAGGTACCTAAAGAGCAGAAACTCCCCACAAGTGACCCTATTTTGGAAAACTATATGGATCAAGGATTTTATCCAGGGGTAAAGTGAGGATTTTGAACCCACCGGTACTTCACAGTTGCTTTTGCACCAAACTTCTCACTTTTAGAATAGGTAAGTTTGTTACCCACTTTCTTATGAGTGTGGGAATACTACACATGTAGTAAAAAAAAAATCTGTTTGGACAAATGGGAGGGTTCAAAACAGAAGGAGCAATATTTCAAATTTGGAATCAAATTTGGCTGAAATAGATTGCAGGCACCATAATAATAATAATAATAATAATTATATTCATTTATATAGCGCTATTAATTCCACAGTGCTTTACATACATTGGCAATACTGTCCCCATTGGGGCTCACAATCTAGAGTCCCTATCTGTATGTCTTTGGAGTGTGGGAGGAAACCGGAGGAAACCCACGCAAACACGGGGAGAACATACAAACTTCTTGCAGATAGTGTCCTTGGTGGGATTTGAACCCAGGACCCTAGCGCTGCAAGACTGCAGTGCTAACCACTGAGCCACCGTGCCGCACCATGTTGCATTTGCACAGCCCCTAAAGTGCCAAAACATCAGAAGCCCCCACAAGTGTCACAACGCAGACCAGGAGAAGATCCGGCATAAGGCCATACACACAATTTAACAGGAGTAACACCATGACAAATAAGGTGTACACCGGGGACACTTTAACAACAGTGAGTTGTAGTGCTAGTGAGAGGTATGATGGACATCCCCTTCGCTTACCTACGACTGTACCCTACACTCCTAGCAAGTCTCTATACAGGTCCCTCACCTGTTGGTGAGCAGGAACCTGAAATCCTAAGTGACCCTACAATAGTCCTGGATAGGGAGTGGGTAGATAAAGATCACTAGTCCCACCACTGCACCGAAACAACACACCGGGGAAGGAAGGAAGACAGACAGGGGGAAAATACAATGATAAACTGCTGCAATCAGCACCAAGACTGCAGCCATTACAGCATTTCAAGAGAGGGTTTCAACAGCTCCTTCCACCTCCTGGCCCAGCATCCAAATGGCAAAGAAAATAACCTGCACCCTCTGCTGGTAGTCAACGGTATATAAAGGGACTGGGAGTGGTCCTAAGTCCGGAAACACCTGACCAGGAGTCAGAAGCTGCTGGAAAGCAAACTCATATTAACCCTAAGACTGCCAATGGAAAGGAAATCCATTTAATATTGAGAGTCTAGCATGGAAATGACTCTCAAGTCCTGAATCTGTCACTAGTCTTATAATACAGAGAGACAAGCGTGACAATAAGTGACTCCATTTTGGAAACTAGACCCATCAAGGAATTTATGTAGGGGTGTTTTGAGCATCTTGAACTCATAGGTGCCTCACAGAACTTTTTAAAATGTGAATATGATGGTTATGTTTTTTTCTTCTGAAGTATTCTATTAGCCCCAAATTTTTAATTTTGACAATGAATAATAGGAGAAAATGAACCCCATAATTTCTTACACAATTTCTCCCGAGCACAGTGATATCCCACACATGGTCAAAAAGTAAACTTTGGGTACATGGCGGGGCCCAGAAAGTGAACAGTGCTATTTGATTTTTGGAATGCAAATTTGGACAACATGTAGCATTTGCAGAGCCCCTGAGGTGCCAAAAATGCAGAAACACCCACAAGTGACCCTATTTGGCAAACTAAACCCTATAATGAATTCATCTATTGGTGTGGGGAGTATTTTTAACTCACAAATTATACAGAATTTTATTAGATTGAGCCATGAAAATGAAAAACATAAGGTTTTTCTGCTAAAATTTTACCTTAGCACTAAAAACTTTAATTCACACAAAGTATAACAGGAGAAAATGGACAGGACAATTTATTATGCAATTTTTACCGAATGTGGCAGTACCCCATATGTGGTTGTACACTGCTATATAAGTACACAGTGGGCATCAAATGGGACAGAGCGTGACTTGTTATTTGGAATGCAGATTATGTTTGAATAGATTGTGGCCTCCTTTAGCCGAGCCCCTGAGGTGCCATATCAGCAGAAACCTGACAAGTGACCCCAAATTGGAAATGTCCCTGCCTAAGGAATTTATCTAGGGGGTTAGTGAGTATTTTCAACCCACAGGTGCCTCACAGAATTTTATAACATTGGGATGTGGAAATATAACATTTTAGTGGTTAAAATGTAATATTTTTTTATTATCTGCAAATTTGTCAGTTACACAAGGGTTAAAAGATCAAAATGGACCCCACAATTTCTTACGCAATTGTTTCTGAATGCGGTGATGCCCTATATCATCAGAACCTACTGTTTGGCCACACAGCAGGGCTGAGTAGGAGAGGGCGCTATCCAACTTTTATAGCACAGATTTTGCTAATAATACATTGCGGTCGACATTTGCAGAGCCCGTAAGAAGCCGGAACAGCAGAAACACTCCCAAAGTGACCCCATTGTAGAAGTTGCACCTCTCAAATAATTTATCTGTGGCTGCAGTGACTATCTTGTAGTATCCACGCCATGCTCTGGATACAAAAATGCCAGCTTATTGCCCACACACTGTGCCCAAATATATTTTGCCCAACTTCTGCTTCTGGAGAGAAGCACCCTGTAATTTGTTAACTGCGCTCTCCCCGCTACAATAATGGCACTCTGGTGGCCGCTTACTGCGGGTTGCTACACAGTGGGGCTTAGAAGGAGAGCGGCATTTAGATTACATGTTACTGGATTTTATTTGGGTTATAGGAGCAATTTTGCTTTTCCAGAGTCTTTGTTCTGCCAGTAATGTGGAAGCCATTGATATTTCCAGTGACAGATGATAGACCTGAGCTGGGTTTGTGCAGGATACGTTAGGGGTTTGCATGGTAACTTTTTGGAGTACAGAACATTTTTTGATCGCTTTCAGTATAAGGCTGGGATCAAAATCTTGTTTTCTCCCCTGAGCACTTACATTGAGGTTTCATGTAAATCTCCCAAAAATGTGATTCAGACGAAACCCCGGATGGAACCACTCACTCTATTGAGGAAGATGGAGAGACTTTGGACTCCACTTGTTTGTTTTGTTGGTGTATTTCATTTTAGGTGTGAACAGAGCTGTGGTTGTCGACACTTGTGCACTAAAGTTGCCTCAAATTATCGGATACCGCAAAATAGAGACCAGATGGAGTCCAAAGAATCTCCATCTGCCGCATTATAGTGAGTGGCTCCAAAGGGTATGTTGTCTGAATCTCATTTTTTGGAATTTACACGGAAACCCCGGCGTAAGTGCTCAACGGAGAGCGCATGATAAGTGTGAAAAGAGCCTTATTCTGATTTTTTGAGAGGCAGAATGAAGAAATAGACAGCAGTACAAGAATAGTTCTTTTTTTTTTCACAGTTCATTGTGTGGTATTAGTGTTAGGACGTATTTATTCTGTGGGTCGGTGCGATTACAGCGATACCAGACTTATCTCTTTTTTTATGTTCAGCTTCTATCACACAGTAAAAATGCTTTTTTATAATTCATGTTTTTTCCGTAGCAATATTCTAAGAGCTGTAACTTTTGTTTGCAAATAGGGCCGTATAAAGGCTTATTTATTGCACTGGGACTTGGAGATTTTTTTTGGTGCCATTTTAGGGAACATAACATTTTTTGATTACTTTTAATTCAGATTTTTCAGATGAAGAATGATTACAAACCAATAATTCACTTATTGTTGGGTTTTTTTTGCGAAGTTCACTGTACGGTACAAGTTATAAGACCAATTTATTCTTCTGGTCAGTACAGTGATACCATATTTATATCGCTTTTTGGTGCTTTGCTACTTTTACACGCTAAAATCTACAAGTATGTTTTACAAAAATGTATTTGTTTTGCATCTCCATATTCTGAAAGCTGTGACTTTTTTCTTTTTTTTTTTCCGAATGAGCCATATTGGGGTTTGACTGATGCGGTCCGGTTTGGTGTTTTCATGTATACCAATATTTTTGTATTGTACACATGACTTTTTGATAGGTTTTTATTCTTTTTTTGTGTGTTAGTATAATGGGAAAATGCCATTTCAGGCATCTTTTTTATTTTTATTTCACTGTATTCGCCATACAGAATAAGTAACCTGTTTTTGTTTATTTTATAGATCGGGATGTCAGAGACACGGTGATAGCATCTATGTGTACCATTCTTTGTATATTTTTGGTTGAATACAAAAGCTGCGTTTTTAGTGGCAAAATAGTTTTCTGTGATTTGTGATTTGCTTTTTTGTGGAGTTTTTTTTTACACATATTATTTAACTTTTTTATTTTGCCACTTTGGTACATAATTTTTCTTTCACTTTGATCACTGATCTCATGTGCTGCTGACACTGATACAGCCTGTAAGACCCAACTTATAACTGGATCTTACGGTACCTCCTCAGATGACTCCATAGTACTATGGCATTGCTCGGCACCCGCGATTATCATTGTAGAGGTCCACCCCTGCCAAAGGGCTCTTTAACCCCCTTTAATCAGCTCCTATTGCTTCCAAAACCGGTTGAGGACGATGCCTGCGGGTGTCACCTGTGATGTACAGCTGTCACCTGTGAGATTTCACGCTTGTGGCAGTGCTGTTTACTTATTCCTCAGCGCCGTTAAAAAGCGTCAATAAGGAATACGGCCCCTGAAAGACTGTAGTTAATAGGCGTATCGGCAGTCGTTAAGGGGGTTAAAATGAACATGCAGTGTGGTCTGATCCCCTAAAATGATGTCAAAAGAGGCAACATCAGTGGCACAAACCTGTGTAGAGTTTAAGTTCTGTATAATGTACAGTACAGTTTTTATTTTTGTCTGTGACTTTGCATTTACTGTGACAGATTTTTTTTCTAACGCTTTAAAAATGACAAACTTGACAAACTTGTCTGCAAAAATGTTCTCTGACAATTTGAAGATGGGTGTGTTTGCAAACGAAATAAAATGAGCCTATTTTCTCAGTATGGAGGTGGGAGGTGGGACTGTCTTTCTGCAAGAAGATCGGATATACAGTATAGAGTCTTTTTGCAATGCTGCATGTTAAAAACATATGCATATTAGCTGTGTGCCATAAAGAAATATATGATCTTGCTTGGAGAATGACTAGGGAACTCACAGATACCTGGTATTGGCGGGTCTAACTGAGTTTTAGGAAAAAAACTGTTCTGGCCTGGAATTGATCACAGATATCTAGAGTCCCACCGGTCCCCATAAAAGTCAATGAGGAACAGAATACGATACTTAAAAATGGTGGTAAAAGGGATAGGGGATCGGAGCAGACGCATTATACTTTCCAGTCTCCGCATAGCTCTAATGCTACTTCCTGGGCCGCTCATTATCGCTCAAACATATTCACTGCTTTCCACACCCACCGGCAGTCTCGATGTCTGTGATTGGTTGCAATCAGACGCGCTCTCACCCTCTCATATTCCAGCTCCCAGCTGTCAGATTTATTATGGCTGGGTATCAAAATTGGGGGTACCGCATGCCGTTTTTAAATTATTTATGTAAATAAAAAAAACACACATGTGGTTCATCTTATTTTGATACACAGCCAAGATAAGCGCACGGCCCTATGCCAAATTTTCAGTTTATTTTATTTATTTTTACACCAACCTACAGTGACCCACAGACAGAGTCTGTGATTGCCAGGAGTCATACACACTGTTTGACTGCAACCAATCACAAAGGCCAGGACAGCCGGAGGGCAAGGAAAGTAGTGCATATGCATGACGTTAATGAGCGGCCCCGGAAGTTGAATGAGTGACCTGGAAGCAGTGTACAGCTGCACCAAACACTCGGTAAGTATAGCCTGCTTGCTTTATTCTTTTTTTCTTTACTTTTCCTTTTATTTTTCCTTACCCGAGTTGCTGGATCTAGATTGTTACCTAGAGTTTTCTGAGAACTCCGGGCCCGTCACTCAGGTATTTTTGAACCTGTGTGGATCAGAGCTTTTACAGTCCAGGTCCACCCATCACTACTAGGAATATTAAACAAGTCAAACATCCACCTAGAACAGATTTTCAGGGTATGGTACTAGTCAGCCATTTACATGGTTGGATGTAGGTGTACCTACCGCTATAGGCAATGAGACAGTTTTCTTTATGGAAGAGAGATAAATTCCATACAATAAATTACAGTCATGGCCAAAAGTATTGGCACTCTTGAAAGTGTTCCAGAAAATGAAGTATTTCTCATAGAAAATTATTGCAATTACATATGGTTTAAGCAAAACCAAAAGAATGAGCTGGAGTATGAGTTAGTATTCAAGCAAATTATAAGCACATTTTCACACTGTCCATTAAACAAACAAAACCTAAGATAAAACAATATGGACATATACACTGCTGTATATAAGGAAAAAGCAATAGTTCATATAAATAAATAACATAGGGTACTTAGCAAATATTGTTTTTGTAATTGAAATTTGTAAAGCCATCCCACCATGACAAGGTGTACACAAATCGGGAAGGTACTTACACTCTGTAATGTTAAAATCTTTGAATAAGGGCAGAGAGAGACTGGGTCGCGACTATAGACGCCCAGCCATAGGCAAGATTATAGATGAAATGGCCAGCTCAGTGAAAAGAGGCAAAGGCACCGATCCCTGACCTAGAGTAGCATACCTGAACAGCTACCAAGTAGTGATGGGTGGACTCACAGGTACCTGGGATCGGCTGGTCCAACCGGGTTTAAAAAAAATCTGGTTCAGTCCCGGAATTGATCCCAGATATCTGGCTGGACGCCGCTCCTCATATGAGTCTTTGGGGGACCCAAATCCAAAGCTTAAAAATGGTGGCAGAAGGAATAGGGGGATTGGTGAGGTCACTCAGTTCAATGAGGTCACCTGAGGTCAGTTTACCTTTAGAATCACTGGTGGAAGACCATGGGAATGGGTATCTCCAGCTTTGACTGCAAATAAACTGAGTGACATCACCGCTCATCGCGCAGCTCAGTCTCTGCCTGAAGCTTTCAGCGAGCAGTTATATTCTGTGCCCGTGAGCTCTCATTTCAGATGTAGCAGAGCCAAAATCGTCATGGGACCTTGGGTGGATTATATTGGACCTGGGTGTTATTGAAGTTAATAAAGGGGTGAAAGAGGGTGTTTTTTTTTTAATTTTATTTCAAATAAAATATTTTTTCAGTGTTTGTGTTTATTTTTTTTCACATACATATTTGTAATGGGGGTCTCATAGATTACTAATCTAGGGCTTAGTGGCAGCTATTATCTGTTATCCACCCCTTATTACCCCAATTGCCACCGCACCAAAGCAATTGTGATGAGGTGGGTAAAAGTTCCAGGATTGATGCATCTAATGATTGTGACAATCCAGGGTGGCTGTGGGCTGCTATTTTTAGGCCGAGGGGGCCCAATAACCATGGATTTCCCCAGCCTGAGAATACCAGCTCCCAGTTGTCAGCTTTATCATGGATGGGTATCAAAATTGGGAGGACCACACAACGTTTTGTTTTTTTATTATTAATGTAAATATGTCTTTTTTTTAAAGCTACATGCGGATCTTCTTATTTTGATACACCGGCAAGATAATGCGAATGGCTGGGGGTTGCAGCCTGTAGCCTTGTGCTTTATCATGGCTGAGTATCATAATATGCGGGAACCCAACTCCAATATTTATATTTATCTTTACACTAATCTAGATGCAGACAACTCCTCTGATTGCAAGCAGTCAGACATGCTGTCACACAGGGTGGGGGCACTGTCTGACTCAAACAATCAAAGAAGCGGGAACTGACGATGGGTGGTGGAAGCAGTGCATATGCATAAAGATAATGAGCAGTCCTGGAAGTAGAGTGAGCGGCCCCGAACGCAGTGTACAGCCGCACAGAAACTGGTAAATATGAAGCACTTGCTTTATTCTTATTTTGTTTCTTTTTTATTTGATTTTTGTTTTATTGCCCAGGTGGCCAGACCCAGATCATTACCAGGAGTTCCCTGAGAACTCCAAGCCTAGAATCGATGCTCGGGTTCTTTTGAACCCGCATGGATCCGGACTTTTACAGTCCGGGTCCACCCATCACTACTATTGAGTCTTCGCTAAAGCCACTGGAGGTGGAGATAGGCTAACACGGTGGTATGCCGCCAACAAGGGCAGCCCCAGCAGCTGTCACCACTGTTATATACACCATTGGGCTATGATAGTAGGAGCAGGAGCTGGTATTGTACGTTCGGCAGCAGACAAGATGGGTAGTTGTAGCAGTGGCCAGGATGGGTAGTTGCAGCAGCTGGGATGGGTGGTTACAGTAGCGGTGGTCAAGATGGATGGTTGCAATCGCTTCTTAGAACCATCAACAAGCTTCTTACACCTCTCAATTTTGGACCACTCTTCTTTTGCAAACTGCTCCAGGTCTCTAATATTTGAAGGATGCTTTCTCCCAACAGCAATTTTAAGACCTCTACTCAGGTGTTCACTGGGATTTACAGTAGATCTGGACTCAATGCTACCACTTCAGAACTCTCCAGCGCTTTATTTCCATCCATTTCTGGGTGATTAGTTAAGTATGTTTGGGATCATTGTCCTGCTGGAAGACCTATGACCTAGGACACAAACCCAGCTTTCTATTACTGGGCACTACATTGCGACCCAAAATCCTTTGGTAATTTTCATATATCATGATACCTTGCATATAATCAAGGCACCCAATGCTAGAGGCACTAAAACAACCCCAAAACATATTTAAACCTCAACTACATTTGACTGTAGGCACTGTGTTTTTTTCTTTGTAGGCCTCATTCAATTTCCAGTAAACAGTAGAATGATGTGCTTTACCAAAATGCACTATCTATCTTGGTCTCATCTGTCCACCACATGCTTTCCTAAAAGGATTTTGGCTTACTAAAGTATATTTTGGCAAATGTGTTGGCAGTGGGCTCCTCCTGGGTCTCCTGTTATAGCGTTTCATTTCATTCAAATGTCAATGGATAGTTCACATTTACACTGATGCACCCTGAGCCTGCAGGACAGCTTGAATTTGTTTGGAATTTGATTAGGGCTGCTAATCATCCGGACTATCCTACGTCACGACCTTTCATCAATTTTTCTCTGCCTTCTATATGCAGGGTGCTTATTTAAAGTGCCATGGATTGAAATCTTCTTGATTATGATGTGTACAATGGAAAAGGAACATCAAAATTTCTGAAGATAGACTTCAGTTCTCTTTTCTTTCTGTTCTCATTTTTAAATATGACACACACGATGCAAAGATTGAGTCAACTTCTCCCCTTTTTATCTGGTTTCAGGTGTGATTTTTATATTACCCACCCGTGTTACTTGCCACAGGTGAGTTTGAATGAGCATCACATGCTTGAAACAAAGTTGTTTACCCACTTTTTTTGAAAGACCAGAACAGTTTTGTCCTGCCTATTTTTTGAGTTTTGTGTGAAAGTATGTCTAATTTGTCTTTTCTTTTCCTATGTTTTTATGTGTTGTTTGTTCCAATATACACAAAGGAAATAAACACGTGTTTAACAAAATGTGTAATTGCAATAATTTTCTTAGAGATATCCTTCATTTCCTGGAACAATTTCAAGGATGCCAACACTTTCAGCCATTACTGTATTTGAAATTTCAAGCATAGTGCAAGTCTACTGAATTTCATTTAACACTGGAAAAAAAGATTTGTAAAATAAGCAACAAATGTCATATTGTACATGATCTGCACTTGAGGACCCAAATACCATAAGTTGAACGTCAGAGATCAAGTACATTGTCAGGTCATCCACTTTATCTTTTTGTAGGAATTGTGAAACAGGTCATCCAGGGGATAGGCTACCATAAAAATAAAATGTTTACACCAAGTACTTCCTGTTCTGATGAGAGATCAAAGAATTTAGCAACAGTGTTTTGTTACTAGTAGACAGAAGATCTTCAAATACTTGACCTAATTTTGGCTAAACCCACACAGGACAGGATATTACACACATGCATGGACTGTAAAGGTTAAACCCCATAGTAAAAAAAAAAAAAAAAAAAAATCTGTAGTAAAAATGTATCCTGTATTAGGGTCAGAGTTCATTTTGGGACATTTTTATTTTTGTTCCTATTGTTATTCTTTTATTTATTGCAATAGATTCATGTGTATTTGATAATTTCTGTACAAAATCTGTTATCTAACTCCCTCATTAGGGGACCGGAGGATGTTGCACAGGTTCGGACTGTAACACGTCTTATACACAATAGAAGACAACTCTATTAATGGATTACTTCTCATACCCAAAGCTACCATGGCTAAGATGCATTAGTTTTTAGAGGCTTTGTTTGCAGTATGTCTTAAGGCTGCTTTACACGCAGCGACATTGCTAGCGATGTCGCTTGTGAAAACACCCGCCCCGGTCGGTTGTGCGTCACGGGCAAATCACTGCCCGTGGCGCACAATATCGCTAAGCCCCATCACACGGACTTACCTTCCCTGCAACCTCGCTGTGGCCGGCGAACCGCCTCCTTTCTAAGGGGGCAGTTCGTGCGGCGTCACAACGACGTCACACGACAGGCGGCCAATAGAAGCAGAGGGGCGGAGAGCAGCCGAAGGAAAGACACGCCCACCTCATTACTGGCTGGACGCAGGTACGGTGTTGTTCGTCGTTTCTGCGGTGTCACACGTGTTCTGCCGCAGGAATGACAAACAACCTGCGTCCTGCAACAGCAACGATATTTGAGATTAGAACATGTCAACGATCAACAATATGGTGAGTAATTTTGATCGTTAGCGGTCGTTCGTGCATTTCACACGCAACGACGTCGCTAACGAGGTTGGATGTGCGTCACGAATTCCGTGACCCCAACGACATCTTGTTAGCGATGTTGTTGCGTATAAAGCCCCTTTTAGACCTATATCAGACATCTACGAGACATCTATCTATTATATATCTTCGTATATAAATATGTAAAGATGTAACCATAGTTTTCAATGCCAAAATATGTCCATACTTGTATTAGGCAATTTTCAGAATCAAGTCAAAGGCAAATACATCCAAACTGAAAAAAGGCAACCAAAAACTTTCTAGGCATTAAATTCCCTTGTTTTTGAAGTGTACTCTTTAAGTTTAAAATAAGAAACAAAACATAAACATTTTCCTATCATTTTTGCTGATTAGGCTTGAGTTCGCATATACAGTTCTGGTACAGTTTTTTGTTGAATCAAAAAGGAAAAAGAAAGAACATATATGTCTTGTAAAGTTGTGTATTTGAATTGACTGTGGATAAAAAATTGCATCCAAAATTGAATTAAAATTCTGCATGTATGAAGCCAGAAAGTAAATAGAATAAAGATTAATAATTGTTATAATTGATTGAAAGACTGATGCCTTTGAACAACAGATGACCCATTCACATCAGGTCTTTAAAAAAGTTGATAAAAATACAAAATTCTTGTTAAAGTATATCTTCTTTCTGTATTTAAAGGGAATCTGTTACCAGGTTTTTGCTACCTCATCTGAGAGCAGCATGGTGTAGGCAAAGAGATCCCGAATCCAACGGTGTATCACTTAGATTACTGGCTGAAGCCGTTCTGACACAATTTGAAGTTTTAGGTTTATTCATGTAGCTGAGCCCACGGAGCTGTCCCCGCCCACACCAGACTCTCAATAGAGTTTGTACATTGACTGGGAGGTGTCAATGAGAGGAGGGGCGCTGAGTTTCTAGTTCTCTAATGATAAGGGTCCTGCTGCTTAAAAATAAGATAGCAAATAAGCAAAAGATGGGACTGTGACAAAACAGGCTTCCCTGAATTTTCTGTTAACCCTTGCAGCATGGCAAAAACCTGCTGACAGATTCCCTTTAATACTTCTGCAACATGTTTTCTTTGCTGTGTAAAAGAAAAATAGAATTTAGCCAAAATTTACATTTCAGTATATGCATTATATAATAGTATAGTATCACTAGTTTAAACAATGGTTTTATGATTTCCTTCGTGGGTTTAGTCACTAACCCGGTCCTACTGATGGACAAAAACATCTTGGGAACTTAAATGCGATTGCTATACATAGCATTCTCATAATAATATATAGTCAGTGTGGATTTTATATATGTTCTTATTACAAAGTTGTCCTAAACTTATGTTCTAATGTGCCATTGGATCTATGTAATTAATCGCTAGTAGGAGCGAGCACATTTTCTATATTCAATAGTGTTTCTGACCAGCAGTGAGATGTGCGTTGAATAGGATATAGCTACTAATGCAGCAACCCTTGTTGACCTTCCCCATCCATCTGTAAGACAGAAATGAACCGGATACAGGCTTGAAGAAACGCCACATTCCTAACATTCTATTCTTCCTACAGGCTTTGCAGACAAGCCCACCTGCTCCACTGCCTTCCCAAGACTACAAATGATCAGCATTGCAACCCTCTCCCAAAATCTCGGAAGAAAACTAAACGTTTCCTTCAGTACACAAAATGGGAATGAAAATTATGTTTTAGGGCCTCAACATTGTTACGAGTGATTAACATTACTGCATTCTTTCTTGCCCTTTATGTAACGAGTTCTGGAAAACACATTGAAAATGTATATCAATAATATACTTAGTCCCCTCCGCCTGCTCTAAATCTAGCGGAGCTTAGTATGTTCATGCTTCTATTGCAATAACTTTGGTTTATTTGTAGCCCTATGGCAAATCATGATTGATAACTTAGAACGATATCACAATGGGCTGTGCCAAAACACAGCTCTCTTATATTGATAGGTAAACTCCGCAGCCCAACACTGTAAGATCTGTGCCATATGTGCTGAAATACTATCTGGTATGTTGATCGCACCATTGTATATTTGCTATTGCCTTACTACAGCTCACGTTGTGATTTCATACATAGGGAATGAGCCCCCCAATTTAATTCCTGTGTACTAAGTCCTTCACCTCTGTGGAGCATGGGCGGGCGGGGAACGGAGAAGTCTGTTGCTCAGAGCTCAGGAATGCATAGCCAATGTGGCAGCAATAGGAAACAACCTCAGATTATAGCAAGGGGCCCAGTAAGGGAAACTCTTGCCTGTGTCCAAACTTAATGTAAACATTGTATGGCAGGCAAAATTAGGAGAGGGAAAGAAACTGGAAAAAAACAACCGTAAATACATCAACTTAGGCATTTTCTTGTCCGCAGAACCTTATTTATTGCTTTTTCGTATAAATGTAGCTCCGACCACTTTATTCTTCATCTACAACTAATGTTCGGCTGGAATGAATCACAGCATTTTATGTGGCGTTATCTTTGTTTTTTTGTTTTCTTTCAAAAGCACTTCCATCATTTTGTTACTATTCACCTTACTACAAAATAATGAAAAGGCTCAGGAGAGTTCACGAGGTTTGTCTGTTTTGGTGGTGTGTATAGCGCTCATGTTTTTTTTCCAAAACATGATATGTGTTTTGATATTTTCTTATCAGCTTCTCTATAAGGTTATGCACATAAAGAGGTTTTTTTGAGGAGTTTTTTGAGCAGAAACTCAATGAATAGTGGCTATGTGCACATGGAATCTTTTTGCAGCGTTTTCAGAGAGGAAACTCAAAGTTTTTGTGGAGTTTTTATTTTTTTTTAGTAGGATTTTTAGTTTTTACTCCAAAAGCACCGTAAAAAACTCTATACTTTGCGCATAACCACTCACTATATTCTCCTTAAAAACGCAAAACTCTTCAAAAACGTATAGTTTCTGCTCCAAAAACTCAGCAAGAAGACTCCATTTGCACTTGCTATAGACTATAGCAGGGGTTCCCAACTCCAGTCCTCAAGGGCCACCAACAGAGCATGTTTTCAGGGTTTCCTTAGTATTGCACAAGTGATAATTTAATCACCTGCACAGGGATCATTCCAACATCCATGCAAAGCTAAGGAAATCCTAAAAACATGCACTGTTGGTGGCCCTTGAGGACTGGAGCTGGGGAACTCTGGACTATAGGCTTCAAAATCAGCGGAAAACACTTGAAAAAAAACTATAAAGCTGCTTTCACATTTCGTTATTATCTACTTTCAGTGGTCCTGTCAGAGCTTCCGTCCGAACACCCCCACAAAAACGGGGCTATTGACTGTAATTGACTGTCATGGAGCAGATGGAGTCACCGTGTGCTCTGTTTTGCACCATTTTCGGACGTATATGCTTTCTGCAGGCGGACACTCAGACGAAGTAGACTATGTCTGAGTGTCCGCCTGCAGAAAGTATATACGCCTGAAAATGGTGCAAGAGAAAGCACAGGGTGACTTTGTCTGCTCCATTACAGTCAATGGTCCCGTCGGCGCATGCGTCGGAAATCCGTTATGTGGGGGTGTTCAGACAGAAGCTCCGATGGGACCATTGAACGTAGATAAAAACGAAATGTGAAAGCAGCCTAAGGGTTTGTGCACATGGTATGTTTACATAAAGTGCCTTGTCTGACATTTTTGGACATCTTTTATGGTGATATTGCCACCATCGCCTTTTTTATATTCTGTATATAAAGTAGTGGTGGAAGCCACCAGAAGATTGGACTGGTTACTTCTTGTAGCCGCTTTACAGCTTACAAAGCCTGAAGATGGAACATACTTACCCTACAGCAAGTCTTCTTGACTTTACCAATCATATGTTCATTCTTTTTGAGCCTTGTTTGCACATAATCTAAATCACATTAAATTTAAGATGGTTTTTGCAATCATTGAAAAACAGAAAAGTTCTGGGCCCCAATTTACCCTTTGTAGGGTTGTCATATTTGTCAAAATGGTTCATGGTATTTGCACAAAATAAATACTGGTCTTTATTTTTCTCTGACCCTCTGTATTTTTCTCTTTGACATTTGGTGAGTTTTTCTTCTGACACTTAGTCACAGGTTTTGCTAAATAATGCAAAATCTGCACCAAAAACAATTATTGTACATAAAGTCACTCCAGGGGGGACTGAATTATATTTGAGACAAATATAAAGTTGCATTTAAATCAGCTGAAAATAGGGTATAAAAAATAGGACTCCCCCCCCCCCTTTTGACTATTGCTTTACAAAAAAACACCTAAAGAATAAAATCAGCTCAAATTTTAAATAATATGAAAGCCCACATGTCCCACCTCAAACAAAAATGGATAGCCTAAGACATTAAATAAGTAAATCAATTTTAGAATGCAGGATCCTAAAAGATTAAATTTATCTTAGGACATTAAGGTTTAAAATAGCCAGGTAATGAAAAGGTTAACATATTTTAGGAATAACATGAAAATAAGAAATATATTCCAAATTGACCGATGTACTGTACGGATCTGTGAATGTGTATTGGTCAGAGACGCTTTCCCACCACTGGGTGCCTCAAGGCTTCACTAGCCAGTTGAGTTTTGATCTCAACCGTAGAACACTACACAGGATGTTGGTGGGGTGGGGTCAGGCCAAGAACATAAAATAATGCTCCCGTGTCATGGCAGTTTAATTTCTTTTTTTTTTTTTGTTCCTGTGCAGACTCTGTGGTGTCCCAGCTCACACTGTGTGTCTCAGGATTTCTTGGAAAAATGAAAACATACTCTAGCGTATGACGAGGAAGCAGAAAGTTCTGATTACTTAGAGAACGTTTTTCCTTGGTGGCAAGTAAGACAGGATTATTGAATTGGCAGTCTGTTGCCTAAACCCATACAGTAAGTGTTTATATTATCCTGCACTATAAGATTTTTAAACAGATGAATCTCTAATTGGGTACTTTCTGGATGCACACGTAGATGTACATATTTTGACACTGTTTTCTTGGTTTGCCATCTTTACACATAAGTAATATATAAGTAAGGACATCACAGAGGATTATAATAAAAGGTAAAAAGATATTAGCATTCTCCAAAATCAAGCTTCTGTTTTCAAAGTTTCTTACAATTTCTGATCATTGGATACTCTAGTCTAGTGTGTGGCTTCAAGGCTTGTGTTATCTACAGTCATTACCAAAAGTGTTGGCACTCTTGAAATCGTTCCAGAAAAGGAAGTATTTTGCCAATAACATTTTTGCAATTACCCAAGTTTTGTTATATACATTTTTTTTTCTTTGTGTGTATTGGAACAACACAAAAAATATAGAAAAAGGCAAGTTGGATATACTTTCACACAGAACTGTCAAAATGGGCCAGACAAAATTGTTGACACCTCTCCAAATTTGTGGGTGTGTTTCAAGCATGTGATGCTCATTCAAACTCACCTGTGGCAAGTAACAGGTGTGGGGAAATAGGAAAATCATACCTGAAACAAGATAAAAAGTGGAGAAGTTGACTCAATCTTTGCAATTTATGAATGTGTGGCGGCACGGTGGCTCAGTGGTTAGCACTGCATCTTGCAGCGCTGGAGTCCTGGGTTCAAATCCCACCAAGGACACCATCTGCAAGGAGTTTGTATGTTCTCCCCGTGTTTGCGTGGGTTTCCTCCGGGTACTCCGGTTTCCTCTCGCACTCTAAAAGACATACAGCTAGGGACTTTAGATTGTGAGATCGAATGGGGACAGTGTTCCTAATGTATGTAAAGCGCTGCGGAATATGTTAGCGCTATATAAAAAATAAAGATTTTAAAAAAATAAAGATTTGAATGTGTGTGCCACACTAAGCATGGAGAACAGAAATAGGAGAAGATAACTGTCTGAGGACTTGAGAACCAAAATTGTTAAAAAAACTCAACAATCTCAAGGTTACACAAGTTCATCTCTGGAGATCTTGATGTTCCTTTGTCCATGGTGCGCAACATAATCAAGAATTTTACAATCCATGGCACTGTAGCTAATCTACCTGGACATGGACGACAGAGAAAAATTAATGAAAGGTTGCAATACAGGATAGATAAGCAGCCCTAATCAAGTTTCAAAGAAAATAAAGCTGTCCTGCAGACTCAGGGTGTATCAGTGTCAGAGTGAATTAATTATCTGTTGACATTCGAATTAAATGAAACCCTATGGCAGGAGACCCAGGAGGACCCTACTGCTGACGCAGAGATATAAAAAAGCTAGACTGCAGTTTGCTAAAATGTACATTAGTAAACCAAATCCTTCTGGAAAAGCATTTTATGGACAGATAAGACCAAGATAGAGCTTTTTGGCAAAGCACAGCATTGTACTGTGTACCAAAAATAGAATGAGACCTATAAACAAAAAAAACACAATACCTACAGTCAAATATGGTGGAGGATCAAAGATTGTTTGGGGTAGTTTTGCTGCTTCTGGCACTGGGTTCCATGTCAGAAAGGTGGGCTTCCTAGGTCATCCAGCAGGACAATGACCCCAAACATACTTCAAGAAGCGTCCAGAAATGGATGGAGACAAAGCGCTGGAGAGTTCTGAATTGGCCAACCATGAGTCCAAATTTAAATCTCATTGAACACCTGTGGAGAGATCTTAAAATTGCTGTTGAGATAAGGCACCTTCAAATATGAGAGACCTGGTGCAGTTTGAAAAACACGATTGGTCCAAAATTCCAGTTGAGAGGTGTAAGAAGCTTGTTGATTGCTATGGGAAGCAATTGATTGCAGTTATTTATTCCAAAGGGTGTGCAACCAAATATTAGGTTGAGGATGCCACCAATTATGTGTGGCTCATTTTTGGAGTTTTGTGGGAAAGTTGTCCAATTTGCCTTTTTTTCTATGTTTTTGTGTTGTTCCAATACACACAAAGGAAATAACATGTGTATAACAAATAATAATGTATTCATTTATATAGCGGTATTAATTCCATAGCGCTTTACATAACAAACCATGTGTAATTTCAATAATCTTATGGGAGCAGTACTTAATTTTCTTTAACAATTTCAAGGGTGCCAACACTTTTGGCCATCACTGTATATTGCTGTATTGTATGACAGTTTGAATAAAGAACCCCAATTTTGGAGAATGCTGACATTTTTTGAATTTTATTGAATTTTGTAGACTTGTAATACTAAAGACCCCCATACACATTAGATTCATGTTGGCTGAACCCGTCGATATTGGCAGACTGGGCTGAAAGTCTAATCTGTAAGGGGGCCTCCCAAATCTTTCTCGACTGATCATGTTGGGTGAGATATAAATCCGGTATGTCCAATTTCAGACTGTCAATCCTTCTGATAAGCCAGAGGAGTCTGTAAATTGCTCTTTCATAGAGAAGACAGGAGCACTCAGCAGTATGGAGGAATTTAGAGAGGTAACTATTATGTATGGGGTACTTAAGTGTACATTTACATTGGCCATTTATCGTGAATGAGTGTTTCTTAGGAACGCGCATTTCCTGAATATCAACCAGTCTAATCAAGCTGCAAATCACAGGACAATCAAAAAAATTCTCATTGTACTCATTGGTTGAGTGTCACAATGTGAATGCATGATTGCGAGGGACAGAGGGCTCCTATACTGTCCCTCACACTAGGGAACCCTAGACTATCCATAACCTCCAAATTACCCCTGATGGTGGAGATGCCGGAGTCCTGTGCCTGGCTATTCTCCTGACCAGAGCTAATCTATTCCCCCCATGGAAAGGAGGGGCAAGAGTGTGATGAAAACACAGATTTAGACAGGCAGAGAAAAAACAAAACTCAGGCACACTGCAAACTCCCAGAAACAAACAGTAAGAAACTAAGGAGAAAAGCAAGAGAAGTAAGACAGCAACAAAAGGACAACAAGAGTTAACACCACAACTGCTTATAGCAATAGTGCACTGCAACCACCAGAATGTCTGGGTCACAACACCTCACAAAACCAGTATAGAGAATCTATGCCTGGCATTAAAGAAAGTTTCCAGCCAGCATATATAGGAGGGGAGTGAATATGACTGGCTCCCCCACACCATAGGATCAAAGTAGATTAACTCTTGCTAGCCTTACTATGGACTATAAGTCTGTGGGTCGACGCCCAGCCTGCTTGCGTTGATCACAGACATTAGAGAAGTTAGCAGGTAGAGTTCCAGAATCTGTAGTCTCCACAGATCTTGACGCCACCATGACAGTCATCGATGTTTGTAAAAACCTCCTCATGACAGTGAGCTGACTTTTCATCTGACTTAAAAATATTGTTCTCAGCAGCGCATCGTCCTGTGCATACGAGACATGTGCTGCCAATAAGAATGATATTCTATGTGCACAGAGGATCTATTACTGAACATTATGTATGCATGGGATATACGGCTGGTATGACCAAACAGGCTTTTATACAACCATTGATTTGCATTGGAAAGCATGTAGGCAATTGGCGGTCATTTACCGGTCGCCACATCCTAATGTAAACCCACCCTAACTAGTAGGGATGATCTTCTGCACTCCAGTGGAAACGTGGGGTTCATTTTTGCTGCTTGCAATTGCAATTATTGTGTGCAGAAACTTTTCTCATCCAATGGGCTATTTTAGAATACTGAGTTGGTGAAAATTATTAATGTGCTAACAACATGTCATTGTAGGGAATATCATTATGTCCATCCTATACCCAAAAAATAGCCACTGGATAGGGTATACAGGATTAAATCATCAAAGTAGCTAGGTAACTCAGCAGAAATATAATAATTACACCTAAAAATTAACTTTTAATAAGTATATGGTTAAAAATTAACAAACAAACACATCATTGCATATAAAACGCCACACTCAGTTAAAATAAGTGTCCCCCTCTGTGTTGCTTCTAGATATTATGAAGCCTATCAAGAACACAGGGACACCAACAAATCGTCAGCAGCAAAGTTTCCACACAGCAATAGATTTTATATATTCAGGGAAGAAGAATTAAATGAAAGGAACGATCTCACCAGTCTTCAACTCTGTATAGATGTACGTCCCTTATCGAATGCCAAGCTTATGTGACCTATATTAGATCCCCCAGTCCTCCCAGGTATTCATAAAGGATCCAACAGAACAGTCACATAAGAAATTTTCATATCTGGACTCCACTCTCGACGCGTTTCAACATCCTCAGGAGAGTAGTGTGTCCGAATATCATTCAGTGACCATAGAAGGACCGGCACCAAGCCGCAAGGCCCGACACGTGGCGCACACGAACGCTTCACACTGTGTTCTTGATAGGCTTCATAATATCCAGAAGCAACACAGAGGGTGACACTTATTTTAACTGAGTGTGGCATTTTATACGCAATGATGTGTTTGTTTGTTCATTTTTAACCATATACTTATTAAAAGTTAATTTTTAGGCGTAATTATTATTTTTCTGCTGGGTTACCAAACTACTTTGACCATCCTATACCCACAATCAATAAGATCATCATGATACCTCTTGGGCTTGATTTTGTATTTTGGTGTGGCTCGTAGTTGTGCCAAAACCACAAAAGTTAAAACCGCAGAAAGAATTGCATTTTTGACACAGTTTAGCAACAAATATGGTTTCATCAATTGCTGGTGCCAGCTGTATTATAAAGCCAAAACCCCACTCTATGTAACCACTTAGATTAGCATAGGAAAAATAGTCTAAAAGTTATATTGAATTGACTCTTTTCCAGCCGCACTCCCCACAAAATGAAATAAAAGAAAATTATTTATCAATTATATGCTTCCCAAAATAATTCTAATGAAAACTAACACTTGTCCAAAAAAAACACCCCAAGATCTTTTTGGATAATGTTAAACTAGACAGTTCCGGTTTGTAGAATGTGTATATATTTTCTTAAAATAAATTTTAATTATGCAGAATTAGTAAAATTTGAATATTATTAATATTTAGTATTGCTTATATGGCTAAATCGATAGAAAAATAAAAATGTTATGGATATTGGAAAACGGTAATAAAAGGCCTAATTATTCTGGAATTTAAAAAAGGGATTTTTTCCAGTAATAGAATATGCCATTAATGTAATCTCTACGGCCTTCGCCTCTCGGTAGAATGGAAGTCCCCTGACTTCAGTTCACTAATTACTGGCCTACTCATTCACTGTAGTTTCATCATTTGTATTGATGTTTGTGGGAGGTCCAAAAAGATTTTTATGCTGAACCCAATTCCCAAAAAGTTGTGACGCTGTGTAAAATGTAAAGAAAACAAGAATGTAATAATTTAGAAATATCTTATAGCCATATTTTAATCACAACAGACCATAGAACACAGATCAGAAGGTAAAAGTTAGACTTATTTATGTTTCATTTTCAAAAAATTACTGTAACTCCTTTAGAAATTCATGGCAGCATTCACTGATTCATTCATTAATGCATCTACTGTTTCTATTTTCTATTGGCAAAAATGATATAAAATAATTGATGACGTGTTGATGTTTAAAAGGTGACTCCATGGTTAGCACTGCTGTCTTGCAGCGCTTGGGTCTTGGGTTCAAATTGCACCAAGGATATCACGGTTGTCTCCCTGCCGGTTTGAGACTAGTGATAGCCTTAGGACTCGAGCCTCCCTCTAGATAGACTCCTCATTTAAAGTTTCCTTTCCTTTGGCGTCTCTTGAGCTAATGTCAGCTTCTGTTGCCAGATGTTCATAGCAGTGCAGGTCAACTGTAGCTGCTTTGGGCCCATGCCCATTTAGGTTTAAATAGTTGAGTTTTCCCAGCAGTCCTTGCTTTTGTTAGATTTCATTCTACTCTGGCCATCCTGGTGGAAGGAGCTGCTGAGGGATTAGCCTGTGCTCATGCATCTGCTACTTTGTAGTCTGTCTGCTGCCATGAAGTTTGGTGTTTGTATCCTTCTGTTTATCCCCCTGTCCGTCTTTCCTTTCCCTCCATGTTTATTAGTGCAATGATGGGACTAGTGTCTCCCGCAAGCTATTTCCCTAGCCATGGTGTTTGCAGCGCTAGAGAGGGATTAGGTATTCGACTTGGTGACAGGTTGAAACACCCTATATAGGGATGCTAGGGAGCTCAGGTAACAGCTTGAGGTGAGTTCAGGGGGTGTCCCCTTACCCCATTCCCTAGCCATATTGCCCACCGCTGTTAAAGTGTCCCTCCTTTGTGGTGTTATAGTAGTGCATCAGACGCCCATTGGTCTGAACACGAGTGTCACACAGTGCATACGGATATCTCCCACTCTGTGCATGACAAAGGACAACATCTGCAAGGAGTTTGTATGTTCTCCCTGTGTTTGCGTGGGTTTCCCCCAGGTACTCTGGTTTCTTCCCACACTCCAAAGACATACTGATAGGGAATTTCGATTGTGAGCACCAATGGGGACAGTGTTGCTGAGGTATGTAAAGCGCTATGGAATCAATGGCGCTATATAAGTGAATAAATATTATTGTTATTAACCTGTCACCAGGTTTTTGCTACCTCATCAAATAACAGTATAATTCACGAAAAAAAAGACACTGAGTCCGAAGTTGTATAACTTAGTTTACAGGGTGAAGCAGGTATGACACAATCAGTGTTCATAGATATAGAGCTCAGATAGCTAATTCCGCCCACATAATAGCTCTCTGTGTACATTGTCTATTGACAGTGATCTGCTTGTCAGAGGGAAGGGGTGTGGTTGGACAACTGCTCATGAAACCTGTAGTCCGGGCACTGATAATCACCATGTGATCAAACCTTCATTATAAGTAAACAACATGACAGTCTAATATATGCATATTGCTGTATTCAGTGTTTTAACTGATACATCAGTCTCTTCTCAGATTAGAAAGCAAAAACCTTCTAACAGATTCCCTTTAATTACACAGTGTATGAGTGTTTGAGGATCTGTATTACTTTAATCCCCATCAGCTTCTGTTAAATTAATAAACGTAACTATTACTCACCCGCCTATCATTGGGCTCAACCGCTTGTGCTGTCCACATTAGCAAATCTGCTGAGCCCAATGATTGGCTGCAGTGGTCACTTGTGCTGCCATCATGATATCACTGCTGCAGCTTGTCAACAAAGACTGAGGCAGCAGTGCAGAAGCATCGCACCTGTGGAGGATGAGTAACACATGAGTTGATCATTTTACCAAGAGGAAGTAGTCAACAGGGAGAAAAAAAAATAATCCTTAAACAGTTTTCTATGCTATGTACAACTACCTCCCTCCCAACACTGAGAAGAGCAAAGAGTATGGCAGTATGGCATAGAGAGCTGATGAGATCAACACTGGGCTGAGAACACCCATGTATGATCTAGACTAGAGTGTAAAACTGGTATCTACCACTACATGAATATTGTATCGTGGCCATTTCGATGTTACATAGGACTGCAGGTAACATCTACTACACTATCTGCACTCAGAGAGTTATTATTGTGTTAACAGTAATTAATGTTACATAGGACTGCAGGTACCAAGTACTACAGTATCTGTACTCAGAGTGTTATCACTGTTTGATAATAATATTAATGTTGCAAAGGATTGAAGGTAAAGGCCCCGTCACACTAAGCAACATCGCTAGCAACATCGCTGGTAACGAACAACTTTTGTGACGTTGCTAGCGATGTTGCTGTGTGTGACATCCAGCAACAACCTGGCCCCTGCTGTGAGGTCGTTGGTTGTTGCTGAATGTCCTGGGCCATTTTTTAGTTGTTGCTCTCCCGCTGTGAAGCACAGATCGCTGTGTGTGACAGCGAGACAGCAACAACTAAATGTGCAGGCAGCAGGAGCCGGCTTCTGCGGAGGCTGGTAACCAATGTAAACATCGGGTAACCAAGAAGCCCTGTCCTTGGTTACCCGATATTTACCTTTGATACCAGCCTCCTCCGCTCTCACTGCCTGTGCTGCCGGCTCCTGCTCTGTGCACATGTAGCTGCAGCACACATCAGGTAATTAACCCGATGTGTGCTGTAACTAGGAGAGCAAGGAGCCAGCACTAAGCAGTGTGCGCTGCTCCCTGCTCTGTGCACATTTAGCTGCAGCACACATCAGGCAATTAACCCGATGTGTGCTGTAACTAGGAGAGCAAGGAGCCAGCGCTCAGTGTGCGCTGCTCCCTGCTCTGTGCACATTTAGCTGCAGCACACATCGGGTTAATTAACCTGATGTGTGCTGTAACTAGGAGACTGGGGGCTGGTCACTGGTTGCTGGTGAGCTCACCAGCAACTCGTGTAGCGACGCTCCAGCGATCCCTGCCAGGTCAGGTTGCTGGTGGGATCGCTGGAGCGTCGCAGTGTGACAGCTCACCAGCAACCTCCTAGCAACTTACCAGCGATCCCTATCGTTGTTGGGATCGCTGGTAAGTTGCTTAGTGTGACTGGACCTTAACATCTACTACGTGACATGTAACATAGGACTGCAGGTAACATTTACTTTTTTGCTGAAAGGATAGTATTTGGTTACCTTTATTTTAAGGGTGAGGAAGAGGCTTTCAAATGCATGTGGTCTACAAATGGGGTGACGTTTTATGGAAGAGACCAGGTTACTTGTTATTAAAAATCTGAATCCCACACCTTGTACATGACACTATGAATACATTTCTGTATACCATACATGCATATATTTACATTCCTGTAGACAAGTTGTCACCAGCTGACACCAAAAGGTTTAGTCACATGCACTTTCGATTGTTATATAAAGGCTATGCACACATGTTATTTTTCTTTTGTTTCCTAAATGGAAAAATAAGCTTGTAAAAGGGAATCTGTCAGTAGCTATGTCATCTGAAAACAGCATGCTGTAGGAGTTAAAACACACATTTTAGCAATCTGTATCTTATCAAGCTCTGTGCTGTTGTTTACTTGCAATGATTGTTTTAGCACCAGGAGATTATCATTGCTCAGACTCCAGAAAGTGCATGCCTGGTAGTCCAACACACATCCTCCTATGATAAGCAATGATTGTTTTAGCACCAGGAGATTATCATTGTTCAGACTCCAGAAAGTGCATGCCTTGTAGTCCAACACACATCCTCCTATGATAAGCAGCTCCTTGTCTATAGACATTTTACATATAAAGCCTGGTGCGGGTGTGGCTAGCTTTCTCAGCTCTGCTGCATGCTAAATCTAAAAACTCTGATTGTGATACATCATTGGATTCAAAATCTCTTAGCTTACATCATGCTGCTCTCAGATGAAGTAGCAAAAATCTGCTGACAGATTCCCTTTAATAAACTCTTCATTAAACCAGTTGTCCTACTATTTTGTTGCTATATAATGTATGTGACTATTGTACCTAGCTGGCTGTGTTGCTGCTTCTAATATAAATCCAACAGCATAAATCTCTGATCATAACCATTCATTTTTTCTTTTCTTGTCCATCTAATCCAGGTCGCCATTAAGACTTCTTCCATCTGCAACTCATCTCTGCACAATGTAGCACACTGTCATCTTTGAATCATCACTAGTGATGGGAGAACCCCCCAATGTTCGGTGTTCGGGAGACTCCCCTGAACGTTTTGTAAAGTTTGAGTTCGGGTTCTGAGATAACGCGAACTTGCGTCCGAACACCAAACTTGGACTTTACAGTTATGTGATGAGGCGGGGG
The DNA here is from genome assembly GCF_048569485.1 of Anomaloglossus baeobatrachus. Classification (NCBI taxonomy): domain Eukaryota; kingdom Metazoa; phylum Chordata; class Amphibia; order Anura; family Aromobatidae; genus Anomaloglossus; species Anomaloglossus baeobatrachus. Next base: position 669,387,047 of record NC_134354.1, on the reverse strand, counting down.
GCTGTAAAATAAAGAATATAGTTAATGATAAACATTATGATTATACTTACAGGTCCCGCGACGCATCCTGCAGACTCTGTCTCCCGGCGCTTCTGCTGCTGAGTCCAATCATCGCTGTGCCCTCCCAGTAACCACCGCTGACGATAGGACATTCTGTGACATCATAGTCATGTGACCAGTCACGTGTGAATGTTATATTACCTCATTGGCTACAGACCGGTCACATGACTATGACGTCATGCAAGATCCTGCAGTGTCAGTGTCTCAGTGCTCGTCGGTGCTCGCCCGAGCATCTCAGTACTCAATATGCTCGGCGAGCGACAAATACAGGCGAGATGCTCAGACACATCTTGGCACCCCCTCCCTGCAGGTTGGCGCTCTTTACAGATTCAACCCACATGCAGGGATTGGCTGCCACACACTAATAAATAGCGGCGCCAGAAATCAGGTGATCGGAGATCACCATTGCTATAGTAACCCGCTTGTTCAGTTACTATGGCACCGGTGGCAACGGTGACGTCACCGCTTACCAACCCACAGCCTTTGATCACTCATTGAGTGATTAGACAGTTCGGGAAGCAGAAGTGTTCTTCCTCCCCTCCGTGCATTCTGATATAGCAGAGCTAAATGGGTTGAAGAAAAAAGAAGACCAGGATCATGGAGGGGTGAGAGGGAGTAATAAAGATGGAGTCCCTAAGTGTGTCTGTGTATTTATTTGTAGTAAAGTATTTTTTCTCTGTGTGGTGTCTTTTTTTAATCCTTTATTGGAGATTCTTAATGGCCGGGTCACACTTGGCCTGACATTAAGAATCTCGGGCTTTGCTGGGTGAAAGAAAGGACAAGATCACATGGGCGACACTATATGCCCAAATGCAGAGTCAACGAGATCTAGGTAAAGAGAGCAAAGTGGGGGAAAGTGGAACAATAAATTTGAAGTTGAGGGTCTACAGGAAAAAATACTCAAGGAATGGTTAACTGTGAGAAAAGTGGTGGTCAACGAACAGTGGCGAGAGATGCAATTCTAACTAATGCACAATGCTATATACGCCTTTGACCTTCCGCACACAAACACCCCAGCACATTATCTCAGTAGCTGCCCCAATTGCCACCGCCACAAAGCAAATCTGATACATTACCTATGGGAATTTCCGGTGATAGCAAAACTTTGGGGGGATACAATCAAGCAGATAGAAAAGGCTTGGGGAATCAAAATTACAAAAGATCCGATTCTTTGTTTATTCCATGCCACAAGTCGAGAGGCAAGAGAGAGGGAAGAGCAGTTATTCATTCCAAAAGCAGTATACGCGTTAATACTATCGGCTAAAAAATGCATTTTGCGACCCTGGCTTACAAAACAAGCACCAGATATAACGGGAGTGTTAGATGCCATCAAAATGTTGATACTGATGGATCAATTAGATGCAGAAGATAGCAAACAGAAACACACATCTAGTTTTTTGGTTTTTTTTAAAAAATGGAAAACATTTATAGCAAAAAGCTACTCTCAAAGAGAGATTTCTAATTTAATGCAACGTTTCAAAGATACAGCCTGGTATAGCTCAGGAGAGCTAGATGGCTCGTTAGGGAGATTGAGGATAGAGAGGTAAAACAAGGAACCCTTATGTTATGGTTATTTCTATGTTAATTTATTGTTTTTGATGTATAACTTGAAAATGCCAACATAGTTCTGCAAAAAAAAGATTTAAAATGGATGAGAATTTGTAAAAAGCTAACTGAGAATGTTTGCATTTCTGTAACTATTTTGTCAACTCATCAAATAACATATGTTTAAGAAAAAAAAAAAAAAGGATCTTGGGCTTAATACCAGCTGGTAAAACAAAGTTGGTATTAACCCCTTATTACCCAGGGCCGCTAGAAGAGTTGTATACAGTGCCAGAAGATGGTGCTTCTGTGAAGGTGCCATTTTCTGGGGTGGCTGCGAACAGCAATTTGCAGCGGGGGGGGGGGGGCAGAAAGCTTGGTCCACCCTGCGCTACGGATTGCAATTCCCAGCTGCCTAGTTGTGCCTGGCTGGACACAAAAATTGGGCGAAGCCCACGTAATTTTTTTTTTAATTATTTCATGAAATTCATAAAATAATGAAAAAAGGGCTTCCCTATATTTTTCCCAGCCGGGTACAAATAAGCAGCTAGGTGTTGGGGCATCCCATACCTGCCTGCTGTACCTGACTAGCATACAAAAATATGGCGAAGCCCATGTTATTTTTTTTTAGTTTTTCGGCAAAGAAATTTAAAAAGAAAGGGCTTCCCTGGATTTTCCATTTCCAGTGAAGGTAACAGCAAGCAGTGGGGGTTAGCAGCCAGTAGCTGCTTGGATTACCCTTAGCTAGCAATAGAAAATGCAGCAGGAGCCCACACATTCTCTGTGTCAGGACTGTGATTGCCTGACATCACAGTACTGTAAAAATAAATAAATCATTAAAAAAATGACATAGCGCTTAGCGGTACTTTTCATTTTCTGCGCAGATAAAGCAGATGGCTAGGGGCTGCCACCCCCCGCTGCCTGATTTACGTTGGCTGGCAATCAAAATACAGGGAAGCCCATTAATTTTTTTTATTTAAAAAAAATAATTAAAAAAAATGCGTGGGCTCCCGCTGTAATTTGATCGCTAGTCAGGTAAAGCCAGGCAGCTGGGGGCTTGGATTCTCGGAAGCCCACAGCCGCCCCTGGAAATGGCACATTGTTTTTTAGCGCCATTTCTAGTAGAGTTACCCGGCTCGTCCAGCGGCCCTGGTGCCAGTTGGCTCGCTGGGTAAAAAAGGGGTTAATACCAGCTTTGTATTCTCAGATGGTACTAAGCCCGAAATTCATGGTGTCACACCAAATTAAACATGGCCACTATGAATTTCTAGGAAACAGTAAAAAAAACACAACACGTAGAATTTTTTTTTTTATTAGAAATGAAACAAAAAAACATTTAGACACTACATCTTTATTATAAAAAAAATCCTTATTCTGAAGTAATCCTCTGGTACAGCAATGTCAACTCTACTTCATCACTGTGCACAGACACAGTCTATACATAGTGAGAAGCAAAGAAATCCATGTCAGCTCTGCTACATCACTCTGCACAGAGCGATGAAGCAGGCTGACAGTGAAGGGATGATTGCACTTGCGTCTCGCATTGCATCACCCCACTCTCCCAACAGCAGCGCCTCAGCTGCATGGAAGTAAACGTAGCTGACCCGCTGCTGTCAGGAGAATGTGTGCCGTGATGCGATACGACAATTGCATCACGCCGCACCAGGACCTTTGATGACGTCACAGTCATGTGACCAGTATGTAGCCAAAGAGTCACATGGGTATGACGTCACGGAAGGTCCTGTAACTCAGTGCTGGTTATCGGGCGTCACAGCAATGATCGGATGGACGCAGAAGCGGCTGGGAGACAGAGTCTGCAAGACGCGTCGCGGGACCTGTAAGTATGATCATAATGTTTTTTTAATAACGTGCTTTTTTTTACAGCTCCTGGACCCAAACTGTAAAACAAGCTTCCTGTAACGCCTGCCTGGATCAACAGACTCAGGTGGGATGTAATGGACAGACTAGAAGGAAGCCACTCACCAAGCAGGACCCCCAGAACCCTGAAACCCTTTAACCCCTATACAGGGATTTGGAATTACACAGGGCCCTGGAGATCACTACCTGTGGAAGGCTGCAGTCCGATAAGAGTAGTCGTCAGGCAGGGTCAAACCAGGAATAGCAGAACAGGGGACACAAAACGTAGCAGAGGTCAAATCCGGATCGGGCAGCGAGTTACAAAAACAGTAGGCAGAAGGGTAGTCAGAAAACACGCAGAAGTCAGCACACAGGAATCACAAAACAGAATAGGGCCGACCAGGAGCCAGGAAATCAGAACTATCTCTGGCAGAGGTGAGCAGACAGGAGGGGAGCTAAGAAGGGTGTGGTGTCTTCCCATTGGCTGTAGCTGAACGCTGGCAACTTCAGCTGGAAGACACACGCCACCCACAGTCAGCCAGTGGTACTGCAGATCCCAAGATAACCCAGCCCAGTGGATGATCGGAGCCTGCACCCACCGGTGCAGCTGGCATTGACTCCTCTCCCATCACCAGCGCCATCCACGGCACGAACACGGCAACGCCTGGCAATCGGAGCAGAAGACGCTGGAGCGGACTCCGGTGGTGAGGTAACACTTCCCAGGAAAGCTCGTGTTCGGGATCGTGTGCACGAACACCATGTATTCGGTAAGGACCCCGAACTTTACAGTTCAGGTTCGCCCATCCCTAATCATCACTGTTCTGTCATCCTGCACTTTCTCCACCTCCATACAAGCCTTACAGAGCTATGCCCATCCAAAGTGATCCAGGCAGGATACCAAGCTGACCTCCACTTCAACCGGCAGCGCCATAAACATGATCAGTTGTATCTAGAAAATCACCTTTCACTGCAATTACTCCTGCAATTCATTTGGGGGATGTGTCTACCAGCTTTACACATTTAAAAGCTGAATTTTTGCCCATTCTGTTGTGCAAAAGAGCTGTAACTCAGTGAGATTGGATGGAGAGCGTCAGTGATCAACAATTTTCAAGTCTTGCCACAGATTCTCAATGTGGTTTAGGTCTGGATTGTGACTGGACTATTCAAACACATGAAAATTAGTGACGGGCGAGTGTGCTCACCAGTGCTCGATACTTGATCGAACATTTGGCTATTCATGGTGTTCAAGCAAACATCGTGGGTGCTTGGATGTGTCGTCTGTGAAACAACGACCACAAATCACAGACTTGCTTCACTGTATGATGTGAGCAGGCACCTGAGTGAGAGCAATTTTGAGTGCCTGAATGGCTCTCACTGGGGATTAAAATAACTTTTACAGATATAGTGTGTCTGAAGAAACAAAAAAAAAACCACACCCTCCCTCCTCCAGAAAATGCTCGTATATGGCTGGCTGTATGTGAACAGAGAGTCGAATTGGCTAGTCATGGACTTCCATTATACTCGTAACTCAAGTTGAGCTCTTTCAGAGCATTGAAATGCTTGGCTCAAGTAACGAGCACCCAAGCATTTTAGTGCTCACCCATCAGTAATGAATATGCTTTGATTTAAGCCATCTATTGTAGATCTGGAAGAATGTTTAGGGTTGTTGTCCTGCTAGAAGGTGAACCTATGCCCCAGTCTCTAGTCATTTGCAGCCTTTAACAGGTTTTTCTTGAGAATTTCACCATATTTAACCCTATACATCTTCCCATCAACTCTGACCAGCTTCACCATCCATGATGAAGAAAAGTGTCCCCACAGCAATAAAGCTGCCACCACCATGTGTGATGGTGGGGATGGTGTTTTCAGGGTGATGTTTAGTGTTAGTTTTCTGCCACACATAGTGTTTTACTTTTAGTCTAAAAAGTTCTACTTTAGTCTTATCTAACCAGAGCATCTTCTTCCACATACTAGCTGTGCCCTACATGAATTTTTCCAAACTACAAATGGGAATTCTAATGGCTTGCTTTCAAAATGGCTGTGTTCTTGCCAATCTTCCATAAAGGCCAGATTTGTGGAGTATACGGCTAATAGTTCTCTTCTGGACAGAGTCTCCCCGTCTCTGCTGCTCCTCAAGAGTGATTAATGGTCCTGTGGCGGCTTCTCTATTTAGTGCTTTGCTTGCTTGGGATGTCAGTTTAGGTGGACGGCCATGACTTGGTAGGTTTGCAGTTGTACCAGACTCCTTCCATTTTTGGATGACGGATTGAACAGTGCTTCGTGAGACGTGCAGAGCTTGGGCTATTATTCTATAACGTAAACCTGCTTAACTCTCCTCCAAAATTTTATCCCTGACTTGTCTGGTGTGTTCCTTGGTTTTCCTAATTCTGTTTGATCCCTAATGTTCTTATATAGACCCCTGAGGCCTTCACAGAATAGCTGTAGTTATACTGAGAATAAATTACCGACAGATGGACAATTTACTAATAAGGTGACTTCTGGAGGCAATTGGTCACTCAGGATCTTAGTTATGAATTATCAAAGATTGGCACTCACTTTTGTCGTGTTTTTTTAATTATTTTCTTCAAGTCATCATATACAGTAGTGACGCGTTTCGATCTAACCCATAGCTCTTTCTCAAACTGTGTAGCACACCTTAAATACTATAGGGACCTTACACAGGGGAAAAAGACACAGCTGTATTACATACAAATAAATTGCTCACAGCGCCCAAGATTCTTTAACCCCTTGTGATCATCATGGTGGCTCAGTCCACTCCCAAACTTAGAAAAGAAAAAAAAGAAAAAAACTTTAAAAAAAAATTTGAAAAGTTGTGTTTTTTTCACTTGTGTATAGTCATTATAATAATTAAGGTGTGTGTTTCACTTGTAAATCATACACAGTTTGAGAAAGATTTTTTATGAATTAGATCAAAATGCCCTATTGTATATAATGACTTGAGAAAAAAAAAGATGAAAGTGATCGCTGATCTTTGATAATTCATTATATCTGGAGTCCATCCGCTGATTTGAGCAATATGTGGCAGGAGTAGAGCCCGCCTGATTATATTCTGGATCAGGATTTTATTTAGTATATTAGACTACATATTTTCAGATATATTTTTTTAAATATATAGAAAACCATGCATTATTTCCTTTACACTTCACAAATACTTAGTACTTAGTATTGGTATAGCACATAAAATCCCAATAAAATACATTTAATTTTGTGGGTGTAACGTTTAAAAATGTGGAAAAGTTCACAAGTTTGAATACTTTTTAAAGGCACTGTATAACAATGTGTCTAACCATGGTGTATACAAATGTATGTTTGTTGTTCTGGACTGTAAATATGGTATAGTGGAATAGACTAATCCTGGACTATCAGTATAGGGCAATGTACCAATAGCACTGAAGGAGTAAACATGGCATAGTGCCCAGCAAGTGGCCTCATATTACCTCTGTGCTAGAAGCCAGTGTTGTTTTTCTGAGTGTGCTCTGTACACAGTATTTGTGTTACAAGGACAGATTTAGGACACACAGAGCAATGCACTTCCAACAACTTCAAATATTTTAATGTATACCTCAAATGAGACACAGTGTATCGTTAGCTTAAATGTCATCTCTGTTTTAAATGTCCTTTAAGTATCACTTTCCACTAATTATTTGCCTTTGGATACAATTTACTTGAAATGATTCTTCTTCTCCTTCATAGTACCACTAATAGAAATGATGAGGAAATATGGAAATTCCAATGTAGAATTCAGTTCTAATGCAAACATGGAAAATCAAATGTGTGGCTTTTAATCAAAAACTTATCAGGGATTCATTTTATGTAAACATTATATAAAGATAAGGTTGATGTATGTAAACAAAAAAGCACAACACAAATGATTACATTCTCATGTTAGTTAAATACAGTTAGGGACTCTAGATTGTGAGCCCCAATGGGGACAGTGTTGCCAATGTATGTAAAGCGCTGTGGAATTAATAGCACTATATAAATGAATACATATTATTATTATTATTATTATTATTATTATTAAATGGTGCACGGTAACTCTTTAATATTTTTTACTAATAAAATAACTTTTTTCTTCGTTCAGATAGGGTTTTATTTACAATTTTTAAATATAGGTAGGAGCTGATTTACTAAAATACATAAACTATTTTACTTGCTTGAACCATTTATTATTTTTTTATTTATTGTACTTATATACCATACTTTTCGTTTTATGAGACGCATCGGATTATACGACACACCTCAAATTTAGAGAACAAAAAAAGGGGGGGGGGATTATGGGGTCTGTTTTATACAGTATTCCAGTGCTGTCTTACTGGAGGAGGGGCGGCAGCAGTGGTGGAGTGGGATCACACGAGGCAGGGGCAGTAGTGGAGTAGGGCGATACTGCGGGCGACACTGCGGGTGACTCGGATGCTTGCTGCTGGCACTGTGAGGCAGGAGGAGCATCCAGAAGCTGTCGGCAGTGTGGGCTTCAAACAAATAGTCGACAACCACAACTTGGCACCGGAAATATCCGACCAAGAAAGAAGTGATGAAACACCAAATTTACTATGAAATCTTAAATATTTTATTTTAATTAAATTAATTCAATTATTGTATAAACAAGAGAGCCACCTGGGGGGCACATGATTCCAGATACATTATACAATCATCATATCCATCCAGAGAATAAACTATTTGTTAGACATAGTGGAAGGTGATAAAGCATCACAGTGATCAGACATGGGTTTACATATCATATCAATCTCTACAATTTTATGTTAATATAAAGCATGTGGTGAACTTGAATAGTATAACATACATTATTCAGCCATAAAGGCACAGACATCAACCATATATTATTCCACTGATATATGTACACACCTTAAGGTATACCTCTACCACTATTATACATTAAATGCATCCATATCAGCATTTAATCACAGTATATCAAATTACCTTATTAACAGATTGTCTCATCAATCACTATGGGTATATGGTGAACATATCACACAGTGGAGTTGGACAGTATAACATACATTATCTAGCCTTAGAGGCATTTACACCCATCATATACAATTCCACTGATATATGTGCACCTTAAGGTATACCTCTACCACCATTATGCATTACGCATGTCCATATCGCCTACCGGCATTTAATTGCAGAATATCTGGTTGCCTAATTAACAGATTGCCTTATTAGTCACTATAGGCTGACCACTTAGGATGTGTAGGCTGCCTCCCATATAATTACAAAGTATAACAATGCTAGAATTGCATACATACATCTGGATGGAAAATTACTTACATTAACAATGGACAGTCTGGTCATGCGTCCCGCCACCCCTGACGTACGTTTCACCTCACGCTTTATCAAAATTGCAATGTCCCTCTGTGTCCTAAAGACCCAACCACGCTGGTGACCCCTTTTGACCCAAACCTATCCCGGTCCACGGTAAAGGAGGGCAACCTGGATGTGTGTATGAGTTGTGTTAGTGGAATCGGCACCGGCCTCCTCTGGATCCGGGTTGAGCACTGCACTTAAGTCAGGTGCAGTACCCTGTGGTGACTGAAGCCTCAGGAGCGCCACACGTGTACGTCCATTGCTATTTGTGATAAATTATTCTTTTAATTTGATCCTTTTTTAAGTCTATTTTATATGCATTTAAGTCTGTTTTTATATATATATATATATATATATATATATATATATATATATATGTATTATGTTTGCTTAAATTTTGAGACTTGTAGTGAAAAATGGAACTGTTTCCTCTAACAACGCACACAGAAAGTAAAGAAAAAGAAACATTTTTTGTTTAGCACCAAATTCATGATGGTGCAAAATAGGTCAAAAAGTACCGCAAGACAAAAAAGGAGAGGTGACTTAAAAAAACTTAACAAATGATGATTCTGGCTCATCGTATGCAATAGGGATAGGTTATAAATCTAATATAGAAAGCTGAGTGTATGTATGTACTGTATGTGTATATGTATGTGTGTGTGTGTGTGTGTATGTGTGTGTGTGTGTCCACTAAAGGAATCCGCACTGTCGCATGTAGAATCACAAAATATTGCACAAACACTTCATGTGACCCAGGGAACATCGTAGACTATGTTTTGACAGGAAAATTTAACCCTGCACTTTACAGTTATTCTCCAAAAAACATGTCTCCATTAAAGTAAATGGAGCCCGAAACTACTGGTTTTAATAGCAGCTGTTATAGGTTGCTATAGGAACAAAAGACATTGTTAGTATAAGAAGCTTATGTGTGAGGTAATATGATGTCGGTGTGGAGACGGATAGAGAGAGAAAGAGAAAGAGAGAGACAGACAGAGAGAGACAAACATACATAGGCATAGACAGAGTAAGAGGCAGACAAGGAAAGAAACAGACAGAGACAGACAGGGAAAGAGACAGAGAGATAGAGACAGACAGACGGTAAAAGAGACAGACAGAGACAGAAGGGGAAAGAGACAGCCGGGGAAAGAGACAGACCTGGAAAGCGACAGACAGGTAGACAGGGACAGAGACAGGCAGACAGTGAAAGAGGAGACAGACAAAGATAGATGGGGAAAGAGACAGACCTTGATAGAGACAGACGGGGAAAGAGACAGAGAAATAGAGACAGACAAGGAAAGAGACAGACAGAGATCGGCAGACAGTGAAAAAGACAGATAGGAAAAGACAGACAAAGAGATGGACAAAGACAGGCAAGGAAAGAGAGAGGAAAAGAGATGGGGAAACAGACGGGGAAAGAGACAGACGGGGAAAGAGAGACAGACAGACACAGACATAGAGACAGACACAGAGATAGAGAGATAGACAGACACAGAGATAGAGACAGATAGACTGATACAAAGACAGACAGAGATAGATATAGACAGACAGAGACATAGACACAGACGGACAAGGAAAGAGACAGACAGACAGTGACACACAGACAGAGACTGGGAGAGTACAGAGAGACAGTTACTATCCCGGGCAACGCCCGGGTACTACAGCTAGTATCAGATAAATATGGTCCTGAATCTCAGCTCTTCAAAGCCAGTTGATTGAAGAAGCCACATTTACATCATTGGGTGCCATGCAAAGTAGAATAGTTTTAGCAGTAGTTGCACTGGTAATACTGCTCACTATAGCTTCCATTCAACTGAATGAAACTGAACTGTAAACCAGGTGTAGTGACTACCAAAAGCAATGAAAGGGATGAGATGTGCATTTCTTCGGCCCTTATTAGTCAGCAGAACAAAGGGGATGGCGAGTTGGATCTTCTTACCGATCTGATATTGTCCCATAAATTTTGGTGTCTCAGTTAAACCACTTTTCTTTCCTAGTTTTTGACCAAGCAAAATGTGCAATACAAAAGCAGCTGTAATGCAAATGTTACTTGGAATGCTGACTTCAGTGCCATAGATTATTTTTGGGATATAGTGGAACAGTATGACACTACTAATGATGCGCAGACTGTTATTTCAAATAACTATTTCGCCTTGCCAGTAATATATGACATCTCAGTGTTGGCAGATTGTTATGTGACAGCGTGTGACTATTAATCGACTCTATAATGTGAGTATTACACAAAGTTAGATTACTACATCCTGATTATAAAACACAGTCTTTATTGATGCAAGATGCCATAAAATCACAATGAAAATACACTAGAAGAGGTATATAAAAGAAAAAGCCTAATATCCAAGTACTGGGAATCAGCCTGCAAGAATACAAATATCAATAAATACCGTAAATATACTTTTTTGTGGCACATAAAAAACACAGTTTGGTGATAATAGTTGACACTTTTAAAAGCAATAAATATAATTAGATCCACTAAAATTATGTGCAAATAATTTATGAGCCAAAATTGTATTATTATTATTATTATTATTATTATAATACAAGGCCCGTAACTGTTGCCTATGTAATCACACAATGTAGCTATAAGTGCATTTCAATCAATTAGAATATCCTCAAAAACTTCATTTATTTCAGTGGTTCAATACAAAAAGGGAAACACATATATTATGTGACCACACCTCCCTGACGAAGGCCACGTGCCGAAACACGTGTTGGTTTGGCGTCGGCACGGCAGCGGGACATGACCTCAGGTGAACCCTCCTCACTATACACATAATGCTTTCCTCCATTTGATTTTTTGTCCTGGTATTAATCCATCTATTATTACATTTTCCACGTGTTAGTACTTGGATATGAGTACCCACTTGGGTTTTATACATCTTATGATTGCACTTTAATAATTTTCTATATTGCAGTTTTTCACTTTATTTATTGTGTCAGGTTTCATACTATATATCTTCATTTATATGAGTGCCCACCTTTATCACGATTATGCATCTCATTGATAGTACTTTAGTATAAATTCCCTGCCCTGTAGTCCTGCACTTTATTCATTGTGTGGAACTACCTACCTATTTATTTATTTTTACATGTACTGCGTCACCTTCATTTCTCTTACATATTACATTTTTGTGCAATCTTGTGCTATATGTGTAACTAATTAATATTTAGTATATATATCACCTTGGACATTTAATTCACACTATAATTCATACTACATCTTATAATTTATGTGGAGTCATTTAATGCATTTTTTTGTAATTTTGTATTTACTATTATCCCCCGTCGTGCTGTCCTTTTGTGCAATTTGCACTTTTTACCTTGTTTTTAATCATTCATTAATAAAACTTGTTTTTATTGTCACTATTTGTGTATTGGCTATATTTTTGTTTATAGGTTTATGTGGGCTACAAATGTCACATTGATAATTTATAGAGCCTAGCGATATCACTAGTGATGCACAAGGGGTGTTTGGGCACGCTTGTTACCCGACCAAGTATCCGCAGGTGCTTAAGCTCCACGCTCACATCCCCGTCCATTATGTTTTGCAGCTTTTTCCCCATTCGACAACATGCGGGGATTGCCTGTCATACATGGTAATGCCGTATCCATGTTGGCTACTGGCATCACTGTGATTGGCTGGCCACATTGCATCATCAGTTCTTATATAACACCTGGATGCAAGATGCTTGTCACACTGCAGTTCAGGGAGAGTTGATACAGGAGGGAGAGCTTAGATTAGACCAGGCATATAGGCAGGGTTTATTACCTTACTACAGTCCTTCTACACTTATATTGCTGTTGCAACCAGAAACCAAAAGTTCTTTTCAGGGATAATTACTGTCATTTATTTTAGTAAAACCACTGTTAAGTGCATTGAGTAGAGAAATAGCTGGTTAAGGGGGGATAGTTTTGGATTAGAGCAGGCATATATGCAAGGTTTATTGCAAAACATTCCATCTATACTTGTACTGCTGCAACCTAAAACCAAAACTCCTTTTCAGAGCTAATTACTGCCCTTTTTTGTAGTAAATCCACTGTTACATTCATTCACTGTAGGGATAGCTGGAGGAGAGATATTTTGGAATTAGAGCAAGCATATATGCAGGGTTTATTGCAAAACAGTACTTCTATACTTATACTGCCACTGCAACCTAAAAACAAAAGTCATTTTAAGGGCTACATACTGTACTTTATTTAGTAAAAGCGTTGTCACCAGAATTCAGTTTAGGCATAGATGTTGGAGGAGGAGGGATAGTTTATGATTTGAGGCATATATGCAGGGTTTATTGCCTTACTCAACTTTTACGGACTAACAATAAAACATACAAAACCGAAGATAACACATTATTTCCTGTATAATGACTTGTGTATAAGGCAAAATTAAAAAGAGACAAAAATCTCTCCTCTTCAAAACCCCTTAATTGCAGAGCATCTCTCAGCATATTTCCCCATTGCTTATGATAACAGTAGATGACATAGTAGAAAGGGAAATAAAACTACATCAAGCATTAATCACCAGTAAATGTAGTTTTATAATTGTACTACCTTATCTGGGTATGTAGTGTGTGTGTGACATAGTCAGACACATCCTGTTTAATTTATGAAGGAGGGACTCTGAAACTCCCAAAACCTATGTTTACAATGCAAGAACTACCAAAAATTAGAAGGAAGAGGAAGAGAAACTCCAATACACCTTGTACTACACATAAAGAAGGGACTCATACACATTCTGTTAAAATTGGTAGATAGTGGGACTCCTAGTACAAGGACTGGCAAAAATTAGAATTTTTAAGGAATAGGACTTCTAGACTGGTAAAGCCTTTGCACTAAGTGCAAGGGCAGAAAAATATTTACCCCTGGAGTGTACATCTATATTTGTAGAGGTAAGCCTAATACGCATCATGAAAAATTTTTGAAGCAGGGCATCATACATACCTTGGAAAATTTAAGAGCGAGGGTCGCATGACCCTCTAAAAATTAAAAATGAGTGCCGCCTGATGAGCCTCTAAAAATGAAGAGTAAGGGTAGCTTGATGACTTTATACAAATTAAGAGTGAGGGCCACCTGATGACCCTATAAAAAGTAAGCACAAGGGAGGCCTGATGAGCCACTAATAATTAAGAGCAAGGCCTTTGTGAAGACCCTATAAAAAGTGAAAGCGAGGGCTGCCTGGTTACTCTATAAAAAGTAAGAGTGTGGGTGACCTGATGAGCCTCTAAAAATTAAAAGCGAGGTCGGCCTGATGACCCGCTAATGATTTAGAGTGAGGGTGACCTGCTGACTCTGTAAAAATTTAAAACAATTACCATGTTGATATTGTAATGCCAGCATCCCTGCACTGCCCCGCATCTCCTTCCTGTCAGGGAAGCCGACATACTCATCGCTGCGGCTGCCCACGTGTTCTTCCAGCTTCTGTTCCGGTCCCCTCTCCGGCTCCCAGGTCGCCTGTCCACAGAAATAGGGTGCGCTTCCCTGCACTCCCCGCTTCTTAAAGGGGTAGTGCAAATACTCCAGAAATGTTTCAAGCCTATAGCTGTGAAGCACAATCTATTTAAGGCACACTCCCCTGTGGGAAAATGCCTGAGAAAATTCCAGATCTGGTGTGTATTGCACCTGTTAGTGTGTTTTCAGGTCCCTGTATGCACCTAAACGTCAACATGTTCTATCTGAACGTAAACCTATCCTGCCTGAACCCGAACCTGTCCTGTCTTCTGCACCGGTGCCCAATCCTTTTCCGTCTATATCAGCCATCCCATCTGAGACCATACCAATATCTACCCTGCCTGTGATCCTGATCTTGTCCTGCCTCATACTCCATATCAACTGCTGCAGTTCAGGGATTGCCCTGGAGTAGTACCTGGTGTCTACCAGCAGCCAAGTTAAGTTTCACCATCAGAGGCTCTGATGAGTACAACTTAGTCATGCCCCACCAGGGTAAGCCCTGCCCATGGCGCAGTGGGTCCCCACCCACTCTTATTACAGATATGGTGGAGGAGATGAAGGAGGAGAACAAGAAAAAGAGGAAAACATGAACTGCATACCCTTTTTTGGGTGGAGGCGGGTACATGGGAATACAACAGAAAAAACAGGAACATTTGAATTAGCTTTAGGTTCTACGGCTGTAATCCGATTGGGTTGAGAAATTTGGGCCAATCCAGGCATTGTTCATTTTTATAAGAATCAACCTGTTAGCATTTTTAGTTGACAGGCGGATGTGACTATCATTTATTATGCCCCCAGGGGCACTAAATCCTGCTTTGACAAAACAGTAACAGCAGGGCAGGCTACCATCTTCAAAATGTAGAAGGACAGTTCATGCCACGTGTCCAGCTTCGATACCCAATAGTTGTACAACACAGAGGAATCATGGAGGACACTGGTAAGATCAGATAGATACTTTTTCACAATCTTCAAAAACTTTTCCCTTCTTGTCAGACTACCCCATGCATCAGGGCCTTGGCTCGAGGAGGGTCTAATGAAACTGTCCCAGACTTTTGATCGTGTTCCAGTGCCTCTGTTGGCCCTAGTATGTGTCTCCCTCATCTCTTCTTATTGATTGACCAATGAACTATGACCTCTACTACCAGCATTGTCAGATGGAATTTTTATACAAATTGTTCTACTAGGGCCTTCTGGTATTGCACCATTTTACTAGCCCTCTCCACAGCTAAAAGGAGAGATAGAAAGTTTTACTTGTAGCATGGGTCAAAAGGGATGAACAACCAATAATCTGTTACAGGAAAGGATGGGGGGCATAAAGTCAGCCATGTGTGCCAGACTAACAATGGACAAGACTTCTCTCTCCCCACCAGGAGGACATTCTCCATGTCATCCTCCTCCCTCTTCTACTCCTCCTCCTCTTCTTCCTTTTCAGCATATAACAAGCTCTCCTACTACCATGACCTTTTCCTTTCAAATTCAATTAACCTCCTAGCTCTTACTGAGATCTGCTGTTCTCTCGTATAGTGTCCTACAATTTAAACATATCACTTGACCTGAGAACAGACCAGGTGGAGGTGTTGACCTGCTGCTTTCAACAAATTGTGCTTTTATGTTATCCCGCCTGTACCCTCATTCATCTTCCCTTCTTTTAAGGTCCACACTGTTAGGCTTTACAGGGCCTTGTCTCTAAGTGGCGGCTGTGTATCACCCTCCAGGTCCCCCAACCCATCAGTTTCTCTCACTTTGCCAATTGGCTTCCACATTTTTTGGCCTATGATATTCCCACTCTCATCATGGGGAACTTTAACATCGCTATTGATGATCCCGTCTCTCCATCTGCCGCTGATCTTTTATCTCTAACTTCCTCTCTTGGCTTTTCACAACTTACTAACTCTCCTACACAGGAAGATGGGAATACACTGAACCTGACCTTCTCCGGGCTCTGCTCAGGATGCCCCTACTTACCACACTTATAGGAATATACGTGCCATTAATATCCAGAGACTCATGAAGAATTTGCAGTCATGATTAGCACTTAATCTCTTCCCTATCATGTCCTGATTCTGCTCTGAAACATTGTAATTAAACACATCAAAGTGCTCTGGAAAAAGCTGCACCTTCTATACACAGAGCAACTCGGCACAGATGGCGGCAACCCTGGCACACGCTACAAACATGTTTTATTATTATTTTTATTATCCATGCTGAACAGATGGAATGAAGCTGGTGCGGGTAGTACCCTCTGTAGCGCAGGCAACCATCTCCTGTTCCTCCTCAGCCTCTTCCTCCTCACTATCAACCGATCCGCGCTGAGAAGATGAGATGAGGCTGGGTTGGGTAGTATCACCCTGTGTACTTTCTTCCTCCATCTCATTTCTCTTTAACCCCTTCAGCCCCGGGGCACTTTCCGTTTTTGCGTTTTTGTTTTTTGCTCCCCTTCTTCCGAGAGCCGTAACTTTTTTATTTTTCCATCAATCTTGCCATATGAGGGCTTGTTTTTTGCGGGACAAGTTGTACTTTTAAATGAAACCATAAGTTTTACCATATGGTGTACTGGAAAACAGCAAAAAAATTCCAAGTGTGGAAAAATTGCAAAAAAAGTGTGATGGCACAATAGTTTTTGGGATGTTTTATTCACGGTGTTCACTATATGGTAAAACTGATGTGTGGGTATGATACCTGAGGTCGGTGCGAGTTTGTAGACGCCAAACATGTATAGGTTTACTTGTAACTAAGGGGTTAAAAAAAATTCACAAGTTTGTCCAATAAAAGTGGCGCACGTTTTGCGCCATTTTCCGAAACACGTAGCGTTCTTATTTTTTGGGATCTATGGCTCAGTGACGGCTTATTTTTTGCGTCTCGAGCTGATGTTTCTAATGGTAGCATTTTTGCGCAGATGCTACGTTTTGATCGCCTGTTATTACATTTTGCGTAAAACTTGCGGCGACCAAAAAACGTAATTTTGGCGTTTGGAATTTTTTTGCCACTACGCCGTTTACCAATCAGATTAATTGATTTTATATTTTGATAGATCGGGCATTTCTGAACGCGGCGATACCAAATATGTGTATATTTATTTATTTTTTAACCCTTTAATTTTCAATGGGGGGAAAGGGGGGTGATTTGAACTTTTAGGTTTTTTTTTTTTTTTTTTAATTTTTTAAAACTTTTTTTTTACTTTTTTTATTTTATTTTACTAGACCCCCTAGGGGGCTATAGCGATCAGCAATCCGATTGCTGATTGCTATCTGCTGATTACAGCTATACCGCTGTAAACAGCAGAAATAGTCACTTTCTTTCTTCCTCTGCTCCGTGCCGAGGAAGAATGAAAGTGAAACTTCGTAGCACCAGGCGTCATCACATGACCCTGTGCTACGATGGCAACCACCGAACGTCACGTGATCACTCACGTGACGTCCGGAGGGGGCGGCGGTAAGAAAAAAAGATGGCCGCGCGCATATAGATCTCGCTGCCAGACTTTGGCAGCGAGATCTAAGGGGTTAATGTTCCGGGTGGAATGCGATTCCACTCGGAACATGTAGGCACACATGTCAGCTGTTGAAAACAGTTGATATGTGTGCCGATCCACGCCGCCTGCCCGCGGCAGGGGGCGGGGCTTACCGGGACACGATCCATGACGGATATATCCGTCCATGGTCGTGAAGGGGTTAATTGTGAGCCGCAAGCGTTTGAGTAGACACAAAAGCGGGATGGTTACACTAATTATGGCATCTTATGGCATCATCGTTGCTCACCATCTTTGGTTGATTCCTCAAAGTTTTGTAGAACCTCACAGATGTCAAATATCCATGCCAACTCATCGGTTCTTATGTACAGAGGCTGACCAGAATACATATGGGAATGTTGTAGCTGGTATTCAACTACTGCCCTCTGCTTCTCACAAAGCCTTGCCAACGTGTGTAATGTGGAGTTCCAGCATATGGTCAACAGTTGGTGAACTGAAACTAGCAAGCGTTGGTGCAGCAGTGCCAGACAGTGGCAGTTGTAGCTGACCTGCGGAAATAAGCACACACGCGGCATAACTTCACAAGTAGCTCAGGCAAATCTGGGTAGGTTTTCAGAAAACGCTGAACAGCTAAGTTGAGCACATGGGCTAGACATGGTATGTGTTCAAGCATGCCAAGCTTCAGAGCCGACACCAGGTTACAGCCATTATCACACATGACCATGCCTGGTTGTAGGTTCAGCGGCAGAGAAACAGATGTGTCTGGTCTGTTATAGCCTTCAACAACTCTGTGCTGATGTGCTGTTTGTCACCTAAACAAATTACTTTCAGCAGAGCCTGTTGCACTTCACCGACACAGTGCTGCAGTGCACCCTGTTTGTAACTGACATAGGCGACCTGCTTTGAGATGACAATTCAAAAATGGAGGAAGATGAGGAGGAAGGGGTGCAGGAACTGGTGTAGGATGTGGAGGAAACCCTGATGGAACCAGGGCTCGCAATCATCGGCGTGTGCGTCATCCCAGGGTCCCAGCCTCCATAAGGTTCGCATAGTGTGACACTGTGACTACTGTGGTTCCACCAGCCACAAAGGAACCCCCAATGAGTGCTACCACAAACAGGGTACACCAAGGAAATGGTACAAAGGTGGCTCCTGGTGCTACGAAGAAGAAAGCGGGGACACCTTCTGCATTCACCTGTGTCTGGTCCCTGCACACACCTGCTGGTGGTCCCTGCACTCCCTAACATCCCTCCTCTGTCACTGATCACAAGCCTAGGCCCTCAAATGCCCTGCACTCACCTTGGCTAATGAGAAGGCCAGATAGAGCACTAGTCCCACCACTGCAATAATAAATCATGAGGATAGGTAGACAGACGGGGAACAACAAATAAAGGATATAACACAAACTACTTGACTGCAGGCATATACCAAGACTGCAGACAAAACTGCTCCTAACAGCAATAGCTTCAACAGCTCCTAAATGCTTCCTGTCTCAATTATGGACAGAAAAGAAAGATGAGATTCTATTTCTGGCATCAGATGATGGATCATGTGACTATTTAAAGGTGATGGGGAGTGGTTACAAACCAGCTACACATTAGGTGAATAAATAAGGAGCTGCTAGCAGAGAAACTTCCTTTAACCCTTGCTGCACCAACAGAAAGCAAATACATTTAATATATAGAGCCTCACAAATGAATGTTGAGCTTAAATCCAAGAACCGTCACAAATATCATAAGGAATATAATACAGATAATAAGCTGCACACTAACCACTATAAAGATATAAACATGAAAATGGTAAAGTATTACTGCTATAGGGATACTGTACTGTGAACTATGAAAAATACATTTAGCTATCTGGAAAAAATGAAATACATGAAAAATGGTATTGCAAAAACTGCTATGAATATTTGAAAATAGTAGAGATGTTTAGCAAATGTATTGATCAATGCAAATGAGCCCGAAAACCAATGACAAGGTAATCTCTAATCTTTAGTTATATACTTTTATTTCCTTTGTGCGTATTGGAACAACACAAAAAAAAAAAAACAGTGAAAAAAGACAAACTGGACATACTTTTAAACAAAATCCCAAAAATGGGTTGGATAAAATTGTTGGCAGCTTTCCAAAATTGTGGGTAAACAACTTTGTCTCAAGCACGATTAGATAACTTTTCTACATTGGAACTAACACAAAAGCCAGAATGTGGCAATGTTAATGCCCATAACTGGCTAAGCAACTCATAACATACATGAAAATGCAGAGAATGCGATGAATTAATGCTTAATTACAAATGGTTTATTAAATGACAAATTCACAAAGTGCATAGATAAAATCCAAAACAGAAAAGAAGGAGGAAGTGGTACAAATCAGTGAGTTCCTTGAAAGATTGCTGCCTTTAGGCTACATGCGCACGCTGCGTTTTTTGCCACGTTTTTGACTCATTTTTAGTGCTGTTTTTTTGTTAGAAAGTTCTTACTTTTGACTTTCCAGCAACGTCTATGAGAATTAAAATTTGCTGTGCGCACGTTGCAGTTTTTTTGTCTGCAGTTTATTTGTCACAAACGTCTGACAAACAGCAGCATGTCAATTATTTTTGCGCTTTGTCCCTGCGTCTCTCACTAGTGATGGGAGGACTCGCAAATTATTCCCTCGCCGACTTGGAGTTGGTGGGGGATTGATCCCTGGTATCTGGTCGTATGCCGGTCCCCATATAATCTATGGGGATCAGAATCTGGCGCAAAGGGGTAGGAGCAAGCGCTTCATACTTAGAGTTACCAGAGCAGCTATCACACTGTCCCCACAACCACTCATTCACTTCCCAGGTTGCTCATTACCTTTATTGAATATGCACTTTCCACACCCACCAGCGTCTGTGATTGGTTGCAGTCAGACGTGCCCCCACACTGAGTGACAGCCTGTCTGACACTTCCAATCACAGATGCCGATCTGTGGATCTATTGTACAGTAAACTAAATAAATAAATAAAAAAATTGGCTGAGGGTCCCCCATATTATGATACCCAGCACAGATAAAGCATATTTTTTTTTATTATTTAAATAAATAATTTTAAAAAATGGTGTGCGGTTCCCCCCAATTTTGATACCAAGCCAAAATAAAGCCAGACAGCAGGGGGCTGGTATTCTCAGGCTGGGGAGACCCATGGTTATTGGGAATCCCTCAGCCTAAAAATAGCAGCCTGCAGCCGCCCAAGATTCACGCATCCATTAGATGCAACAGTCCCTGAATTTCACCCGGCTCTCCCCGATTGCCCTGGTGAGGTGGCAATCAGGGTAATAGAAGAGGTTAATGGCAGCCCACAGCTACCACTAAGCCCTAGATTAGTAATGGTGAGGGTCTATGAGACGCCCCATTACTAATCTGTAAGTGAAACAAAATAAACACAAATACCCAAAAAATCCTTTATTTGGAATAAAAGCCAAAAAAACCTCTTTCACCATTTTAGTAACCCCCCAAAAACCCCTGCAGGTCTGACGTAATCTCATGATTAATTTCATGACGTAATTTCATGATTTCTTTTTTTCTGAAGTAGGAGACGGAGATGTCTCTGAAACGCGTAGAACTGTGAAATGATTTTTTTTTTTTAAGTATACAGCATCCATGGTTTTTAGCGCGTCATCCAACCCGTTTTTCTTTTTTAACTATATATATTATATGCCTTACGGGGCCGCTGCTGTACCACCAGGACACTCACAAGCTTGGGGTGACTAGCACAACCTCACCAGGTAAGTGTAATATTCTTTACTTCCTTCTACCCTCATACCGGGTAAGACCCTATTTGTGCTTTCTTTCCCTCCTACAGTGTTATATAGCCAGAGGTTGTCTTTTCAAAATAGACGTATGAGTGCTGCTAGCATTGCTGCAGAGGTTAAAGGGGTGGGGTGGGGTCATCCCGTCAGTGCTCAGTCCATACAGCACACACTGTATCAAATTGGTCTACATGGCTGTCATCCCAGAAGGAAGCTTCTTCTAAAGATAATAACGATGATAAAGCAGACAAGCAGATTAAGGACATGGATTTCTGGAACCATGTCCTGTGGTCTCATAAGACCAAGATAAACTTATTTGCCTAAGATGGTGTTAAGCATGTGTGTCGGCAAGCGGGTGAGAAGTACAAACACATGTGTGTCTTGCCTACAGTTAAGCTTGGTCGTGGGAGTGTCATGGTTTCGTATTGCATAAGTGCTGTCAGCTGTGTGGAGTACAGATCACTGAGGGAATCATCAATACCAACATGTCATGTGACATAATGAAACAGAGCATGATCCACTCCTTTCGAAAACTGGGCCGAAGGGCAGTATTCCAACATGATAATGACCGAAATCACACCTCCAAGATGACCACTGCCTTGTTAAAGAAATTAAAGGTAAAGGTGTTGAACTGGCCAAGCATGTCTCTAAACCAGTGTTGGACAGACCTGCCGATACTCAGAATTGGCAGGTCCAACTGGGTTTAAAACCAAAAACTTGGTTCGGGCCTGGTATTAATCCCAGATATCTGGCTACACGCTGGTACTGATATAAGTCTATTGGAACCTGAATCAGGAGCTTAAAAATGGTGGTAGAAGAAATAAGGGGATTGTTGGAAGTGCTTCATACTTACGGGTCTCTACGCAACTGTACACTGCTTCCAGGACCACTCACTATACTTTTGGGGCCGCTCAATATCTTCATGCATGTGCACCGGCAGTCCCCGCATCTCTGATTGGTTGCAGTCTGTCAGTGCCCCCAGCGCTTGCTTTATTTTTATTTTCTTTATTTTTTCTTTTGATTTTTTTTAATACCCGGGTGGTCAGATCTGGATTGTTACTTGGAATTCCCTGACAACTCTGGGTCCAAGGTTGGGTTGGTGCTTAAGTTATTTTGATTGAGCATCTGTGGTGCATCCTCAAATGGAAAGTGGAGGAGCGCAAGGTCTCTAACATCCACCAGTTCTATGATGTCGTCATGGAAAAGTGGAAGAGGATTCCAGTAGCTTCTGTGAAGCTCTAGTGAACTCCATACCCAAGAGAGTTAAGGAAGAACTTGAAAATAATGGTGGGAACACAAAATAGTTACTCTTTGCGCACAATTTGGCCATTTTCACTTAGAGGTGTACTCAATTTTGTTGCCAGAAGTTTAGACATTAATGGCTGTCTGTTGAGCTATTTAGAGTCACACAGGTAGAAGAGAAGACCGGGTTTATGCCACTCTAAAAACCAATGATGCGTGTAAATTAAAAGATTTCCTTTTTATTTGACAGTTCCTTCGCGTTTCAGAGACATCCGTCTCCTTCCTCAGGAAAAGAAATCATATTACAGCAAGGCCGCTTGGACCTATATACCACTTTTCCTGAGGAAGGAGACGGATGTCTCTGAAACATATAGGAACTGTCAAATAAAAAGGAAATCTTTTAATTTACATGCATCAGTGGTTTTTAGCGCGGTATAAACCCGGTCTCTTCTACCTGTGTGATACAAAATTCCTCTCCCGGGGCTGCAGCTAAACCACCGGGCACTCACAGGCTATCATAAGGGGTTGTGACTGGCACAACCTCGCCAGGTGAGTGCTTCTTTGTCTTGTCTGTCTACCCTCATACCGGGTAAGACCCTATTGCACTTCCCCCCCCCCCCCTACAGTTTTACAAGGAGCTATTTAGAGGGCACATCAAATTTACACTGTTATACAGGCTGCACACTGACTATTTTACATTGTATCAAATTGTCATATCTGCAGTGTTGTCCCATGAAAAGATATAAAATATTGACAAATATGTGAGGGGTGTACTCACGTTTGTGATATACTGTAGTTAGTGTTCTATTAACTACAAGACAATGCACTATTTGCTTATCTATGGGGACCTGTGAACTCAAGCTTTGGTTCTGGATTTACATTAAAGGGGTTTGTCACACAAACAAAGTGAATTTTAAGAAATGTATCTTGGAATAGTAATAATTGACACAATTATATGTCTTTAAAAAAATGTTCCTGTGCTAAGATAATCTTATATATGTGCCCCTGCTATGTACTGTGTAATGGCCGTGTCTGACTGTACAAGGGACATGACAATAGTAAGGATGACAGCGTTCCTCTGGGTGAAAAAACATACATTTCTTTATTCCATCAGTTGTTTTACAGCAACATTTTGACCTGGTGGTCTTTGTTAAGCTTGAAATGTTGCTGTAAAACAACTGATGGAATAAAGAACTATATGTTTTTTCACCCAGAGGAACGCTGTCATCCTTACTATTGGTATGTTATTTCAAGTGATCCCTTGATCTTGGACGTGCGCTCCTGAGGTGCTGATTGTGCTGTTGCACAGGCACATAAGTCTTTTAAAGGGAACCTGTCATCAGAAATTTCGCCCAAAAGCTAAAAGATTCCCCCTCTGCAGCTCCTGGGCTGCATTCTAGGAAGGTCCCTGTTATTATTGTGCCCCATGTGAGACCAAAATAAAGCCTTTATAAAGTGCTACCTTTTTGTATGCAGCTTCTGTAAATGTGACACGGGGGCGGGCCTTCTGCCGTCCGTTATTCTGCCTCCTGGTCCTGTATGCCGCCCCCATCGCTCCTTCCATATCTGATGCACCGCCCACTGCTCCAGCCATCCCCGCGCATGCCCAGTGCCAGTCTCACAGGACTGAGCAGTGTGACCGCTGGTGACGTGTGCGCAGGCAAGTGATTATGGGCGGGACTGTGATTGTTATCAGCAAGTACCCGCCCATAATCTCATGAGCGCGCAAACCTCTCCAGCGGTCACACTGAGCTCAGTGTAGATGCTAGACTGTATGGGCTGCTTCCAGGGATGACGTCCCTTTGTCACGTGATAGTATTTTGAACACGCCCCTATCACATGACAAAGGGACGTCATCCCTGGAAGCAGCCCATACAGTCTAGCATCTACACTGAGCTCAGTGTGACCGCTGGAGAGGTTTGCGCGCTCACGAGATTATGGGCGGGTACTTGCTGATAACAGTCGCAGTCCCGCCCATAATCACTTGCCTGCGCACACGTCACCAGCGGTCACACTGCTCAGTCCTGTGAGACTGGCACTGGGCATGCGCGGGGATGGCTGGAGCAGTGGGCGGTGCATCAGATATGGAAAGGAGCGATGGGGGGCGGCATACAGGACCAGGAGGCAGAATAACGGACGCCAGAGAGCCCGCCCCCGTGTCACATTTACAGAAGCTGCATACAAAAAGGTAGCACTTTATAAAGGCTTTATTTTGGTCTCACATGGGGCACAATAATAACAGGGACCTTCCTAGAATGCAGCCCAGGAGCTGCAGAGGGGGAATCTTTTAGCTTTTGGGCGAAATTTCTGATGACAGGTTCCCTTTAACCAAGGTGCTGTGGACTTTTCTTTTTTGGATATGCGTACAAGGGACATGGTCTGGAGGGGCACATTTATAAGATTATCTCTGGACAGGAACATTTTTTTTTAAACACATCCAAATGTGGAACTGATTTTTATTCCAAGATCTGTTGATTAAAATTAACTTTAAAATGAACTCTCTTTGTGGTAAAAACCCCTTTAAAATGACTCCCTTGAAATCTTGTAGCCCCAATATCTGTGTAAGTGTACACTACAGACAAAAGTTTGGACACACCTTCTCATCTCTAGAACAAATGTTAAGAGGGGACTTTGCGCAGCATGCCTTCATGGTAAAATAGCTGCTAGGAAACCACTGCTAAGGCAACAAGCAGAAGAGACTTATTTGGGCTAAAGAACACAAGGAATGGACATTAGACCAGTGGAAATCTGTGCTTTGGTCTGTTGAGTCCAAATTTGAGATCTTTGGATCCAACCACCGTGTCTTTGAAGAAAAGGTGAACGGATGGACTCTAAATGGCTGGTTCCCACCATGAAGCATGGAGGAGGAGGTGTGATGGTGTGGGGGTGCTTTGCTGGTGACACTGTTGGGGATTTATTCAAAATTGAAGACATACAGAACCAGCATGCCTACCACAGCATCTTGCAGCAGTGTGCTATTCCATCCGGTTTACGTTTAGTTGGACCATCATTTATTTTTCAATAGGACAATGACCCCAAACACACTTCCAGGCTGTGTAAGGTCTATTTGACCAAGAATGAGAGTGATGGGGTGCTATGCCAGATGACCTGGTCTCTACAGTCACCAGACCTGAACCCAATCGAGATGGTTTGGGGTGAGCTGGACCGCAGAGTGAAGGCAAAAGGGCCAACAAGTGCTAAGCATATCTGGGAACTCCTGCAAGACTGTTGGAAGACCATTTCCAGTGACTACCTCTTGAAGCTCATCAAGAGAATGCCAAGAGTGTGCAAAGCAGTAATGAAAGCAAAAGGTGACTACTTTGAAGAAACTAGAATATAAGACATATTTTCAGTTGTTTCACACTTTTTTAAGTATTTCATTCCACTTGTTTTAATTCATAGTTTTGATGCCTTCAATGTGAATCTACAATTTTCAGAGTCCTGAAAATAAAGAAAACTCTTTGAATGAGAAGGTGTGTCCAAACTTTTGGTCTGTACTGCATGTGCACATGTTTACTGCAGGAGAAAAAACATGGGAAAAACGGTAAAAACTTATCTGAAATGCATAGGTGTATCTGGGCTTTCTTCTGGGGGAAGAATTCTTTTTGGAGACCCCCTCCTGCAGTTTGGATACTTGCCATGTGACTGCTCATTCATATATGATTTGCACACCTAGTCACGTGTACATGAACTGTCCTTGCTGACTCTCTCAATGTTCAGTGAATAACACAGAGATAGAAAGAGAAGCGAATTGTCACATGAATAAATATGAAAATCACATATGAGTGGAGTGGCCATGTGATGACTGCTGGAACCAGTGAGCAGAGCAGAATCCTGATAGGGAGTATATTACATGTTGTTAGAACTGGGCTACACTGCTTAATTTTATATACTGTGGCTGCATATACATTCCTCCACTCTCCTTATACTGTGGCCACATATACATTGCTATCCTCACCCTCCCTCTGTACTGTGTTTGTAGATGATTCCCCCCTCACCCTCTATTGTTCCTCTTCAGTGTCTTCAGCTCACACTGGAGCACGCACAACCAGTGCTGATTGCCGCCTCTGCGGCACCACCGAGTGACGTCAGCAGTGTGATCAGCTGATCTGATCACACTGCTGATGTCGCTCTGACCTGGAAGTGGCGGTGGTCAGGGTCAATTGTACTCACGTCTGAAAGACACAATTACAATTGATCACAGGCAGCCACGTGCTAAGCTTCCTCTGAGTCTGGCTGTCAACGTGAATAGAGAATAGCCGTCTCCAACTACAGGGGCGGAAAATGCAGCTACCAGGGAGACTGTCACGCTCCCCGGGTCCCCTGCGCTGCCCCCCGGCTCACCTGTCACGCTTCCCGGCTCCCCTGCCTCGCTTCCCGGTTCCTCGGTCCGGTCACCGCCGCTCTCCAGCATCCATTGCCGGCGCGTCCCCGGCGTCCTGGTCCCCGCTCCCGGCGCCCGTCGGCTTCTCAGCCCCAGCCCGGCCCTGCTGCTTCCTCCTCTCAGCTTCCTGCCCTGGCTTCTGGCACTCGGGCCGCGCGCATGCGCATTAGGGCGCGCACGCGGTCATTGACCCTTTCTTAAAGGGCCAGCGTCCATTAACAGGAAATGATGCAAACAGGTACAGGGTATAAAGGGGTTTAATGTCCAAGTGGGCGGGGCCTGATCTTCGTGTTTCTCAAGCTAGGAGTCAGGTCTCCTTGTGTTCCTGAGATACTCACCTCTCTCTCTTCCTAGAGCCGAGCCTGCCTCGCCATCCGGTCCTGCCGAATCCCGAACCCCGAACACTGCCTATCTGCCATCCTGACAGTCCGTACCATCTCGGATCCCTGCGGTGACCCGTCATCTCGCTCCAAAGGTTCCGGACCCCGCCTGACATCTTCTCGGCTTCCGAACCTGAGCTACGTCACCCGGACTACCATCAGTGACTCCGTGGTCCCAGGGACTTCTCCGTTATACTCTTGTGCACGGACTGTTCTGCTGCCTATAGTGCTCCAGCTACCGGACCCCTTACCATCATCAAGGAGTTCGGTCCAGTGGATCCACCTCCTGGGTCTGCCCGTCCACCTGGCCCTAACAGTAAGATCAGGCCATGGATCCCGCTGCAGCACTAGCAGCCATACAGGAGGAACTCCAACGCCAGCGTGAGACTCAGACCCGCATGCTGCAGTTCATGTCTTCTGTGGACGCCCGCCTGAACACGCTACAAGCGGCAGTTACGTCTTCAGCATCCCGGGCTTCCACTAGTCAATCCACGGCTCCAGCTCCCGTGGCGACTTCGTCGGATGCTTCCAGACTTCGTTTGGCCTCACCACCCCGGTACGCCGGAGACCCCAAGACCTGCAGGGGATTCATAAACCAATGCTCCCTCCACTTCACGCAGCTGCCGCATTTGTTTGCCTCCGACCAAGCCAAGGTCGCCTTCATCATGTCCCACCTAGAGGGTGAGGCACTGGCGTGGATGAACCCCTTGTGGGAGAAGAGGGATCCTGTGACCACGAACATCCAGGAGTTCCTGCAGGCATTCCGTGGCACCTTTGACGAGCCCGGACGCGCCTCCGCGTCTGCTTCATCCCTCCTCCGGTTACGTCAGGGGACTCTGACGGTGGGTCAATACGCAATCCGGTTTCGCACCTTGGCCTCAGAACTCGGGTGGAACAACGAGGCCCTAACCGCCGCCTTCTGGGAAGGACTCTCGGGGCGAATTAAAGATGAGCTGGCGGGTCGTGACGTACCGTCCACCCTGGATGCCCTGATTACCCTAGCGACTCGAGTGGACATTCGCTTTCAGGAGCGATCCAAGGAAGTGTCCCGTGAGAGACGTCCGGTACGGCATTCCCTTCCTCCGCAGAAGCCCTCCGTACTGCAGTCAACGGCATCTGGGGCCCCCGTCCACGAGCCCATGCAGATCGACCGAGTGCGGCAGTCTGAACAACGTCGAGCCGAGCGACTCGCCAAGGGCCTCTGCTTTTACTGCGGAGAAGGCACACACCTGCTACGCTCCTGTCCAGAGAGGCCGGGAAACTCCAAAGCCTAGGGTTGGTAGGAGAGGCCACCCTAGGTGCTGGGACTCTCTCAGACCCGGTTACGTGGACAGTTCAAGTGACAACGGGAGAGACGCGGTTCACGGCTGAGGCGTACCTCGATTCTGGGGCCGCAGGCAATTTCATCCAGCAGGCCACGGTGGACAAGTACCAGGTGCAGGTTACTCCACTCGACAAGCCCCACGTGATTGCCTCTGTGGATGGGAGACCCCTCTCTGACACCATCTCCTGGATTACCAGGCCGGTCGAACTGCGTATCGGTGCCCTGCACACCGAGAACATCGCTCTCTACGTCCTCCCACACATGTCCCATCAAATCTTGCTGGGACTTCCCTGGTTACGGACACACGAACCATCAGTCAGCTGGGGCACTGGTGAAATCACCCGATGGGGCTCTTCATGCCATGATAAATGTCTGAAGACCATACAACCCATGCGACGACCGCCGGTTCCAGAGAACCTACCGGGACTGCCCTCGGCCTATTGGTCCTTCGCGGACGTCTTTGATAAGAAGGAATCTGAGGTTCTTCCGCCACATCATCCTTACGATTGTGCCATCGACCTGCTCCCGGGAACAACACCACCTCGAGGACGGATATATCCATTGTCTCCAGCCGAAACAAGGGCCATGTCTACTTACATCACAGAGAGCCTGGCAAGGGGATTCATTCGGAGATCCTCCTCTCCTGCTGGAGCAGGCTTCTTCTTCGTGAAGAAAAAAGAAGGCGACTTACGCCCATGTATAGACTACCGGGGAATGAACCAAATCACCGTAAAAAACAAGTACCCTCTGCCGCTCATCCCCGAATTGTTTGACCGGCTTAGAGGAGCTCGTGTGTTCACCAAGTTGGATCTTCGGGGTGCCTACAATCTAGTCCGCATCCGCTCTGGGGACGAGTGGAAGACCGCCTTCAATACTCGCGATGGGCACTATGAATACTGCGTGATGCCTTTCGGCCTGTGTAACGCACCAGCAGTCTTTCAAGAATTGGTGAACGACGTTTTCCGGGACCTTCTCTACGTCTGTGTGGTGGTGTATCTGGATGATATCCTTGTCTTCTCTCCGGACCTCCAGACCCACAGAGAGAACGTGCAGCTGGTTCTACAAAGACTCAGAGAGAATCGTCTGTACGCCAAGTACGAGAAGTGTGTCTTTGAGCAGTCTTCTCTCCCCTTTCTGGGTTACATCATCTCTGATACCGGACTGCAGATGGATCCAAAGAAGGTCTCCTCCATTCTCAACTGGCCTCCCCCTTCGGGACTGAAGGCAATCCAACGCTTCCTGAGGTTCGCCAACTACTACCGCCAGTTCATCCCTCACTTCTCTGCTCTGACTGCTCCTCTCTCCGCCTTGACCAAGAAGGAGGCTAATCCAAAGGACTGGTCACCTGCGGCCGACGCCGCGTTTGGCTCTCTGAAGCGGGCATTTGCCTCCTCTCCTGTGCTCCACCGTCCGGAGTTAAACCGCCAGTTCACCTTGGAGGTGGATGCCTCCTCCTCGGGAGCCGGAGCAGTGCTCATGCAGAAGTCCTCCTCCGGGAAGATGGTGACTTGCGGTTTCTTCTCCAAGAGCTTCTCAGCGCCTGAACGCAACTACACCATCGGTGACCGAGAGCTATTGGCAGTCAAACTGGCTCTGGAGGAATGGCGCTACCTTCTGGAAGGAGCAGTGTACCCCGTGATTATCTACACGGACCACAAGAATCTGGAATACCTGCGGTCCGCTCAGCGACTGAACCCACGACAAGCCAGGTGGTCCTTATTCTTTGCCAGGTTTGACTTCCAGCTCCATTTCCGACCCGCGGACAAGAATGTACGCGCAGATGCCTTGTCCAGGTCATTCATGCCCATGGAGCAGGAGGAGGAGACTACCCAACCCATCATCTGTCCTAGCAAAATCATCCCGGTGGCCCCTGTCACCCTGGCCCAGATACCGCCCGGGAAGACCTATGTCTCTGAGACTGACAGGAAAAAAGTGTTACACTGGGGACATGCCTCGAAAACAGCCGGTCATGCTGGTCAGAAGAGAACATGGGGTGCGATTGTACGTCATTACTGGTGGCCATCCCTTCGCACGGACGTCACTGCTTTTGTCTCTGCCTGCCCCTCTTGTGCCAGAAACAAGACGCCCAAACACCTGCCATATGGCCGTCTTCTGCCTCTGCCGATACCCTCAGTTCCGTGGCAACACATAGCGATGGACTTTATTATGGACTTGCCATTGTCCTCCGGACACAAAGTCATATGGGTCGTGGTGGATCGGTTCTCTAAAATGGCTCATTTCGTCCCTATGGCTGGATTGCCCTCTGCCCAGGAACTCGCGGACGCCTATATACATCACATCTTCCGCTTGCATGGCTTTCCATCACACATCGTATCCGACAGAGGAACTCAGTTCACCTCCCGCTTCTGGAGGGCTCTATGCAAACATCTGGGAGTGACTCTGGACTTTTCTTCTGCCTACCATCCTCAGTCTAATGGCCAAGTGGAAAGGGTCAATCAAATCTTGACCTCCTTCTTACGTCACTACGTCAACGCCCATCACGACGACTGGTCCATGCTTCTTCCTTGGGCTGAATTCTCCCATAACCACCACATCAGTGAGTCGTCCTCCAGCTCTCCCTTCCATGTCGTTTACGGACTTCAGCCCTCCGTCCCATTGCCTGTATCCCCTTCTTCGGACGTCCCTGCTGCTGATACTGTAGCCCGTGACTTTGCAACCATTTGGGACTCTGTCAAGGCGTCCCTTGGGCGTGCTTCCCTGCGGATGAAGAGACACGCAGACAAGCGACGTCTGGACCCTCCGTGTTTCTCTCCTGGAGATCTAGTCTGGCTTGCTTCCAAGTACGTCCGATTGAAGATACCATCCTACAAGCTGGGTCCTCGCTACATCGGGCCGTTTAAAGTCCTCAACAAGATCAATGAGGTCTCCTACAAGCTACAGCTCTCGGCCACGATAAGGATACCCAACTCATTCCACGTCTCCCTGCTCAAGCCGGTTGTCCTTGGTCCCTTCTCCGCTGCTGCCACTTCGGCTCCTCCTCCTATTGCCGGTGACGACATCTATGCGGTAAGAGATATCGTGGCCATGAAAACCGTACGGGGTCGACAGTTCTTCCTAGTGGACTGGGCAGGGTATGGTCCTGAGGATAGGTCCTGGGAGCCCCGGGAGAATGTGGGTACTCCGCTGATCCGTGCCTTCCTGTCCCGGTTGCGGGGAGGGGGGCGTGGGGTGGGGGTACTGTCACGCTCCCCGGGTCCCCTGCGCTGCCCCCCGGCTCACCTGTCACGCTTCCCGGCTCCTCTGCCTCGCTTCCCGGTTCCTCGGTCCGGTCACCGCCGCTCCCCGCTCTCCAGCATCCATTGCCGGCGCGTCCCCGGCGTCCTGGTCCCCGCTCCTGGCGCCCGTCGGCTTCTCAGCCCCAGCCCGGCCCTGCTGCTTCCTCCTCTCAGCTTCCTGCCCTGGCTTCTGGCACTCGGGCCGCGCGCATGCGCATTAGGGCGCGCGCGCGGTCATTGACCCTTTCTTAAAGGGCCAGCGTCCATTAACAGGAAATGATGCAAACAGGTACAGGGTATCAAGGGGTTTAATGTCCAAGTGGGCGGGGCCTGATCTTCGTGTTTCTCAAGCTAGGAGTCAGGTCTCCTTGTGTTCCTGAGTTACTCACCTCTCTCTCTTCCTAGAGCCGAGCCTGCCTCGCCATCCGGTCCTGCCGAATCCCGAACCCCGAACACTGCCTATCTGCCATCCTGACAGTCCGTACCATCTCGGATCCCTGCGGTGACCCGTCATCTCGCTCCAAAGGTTCCGGACCCCGCCTGACATCTTCTCGGCTTCCGAACCTGAGCTACGTCACCCGGACTACCATCAGTGACTCCGTGGTCCCAGGGACTTCTCCGTTATACTCTTGTGCACGGACTGTTCTGCTGCCTATAGTGCTCCAGCTACCGGACCCCTTACCATCATCAAGGAGTTCGGTCCAGTGGATCCACCTCCTGGGTCTGCCCGTCCACCTGGCCCTAACAGAGACTCTCAGAGCACCACATCAGACGGCACAGCGGTGCTCCCTGACAGCTACGCCCAGGGCACATGCTCCTTCAGCCCCCCTCCTAAATACGGCTCTGCTTAACTGTGTATGTAATGTACGTCTAGTGAGCCTCATGCTCCATAGACTTACATTCTAAAAGTGAATTCCACCTAACACATAAACCCCAGTGTGACTCGACAAGTCGGAACTGAGACAGTCGCATGAGAAGAAAGGTCCAGAGTGGCGCTGGAAACCAGGGAAGACATCGATCGGTGAGTATATGAATGCACTTACACTACATTACACACATTTACACAGTTTTATGGCATAAAAATGAGAAATCCTCTCCATCATGTACTGATGATTGATGAATGAGCATTTGCAGGAATGCTCATTGGCTAATATACACAGGCCGCACACACCCAATGAACAAACAAAATGCTCAACCATTGAGTGTGATCATTTTCAGGGTCCAGCCAGGATGCGCAGCCGTTGCAGCACTGCTTCCAATTGTGAGGCAAAAAAAATAGTAATCATTGAAGGGAGGAAGGGGTAGAAACAAATCCAGCACTGATGTCCATAAAAAATTATTTTTCTTTATTTCAAATTCATCATAAAAATTAGACTGGATCAATCCTTCCAAAAGCCCTGATTACGCCTTACGCGTTTCAGAGAAAATACTCCTTAATCATAGGGAAATGTCTATGATTAAGGAGTATGTTCTCTGAAACGCGTAAGGCGTAATCAGGGCTTTTGGAAGGATTGATCCATTCTAATTTTTATGATGAATTTGAAATAAAGAAAAATATATTTTTATGGACATCAGTGCTGGATTTGTTTCTACCCCTTCCTCCCTTCAATGATTGCTACACCTGTGGAAGCCAACCACAGACTTGGGCACTGGCCCAAATGGACATCTAGATCTACAGACTGGTGAGCTGGAATATTTACCTTTTTGGTGTTTTTCTACTCAAAAAATTAGTAAGTATATAAAAGGTTTTTGCCCTATTGTCGGCTGATCATTTCTACCTGTATTTGTGATTTTTTATGATCAGTCACTATTGAGCACAGCCATAAAAATAAAGCAACATAGAAATAAAACTTCTCTCTGGTCCTTACTCATTTACGCTATAAAAAAGAAACAACACACATTCGGCAACTTTTAACTTGTGCCTGTGGTCTCAGGTTGAAAGTAACAGGACACAATGATAACTCGCTGTGTACACATTAATCATGCAGAAGCCACCTGTCTCAGCCACCAGATGACAAGTCTCAACAGTTTCATAAAGTGCATCCATACCAAGGAACATGTGGAAACTAGCTTTTTTTCTTTGTGTATCACATAACAAGGAAACGATTAACAATAAACCAATAAGGGGACGAGAAGAAAGCAAAAATGCATTTTTTTCCCTCCATGGCGGTGATTACATTCCAGACTAATGGTCACAGACATGCACCGCCTCTCCTTTCCCATGCTTACATAATTATAGAGAGGGGCATTCCATCACAGCATTGCTCGCAGACATGATTATACTTCTAGATGAAATATTCACTGTAAATTATGATCCCTCCTCCATAGTCTCCACTGATCATTAATGTCTGATATCAGCTTTTTACATCGATCCTTTCACACTGAGCAAAAATATCAAAAATATAAATGCAACACTTTTCTTTTTCCTCCCATTTTTCATGAGCCGAGCTCAAACATCTAATACTATTTCTATATACAGAAAAGGCCTTTTTCTATCCAATATTGTTCACAAATTTGTCTAAATCTGTGTTACGCTGAGTTCACTTGTCCGGTAATTATCCGTTAGACCGGATTAAGCAGCAATCCGTTGGCTATTTAGCCAATAGTTTTCCATCATTGATAAAGGATCCATTTTTTGCTTACTGGATTATTTTCAAATGGAAGATAAATAGTAATCCGTTAACGGATCCATTTTCTATAGACTTTAATGTTAAAAAAAACCCCAACAAATTCTACTAAAATCAATTATTTAAAAATGGATGAAAAAGTTGTGTTTGGAGAACTTTTTTTCCAATGGTGTTCTGCTGGATCCATTCTAATGGATGATTACTGGACAGGTGAACTAATGCGGGCGTCACACGATACGATCTATCATGCGATCGCACGAGCGATCATACCCGCCCCCGTCGTTTGTGCGTGACGGGCAATTAGTTGTCCGTGGCGCACAAAGTTATTAAACCGCCATCACACGCACTTACCCGCTGAGCGACGTCGCTGTGGGCGGCGAACATCCACTTCCTGAAGGGGGTGGGACATTCGGCGTCACAGTTACGTCACACAGCGGCCGGCCAATAGAAGCGGAGGGGTGGAGATGAGCGGGATGTAAACATCCCGCCCACCTCCTTCCTTCCGCATAGCCGGTGGGAGCTGCGGGACGCAGGTAAGCTGTGTTCATCGTTCCTGGGGTGTGGTGTGCTGCCCCGGGTACGATGAGCAACTGGCGCAAAGAAAAATAAACGACTTTTTAAAAATGAGCGATGTGTCAACGATACACGATTTGCAAACGTTCTGTGTCGCTCGTAGGTGTCACACGGGACGACGTCATAAACGATGCCGGATGTGCGTCACGAAAACCGTGACCCCGACGACATATTGCACGATAGATCGTCTCGTGTGACGCCGGCATAAGCCTTAGGCTATGTGCGCACTATGACGTTTTTGCACTTCTCAAAAACGCTGCATTTTTTGACGCAAAAAACGCACAAAAATGCACCCGCGGAAAAACGCAGCTGTAAAAACGCATGCGTTTTGCTGTTTTTTTGATCACTGCATTTTGCTGCGTTTTTCCAATGCATAGTGTCGCGGGCGGAGGAGGGGACGCTGCGCTCTCCCACTGCTCGGGTCCGGCTGCTGCTGCTGCTGCTCGGTGGTGGCTCGAGCGGTGGGCCGGATCCCGGGGACTCGAGCGGCGTTCCTCGGCCATGAGTCAAAAAGGGGGGGGAAATTGTGGGGATTTGATATTGTCCGTGACGCCACCCACGGTTGTGGTGAGATTGGTGACACCACCGCTGCTCTGGACGGGGATCCCGGGAGCGATGGCAGGGAGCAGCCTGGATGTTAGTTCTCCCCTCTGTGGGTAGAGGGTTGGTTGTCCCGGGGCCCGGTGATGGGGTAGGGATGGATGGCAGGCGTTTTATGGGGCCTGGCGAGGTGCAGGGTCGCGGGGGCAGCACTGTGCCGCATGGCACGGTGGTACTCACTCAGCCAATGATGTACACAAAGTCTCCCGTAAAACATACGGCTGGATGGACGGGTCCCACAGACGGCTGCGGTGTTTCTCCTCCCGGCAGGTTGATGGTGACTGCCTTTCCCTGCACCTGTGTAGTGTAAATGGTTCCAATGGGTTCCCACCGGTAACCCACTCCCCAGCTTGAAGGTTACTGAAGGAGCCCCTTTTGCCCGCAGGCTCTGGCCCTGGGAACTTTAGCCTTGGCGGTGACTGTGTTTCCCTCTAACGGTTGGACTGTTGCCTTCTGTCGGGACTTGGCTGCTGGGAAACCCAGGAGGTTCCCTTCGCTAACGGATTTGACAAATTGCACGGCGACTCCTAGCCTTGTCGGGGTCCGTAAGCCCCTGCCGGATGGTGCTGGCTTCTCTTTGCGTACCGGTCCGGTACCGCCGGGCCACCGCCCGTCCACGGTCCTTACGGCTAGCTTTAATAGACCTCTCCTGCAGACAGTCACCACCGTCTGCCAACCTTGCTGTTCCGTCCGGGCCACACACCCGGACCACTTTCTGTCTGCTCCTTTACCACTTCACTCTCCTCTCACTTCCAAACTCAAACTCTACTGCCAACTATCTGCTCTCTTTTTCCTGCCTCCAGGACTGTGAACTCCTCGGTGGGCGGGACCAACCGCCTGGCCCACCCCCTGGTGTGGACATCAGCCCCTGGAGGGAGGCAACAAGGGTTTTTGTCTGACTTAGGTGTGCCTGACCGGGGTGTGGGGTGTCTTGGTGTAGTACCTGTGACGTCCTGGCTTGTCTAGGGCGCCACATTAGCATGGGTGAAAAACACAGTAAAACGCAGGAAAGAATTGACATGTCCATTTTCTTTTTAGCCCAAAAACGCACAGATGAGGCAATACTAAGGAAATCGTGAGAACATATTCTCTTGGTAGCCTTCAGGACTTGGGTAAAAGAACACTAGTCTATTAGACTAAAACTATTTTTATAAAGGCTAAAGGGGGCTTTACATGCAACGACATCGCTAACGAGATGTCATTGGGGTCACGGAATTCGTGACGCACATCCGGCCTCGTTAGCGTGTGACATGTACGTCGTTGCGTGTGACACGTATGAGCGTCCGCTAACGATCAAAAATACTCACCTAATCGTTGATCGTTGACACGTCGTTCAAATCCCAAATATCGTTGATGGTGCAGGACACAGGTTGTTCGTCGTTACTGAGGCAGCACACATCGCTACGTGTGACACCCCAGGAACAACGAACAACACCGTACCTGTGGCCTCCAGCAATGAGGTGAGCGTGACTATCATGTGGCTGGTCTTCTCTGCTTCTTTTGGACGCCTGCCGTGTGACATCGCTGTGACCGCGCAAGAACTTCCCCCTTAAATAAAGAGATTGTTCGCCACCCACAGCGACGTCGCTAGGCAGGTAAGTACGTGTTACGCGTCCTAGCGATATTGTGTGCCACGAGCACCGATTTACCCGTGACACACAAATGACGGGGCGGGTGCTTTCACGAGCGACATCGCTAGCGATGTCGCTGCGTGTAAAGCGCCCTTTAGACTAGCTGAAAAAAATAAAAAAGAATATCTCTTTCTCTTTAGCTTTTTCTGTAGCTCCAATTCCAATGCTTAATAGATCCATATCCTGGTCCCATCTTGACACAAAGGAATGACTGAAAATGACTGCTTAGTTAACCACTAGAATGGGAGATGTAGGGATTAGTGAAAGTAATAAATATTTATTTTTTAACAAAATTGAGCCCTTTAAAAAATATGTTTCATATGCTGAACAACCCCTTTAACAATTGTTATAATAAGGAATCTGACATGATTCATGCTGTCTAAACCAGAACCATGGACATCATGTATCAGACACTGGCTGCTTTACTGCAACCACGTATGTTTTAAAGGGAACCTGTCAGCAGAAATTCCGTATTAAACTTAAAAGATTCCCCCTCTGCAGCTCCTGAGCTGCATTCTAGGTTCCTGTTGCTATTCTGCCCCCTTTGAGAACTAAATAAATAGTTTATAAAGTCTTACTTTTTGTATGCAAATATTTTTTCTGTACACGGCGCATGTGCGAGACCTCGGGAGCACTGGCCGGTGTCCTCAGTATGGAAATGAGCGATGGGGGACGGCGTAAAGCGGCAGGAGGGTGACTAACGGACGCAAGAGAGCCTGCCCCCGTGTACAGAAAAAAATATTTGCATACAAAAAGTAAGACTTTATAAACTATTTATTTAGTTCTCAAAAGGGGCAGAATAGCAACAGGAACCTTGCTAGAATGCAGCCCAGGAGCTGCAGAAGGGGAATCTTTTAGGTTTATTACGAAATTTCTGCTGACAGGTTCCCTTTAAGCATTTCAGAAAAAAACATACTTTGAAAAACAAATAATGGCCTTGGACAACTAGTCCAAGAGGAAGGACCCCAGTGACTTTAACTCACCCCACAGCAATATACTGACAGGTCGCTCAATATACAAACATTAGGAGAGACCTGTCCATCAAAGGGAGAGGGGTGGGGAGAAGCTGACGGGGACAGGCCTTAGACAAGTCATCTAAGAAGCCTGGTCTGCTGCCGGCTTTTGAAATACATTAGTGAATCAGAATGAAGCATACACGGCAGCTCTAACTCAGCTGGTGTCTGATTCTTGATGCCCATGGTCATAGTAAACTGATTTGACGCTAACGCCCTGTATGATTGTGTTATGAAATGCTCTTTTTCATTTACAAACGGAATCACAGAAGAACCAAACCAGTTCACTGTGCACACAAGTGCATTCTTTCACAACTGGAAGACGTTCCCTGCATAATCTGTAAATTTGAGCTGTTCTAGCTTGCAAGAGGCCCCAGTAAGTGAATGTTAGTGTAACTCAATCTCTTGTTATCGCTTCCCTATTTAGGAGACAAACTGCTGCCTGATGCTATATTAACGTTTGACTCTTGGAGTATGGGGCTCACATGGCGTCTGTGTGTTATAGATTCGCACAGAACTGTCTTGTGGGTGGGGGATGGATGAAAATAATGGGGAAATGCTGGAATATATTCAATTATGGTATATTATGCACTGCCTGCAGTTTATTATGTCGTTAGCTACATATAAATTCACTGAGATGATATTCACACACTAACTTCATGAAAGTGAATATATTCCATATTTCAAGTTTATGCCATAGATATCCTATCCTACGGAATATCAATACACCTATATGCACAAGAAAAGAATATTCTTGGAAAGTGGGTCCTGCACTAATGTAGACCACATTTACATATCCTCACTCATTATTTTGCAGCTCATCGTTAAGCAAGAAGACTATAAATAGGTAGCCAAGGCCACAAGAAAAGGAAGTTAAGGCTTGACCTAAATAATGACTTTTTACCACCTATGAGCAAAAGTAATATTGCTGCTGTGGCGCCCCTGACCTGGTCAGGCACCACAGAGTATTGCACCCATGCGGGAGCAATGCTTCCAGGTAATCTCCAAAGGCCAGGATGAGGTGCACACACAAACATATAGTGACCAGGCCTCCCACATTACCAGAGGGGACCCTTGGGTAGCCAGAAGGAGTTAACTTTCAATTCCCAGCTAGGGGTGTGTTCAGGGGCTGGTTGCTAGGAAGCAGGGCAGAGAGAGAGAGGAAGTGAGGTGTCGAGAGGAAGAAGTTGAAGTGTATGGAGGGGGAGCAGAGAAGCTCCCGTGCAGACAGGTCCTGAGGAGTGCTGTAGCTGAAAGCGGAGGAGAACGGAGTACTGTGGGTCGGCCTGAAGAGCATCCAGAGAAAGAGGGGTGGCTGAGTACGGAGATCCCGGTATCCGAGCACACAAGGGGAACTAGGTCCCCAGTACAGGCAGCAGATCATCCAGAGCTGCTTAACCTACAGGTTGGGGGGGTACTTCATGCCCTCACCACGACTACACAGAGCTTGAGCCAAGCAGCACACCAGGCCCATAAGGGGACAGGGCCAGAAGCCATCCCACCAAGGCCACGCTGCCGGCAGACGAGCCAGAGAGAGGGGAGCAGGGTGGTAACAGCTTCCCTGGAGGGGTCCTACCATGCTTCAAGCAAAGGATCCTCCTAAAACAGAAAGAGTGCAAGGAAGGCGAGTGGACAGCTACCCTCAGAACGGCCTCCTGGAATTCCTGGTTCCACCTGGTTATCACAGTGTCGCCCGGGCATCTCACCGTGACCTCCAAACAGTGAGTAAACACGTTAAAAGACTTCTTGGACTGTGTTTGAGTCATTCTGCGACTTGTGGTACTACAAACTCACACCGGGCCCTGGGGCTTGCCTCACTCTCAGGAGGCTACTATATCCGACTGCACCCACCATCAGCCCCAGGCGTCCCCTAACCTGCAGTGGCGGTCCCCACTGACCGCAATACTGAGAGTGGCGTCACGATCAAAACTGAAGATTCCCTACCTGTGACCAGCACCAGCTACGTGGAGTCCCTGAAGGTATGCACCGATACAACACCTGTGGGGCTTCACATCTTCTGGCGTCACGAACAGGATAAGGAC
Source organism: Anomaloglossus baeobatrachus (assembly GCF_048569485.1). Taxonomy (NCBI): domain Eukaryota; kingdom Metazoa; phylum Chordata; class Amphibia; order Anura; family Aromobatidae; genus Anomaloglossus; species Anomaloglossus baeobatrachus. Next base: position 669,346,489 of record NC_134354.1, on the reverse strand, counting down.
TAGACCTGTTCAGACAGGTGACCGTGTGCCTCAGAGGTCCGACCGCAAAAATTGAACCGCCGCCATATTGCCATCTTCAAAAGCGCGCGCTGCAGCCCGCGCGAGGGAGAAGAGCACCGCCCACGAAGAGGTGTGGCCGCCCCAGAATCCCCACAATTCAGAGAGCGTTCTGACCCAGGAAGTGGAAAGGGAGCGCGCAGATTTCTGAAGAAAAATGGACGCTGCAGGAGGTAATGCCCCTGGTCAGGGCGACGCAGCCCAAGCGATGCCAGCCCCTGTCGCGCTGGACGCCGCAGCGCCTGGTGCCGGTGCCGCGGTCGCAGCTGCGCCGGCCGAGGTCGCCCCCATAATGCCAGTGTCCTTGTTGTATGCCCCAGGGGCGCAATGGCTGCCTCAATACGCCGGTAAAATAGACACGCTGACCGGGTTTAAGAAAAAGATCAACACCCTGCTAGACATGCACGCGATGACTGGTAAACAGAGGGCCGCTGTGGTGCTGGGACAATTGACTGGAGCAGCAGAATTGGAAGCTGAGTCCTGGGCCAATGATGACCGGAGCTCTGTTGAGACCATCTTTGCCAAACTAGCAGCTGCTTTTGAACACCGCACGGAGGGAGAGCTGAGAACGGACTTCTATCACTGCCGTCAGAAGCCCCAAGATAGTATAAGAGACTATGCCCTCAGGCTGCAGGCGGCACTACGGGCTCTCAAGCTGGTGGACCCTGTCAGTGACCAGGAAGGAAACCGGATGATGAAGGAACAATTCCTGCGGGGCCTGCGCTCTCCTGAGGATGGGAAGCAGATGAAGCTGTGGTCCCTAGAACACCCCGACGTGGACTTTGCCATTCTGAAAGACCGGGCAGTGAAAGCACTCCAACCCCCTGTGGACACAGACCCTGCCAGTTCCACGGCTGCAGGAGCGGAATCCTCCACGCAGGCCCTGATGACTGCAAAAGGACTCAACGCGCCAGCAGAGACCATAAGTACGCTATCCTCCCAAGTGCAGCAGCTCACTAAGGACGTCGCACAAATCCTGAAAGCAATGCAGTTGCCCTCAGAGACCAAAGTCCCTCATCAGATCCTGCTAGCCGACAACCCAGAGGACGTCCCTTGGATGCGGAGGAGAAGGGGTCCCCCAACTCGAGGCAGGAGCAGTGATCGCTATGACTCAGCTGGACAACCCATCTGTCGTCGTTGCCAGAAGGCAGGTCACTATGCAAGGGCCTGTCCTTTAAACGAGTCAAACCTGGGGCCGAGGGCCAGTCCTCAGGATTAAGAAGATCAGGCCCAAGTCGCTGCTGTGATCAGTACGTGGGTGGACGTCCTGTCCTGTCCATCGTCTTGGACGGGATCCCTACCCCGGCATTATTGGACACCGGCTCTCAGGTCACCACGATCCCGCATGTCCTTTATCGGAGGTTTTGGTCGGACGACGATCTCCGACCACCGGACCCCTCCCTCACCATCTATGCTGCCAACGGACAACCTATAGACCAGATCGGGGTCAAAGAGGTAACCATAAAGGTGGGAAGGCAGGAAATGAAGGGACAAGGACTGATTGTTGTGGACACTGATGTTAGAGAAAGGAATCCGCAAATGATTTTAGGCACTAATGTCATAGAAAATTGCCTAGGGGAAGTGTTGTTGTTGCTTCACCAGATTGTTGAAGGTGCTGACGGCAGGTCGCAAAGAGCCTTGCAAAAGGAGATCCGAATCATTCTGAGGAAGCAACAGGTAAAACAGACTGGCGGTGAGATTGGTAGTGTACGGGTGATGGATGCTAACCCCATTGTGATACCCCCACGGAGTGAAATGATGATGTGGTGTAGAGCAGCGGTAGGTCTCAGAGGACAGGATTACCAGGCTGTACTAGAGCCCACTCATTCAGACCACTGGCCCACGATTCTGACAGCCAGGGGGGTAGTTGATGTACACAAGGGACGAGTGCCTGTACGAGTGTTGAACTGTGGGGAGGAGGAAGCCAGACTACCAAGGTACGCTACCATAGCCAAACTGTTTACATGCTCAGATGACGCCATAACACCTGTAGGTCCCCTGACACAAGCTGACTCAAAAGAGGGCGAGACCTCCCAAAAGCAGTTAGAGGACTGGTGCCAGAAACTACACGTGGGGACTGACTCTACACCCGACTACCAGAAACATGGGGTTTACAGGGTCGTGCAGGAATACGAGCAGGTCTTTAGTAAGAACCCACTAGACTTTGGTAGGATCAAAGGGGTGCAACATCACATACCCACAGGCAGTCATCCTCCCATTAAGGAAAGACATAGGCCTATTCCACCAGCCCATTACCAGCGCACAAAGGACATGCTGAAGGACATGAAGGAGGCAGGAGTCATAAGGGACAGTTGCAGCCCCTGGGCAGCTCCCCTGGTCCTGGTAAGAAAGAAGGATGGCACGATGAGGATGTGTGTGGATTACAGACGGATAAATCAGATAACACACAAGGATGCCTACCCTTTGCCAAGGATAGAGGAATCCCTCGCTGCCTTGAAAGCCTCTAACTACTTTTCTACCCTAGATCTTACTAGTGGCTACTGGCAAGTATCTGTAGCAGAAGAAGATCGGGAGAAGACGGCCTTCACCACCCCAATGGGCCTCTGTGAGTTCAACAGCATGCCATTTGGACTCTGCAATGCCCCCGGGACCTTCCAGAGGCTTATGGAATGCTGCCTAGGGCACCTCAACTTTGAAACCGTCCTGCTCTACCTGGATGATGTCATCGTGTACTCCAAGACCTATGAGGACCACCTGAAACACCTGGCTGAAGTCTTTGAAGCACTATCCCGATATGGAATGAAGCTGAAACCATCCAAGTGCCATCTACTGAAGCCAAGGGTCCAGTACCTAGGTCACGTGGTCAGTGCAGAAGGAGTAGCACCGGACCCAGAGAAGGTCACAGTCATCCAGGAATGGCCCACACCTACTACCGTCCGGGAGGTACGTCAGTTCCTTGGCTTGGTAGGCTACTACAGAAGGTTCATCAAGGGCTACACGAAAATGGCAGCGCCTTTGCAAGAGCTCCTGGTAGGCCACCCAAAGAAGAGAGGAAAGATCTCCGGCCCGCCATTTCACTGGGGAGAAGCAGAAGAACACTCCTTCAGACAAATGAAAGGGGCCTTGACGGGTGAAGAGATCCTAGCCTACCCTGACTACGGTCTGCCATTCGTACTGTACACAGATGCCAGTAATGTGGGACTGGGAGCAGTGCTTTCACAGGTGCAGGGAGGCAAAGAGCGTGTGATTGCTTACGCCAGCAGGAAGCTCAGGCCTACCGAAAGAAACCCAGAGAATTATAGCTCATTCAAGCTAGAGTTCCTGGCCATGGTATGGGCTATCACAGAGCGGTTCAAGCACTACTTGGCAGCCACCAAATTCACTGTCTTCACGGACAACAACCCCCTGACCCACTTGGATACTGCTAAATTGGGTGCCATGGAGCAGCGTTGGGTAGCCCGACTGGCGAATTATGACTTTACTGTCAAGTATCGAGCTGGCCGCAAGAACGGCAACGCAGATGCTCTGTCCAGGATGCCTCACCTAGCAGACGAGGGTGAAGATGAAGATGATCTGGAAGAGATTGAGCTGCCAGCGTTCCATCGCCATGGAGCAAAACAGTGTCGGCAGTCGCGTGCCAACCGCCAAGAGGTGACCCTGAACCCACTACCTCATTACAACTGGAAGGAGACCCAGGAAAATGATCCAGCGGTGGGCTTGGTAAAGAAACTGATCAGCCAGCCTGGCGCCAGCCTTGACAAAGGAGCCCCACCTGAGGCACAGTACCTATGGAAGGAGAGGGGTCGATTATTCATCTATCAAGACAAACTTTACAGGAGCATCATTGACCCGAGGACGCATGAGAAGGTGTGGCAAGTGATTGTACCACAGAAGGATACGAGGATGGTGCTAGAAGCCTATCACAATGGTGCAGGCCACTTTGGTTGGAAGAAACTGGAGGCCCTACTTAAAGTAAGATTCTACTGGGTGGGCATGAGATCTGCCCTAGAGAAGTGGTGTCGAAACTGCGGGCCTTGCAATCTTAGAAGAAAAGACCAGCACCGCCAGAGAGCACCACTCCAGCCCATCCAAACTAAACGGCCCCTGGAGATCGTGGCCCTGGACCATGTAAAGTTGGCACCCAGCAGACAAGGCTACAGCTACGCTCTCACTATGGTTGACCACTACTCCAGATTCCTGGTGGTAGTACCAGTCAAGGACTTGACAGGTCAAACTGCAGCCAAAGCTTTCCAGACACACTTCTGTCGACCACATGGCTATCCAGATCAAGTGCTCACTGACCAAGGACCAGCCTTTGAAGCTGAAGTGTTTAAGGAGTTTTGTAACCTATACGGCTGCCAGAAGATCCGTACTACGCCTTACCATCCTCAGACCAATGGCATGTGTGAGAAGATGAACCACATCATTCTCGATCTTCTGAAGACGCTCCCACTAGAAGAACGAAGTCAGTGGCCGGAAAAACTGCCCGATCTAGTGGACATGTATAACAACATCCCTGTGAGTTCCACGAACTGCACACCGGCATACCTGATGAGGGCCAGACCAGGGAGATTGCCAGTAGATCTGGAAATGGGAGTTGAGACCCCTGAAGACCATCTACAAGGTGCTGATTGGGATTCCAACCGCCAAGCCCAATACAAGAAAGTACAAGAGTGTGTGGAGCGAAGCCTGACTCAGCAGCGTGAGAAACAAGAAAAGGCCTACAATCGAAAAGCACCTGCTGTTACTTTGATGCCAGGAGATATAGTTCTCAAGGGAAAGAGAAGGCGTCATAAACTTGACAATCACTTGGAAGAAGAACCCTATACTGTGTTACCATCAACGCTTAGCAATGAAAAGATATGCCTTATCAGCAAAGATGGAGGAAAAACAACAGCTGTCGTTTCTAGAGATCGCCTAAAGAAATGTCCTGAACAACTAAGAATCCCTGAAGAAATTCCCAACCCTGTGCCAGTTCAAGAACCAAAAGAAAGGATGATCCATACTGCGCTTGGAGATTTTCCAGCAAGTTGGCCTCAATACAATGGAGCAGTTGTTATTCCGGTCATTACATTCACTCAATCTAGAGAAGTAGGAGACCTAGAAGCACCTGTTCAGAACCTAGAAGTGCCAAATGTAGCTGAAGCAGAAAACCACGCATTGGTATCAGTACCCAGTACACCCAGAATTCACATTGAGACACATACAACGGGTGGGAGGACACAACCTCAGACAGATGACAGTATAGTACTGCGTAGATCAACCCGCAGCAACTTTGGTCAGCTCCCATTACGCTATAGACAAAGTACAGTTTAGTTGAAAGTGACGGTATGAAGTGTAATGTTTAACCTGTTATAGTTAAGCAACGTTTAAGCGAAATGTGCCCACAAGGACTATTGTGAGACTTCCTTAAAATGTTAGACCACTGGTTATGAACTGGCTTTAACCACAAACTTTGCATTGTAAAAAGTTGCCTTCTTGGTACCAACCACAGGGTCTGCCTGTTGAGGGGCATGGCTCTGCACCAACAAGGGGGCACGCCTGTTTATGGGGCCTGCCCTCCAACACTCGGAAGCGGGTACGCCTGTTTATGGGGCCTACCTTACACCACTCTCCTCAGGAGAGGAAGATTGGAGGAAAGGTCTGGGGAATGTGATGGCCCAGACCTGGTTACCAAAAGGACCGGTGACCTACCTCCTGAAGGTTTTTGGGTGGGTTTCGGACATGTGGGTGGTTGGTGGTGGAATGGTACCTGGCATGTTTAAATGTAAATAATTGCCCCTGTGTGGGAAAAGTTTGTATTTACCTTTTTCTTTCTCTTGTCTTTGCAGCCCGAGGACGTGCTGATGATAACTAAGGGGGAATGTGGCGCCCCTGACCTGGTCAGGCACCACAGAGTATTGCACCCATGCGGGAGCAATGCTTCCAGGTAATCTCCAAAGGCCAGGATGAGGTGCACACACAAACATATAGTGACCAGGCCTCCCACATTACCAGAGGGGACCCTTGGGTAGCCAGAAGGAGTTAACTTTCAATTCCCAGCTAGGGGTGTGTTCAGGGGCTGGTTGCTAGGAAGCAGGGCAGAGAGAGAGAGGAAGTGAGGTGTCGAGAGGAAGAAGTTGAAGTGTATGGAGGGGGAGCAGAGAAGCTCCCGTGCAGACAGGTCCTGAGGAGTGCTGTAGCTGAAAGCGGAGGAGAACGGAGTACTGTGGGTCGGCCTGAAGAGCATCCAGAGAAAGAGGGGTGGCTGAGTACGGAGATCCCGGTATCCGAGCACACAAGGGGAACTAGGTCCCCAGTACAGGCAGCAGATCATCCAGAGCTGCTTAACCTACAGGTTGGGGGGGTACTTCATGCCCTCACCACGACTACACAGAGCTTGAGCCAAGCAGCACACCAGGCCCATAAGGGGACAGGGCCAGAAGCCATCCCACCAAGGCCACGCTGCCGGCAGACGAGCCAGAGAGAGGGGAGCAGGGTGGTAACAGCTTCCCTGGAGGGGTCCTACCACGCTTCAAGCAAAGGATCCTCCTAAAACAGAAAGAGTGCAAGGAAGGCGAGTGGACAGCTACCCTCAGAACGGCCTCCTGGAATTCCTGGTTCCACCTGGTTATCACAGTGTCGCCCGGGCATCTCACCGTGACCTCCAAACAGTGAGTAAACACGTTAAAAGACTTCTTGGACTGTGTTTGAGTCATTCTGCGACTTGTGGTACTACAAACTCACACCGGGCCCTGGGGCTTGCCTCACTCTCAGGAGGCTACTATATCCGACTGCACCCACCATCAGCCCCAGGCGTCCCCTAACCTGCAGTGGCGGTCCCCACTGACCGCAATACTGAGAGTGGCGTCACGATCAAAACTGAAGATTCCCTACCTGTGACCAGCACCAGCTACGTGGAGTCCCTGAAGGTATGCACCGATACAACACCTGTGGGGCTTCACACTGCATCTCTCAATTTTCTACAATTTTACTTTTTTCCACGAGGAAATGTTAAGGTTCCATTCAGGGGTGTAACTATAGTAGAAGCAGCGGTTGTAGTCTCACCTATTAATCAAGCCTATAGGAGCCCAAAAGTCACTTTAATCCATAAAACAAGACCAATACTATTACAGACCTGTGATAGTTCAGGAACCTGTTAGAGATTTTGCATTGGCGACAGATTATGCCATTGGTTACATTGTAGTAATCCTATTATTTCAACAAAATTCAAACATGATGAAATGGCATTATGCAGCCATAAACGTAGATAAAAAATGTATATCATACTTATATATTTTTTATGACATTTATTACAGTAGATCACAAACGTGAGTACACCCCTCATATTTTGGTATACAGTATACTGTATGTTATTATACCGTATCTTTCCATGGGTCAACACTGACAATATTATTATTATTATTATTTATTATTATAGCGCCATTTATTCCATGGCGCTTTACAAGTGAAAGCGGGTATACGTACAACAATCATTAATAATACAAAACAGACTGGTATAGGAGGAGAGAGGACCCTGCCCGCGAGGGCTCACAGTCTACAGGGAATGGGTGATGGTACAATAGGTGAGGACAGAGCTGGTTGCGCAGTGGTCTACTGGGCTGAGGGCTATTGTAGGTTGTAGGCTTGTTGGAAGAGGTGGGTCTTGAGGTTCCTCTTGAAGCTATATGACACTGATACAATGTAAAGTAATCAGCGCACAACTTCTACACAGCTTATAACACCAAATGAAACACACCTGATCCCTATTCACATCTGAGACCTTGTAACACTAATGACTCCATGACACTAGGGAGGGAAAATGGTTTCTTGGGCACAATATAGCCATTTTCACTTACTCACTTCGGTTGCCAGCGGTTTTTATATTAATGTCTGCGTGTTGAGTTATTTAGAGGGAAAACCAAATTTATACTGTTATAAAAACTGTACACTGACCACTTTACATTGTATCAAAGTGTCATATCTTTAATGTTGTGCCATGAAAAGATATAATAAAATATTTACAAAAATATTAGAGGTGTACTCACTTTTGTGATTATACTGTATATGTAATACCAAGAAAAATAAGAGATAAAGCCCAGAAGTAGAAGAATATGACCATGTATCCAGCGGCGTAACTAGAGTCTAATGGGCCCCGGGACCTGGGCCCTTACTTGTATGTTCGTCAGATGTAGTTGGTCTTGTAGCATTCCAGATCCTATGAAGACATATGTGTTTTCCCCCTCCATATAATAATGTCCCGCATCCTGTAATAATGTCCGCAAACTTGGCCCCGTCATGATATAATATCCTCCATCCTGGGTTCTTTCCTGGTATAATGTACTCTATCCTGCGGCCCCTCCTAGTGCAATGCCTCCCTTTCCTAGTATAGTGTCCCCATCATGGAATAATGGGAATAATGTAGCCAGCGCAGAAGCCGGAAAATAACTTTAGTGTACAAGTGACGGGCAGCAAATTACGTTACTGCCATGCGCCACATGTGACTAGCACGCCGACGTCAGCTGCTGGCCTCTGTGCCTGGCTGAAAGTTGTATTGCTGTGCAGGGACCCAGCTGTTCTGCGCCACATAAATAGTGTGTGTGTGTGTGTGTGTGTGTGTGTGTGTGTGTGTGTGTGTGTGTGTGTGTGTGTGTGTGTGTGTGTGTGCGCGTGTGTGTGTGCATTAGTACGTAATCTCTTTATCACTATGTGGTTGTTTCACATGCACAAGAAAAACAACCCAGTTTTGTGGCTTTTTTCCCAGTCATTTTAAATCCATGCATCAAAACTGCTGGAAAAACTGCTCCAAAAACTGTGATTTAAAAAAAGAAATAAATAAAAATATTAACAAAACTCTGTGTAAAACCAAGCTTAGAGTATGTACACATGGTATGGTTTAGATGCTGGTGGAGCCGTCAAGTTTTCCCAGGGAAATTTGCTTCAGGAAAATACCAGCAGTCGATTTTCTAAAGCAGATTTGTTGTCAGTTTGTCGTCGTTTTTGCTTCTTGGCCACCGGAATGTTAGTCTATGGGGCCGTTTCCATCTGCGATTTTTTTCTCAGCCCTTATCGGACCGTGAAAACAGTCGCAGCATGCTGTGGGTGGAATCCAATCCGTATTCACTCGCACCCATACAAGTTTATGGGTGCAAGTGAAATATCATACTGCACTCAGATGACACCAGAGTGCAGGGTGATAATCGCATCAGCTGGCGATGGAGGAGATAGGGAGATCCACAGTGCCTGCCCTCTCCTCCGCAGCTGTGATCGGATTGCATCGGATGCCATACACTTGTGTGGCTTTATCCTAAGGCTACATGCACACGCTGCTTTTTTGCTGCTTTTTTGCTGCTTTTTTGGCTGCAGTTTTGTTGTCAGAATTTTCTGACATTTGACTTCCCAGCAAAGTCTATGAGAAGTCAGATTTGTCATGCGCACGTTGCAGTTTATTTGTCAGCGTTTTATTTGTCAAAGGTTTGTGACAAATAAAATGCAGCATGTTCATTCTTCCTGCGTTTTTGTCAACATTTGTCACAAAAACACAGCAAAAACGCAGGGTGTGAAAAACGCACCAAAAACGCACCGATAACTCAACAAAAACGCACCTAAAATGACATGCGTTATTTGTGACATTTCCAGGCTCTCTCTGACAAGGTGCAGTTTTGGCTGCATTTTGGCTGCAGTTTTGGCTGCAGTTTGTGAACACAAAAAGATGCAGCGTGCGCATGTAGCCTAAGGCGGATTCTGACAAGATTCATCTAAAAACGTTGTGTGCACATATCCTTAGGAGGTTTATATGGAGACTTTTGAGGAAAATTTTGAATCAGATCTGCACCAAAATCCTGTTCAAAGAAGGCTTCAAATATGCTTGAAATGCTTATCCTATTCATCTGCCTGAATCAGTGCTTAATAAATGTTAAAAATACTGAACAGTGTCCAACCATTGGTGCAACCTGTGCAGCTGCACAGGGGCTCAGTAGCTAAGGGGGCCCATTTGTACCTTCAAAGCAGGTGAAATTGTGCCTTTTGATAACTTATTGGACTGAAAAGGGCCCACACACTGTTTTTGCACAGGGCCCCTATTCTGTCTGTGTCCAACAGGGGTCCAAATGGCTTGCTGTATATATATGTTCTGTCTTTCTGAAATTGTTTTAACCATTTGAGGCTTCGAAAGCCATTAGCTAAAATAAATTTCCTGACCATTCTTCAAGCAGTTTCTGAACAGAAGAAATACGGATGACATATGGGTGCCTCCGTATTTTAATCACTCTCCATAAAACTTCCTTGGCCATCCCCAATATGAATAAATGGAGCGCTTGCTGCTTTTTTTTAATAATGCACATATTTTAGATCAACATTAGCTCTTACTAAGGGCCTCTTTACACTGCGTTTTTATTTACGTTCAGTGCTCCCATTGGAGCTTCCGTCCGAACTGTCCATAAGGCTGCTTTCACACTGCGTTTTTACTCATGTCCGCCTGTCATCCCCCCCCCGCAAAGCGAGTTTCGGACACATGTGCCGACAGAACCATTGACTATAATGGGGCAGACGGAGTCAGTGTGTGCTCTGTCATGCACCATTTTCAGGCGTATACGCTTTCTGCAGATGGACATAAAGACATAAGGGTGCTTTACACGCTGCAACATCGCTAACGTTATATCGTCGGGGTCACGATGTTTGTGATGCACATCCGGCGTCGTTAGCAACATCGCAGCGTGTAACACCTCTGAGCACCCTAAAACGATCGCAAAAGAGGAAAAAATCGTTGGTTTTGGAGAAGTCGCTCCAAAACCAAAAATCGTTGACAAGTGAGTAGCGAGGTTGTTTGTCGTTCCTGCGGCAGCACACATCGCTATGTGTGACACTGCAGGAACGAGGAAACTCACCGTATCTGCGTCCCGCCAGCAATGAGGAAGGAAGGAAGTGGGCGGGATCTTCCACCCGCTCATCTCCACCCCTCCTCTGCTATTGGGCAGCCGCTTAGTGACGCGGCAATGACGTCGCTATGACGCCGAACGCACCTCCCCCTTGAAGGAGGGATTGTTCAGTGGTCAAAGCGACGTCGCTGCACAGGTATGTGCGTGTGACGCTGCCGTAGCGATAATGTTCGCTACGGCAGCGATCACTACATATCGCACACACGACAGGGGCGGGTGCTATCGCGCACGACATCGCTAGCAAACGCTAGCGATGTCGCAGCGTGTAAAGCACCCTATAGTCTACTATGTCTTGGTATCCACCTGCAGAAAGCGTATACGCTGACTCCGTCTGCTCCATTATAGTCAACGGCCCATGCGCATGCGTCCGAAATCCGTTTTGTGTGTGTGGGGGGGTTCGGACGGACATAAGTAAAAACGCAGTGAGAAAGCGGCCTTATGGACAGAAAGAAACAGAAGAAAAAATGAGGGAAAATACACGGGCATAGATTACATACCAATAGATATTTTATTAAATGCCACATTTTACGTGCAGGGCCCCTTTAATACCAGAATTAAAGTGGTAACCCTTGGAAAGTAAAGGTATAAGAAAATGAAAAGGGATTTTTTTATTATTTAGGGTAGCGTTAATCTTCTTATAGGACTGTAGACGTATAATGGAGATCCTTTTATTTTCCGGACAGTCGGTTCACATGAAAGGAAATCACCATTCTTAATTCTCACATTGTGAGGCTGTAGTAGGATTACTTGTTTAGATTTGCAAGTCTTGACAGTGTATAGCTTGTTTTGTGTCAGAGCTGACTGGCTCCCAAATGACATAGACACCGAATTCTTTTCCTGGCGTCCATCATGCTTTCTCGTGTTGTGTAATGGGAACCGTGCCCTGTCGTGTCACATGACTGTTGCATAGCAACCTCTGCTCTGGGGCTCCACGCTGCACACTGCGAAACGGGAGAGCCGTGGAGAAAAACAAGAATGACATTTTTAGGCTGAGAGCTCTTCTCTGTGACACAAGTCTGTGCTCGTATATATTACCACGACATGCGCGCCATGATTTGTCAGTCTTATTTAAAACATAGCAGGGAAATACATTTCAAAGGTCACGTTGATGGATTCTGACAGGCAACTTCACAGCGCTGGTTAGGAAATTCCCTCCACACTTCTATCAGACACCACCATCTTACTTTACAGGATAAAACTATTAATTAATTGCACCTATTTTTTCCACAAAACCCTCAAAATGGTCGCTCTATAGAATGCTATGCAGCATGTACAAAGCAAAGAAGAAGAACATGGCTCAGGTCACTGAGAAGATATTTCTTTTGGCGGTCTTCATTTATGCACCAACCTTGCCTGAGCACGGCCATATTGTGCTTGTGGAAGGGCATAATGGCAGTGGATGGGATCTGCTACGTGTGGGGTCACTTGACTTATCTATCAGCGGGTGCACTGGCGGACACAGTTAGAAAAGGGCCCCTGTGCAAAAACAGTATAGGGGCCTTTTACAGTCAAATAACTCAACAAAATGCACAAATCCCTCTGCATTGGCGGTAGAAATGGGCCCCTTTACCTCCTGGGCCACTGTGCGGCTGCACAGATTGCACCAATAATATGTGGCTTGTAAATGGCTACAGGGCCCTAAGTGCTTAATCTCAGTGGAATGTTAGGGCAAGTTTCCACGATGAAGCCTGCTTTACATGTTACGATTTTGCATACGATATCGTATGTGATCGTACACGCCCCCATCGTATGTGTAGCACGTTCAATTTGTTGAATGTGCCGCACAAACGATTAACCCCCGTCACACGCACTTACCCGTCTATACGACCTCGATGTGGGCGGCAAACGTCCACTTCCTGGAGTGGGAGGGACGTTCGGCGTCACAGCGACGTCACGCGGCAGCCGGCCAATAGAAGCGGAGAGGCGGAGATGAGCTTGACGTAAATATCCCGCCCACCTCCTTCCTTCCGTATTGCTGGCCGGGAGCCGCAGGATGCAGGTAAGATCTGTTCATCGTTCCCGGAGTGTCACACACTGCGATGTGTGCTACCCCGGGTACGATGAACAATCTGACGTTCAATTTTTAGGAATTGAATGACGTGCATGCGATGAACGTTTTAACGTTCAATCGCAATCGAACGTACCTGTCACACACTGCAATGTAACTTACGATGCGGATGTGCGTCACTTACGACGTGACCCCGCCGACACATTGTAAGATACATTGCAGCGTGTAAAGCGGGCTTGAGAGTTTGCAGCATTTTAGATGCAGTGTATTTTTACTGGGGCCAAAACCCTGAGTTGTACAGTATGGGATTTATAGAAATCTCCTGTCCACTGTGCTTCTTGTCTAAGCAGCATAAACTGATCCATGGCATGGCTTTCCGAGCCACAGCAAGTCAATTTATGCTTGTGGAGACACAAGTGTTTTCAATGGGAAAACACCGAGAAAATACACTGCATCCAGAATCCTGATCATGCGCACTGATGGTGCGTTCTCCAGTGTAGAAGACTAGCGTCTCCAGAAGAAGAATGACATTGTGTCTAGATAGCAGTGTCTTACTGATCATGGGAACATATCCTTAAATGGGTATTCCCAAATCCAAGATCCTATCCCAATATGTAGTAGGTGTAATAATAAGATTAGCAAATACCTCCAATTAGAAATAAAGAATAGTTCTCCTGATTCACTATGTCGCTTTCCTCATGTTCAGGATATTGCAGGATCTTAGGTATCCATGGTTACAACCACGAGCAACTAACTAACTATGACTATATGCATGGCCGTAACCATGGATACCTAAGGTCCTGCAATGCCCTGGACATGAGGTAAGCGATATATTGAATCACGAAAACTATAATATATCACTAATGGGAGGTATTTCTTAATATTATTATTATTACACCTACTACATATTAGGATAGGATCTTGGAGATTGGAATACCCCTTTAGGGTAAGAACACACTTTGCTTTTTACCTGCTTTTTACCTGCTTTTTCAACTGCAGCGTTTAATGCCAAAATGGATGTGTTCTAATTTTCAAGCAAAGTCTATGGGAATTTGGTTTTCTAAAACCGCACTATGCAGTTCAAACTGCAGCCTTTTTGTGGCAGAACTTTGGTCAAAAACTCAGCTTTGCAGTGCAAAACCCAAATGGCAAAAACAATTGACATGTCAATTGGCAAGCAAGCAGGTAAAAAGCAGGTAAAAAGCAAAGCGCGTTCTTACCCTTAGGCTATGTGCGCACGTTGCGTCGGTGTACCTGCAGTTTATTCTGCACGTTTTCCTTCCCTTGGTTTTTGACCAAATGGCTTTTGACCATTTTTTAGCGCTAAAAACGCATGCGTTTTTACCGCGTTTTTAGTGCGTTTTTAGCGCTTTTTACCTGCGTTTTCACCTGCGTTTCTGCAGATGCGTTTTTGAGATCAAGACACTGAGAAATAAAGTTGAATTAGTCAAAAAGAATGAAAAAAGAGAAAAAAAGTATAAAATTAACTTTTCATAAAATTATATGGGAAATTATCAATTTTAATGTAATAATAGTGGTTATGCACATTTTAACAGAAAAATAGCTAAAGTTTATTATTTTTTTACATTTAAATTTTCGGTTATTGTGTGTGTGTAAAGGAACATTAGAACCCATTAATTTTTGGCCAGAAAAGCATGCGTTTTTGGAGCCAAAAACGCTGTTGAAAAGCAGGTAAAAAGCATGTAACGCGGGAATTGTGATTTTGGTTGCTTTTTGCCATTTCTCATTGACTCCAATGTTAAGGAAACGCTGCAGAAATGGCAAAAACAACTGACATGCTGCTTCTTTTTCAGCATGGTTTTTGACCACAAATATGCAAATTAAACGCTGCAGAAAAAAAAGCAAAGTGCAGACAGGATTTCTGCTTTTCCCATAGACTTTGCTGGAAATCAAAAACGCATGCGTTTTTGCCCAAAAACGCTGCTGCCAAAAACGCTGCAGAAACGCGGTAAAAAACGCAACGTGCGAACATAGCCTTAAGGTCTTCATACACATAGCACTAACATGACAGGATAACTGTCAAGATAATGCATATTGACACTCCATGCAGTATGCTACCCTTTTGTTTCTCAGGAGATAAGCCACTGTCGCGGGTGGCGGGGCGTAGCGCTCGCTAACGCTCGGGTCCGGCGCTGCTGCTGCTGCTCGGTGGCTCAAGCGGTGGGCCGGATCCGGGGACTCGAGCGGCGCTCCTCGCCTGTGAGTGAAAAGGGGGTGGTTTGTTTGGGGATTTAGTCCGTGACGCCACCCACGGGTTGTGGTGAAGATGGGCACCACCGCAGCTGGTGACGGGGATCCCGGGAGCGATGGTAGGGAGAAGCTGGGATGTTGTTTTCCCCCTCCGTGGGTAGGGGTTGGTGGTCCCGGGGCCCGGTGGTGTGACGGGGAGGCAGGGTTGGTGAGGTGCAGGGTTGCAGGGACAGCGCAGCACGGTGCTGGACGGCACTGGTGTACTCACTCAGACAATCACTGACAAAGTCTCTGGTAAACCAAAACGGCCGGATGGACGGGTCCCACAGCCGGCTGCAGTGTTGTTGTTGTGCTCTCCCCAGACGGCTGATGGTGGCTGTCTTTCCCTGCACCTTTAGAATGATGTTCTGACTCCTGTGGTTGCCCACCGGTAGTCCGCTCCCCGGCGTATATGTGCCGTAGGAGCCCGTTTTGCCCGCAGGCGCTGGCCCTTGGATCTCTAGCCTGTGGCGGTGGCTGTATATCCTCACGGTGTAAGCGGTTGCCTTCAATCGGGACTTGGTTATTAGGAAACCCCTGGGGTTCCTGTCACATTCGGATTTGACTATTGACGGCGGCTCAAAGCCTGGTCGGGGTCCGATGGCCCTGCCTGTGTGTGCTTAGCTTCACTCCGTTCCCCGTCCAGTACTGGCGAGCCGACGCCCGACCCCGGTCCTTACGGCTCTGCGGAGTTCCACCAACTCCTGCAGACGGCCACCACCATCTGGCAACCTTGCTGTCAGTGCCTGGGCTTCGACCCAGACACCTTAAGTGTTTACTCCTCTCACTTCCACTTCCAGAACTCAACTGACACTTTTCCCGCCTCCAGGCCTGTGAACTCCTCGGTGGGTGGGGCCAACTGCCTGGGTCCGCCCCACCTGGTGTGGACATCAGACCCTGGAGGGAGGCAACAAGGGTTTTTGTCTGACTGTTGTAACTGTCTAGGGTGGGGGGTGTGTATGTTAGTATGTATGTGACTACCTGGCTAGTCCAGGGCGTCACACCACTGCCAGATCTGTTTGGCAGAGGCCTTATCTGCTTGCCCCTTTGAAACCACATGAATATTTGGCCAAACCAATGTGTTCATGGGTATCAGGAAATCGTGAGAGATAGCTGACTCACTGAATGTGCGCTTAGACGTGAGCTAAAACTATAGTTTCCTTTGGCTGATTAGCCCACAAATGAAACAGTCTTCTAGTCATCTTCTCAGAGCAGACCTGCTCTCCTTGACAAGGCATTGCCATGATTGTGACATCAGGTGCCCACCCAATGGCAGCCAAAATTTTGGTTTCTAACATTGTATACATCGCTTTAAACTGTCTAGCTGGGCCACCATCTTGTGGTAATCACTGTAAATAAAATGTTATTTGACTGCACCATGTGAATGTAACCCTATGGAGAGAGTTTGAATATTAGACAATAGAAAACCAAGGGCTCAATTCATCATTTTACGATTTATTGAGTTCACTTTTCTTTTTTGCAGTGTGGAATGCATTGATGTTTTTTGCTCCAAATTCTTCAAAATGACTCAAGTAATTTATGAATTTGGTGGAAAAACAAAAAAATAATTTTTCTGTTTTTTACACAAAAATGTGTAAAATTAAAAACTCCTCCAGAAACCTTACCACAGAGGGAGATGGGCGAGATGTGGCAAAAAATTGCAACATTGGATAAACGTTGCATTTCATGAATCTCCCCATTACGTCTGTATAAGCAAAGTTGTCAAGGAAAAATGACAAAAAAAGACTTTTAATAACACAACTTAAAAAATACTAAAGCCACTAAAAAATAGGAAAAAACTCCAGAAAACTGGAGAAACAGAAATGATGAATTAAGGCTCAAGTATTTACAAGAGACCTGAAGTAAAACGAAGGTTAAAATAAGCAGGATGACTAGTGTGGCATGGTATATCACTAGTGAGAAGGGATTTCCCATTAACAAAGTTTATTTTAAAGTTAATTATAATTAATAGATCTTGGAATAATAAGTTCCACAATTGGATGTGTGTAATTATCTTTTAGCTTTGCTGAGATAATCTTATGTGTCCATGCTATATACTGTGTAATGGCCGTGTGTAACCGTACAGGGATATGGTTTGTCATACCACATTTCATGGGCAAAAAAGTATAAAGACATGTTGGGGAGTGTGGTTGAATCTGAATGCACGCAGGCACCTAGTCCAGCAGTGTTAATCTCCTACTGATAAAACACTCACTGTGTTGAAAGCACAGCTTAGTCTAGTGACACATCCCTGAAATCAGTGTCTTAGCCCCTACCTCATGTTGCCCCAGGTTGCAGCTTAAAAACCTGCTGACAGATTCCCTTTCAGTTAGAAAAAACTAACATATTGTTAACACAAATGGGGGGCATTGTAGGCAACTCTTCCCATCATATAAGGATGATCATTAATTGTACCATTACAAGGGGAACAGAAGTTTGATGCCGATATAACTATACATGTAGAAGTTTGCAGTCATTATTATATACTACTAGCTGTAGTACCCGGCGTTGTCCGGGGTAGAAATTGTTTCTCTGTCTCTCTCCCAGTCTCTGTTTGTCTGTCTCTCTTTATCTCTCTTTCTGTCTGTCTGTCTCTTGGCCTGTCAGTCTCTGTATATCTTTGTTTGTCTCTGTCTGTCTTTCTCTTTCTGTCTCTCTCTCTCTCTGTCTCCGTCTGTCTCTCTCTGTCTGTTTGTCTCTCTCTGTCTGTCTATTTGTCTCTGTCTGTCTCTGTGTGTCTGTCTTTGTCTCTATCAGTGTCTGTCTTTGTCTGTCTGTCTATCTCTCTGTATCAGTCTGTCTGTCTCTCTCTATCTCTCTGGCTGTCTGTGTGTCTGTCTGTCTCTGTGTGTCTTTCTCTGTGTGTCTGTCTCTTTCTCTCTCAGTCTGTCTCTATCGTTCTCTGTCTCGTCTCTGTCTCTTTCCCTGTCTGCCTCTGTCTCTCTGTCTGTCTCTTTCCCTGGCTGCCTCTGTCTGTCTGTCTCTTTCCCTGTCTGTCTCTTTCACTGTCTGTCTATTTCACTGTCTGTCTCTTTCCCTGTTTGTCTGTCTCTGTCTGTCTGTCTCTTTCCCTGTCTGTCTGTCTCTCTCTTTCCCTGTCTGTCTCTTTCCCTGTCTGTCTCTTTCCTTGTCTGCCTCTGTCTTTGTCTTTCTCTTTCCCTGGCTGTCCCTTTCTCTATCTGTCTGTGACTGTCTGTCTCTCTCTGTATGTCTGTATCTCAGTCTGTCTCTCTCTATCCGTCTCTCCACCGACATCATAGTACCTCACACATAAGCTTCTTACACTAACAATTTTCTTTGTTGCCTATAGCAACCAATCACAGCTCCTATTAATAACCTGTAGCTCCCAGCTCCATTGACTTTAATGGAGGCAGGTTTTTTGGTGAATAACTGTAAAGTGCGGGGTTAAATTTTCCCATCAAAACATAGTATATGATGTTCCCTGAGTCAAATGGGGTGTCTATGCAAAATTTTGTGATTGTAAATGCGATGGTGTGGATTCCGTTAGCGGACATACACACACACACACACACACACACAAACACACACACACACACACACACTCAGCTTTATATATTAGATATACAGATACATGCAACCCAAAACTAGGCAGGTAAACTGACAGTATTCACTCAACATCATAGACTAAAACCACCGACTAATTTGACCTCGAAGTACAATATAAGTGAGGAGAGATTTCAAAGAAATTACTTCTAGTTAACCATATTGCGCTAAGCTAAATAAGAACAAAGGAAAAATCCTGAAAAAACTATGGGGAACAAAATTACCTGTGCTGCAACTAAACATTGTTCTGAGTAGAGCATTCTGCCGCACAGAACTATGACTGCGACATATCCATATATCAACCACGCAGCGTCAAAAACTCAACAAAAGCTCATCATGGGAATGTAGTCTTACACATACTCATATTGTCCCAAATGTGTACAAATGCTAGTGTATATACATCTTTTCCTGGTATATTTTCAGTGATTTTTTACCTGAATTTTGTTTGCATTTTTGTTGTCTTTTCAACATTCCTAGAATCACATGTCCTGTCATGTCAAAAACAAAACAAAAATGTCACCAAACATGAAATATTCATTAACACATGTAGGAAAAAACAACAATGAAGGGCTTTGGGAGAAAAGACATAAATAACAGCCTGGAAAAAAAATACCAAAAATGCATTGTATGTATTGTATTCTATAGTTTTCTACAGTCTACCTGCCTGCTTTACTATACAGAATTGCTGTTTTGTGTGATTTATAGTGCAATTATTTTTTTTATATTTTATATATTCATATTGTAATGCATACAACATTGCAATTTGATTGGGGTCTGCCTTAAAGAGGACGTGTCACCAGATGAATGGTGGCCATATTTTATTCTAATTTTATTTCTGCTGCACATTGGAGTAGCCCAGTTTTTGCTTTTTTTTTGCTAATGTAGCATATGGTTCCCAAGAAATATTGGCTTTTTCATTTTGTTCACTGAATATATAAATGTTTATAGTCTTTTCCAATGAAGCGTTCCTCTCAGGGTAATTGTGCAGAGCAACATAAAGACATGGGACTAGAAAATCCTGTGGGTGACGCCTCCTTGGTAAAGAATATAAAAATTAATACCAAATAAAAAAAGACTATATGTTTGGAACCGTATTTAGAAAAAAAAATGAATACTCAAAATATCAACAAGTGATCAAAGAAGAGCAAAACTTGCCACTTTGGAACCAAATGACAGGTCCTCTTTAAAAAAGAAAACTTAGGGAAACTTCAGACTTGTTGTCAAATATTAAGGTTACAAGTTGTGGGGACATAAAGTGATCATATGAATCTTTCCTGCTATCGATATGCTTAGATTTGATGATGATCTTAAAGGGAAACTGTCACCCTTTTGAGTTTTTCTAGTTATTAATATGGGCATACAGATGACATAAAGGTGAAATTAGCGATATCTTTATGCCTCCTGGATGATGGGCCGTTTTGGAAAAAATCCTCTTTTATATCTTCTATCTTCCGGGCTATGGGGAGTGCGCTGCCCGGAAGATAAGACTGCCTCCAGTCTTCATTATCCCCAATTTCTTCTCCTCTTTAGTATGCGCCTGTGATGTCACCGTCTGTGCATTCTTCCTGCCATCCCTCCCCCTGTACTTTTTTTCCCTTCCGTGGGCACAGTCTTCAATTTTGATGTGCGCAGGTGTCGGGGAGTCACTGCTACTTCACAATGACTCTGTAGCACCTGCACACATCAAAATTGAAGACTGTGCCCACGGAAGGGTGGAAAAGTGCAGGGGGAGAGATGGCAGGTAGAGTATGCAGGCGCAGGATTTTCATCCGCACACCTGACATCACAGGCGCATGGTAAAGAGAAGAGGAGGTGAAACTGGGGATAATGAAGACTGGAGGCCAGCTTAAATTCCAGGCAGCACACGCACCATAGCCTCGAAGATAGAAGATATACAAGAGGATTTTT
The DNA here is from genome assembly GCF_048569485.1 of Anomaloglossus baeobatrachus. Classification (NCBI taxonomy): domain Eukaryota; kingdom Metazoa; phylum Chordata; class Amphibia; order Anura; family Aromobatidae; genus Anomaloglossus; species Anomaloglossus baeobatrachus. The sequence continues at coordinate 669,325,825 of NC_134354.1, read as the reverse complement.
CCAAAAAGGCCATCATCCAGGAGGCATACAGATATGGCTAATTTAACCTCTGTGCCACCTGTATGCCCATATTAATAACTAAAAAAAAAAACACAAAAGGGTGACAGATTCCCTTTAAGTGTTTCTTAACAGTTTTGCTCCTTCTCTCTATTTACTTGTACAGTTCAGTAATTACCTTCCTTCTTGAAAGCTAAGAATTCCTTGGTCAGTAATATCTCGTTCAATTGCTTTTCATTACTGTTCAGTTTCTGCTTGGAATAGTGAATAGATGTTTTTGCAAATAATTGAGTATATGGGTCATTTAATCAATCTAATCCTTGCTTGCTATTCTTTCAGGCCTTTTAGGGTCCTCTCAGGATCCTGCAATGATTTTCTGCAAATATAAGTTACCAGAGTGAAGTCAATAAAACGCTATGTTCACAGGTTGCGTTTTTTGCAGTTTTTTTTTTAGTTTTTTTTAATGCAAATTACAAGCTGCTTTTTACAACAGTAAAAGCGTTTCAGAACTCTTATGCACATACTTGGTTTGTTTTTCCGGACAACATTGGAAAAATTCACAGTTTTTGAAATCTGCAGAATGTGAATTTTTTCAGCAGTTTTTAGCCCATTCAAAGCAATGAAAAAACTCTGCAGAAAACACAAAGATGTTTTTTCACATAGTTTTCTATTTGGTGAATAAAGCTAATGTTATTAAATGTACTGTAGACAAAGCACACGTGCAATCCGCACGTGAACAACACTGCAACCGTTAAGATTATGGGAATGGGGTTCCTACAACTAATTTATTTCCTCACAGGTGCCCCTGCATAACTTTGAAGAAGTGTGTTATATATGTCCTGCACTGCAAGTAAATTGTGTGATCTGGTCCGATGGGTGAATCCAGATTACAATCAGCACCGCCTCTGTCCCTTAAAATGCCGCCTTTCCTGGCTGCATGATAATGGATGACGTCTCTAGGTCATCCACACAGTGCCAGAAGTCGTGCAGAAATCACTATTTGGATTATGAAATGGCAATTTGTGGCTGGACCACAGAAGTAGAAACTACTATTTAGATTATGAAATGGCAATTTTTGGCTGTGCCACAGAAGAAGCAATCAGGATTTAGATGATGAAATGTCGATTTGGGGCAGGCCGCAGGACCACAGATTTAGCTATCAGAATTTAGATTCTGAAATTTCAATCGCTGGTAGGACTACAGAATTACAATCAGGATTTAGATACTGAAATGTTGATTGGGGCCAGGAGCACAGAGTTATTATGAATTTGTATTTATGTGCATTTCTATGCAGCAGCAGCACTGTTCCCAATCTGTAACAGTGTCAAAATGGCGCCGACGCCGCATGTCCGCTTCTAATATGCAGAGCGACATGTGACTTAGGCAGTCAATGACACAAGCCCTTGTTTCTGAACATTGTGGATGGTTTCATCGCCCTAATTGGCTACTGGAACATCTACACATTAAGTTAAGAAAAAATAAAAAAAAAAACACTCCACCACTCCTCTGACCTCTCCCACCATCAAACACTGCCTCCCCCGCTCATTATACAGCACCACTATCCTAGCCAAAGTCATAATAACATAGAAGAAAAGCATTACTGTGCCTCCCCCGTGCCAGCAGCCGGGCTGCTCGGATCCAGATCTGCGGTGGCTCGAGGGGTGTCCGGACCCGGGGGTCCTGCCGTCACTCAAATGAAGGGGTATTTACAGGGGATTGTGTTTAGAGTTTGTGATGCCACCCGTGGTGTGTGGTAATGTGGAGTACCGCCGTTGCAGTTGGGAGTACCCGGGGGCGATGGAGTGGGGCAGCCAGGTGTTAGAACCCTCCACGGGTAGGGGGAATGCCCCGGGACTCGGTGATGGTGTCTGGGGAGTGCCGTTGGGTACAAAGGGGGTCACTTTCGTACTCACTCAGTCTAGTAAACTGACACCGACAACTGGATAAACCAAAGTTCTGGATACCGCTGCCACTGAGGGGAGCTAGTTCAGGTCCCGTCCCCAATGGTGATGCCTGGTGATCCATGACCTTCCTCCTGGCACTAAGTTCACTTCTCTGTTGATCCCAGTAGTATGGAACTAGTCGGGTCCCGCTCCCCAGTATAGCTAATTGTGGAAGCTTGCTCTCAGGGTTCTCGCTTGGGATTTTCTGGACCGTTTTTGTGGAAAGTCCTATCCCCCTCGTCGGGTAAATTGTCAGGTTGCCTGAAGGTACTCCCTGACCTAGGGTCCACATACCCCGTCGTGCCCTGGTCCCAGCCCGGTGATGGTACAAGGCCGCCGGCTGTCGACAGTTCTGTGCCCCTTGTCACGATCTCCTGCGACCGGGGGTCCAGATCCTACCAGGTCCAGACCACCGTCTGCTACCTAGGTGTTTCCAAGGAGCTCGGCTCCTGACCTCCTCTCTCCTTCACTTTCCACACTCAACTCTCTACTCCTCACACTTCTGACCTCCCCTTAACCAACCCCCCAAGTGGGCGACCCTTTTCCACTCAGGCCATCCACTGGTGTGTCTTGTGGGTGTGGTGCAGAGTGTACCTTAGGATTTTAATCAGCTGATGTAGGCAACACCATGTAATTGGGGACCCACAACCAAGGAGGAGGCGGATATTGCACGGGACGGCAGACTGTGCAATACCCTGTGACGACCCGATAGTCCAGGGGTGTCACATTAGTGCAACCATGAACAGTTATCGAAAAAAGCTAAACATTGCTAATTTTTTAGAAAAGTACTCGGGTTTCTGAGCACGAATCCGAATAGGCAAGGCTCGGGCCGAATTTGAAATTGGCAAACTTATTTCAAACAAGTTCACTCATCTCTAATTATGAATAATGAAGGGACCAAATTATGTCAATTTCCATGGTTTTAAAATGATTGTCTGTAACTAGACAATCCCTTTTTAACTGTTGGTGTTGCCCATATAAATAAGAAAAATAAAATGACAATAACAAGATATATTTATTTACCTCCTGGACCCCAGCTACTTCTCCAATTTTGGGTCTGTGATTCCTGGCAGTCACGTGACAGTGTTATACCAAGACTGCAGCCTTTCATTATTCTGTCAAAGTGTAACACTGAAATAATACTAGACAACCCCTTGAAAAAAATGTGCTTACAAACCTTTATCTGAGAGCCTCCATATGCAATGATTAATTCAATGTTAATATTATTCCCATGTTTAAATTATAGAAAATAGGTACTGAAAATTCAGAAATCTCAGGAAGTGGCCTTGCCAGTATGTGCCAATGTTTCCTCAACTGGGCACAACTTATCAAACAGTGCTGGGCACTACAATGGCAAATTTGCAATTTTCACTCTGCAACATCCTTTGCTGCTTGTTTCTGGAAAACATCCATGGAGTCAATATTGTGGTTACATCTGTACATTCTAGAAGGGTTTCATTTTCAAAAAACGAGTAATTTTAACCCCTTAACGACCGCGGGCAGTAAAATTACGTCCTAGCGGTCATAACGTTACTGCCCGCGGTCTGCCGGCAGCATCATGCTGCGATCGGCACACATCTCAGCTGATTTTCACAGCTGAGATGTGTGCCTGCTAGGCACGAGCAGAATCGTTATCTGCTCGTGCCGTTTAACCCCTTATATAGCGCTGTCAATATGTGACAGCGCCATTATAAGCGCGATCGTGGTAAGCTTTTACTTACCGCCCGATACCGGAAGTCACGTGACGCGATCACGTGACTTCCGATAGTTGTCATGGTAGCACAGGGTCATGTGATGACTCCTGTACTACACCTTACTTGCTTTCACTTTCGCTGTGCCAGCGGCACAGCAAAAGAGAAAGAGAGCGTATCTGCTGTTTACAGCCTTGTAGCTGTGATCAGCAGATACTGCAGAGCGATCGCATTGCTGATCGCAATAGCCCCCTAGGGGGACTAGTGAAATTAAAAAAAAAAGTTAAAAAAAAAGTTTTAAAAAATTAAAAAAAAACAAAAAACCTAAAAGTTCAAATCACCCCCCATTCGCCCCATTGAAAATTAAAGGGTTAAAAAAATAAAAAAATATACACACATTTGGTATCACCGCGTTCAGAAACACCCGATCTATCAAAATATAAAATCAATTAATCTGATCAGTATACGGCGTAGCGGCAAAACATTTTTAAAAACGCCAAAACGACGTTTTTTTGTCGCCACAACTTTTGCGCAAAATGCAATAAGAGGCGCTCAAAACGTAGCATCTGCGCAAAACTGGTACAGTTAAAAACTTCAGCTCGAGACGCAAATAATAAGCCGTCACTGAGCCATAGATCCCGAAAAATGAGAACACTACAGGTCACGGAATATGGCATAAAACGTGCACCACTTTTTTCGGACAAACTTCCGATTTTTTTTAACCCCTTATATAAAAGTAAACCTATATATGTTTGGTGTCTACGAACTCGCATTGACCTGAGGCATCACACCCACACATTTCTTTTACCATATAGGGAACACAGTGAATACAATATCTCAAAAACCATAGTGCTATCGCACTTTTTTTGCAATTTTTCTGCATTTGGAATTTTTTTGCCGTTTTCCAGTACACTATATGGTAAAACTGATGGTTTCATTTAAAAGTACAGCTCGTTCCGCAAAAAATGAGCCCTCACATGACCATATTGACTGAAAAATAAAAAAGTTACGTCTCTCAGAAAAAGAATGGTGAAAAAAAAAAACAGAAAGCGAAAAATTGGACGGTCGTGAAGGGGTTAAGAGGGATTCTGCTGGTTTGGCACTTAGGGGAGTCTGAAACTATTCTATAAAAATTTGTATGGTAAGACAACTGCAAGGAACGGGTATCTTTGGTCCACTATACCTACAGCACTATTAAGTAAAAAAAGCATGACAAACTGTAGATCCAATGTACTGCTAAAAAATATACAGCTGCACTCTGAAACACTAAGGTATGCAAACACTGAATATAGGAATTTTGGAACTGCATTACTGCTATTGATGTGTTAATAATGAGATGCTTAGCGCATGAATTGTAGGCTTTAAGCACAGATAGAGGCATATTAGGTTAGGGACTCAACAAATAGATACACCTTGTCGCTGGCAGTTGGGCTCTCAATGAACTGGCCATTTTATGCGTTCAGTATTTCATTTTTAAAATTTATTTTCAATAGCAGTAATACAGTTTCAAAATTCCTATATTAATTTTTTGCATACCTGAGCATTTCAGAGTGCAGCTGTATATATTTTTTTAGCAGTACATAACTACTGGACATGTATATATCTATTGATTAATTTGTTTATAATTGTATAATTTAATTTATTAAAAATGGAAGGAAGAAAAGGGTAAATATCCCGTGCCGCCAAACCAGTCCAAATGATGTAGATAAAATATGATTTATTGGTTAACCCGTTTCAAATTCCTCAGAGGCTTCTTCATCAGGACAATCATATACAGGTAAGCAGTATAAAGGCACATATATGTGTGTATATATATATATATATATATATATACACATATATGTATATATATATATATATATATATATATATATGGTCTAATAAACGTCTACATCATTTGGACTGGTTTGGCGGCACAGGAAATTACCCCTTTTTTTCCTTCCATTGTTTGTATGGGTTCTGCAGCGGCCTCCAGGCATTTTATGGTGGTTGTGACTTGCCTCTCTGAGTTTTCTCCTTTAATTTTAATTGGATAAGACCCTATTTTGCGCAATTTCCCTTTCCAGTTCCTATTTACTATCATTTAATTTATAACATTTTTAATTTGAAAAATTATGTTATTTTTTCTAAAAGATAGTTGAAAAAAGTTATCAAATATATTCTCACATTGCCAGAATAGATCATCATCCCATTGTACTTATCCCTCAATTATACATCTACTCTAATATACACTACTTACAAAAAGTTAGGGATATTTGGATTTGGGTAAAATTTATGTAAAGCTTAAAAAATTCACCTTACAGTGATATTTCCTCATGACAGTTAGGCATTTAATTAGAAGCATGAAATCATAATTTCCTCATCTCAAGCAATTTATTGAATCACCAACAGTGGTGGGTATACTTCCCAAAAAAATGTTAATGTCTCAATGACTTGTCTTGTGGCCTTGAGGAAGAATTACAGTTTCACAACGACGTCTCATGCTGTTCCCAAGTCGAGTTATTGTCTGCTTAGGCATGACATATCACTCATCTTTAAGGCTGGCCCTCAAGTCGTTGAGGTTCTGGGGTACAGAGTTATGAGCCTCTACATGGCGACTCAGCTGATCCCATAAATTTTCTACAGGATTCAGGATGGAAGGAAGTGCATGCCACTCTATTTGAGGTTCCCCAGTCTCCATCAGCTGTTTTCTAATACTAAGATCTCGATGAGCATTGTCATTCATGAAGATGAAATTAGGCCTGTATTGTTCATGCAGAGGCACAATGTCTGGATTAATGATGTTATTCAAATGGTAAGAGCTCGTCACTGAACCATTCACAACGTTTTGGGCAGTTTTATATTGACTAGGCAAAACTATCTGCACTGTAACACCACCACCACCAAAGGCTCATCTGGTGACACCAGTGGCTGATGCATCGCTCTCTCCATGACATCTTCAACATCATTGGCAGACATTTTTTCTGCTCAGCATGAATCGACTTTCATCACTGATCAGCACTGAGGCCCAGTAGTCCCATGTCCAGCTTAGATGCTCACTGGCCCATGCAAGATGATGATGCTTGGTGGTGTGTATAAGTAGTCTTGCAAGTTGTCTAACATGCAGGCGACACTTATTTAAACGGTTTCAAATGGCCTTACGTGACACTTGAGTGCTTCTCACCTTCCTTAATTGTGCCTGGAGTTGTGTGGCAGTCATCATCTGGTTTCAAAGGGCATTCTTCACAATGAAGAAGTCATCAGTGAAGGATGTGGCCAAAGGACATCCACTTCTAAGCCTTTCCAGTCTCTTTGTATCTCTATTGCAACCTGCTGATAATACTCTGTGACACGCTAAGCTCAGTGGCCACTTCTATCTAAGAACTGCTGATCAATTGTTAGGTGTCATCTTGGCCTCATGATGTCAAAATGTGAACATCATGATGAGGAGGACTGTTTAAACACCAATTCTAATTGATCCCTGAACTTTATTGGGCGATTCATGGATTAAACACAATGAATGTGAATTTTACCATTGAGCTTCTTGTTAGAGAACAGCAATTTGTGCCAAAAGTACTGAAACGCTGAACAGTTGGACATGTGCAAGCAAATGTTCACCTAAAAAGGTTAGAGGGCATTTTAGGATCATCTTGAAACTTCACCTGAATGCCAAATATCTCTAACTTTTTGTGAGTAGTGCATATAAACTAATCCTAAATATAACTAAAACAAAATGACTAGAGACAAACATTTTCTTCTAAAACAAATTAGCCTTAATTATGTGTTCTATGAATTTCTTAGGATTACACGAGAGTTGCTTCTAAAAACATTTTTTGCGCACTTTTTGTTTTGCCTTTTCTTCAGTAAGAAACGTGTACTGCAGACATATTTTGCAATTATATACTGTACACTTTTAATTTCTATTGAAGTAAACAAGGTTGGTGCAATGCAAATGTTTAGCATTAATACCAATTAAGGGATTGCAGTTGTAGCATGTTCGAACATAGATGGCAACAATATAGTATAATAAAACGAGTATCGGGGGGAAATTGTGTGGAAAACTTCAATTTAGAAAATATTGGCAACAAAAATGCAATGCTAATTTATGAATGAACTGAAATTTATAGCCAGTTCAATCAAATTGTGTGTATGAAATGAAAGTCCAAAACCAGAATACTGACCCGGTATAGTATAATCTTTGATTATAACCTGGCATTGGGATACTCTTTGAAGTTTAGGACAATGTGTTTCTTAGGTATATTTTTAGTTCCAGATGAACTTCAAAGTTTTTTCTTAGTTTTGCTCCATGGTCAATAAATTATGAAGAAAGTGAAAGGCTGTACATGTCATATTCATGACAAGCCCAAGTCACACCCTGATTCTCCGATTACAGAAGAAAGTAAACTTCTCTGCTAGCAACAAGTTGTACAATACATAATTAATCTGTTTTCTTATCGCAGTTAAACATTAATCAAAGTAAGTTCCATTATTGTGTTCACCAGATTTTCTTCCCACAGGTCATGATGGTGTTACTAAATCAGCAGACATTTCCAATTTTACATTGATATAAATATTTAATACAGTATTTATTAATTCAAATTAAAATGTTACTATGAGATTTAATAAGAGGGAAATAAAATATCAGTATAGGAGATCTACACTAATTATCATATTGCTCAGTTATATACAGTATAACGACAAATAAAACTTAATTTTAGATTAAAGTCAATGTAATTTATAATTCATTTTCTATAGCAATTTTTCAACTTCCTTTTACAATGTTTTCTCTCACTCAATAGGAAACTTTATTGTTTATTTCTAATACATAAAAACCTATCCAGATGATGTTTAGAGGGAACCTCTCAAGAGCAGTTCTGGGTGTATATTCCTAATCCCTGCCTAACCATCCCTGTATACACTAGCATAGATAAAGAGATCTTTAGAAAAAGGATTACCAAAGATCTTTTATCTTATGCTAATGAGCGAGGGGACTAGTCCCAAGGGCGTTTGTTCCCTTAGCTAGTCGGCCCACATAGCATGCTAACATGCACCTCTGGGTGTACTAATATGCTAATGAATACGCAACGACGTGCACTTACCTCACTGTTCATGGTGGCCGGCGGAGGATGGATGCACACTGCGCATGATCCAGAGTACCTGAGGCTTCCGATCATGTAGACTAAACTGATGCCGGGTGTAAGCTTCCCGGCTTCAGTGAGGTACAGTGCGCATGATCGGAAGTGCTGAAAACTCCAAATCATGCCCAGTGTGCATCCATTCTCCGCCGGCCGCTATCAACAGCAAGGTATGTGAGGCGTTGCTGCGCATTCATTAGCATGTTAGTATGTCCACAGGGGCGTGCTAGCATGCTATGTGGGCTGACTAGCTAAGGGGAGAAACGCCCTTGGGACTAGTTCTTGGCCTCATTAGCATAAGATAAAAGATCTTTAGAAATACTTTTTCTAAACATCTCTTCATCTATGCTAGTTTATACAGGGACGGTTAGGCAGGGATTAGTAATATACACCCAGAACTTCTCGTGGTCCTGGGTGCAGATTGTACCTGACAGGTTCCCTTTAAACCATATAGGTCTCGTTAATCTCTGATACATCTGGCCAGAAGCATTGAAGGTTTCCATTGTATTACTGTTCATTAACTAGTAAAAAAGTACTTTTTCTGTATTCAAATTATTGTTATAATGATTGAATAAATTACCAAGATGTAAATTCTCTCTACATTGTCAAAAAATAATTAAGTTTTTAATTTTTTATTACCCATCTTCAATGAATTTTCAGCTACTTACCCCCTTCCCGTATTAGGACATGAATTAACAATGTCCTTTAAAAAGGTCCAAACATGCAGAGAGGGCTCAGAATCTAAGTCACCTACATCACAAAATAATCAATTAAAGCATCGCCTTTTAATTTTTACAATATTCTAAGTTTTTTTTTACTTAATTAAAAAAATTGATGCATGTTTGGTATTGCCGTAATTGGACTGACCCGGACAATCATGTTTCCAGATGATTTTTACTGCACAATGAACACTATAGAAACAAAACCCCAAAAAGCAAATGGGGAATTGCAATTTTTTTTCATAATTTACTCCTACTTGGAAATTTTCTTCAATTTTTCAGTACAATGTATGCCAAAACAAATGGTAATATTCCAAATTACAGCCTTTATACAGTTATGTTGACAGAAAAATAAAAAAGGTATTGGTCTTGAAAAAAATAAGGAAAATCAAAAGTGCAAAACTGAAAAAATTCCCAAGTCTTTTAAGGGTTAAGCTCCTTAATGTTTCTGGTGAATGTGCAGCTGGCAGTTTTATTCTTATTTGATATAAAATAAGTAAAGCTATGAAGTATTTTACTGTTAAAGGGAATCTGTCACCAGGTTTTAGGTTATATTAGGTTGCCACCTATTCTGAGAGCAGTGTGACGTAGGGGCAGAGATCCTGACTCCAGCGATGTGTTACTTACTGGGCTGCTTAGTGTAGTTTTGATAAAATCACTGTTTAATCAGCAGTAGATTATCATTAGAGGACTACTTGACGTGCTGCCACGTAATCCAGCATATTCATGCGTTGGTAATAACATTCTCATTTTTCAGTATCTGGGGCTCAATGATGGCTTATTTTTTGTACCCTGAGCAGATGTTTTAATTATACCAGTTTTCGGTAGATGCAATGTCTTGATCTCCTGTTATTGCATTTTATTGCAATGTTGCGGTGACCAAAAAAATGTAATTTTGGCATTTTGTTTTTTTTCTCATCACGCCCGTTACTGATCGGATTAATTTACTTTATATTTTGATAGATCGGGCATTTATGAACTCGGTGATACCAATTACGGTATGTGTATTTTAATTTTTTTTATTGTTTTATTTTCAGTGTGCAACAAGGGTAGGGTGGGGTGATAGGAACGTTTGTGTTTTTTTTATTATTTTCATATTTTTTAAAACTTTTTCCCCACTTTCTATTGTATTTACTTAGGGAACTTGAAGCTGTGATCATCCGATTGCTTGGGCTGTATAGAGCGGTGCATCAGTGCTGCTCTGTGCAACAGACATGATGACTTCCTAAGAATACCGGTATGCAGCTAACCCCTGGCTGCCATGAGAACCCATCGGCACCCCGTGATCATGTTATGGTGTCGCTGATGGGAGTGGAGAATGACGTGCTCCCTGCCGGCGCACTTTTAATCCCACTGTGAAATATTGTTAAAAGGGAACCTGTCACCAGTTTTTTGCCCTATAAGCTGCAGCCACCACCACTGGGCTCTTATATACAGCATTCTAACATGCTGTATATAAGAGCCCATACCGCTGAGTAGAACATAAAAAAACCTTTATAATACTCACCGAAGCGGCTGCGGCACCGGAGGACGAAGATGCCCATTTAAGCCACATCCACCCGAGCAACCGGTTTAGGTGAAGATTATAAAGTGTTTTTTTATGTTCTACACAGTGGCCTGGGCTCTTATATACAGCATGTTAGAAAGATATATATAAGACCCCACTGGCGGTGGCCGCAGCTTATAGGGCAAAAAACTGGTGACAGGTTCTCTTTAACTAGTTAACAACTGCAGGCGGATCTCCGATCCACCTGCTGCTGTTAGAGGCACATGTCGGCTGATCAGATCAGCCGACATGTGTAGGAAAAGATCCAGGAGCGGCGTGTAAGCCTGCATCAAAGTCAGGGAGCCAAGATAGGAAGTAGCAATACGTTCTATGTCAGTAAGGGGTTAAAAAAAAGTAAAAAAAAAGTGTAAAAATATTTAAAACATCACAAAATAAAGAACAAAAAAAGTAAAAAAAATTATACCAATAAATTCATATATTTATGTAAAATAAATAAAGAAGTAAAGTACGCATATTTGGTATTATTGCTCGATCTCCTAAACTGTCACACTAGTTAACATCTTCAGTGATCACTGTAAAAAAAAAAATGAAATGAAAAACTATACTTTTTCAGCATAATGCCAAAAATAAAGTGGAAAATAACACAATCAAAAAGTCAAATGTGAATAAAAATGATATCACTGGAAAAGTCATCTTGTCCTGCAAATAACAAGGCCCCAGTTAACTCCATCAGCGGAGAAAAAAACCCCTACAGCTTTCAGAATAAAGCAATGCAAAAACAATGCTTATTTTTTAGAAAAAAATTTTTATTGTGTAAAGGAGGCAAAACATAAAATATTACACAAATGTGGTATCACTGTAACCCTATTGACCCAAAGAATAAAACTGTCTAATCAATTATACTACACATTGAACGGTATAAAAACAAAAATTAATTCCTGAATTGCTTGTTTTTGTTCATTATGCCTCGCAAAAAATTAGAATAGACAGAGATAAAAAATGTTGTTATCGTAAAAATGGCACCAAAAAATCTTCAACTCGTCCCGCAAAAACAAGGCCTTGCATGAGTCTTTCGGCAGTAATGTAAAAATATTAGAGCTCTTAAAATATGGCAATACAATAACTTTCTTTTTGTAAAAAAAAAGAAAGCATTTTTTAGAGTGTAATAGTAGCAAAACCTAAAAACTGTATAATTCTGGTATCACTGTAATCATACCATATTGAAAAATATAACCGTCTAATCACATATACTGCACGGTGAACAGCATAAAAAAAAAAATAAAACCAATTCTTGACTTGATGTTCATTTATCCATATATCCTCCCAACTATTGCAGTAAGACTCAGCTCATATTTTTCCGCTGCACTATACTAAACATTTAAACTAGAGTTTAGGTGCAAATTTATGAACTACGTAGAACCCCAGCAATAGATCTAATATAATGAGGCAGAGACACTGTAGATTCTCTCTGGCCTATAATTTGATGGTGTCCATATTCTTAAGAGTCCATAAAAGTGCAGTCAGCCAGTTTTGTGCAATTCTGAAAGAAGGACAACACTGAACAATGGAAAGATGGAGTCCTGAGTAAAGGGTGCTTTACACCAGGCAATCTATCGTGCGATAGATCGTCGGGGTCACGGTTTTTGTGACGCACATCCGGCATCGCTGGCGATGCCGGCCTGTGTGACACCTCCTAGCGACGCAGTATCACTCACAAATCGTGAGTCGGGTACTGCTCGTTAGGTTCCATAATATCGTTTACTTTAGTTGACCATCGTTTCCGTGGTAGCACACGTCGCTCCGTGTGACACCACGGGAACGATGAGCAGCTCACCTGCCTCCCGCGGCCGCCGCCGTCTCTATGTGGAAGGAAGGAGGTGGGCGGGATGTTTACGTCCCGCTCATCTCCGCCCCTCCGCTTCTATTGGCCGGCGCCCGTGTGACGTCGCTGTGACGCCGAACGTCCCTCCCACTCCAGGAAGTGGACGTTCGCCGCCCACAGCGAGGTCGCACGAGAGGTAAGTATGTGTGACGGGGGTTACTAACTTTGTGCGACACGGGCAGCGATTTGCCCGTGACGCAAAAAGGACGGGGGCGGGTACGATCGATTGTGAAATCGCACAATCGGTCGTACCGTGTAAAGCAGGCTTTACTCTGCTGCCGCATTATAGTAAATTGATCCTGAGGGGTTTTCATCTGAATCATTTTATTGGGAGAGTTAGATAGAAACTCTGATGTACCGTATTTTTCGTTTTTTAAGACGCACCGGATTATAAGACGCACTCCAAATTTGGAGGAAAAAAAAGTAAAAAAAAAAATATGGGGTCCATTTTATAATCTGGTGGTGTCTTACCAGGGAGAGGGGGCAGCAGCGGAGCGGGGTGGCGCAGCCCAGAGACTCACTGCGGTCACTGCTCTGTGCAGGGCCAGTGATGTCATTCTGTGCGGGGCCAGTGACGCTGCTTTGTGCGGGGCCGGTGACGTCACTCTGTGCGGGGACGGTGATACCGTTCTGTGCAGGGCCGGTGACGCCGTTTTGTGTGGGGCCGGTGACGCAGTTCTGCTCTGTGCGGGCAGTGAGTCACTGGCCATTCTGAAGATGTCGGCGGTCTACGGTGAGGGCTTCCAATAATGGAGGTCATAGTCTGCGCATGCGCAGATGACAGCTTGAGCTGAGAGCTCCATATGTACAGGCGCTAACTCTAGGCGCCATTATTTGAATCCCTGACCGCTGACATCTTCAGTATGACCTCCCGCCGCACAGAGCAGCCGCACGCTTAGCAGCACAAAGCAGCGGCGCACCAAGCAGCACAAAGCAGCCGTGCGCCGAGCAGACCAGCCGCGCACAGAGCAGAGCCGATGCGCACAACAGCGCCGTACTGACAAGCGCCGGCAGCACCCGGTAAGCTACATTCGGATTTTAAGACGCACCCTCATTTTCCTCCCAAATTTTTGGGAGGAAAAGTGCATCTTATAATCCGAAAAATATGGTAAGTGCTCCTGTGTAGAGCGCAGGATAAATGTGATGCAAAATTTTATGTAAAATATTTCTAATATAAGCTTCAACTCAATCTACAAAAAATAAAGTTTCTACTTAAGTTTGTCATCTGTTAAAGGAATTATAGTATGTTTCCACAATACTGGTAACATAAAAGACTTTGCAAAAGCAAAATGGCTCCCCCCAAAAGAAATTAAGTGAATTCTGTGCAACCAAATAACCCCCTCTTTCTGAACGCCACAGTGTTCTTAAGCCATATTTAACATTCTCATGTTTGGCAATTCGGTAGTGAGGAGAGCCTGCTTAATTTATGTGGTGCTTGTCTTCAGAAGCACAGGCTAGGGGCTATGTATTGGCTCTACAACATATATGGCACTACAATGTACTCGGTACTACAATGACATATTTGTAATTTTCACTCACCAATATCCATTGCTGCTGGTTTCTGGAAGAACAGCCATGGAGTCAAAATCATCACTACACCTCTAGATAAGTTCCAAGAAGGCTGTAATTTTCCAAAATGCGGCCACTTTAGGGAGAATTCTGCTGTTCTGGCACTAAGGGGCTCTGTATATGGATACGGCAAACTATTCTAGGAAAATCTGTGCTCCAAAAGTCAAATAGTGCTCTTTCCCTCCTGAGCCCTGCATTGGGCTAAGCAGTACTGTACAGCTACATGTAGGGTAGTGCCATGTTCAGCAAAAGTCGTGTTGGAAAATGTAAAATCTGAGGCTAAAAGAAAATTTTTCTGGAAAAATATAATTATTTTTCCTTCACTACACAATTCTATAAACTTCTGTGACACACCTGTGGTATCAATATGATCACTGCACCCCTAGATAAATAATATCTATGTAAAAAGAAATGGCGCTATATGCTGTATAACTAGAGGATAGGATGGCACTATTAGAGATGAGCGAACCGGTCCCGGTTCGGCTCGAGGTCGGTTCGCCGAACGGAGGTCCCGTTCGAGTTCGGCTCGTCGAACGTTCGACGAACCGAACTCGAACTGCATAGGAAACAATGGCAGGCAATCACAAACACAGAAAAACACCTAGAAAACACCCTCAAAGGTGTCCAAAAGGTGACAAACAACTCACAACACAACACAAACACATGGGAAAGTGACAAGGACAAATTCTCATGTGAAAACAAAACAGCGTTACGAGGAAAAAGAGGATGAGACACAGATATAGGCATGGCATGCCCTTCTAAAATCATGTAAAACACCGCAAGGTGACTCCAAGCGGAGTCTCCCTTTTTTTCCAAAAATTGTACCCCACACACACCCACCCATTCAGTGGCAGCACTTGTGCCCTAGTTGTACACTTCACAGCTAGATTTGCATCAAGCACATTCAAAAATACGCTATTCTTAACCGTCCCCAGGATGACACCGGGGTAGGTAGCAAAGTCTTTCCTGATCCCAGCTCTGTTCATCTTGGCTTCTTTTAAAAACACAGCAAGCAAGGGTTACTCCAAGCGGAGTCTCCCTTTTTTCAAAAAATTGGGCCACACAGACACCCACCCCATCAGTGGCAGCACTTGTGCCCTAGTTGCAAACAGGATGTTTTGATTTGCATCAAGCACATTCAAAAATACGCCATAATTAACCGTCCCCAGCATGACACCGGGGTAGGTAGATAAAGTCTTTGCTGAACCATGACTTGTTCATCTTGGCTTCTTTTAAAAACAATGTAAGCAAGGGTTACTCCAAGCGAAGTCTCCCTTTTTTCCAAAAATTGTGCCCCACACACACCCACCCATTCAGTGGCAGCACTTGTGCCCTAGTTGTACACTTCACAGCTAGATTTGCATCAAGCACATTCAAAAATACGCTATTCTTAACCGTCCCCAGGATGACACCGGGGTAGGTAGCAAAGTCTTTCCTGATCCCAGCTCTGTTCATCTTGGCTTCTTTTAAAAACACAGCAAGCAAGGGTTACTCCAAGCGGAGTCTCCCTTTTTTCAAAAAATTGTGCCCCACACACACCCACCCATTCAGTGGCAGCACTTGTGCCCTAGTTGTACACTTCACAGCTAGATTTGCATCAAGCACATTCAAAAATACGCTATTCTTAACCGTCCCCAGGATGACACCGGGGTAGGTAGCAAAGTCTTTCCTGATCCCAGCTCTGTTCATCTTGGCTTCTTTTAAAAACACAGCAAGCAAGGGTTACTCCAAGCGGAGTCTCCCTTTTTTCAAAAAATTGTGCCCCACACACACCCACCCCTTCAGTGGCAGCACTTGTGCCCTAGTTGTACACTTCACAGCTAGATTTGCATCAAGCACATTCAAAAATACGCTATTCTTAACCGTCCCCAGGATGACACCGGGGTAGGTAGCAAACTCTTTCCTGATCCCAGCTCTGTTCATCTTGGCTTCTTTTAAAAACACAGCAAGCAAGGGTTACTCCAAGCGGAGTCTCCCTTTTTTCAAAAAATTGTGCCCCACACACACCCACCCATTCAGTGGCAGCACTTGTGCCCTAGTTGTACACTTCACAGCTAGATTTGCATCAAGCACATTCAAAAATACGCTATTCTTAACCGTCCCCAGGATGACACCGGGGTAGGTAGCAAAGTCTTTCCTGATCCCAGCTCTGTTCATCTTGGCTTCTTTTAAAAACACAGCAAGCAAGGGTTACTCCAAGCGGAGTCTCCCTTTTTTCAAAAAATTGTGCCCCACACACACCCACCCATTCAGTGGCAGCACTTGTGCCCTAGTTGTACACTTCACAGCTAGATTTGCATCAAGCACATTCAAAAATACGCTATTCTTAACCGTCCCCAGGATGACACCGGGGTAGGTAGCAAAGTCTTTCCTGATCCCAGCTCTGTTCATCTTGGCTTCTTTTAAAAACACAGCAAGCAAGGGTTACTCCAAGCGGAGTCTCCCTTTTTTCAAAAAATTGTGCCCCACACACACCCACCCCTTCAGTGGCAGCACTTGTGCCCTAGTTGTACACTTCACAGCTAGATTTGCATCAAGCACATTCAAAAATACGCTATTCTTAACCGTCCCCAGGATGACACCGGGGTAGGTAGCAAAGTCTTTCCTGATCCCAGCTCTGTTCATCTTGGCTTCTTTTAAAAACACAGCAAGCAAGGGTTACTCCAAGCGGAGTCTCCCTTTTTTCAAAAAATTGTGCCCCACACACACCCACCCATTCAGTGGCAGCACTTGTGCCCTAGTTGTACACTTCACAGCTAGATTTGCATCAAGCACATTCAAAAATACGCTATTCTTAACCGTCCCCAGGATGACACCGGGGTAGGTAGCAAAGTCTTTCCTGATCCCAGCTCTGTTCATCTTGGCTTCTTTTAAAAACACAGCAAGCAAGGGTTACTCCAAGCGGAGTCTCCCTTTTTTCAAAAAATTGTGCCCCACACACACCCACCCATTCAGTGGCAGCACTTGTGCCCTAGTTGTACACTTCACAGCTAGATTTGCATCAAGCACATTCAAAAATACGCTATTCTTAACCGTCCCCAGGATGACACCGGGGTAGGTAGCAAAGTCTTTCCTGATCCCAGCTCTGTTCATCTTGGCTTCTTTTAAAAACACAGCAAGCAAGGGTTACTCCAAGCGGAGTCTCCCTTTTTTCCAAAAATTGTGCCCCACACACACCCACCCATTCAGTGGCAGCACTTGTGCCCTAGTTGTACACTTCACAACTAGATTTGCATCAAGCACATTCAAAAATACGCTATTCTTAACCGTCCCCAGGATGACACCGGGGTAGGTAGCAAAGTCTTTCCTGATCCCAGCTCTGTTCATCTTGGCTTCTTTTAAAAACACAGCAAGCAAGGGTTACTCCAAGTGGAGTCTCCCTTTTTTCAAAAAATTGTGCCCCACACACACCCACCCATTCAGTGGCAGCACTTGTGCCCTAGTTGTACACTTCACAGCTAGATTTGCATCAAGCACATTCAAAAATACGCTATTCTTAACCGTCCCCAGGATGACACCATGGTAGGTAGCAAAGTCTTTCCTGATCCCAGCTCTGTTCATCTTGGCTTCTTTTAAAAACACAGCAAGCAAGGGTTACTCCAAGCGAAGTCTCCCTTTTTTCCAAAAATTGTGCCCCACACACACCCACCCATTCAGTGGCAGCACTTGTGCCCTAGTTGTACACTTCACAGCTAGATTTGCATCAAGCACATTCAAAAATACGCTATTCTTAACTGTCCCCAGGATGACACCGGGGTAGGTAGCAAAGTCTTTCCTGATCCCAGCTCTGTTCATCTTGGCTTCTTTTTTTTTTTTTCCAAAACGTTTTTTATTGATTTTTCAAATTTGTAAAAACATGACAAGTATCATTGCAAAAAAAAGAACATTCGTCTGACAAAATGTGACATAGAGGTGGGTGATACCCCAATTTGGAGTTCCATGTTGCTGTTCGATTTAAGATAGTATACAGTAACATTAAACCAAAACAGAGGTAATGAAATATAATATAACATATGCAATACAATTCGTTAAATCTCTGTGTCGTCCCTGAATGATTTCAATTTTGCTAGCGTGTCTTGGTATTCCCAACCGTCTCGTCTCCCCCTCCCGCCAGAGCCCCCTCCTAGGTGATTCTCAGTTTACCCAGGCTGTCCTGGATATCGCTCAGGATATACCACTCCGAGTGAACAAAAGGTGCCATCAGGTTAATTATTTCTCCCTGTGTGAATTGGCTTTCAATAAAATGTCTCCATCTCACAAAAAACTTGGCTGTCAACCCATCTTTATCCCTCTCCGCTTCTAGTTTTTCCCACTTCAGAAGGTTGTGTAATTCGCCCACAACCTCCTTTATGGATGGGCCCTCCCTTTGAATCCAGTGTTTTAAGATGCAACGCTTAGCTATCATGGCTATGTCATGCGTTATTGCGTATTTCCTCTTTTCCTGCGTGCTCGGTCCTCCTCCTACTCCTCCCTCAAAGGAGTGGAAAATCCACACCATTAAGTCTAGTTTGCTGAAAATTCCCCATGTTGACTGGGCAAATAGTCTGACTTGGTTCCAGAACCTAGCGATTGTCTCACATTCCCATAGCCCATGCAGCATATCCGTTTTTTCTTTTTGACACTTAGGACACCACCTATCCCTACCTGGTATGTTGAAACCTATAATGGCCCTATGTAGAATTCTGAATTGAGTGTCTCTCCATCTCTCATTGGTAATATGTTTCCGCACTTGTACCCATCCTCTCAGTATATCATCCACCACTTCTTCCCTTCCCAATTGTTTCCCCCACGCTTTTAAAGTCCGACTATCCTCCCGTGAGATAAGCACCCCCCTTAGCGATCGATATATTTTAGAGACATTTATACTTGTTACATCACATTCCAGTAACTCATCAATCGAACTTCTGTTCAGCTCTCTTCCAACCACACCCAGGTCTCCTATTATTCCATGTTTCAATTGTTCATACTGGATGACATGTGAGCTATTAAGGTTGTACTTATCCAACACTTCCCGACCTGTCATCCACCTCCTGTCCTCCACATTCATAACATCTAGCATTCTCCTGACTCCCCTCTCTTTCCATCTAGTAAATAGCTTGTTTTCCCGTCCCAGGGGAAAATTTGGGAATGCCCAGGGGTTCAAGTACTTGGACACTTTCCATGAGAGCCCCAGTTTTTTCCTTACCGACTTCCATGTTAGCATGGTGTCTCGGAATATAATTGAGTTCCTTATGTGCCCTTCAACCCTGGATAGTGGGGAGTGCAGAATGGACGTCAGATCCCACGGTGACGCATATTTAGTTTCCATCGCATGATCTGAGTGCCTACTCGTTCCTCTCACCCAATCAATTACATGCCTCATGATACATACAAGATTATACCCTTGGACATCTGGAAAGTTTAGACCTCCCTCCTCTGCTGACTTCATCAGCGTACGCAGCTTTATTCTGGGTTTCCTTCCCCTCCAGAGAAATTCTGTATACGCGGAGTTGAGCTTATTCACATCCTTTAGTTTTAGCAATAGCGGGATTGTCTGGAAGGGATACAGCAGCCTAGGAAAGCTCATCATTTTTATCAGGTGGCATCTTGCCAGTAATGGAAGTGGCAGACCTTTCCATCCCTTTAATTGAACTATAATTTTCCTGATTAGCGGGCCATAGTTCAAGTTATAGATTGTTTCCACCGATCTTCCTATATGCACTCCCAGGTATTTAATTGAAGATTGTGCTATAGGAATTCCACATAGACAGCCATCCCTTATTTGTCCCCCCATTGTCCCATGATGCCCCTTTAGGAACATGATCTCGCATTTTTTTTTGTTCAGTTTGAAACCGAAGAATGAGCCAAATTTTTCAATCAAGGCAAGAGTCTGTGGCAAATCCGCACCGGGGTCCCCCATATAAAGTATGATGTCATCAGCAAAAAGCGCTGTCTTTACTTCTGAACCCCTTATCTTGATTCCTTTAAAGCTATTTTGTCCCTGTAGTATTCTTGACAACGGCTCGATTGCCAGGTTGAATAAAAGAGGAGATAATGGGCAGCCCTGTCTTGTTCCCTTCATCAAAGGGAACACGTCTGATAGAAAGCCCGGAGTGTGTACCCTAGCTCCCGAGTTGGCATAAAGGTTTCTAATGTAAAGTCTCATCTTGCCTACAATCCCTATGGCCTCCATTACCCTGTCTAACCACCCCCAATTTACATTATCAAACGCTTTTTCTGCGTCAAGTGTAACTAGGGCAGGTCTAGCCCCTCCCTCAGTGAGACCCAGTCTAACCGCGTCTACCACTAGAATTGTCTTTCGGATATTGGTAACGGCATTTCTCCCCTTAATAAACCCCACCTGGTGATTCGTAATGATCCTAGGTAAGATCTCAGCCAGTCTATTAGCCATGATCTTGGACATAATTTTTAAATCCTGATTTATGAGCGATATAGGTCTATAACTAGAGGGATCATCCAGGTCCTTGGTTCCCTTGGGGAGTAATTTAATATATGCTATGTTGGAATTTTTGGGTATTTCCGCCCCTCCCAGGAAAGCATTAAAGACTGAGGTTAGATCCGGCGAGATCAGATCCTTCAGAGCCTTATAGAATTCACTATTGAAACCGTCAGGTCCCGGTGCCTTGTTGGTGTTAAGCTCCCCAATTGTTCTCGTCACCTCCTCTACTGTGATATCTGCGTTTAAGGCACTCAAATCTTCCTCCGTCAAGCTAGGCATTTGGGCTTGTCTTAGCCACTCTGCCTCATCAGTCATGTCGTTATTCCCTGACCCATATAGTTTTCTATAGTAATCTCCCAACAGTTTATTAATGTCCTTAGGATCCGTAGTCACCTCTCCCCCCTTTGTTTTCAGTTTAGAGATCACTGTCATCTTTCTGCTGCACCTTGCCAGATTGGCCAACATCCTTCCCGCCTTGTTGCCAAACCTATGTAAGTCAACCTCCTTGTGCGACCAGAATAGTTGTTCCTTTTTTTTGGCCCATTCGTCAAATCCCTCTTTTGCCTCCAGCCATCTGCCTTTTGTCATGGGAGATCTATTTGTCACATAATTTGTATATGCTACCCGTACTGCTTCACTATGGAAATTATAATTCTCATTGGTTTTCCGTTTGATCATGGCTGCGTACCCCACCAGACGGCCCCTTAGGACCGCTTTTGCCGTTTCCCAAAATATCACTGGGGACTCTCTATGTTCCTTATTGTCCTCTGCGAATTCTCCCCACCACTCCTGTAGCACCTTATGGAAATTATCTTGCCTGAGAAGGAACGATGGGAATCTCCATATGATCTCTGTACCTCTCCTGAATTTCTCTCTAATGCCCAATCTCACCGGACTATGATCAGAGATCACCATATTCTCTATCACACAACCTTGCGTTCCACTCAGTAAGTCTCGCGAGATCCAGAACTGATCAATACGTGACCAGCTATCATGAGGGTGAGAGAAGTGTGTATACTCTCTGTCATGTGGGTGAGTTAGTCTCCAGATGTCTTTCAGTCCTACGTCTTCTAATGTTACATCCCTATTGTCTAAACTCCTGCCCACATTAGCTGTCCCCTCCTCGCCCCTCCTCCTATCTTCAGCTGAGTCTGGGACGGTGTTAAAATCGCCTCCCACTATAATGTTAGCCTCCCCATCTGCTAATATGATGGCCTTTATGTCATCATGAAATGTGATTTGTTGTGAATTTGGGCCATAGACATTATAAATACTGAGTTTACCCGCTGGACTAACGATTGTTAAGTGCTGCCACCTTCCATGGTCGTCTGCCTCATGTGCCACTACCTCATGACTGAATTGTTTATTTATTAGAATCATAGTGCCCGCTTTTCTACCTTGTGCCGCTGCCCCGTAAACGGTGCCCACCCAATGTTTCTTCATGCGGAAAAAGTCCTCCCCCCCCAAGTGGGTTTCCTGTAATAAGGCAATGTCTGTCTTTAGTCTTTTCAGATGTCTCAATATCATTGCTCGTTTGTTAGGTGATCTCAGCCCTTTAACATTCCACGTAGTTATCTGTATCATGTTTACCTGTGTATTCTGCTTTTACTACTCCCTCCCCTATGGGCCCCTGCATCAAGGAAGACGAGATGTTCGACACTAGAATCACAGTTGGTACCACAAAATCGACACTCCCTTTCCCCACCTTGCAAATATAACAAATACAACAAAAAGCATGTAACTGTAAAACATATTTTCCCTTCCGAGAAATCCACGGCGCTTCCCGCCACGTTGGTGAGCTCCCCTATTCCTAGCCAAAATATGTAGCTCCCTAATCACCCCCCAAAAAATATATGTTCTATCCCCGGACTAACTTGAATAAGCCTTTGAAAATTATGCAAAAATTAGCACAGTATGTCAAAACCTCAGCAAGATTCTCCAGTCCTACTTATCTCTGACTCCAGGTAGCCATCAGTCCGCCCAGAACAGGCCCACTTCATTTGAATTTGGATGATGTTCCTGGACAAAGGAGAAAAAGAAAAAAAAGACCAAGGGGAGAGAAGATGGAGAAAGAAAGAAGAAGAACAAAAAAAAAAAGAGAGGGGGGGGGAAGAGGACCCAGACTTTGGGATGTTTTCCTCTCTTTTCTCCCTTCCCCCTCCTCCTCTCACCTCCCCAACCCTCTCTCCGTAATGCATCCTCCTCAACGCCTCTCCCTGTTTGGGAAGAGAAAAAAAAAAAAAAAAAAAACAGGCAAAAAAAGGAAAAACAATGAGTGAGTTCCAGTTCAGGTATCATGGTTTCTCTCCAAGGGTTGGTTCCTGTGTTCCAGGCGAGAATTATGCTGTCGACCCGGGCTTGGCCTCCTTTCCTCCCTGGTCTCGACTTGCTGTTGTCCCCCACGACGTCCCACATCTCTTCCTGAGCTTGTGGGGGATCCTCTTCTATTATTCCCTTCTCCACTAGCTCCTTTTTCTTGCCTTTCTGACCTAGTCTTGTTGAGCTCTGCCATGAGAATGTTTTCTGCTTCTTTGTAGTCCTTGTAGTATACAAACGAGCCATTGGGGTTTCTAACTTTCAGTGTAGCAGGGTATAATAGCTGGCACTTTACTTTTTTGTTGTACAGAAATGAGCAAATTTTGGTAAATTCTTTTCTCCTTCTGGATACTTCCGCTGAATAATCCCCAAAAATTAGCAGTCTGTTGCCTTGATATTGTAGTGGACGCTTTCGTTCTCTAAAGGCCCTCAATATTTCCTCCTTATGCTTATAATCAAGGTACTTGACAATCACCTGCCTGGCTCTTATCGGGGTATTCTTGTTTGAGTTTTGGCCCTCTCCCTTATTCGCCTCCTGGTGTCTCAGTGGACCCACTCTGTGGGCTCTTTCAACTCTGAATTTCGCCTTTATGCCCAGGGCCTGCGGTAGCTCCAACTCGCATATATTATCCAACTGTCCAATCGACACAGACTCTGGCAACCCGACTATACGTAGGTTGTTTCGTCTCGATCTGTTTTCCAAATCGTCTGCTTTATCCTTCAAGTATTCATTAGATTTTGCTAGAGCTGCTATTTGTGCTTGCATAGCCAGTATTGTCTCCTCGGAGTCAGATATTCTCTGCTCTGATTCTGCCAGTCTAGAGGCATGGGCATTTATCTGTTTTTGCATATTAGCTAATGATGTTTGTATGGCTGCCTCAATAGCCACTTTAACCTCTTTTGACAAGTGTGATGTCACTTCTTCAGCCAGTTTTTTATAGTCCACATTAAGCTTTTGTGTGTACTTGTCTTGGCCTGCAGGTGGTGCTGTTTTCTTAGTTCTCTTTGTCTGTACTGGGCCACCACCTCCATCCCCCAATAGCTTGCAGGCTTGTGATGTTGGTGTAGTAGGCTGCTTTTTGTTTCCTTTGGAAGGGGTACTATGAATTCTTGCATTTGACTTCCTGTGAGTCTGAGTGGGATTAATCTCTCTGTGCTGTTTGTCAGTTTCATCCTCCAACACTGCTGTGTCTCTGAGCTGCCCTGCTTTGCCTGCATCTTCTCTCCCCTCTGCCTCCATATCCCCTTCATCCTCCCATTGCGATCCACCGTCATCAGTCCCCTGCATCCACCTCTCTCCTGCTGTGTCCTCCTGTGACTCCTCGCTCATATCTTCCTTATCTCCTGTCTCCTCGCTCATATCTCCCTTATCTCTCCCCTTCCAGCTCTGGGTTTGCTTTTCTGTGTCTCTCACCATGCGTTCAGGCTCCTCCCCCATCAGGCTCGGTGCCATTATCTTATCTTCTCCCCTGTCCATATCAAAGCTTCTCCAGGCTGACTCACTGCTCCCAGAGCTTCTCAGGAGGTACCATTCCATAGCTGTCTGCTTTAGGTAACCTCCTGTGCTGCTCTCTGTTTGGTGGCTCGTCCGGGGGGGTCTGTTTTTAGTCGGTTTCTGTGAGGGGTGGCAGGAGACTCTCCTCTAAGCTTCCACCTCAGCCAGGACAGGAACAGGAAGTCATCTTGGCTTCTTTTAAAAACACAGCAAGCAAGGGTTACTCCAAGCGGAGTCTCCCTTTTTTCAAACAATTGGGCCACACAGACACCCACCCCATCAGTGGCAGCACTTGTGCCCTAGTTGCAAACAGGATGTTTTGATTTGCATCAAGCACATTCAAAAATACGCCATAATTAACCGTCCCCAGCATGACACCGGGGTAGGTAGATAAAGTCTTTGCTGAACCATGACTTGTTCATCTTGGCTTCTTTTAAAAACAATGTAAGCAAGGGTTACTCCAAGCGAAGTCTCCCTTTTTTCCAAAAATTGTGCCCCACACACACCCACCCATTCAGTGGCAGCACTTGTGCCCTAGTTGTACACTTCACAGCTAGATTTGCATCAAGCACATTCAAAAATACACTATTCTTAACCGTCCCCAGGATGACACCGGGGTAGGTAGCAAAGTCTTTCCTGATCCCAGCTCTGTTCATCTTGGCTTCTTTTAAAAACACAGCAAGCAAGGGTTACTCTAAGCGGAGTCTCCCTTTTTTCAAAAAATTGTGCCCCACACACACCCACCCATTCAGTGGCAGCACTTGTGCCTTAGTTGTACACTTCACAGCTAGATTTGCATCAAGCACATTCAAAAATACGCCATAATTAACCGTCCCCAGCATGACACCGGGGTAGGTAGATAAAGTCTTTGCTGAACCATGACTTGTTCATCTTGGCTTCTTTTAAAAACAATGTAAGCAAGGGTTACTCCAAGCGAAGTCTCCCTTTTTTCCAAAAATTGTGCCCCACACACACCCACCCATTCAGTGGCAGCACTTGTGCCCTAGTTGTACACTTCACAGCTAGATTTGCATCAAGCACATTCAAAAATACGCTATTCTTAACCGTCCCCAGGATGACACCGGGGTAGGTAGCAAAGTCTTTCCTGATCCCAGCTCTGTTCATCTTGGCTTCTTTTAAAAACACAGCAAGCAAGGGTTACTCCAAGCGGAGTCTCCCTTTTTTCAAAAAATTGGGACACACAGACACCCACCCCATCAGTGGCAGCACTTGTGCCCTAGTTGCAAACAGGATGTTTTGATTTGCATCAAGCACATTCCAAATCCACAAGCATTTACTCTCCCCAGGATGACACAGGGATGTAAATTCCTTCTGGATCCATGACTTGTTCATTTTGATGAACGTCAGTCTGTCCACATTGTCACTGGACAGACGCGTGCGCTTATCTGTCAGCACACACCCAGCAGCACTGAAGACACGTTCAGAGACAACGCTGGCAGCTGGACACGACAAAATCTCCAAGGCGTAACTGGATAGCTCTGGCTATTTTTCTAGATTTGAAGCCCAAAATGAGCAAGGCTCCATTTGCAAAGTCATGGCATCGATGTTCATTTGTAGATACTCCTGTATCATCCTCTCCAGCCGTTGACTATGTGTCAGACTTGTTGTCTCTGGTGGCCTTGCAAAGAAGGGTCTAAAAAAATTATGAAAAGATTCCATAAAATTGCTGTTACCAGCACCAGATACGGTCCTACTGGTACGTGTAGACTGTTGAAGATGACGAGACCGTCCCATGTTTGTCAAGTTACAACTGGGAGATTCACTCCCTGCACCTGCACGGTTGTTTGGTGGAAAAGCGGATCTAAGATTGAGTAACAGCTTCTGCTGATACTCCTGCATACGTGCGTCCCTGTCTATGGCTGGAATTATGTCACAAAATTTGGACTTGTACCGGGGATCTAATAGTGTGGCAAGCCAGTAGTCATCATCACTTCTAATTTTGACAATACGAGGGTCATGTTGGAGGTAGTGCAACAAGAAGGCACTCATGTGTCTTGCGCAGCCATGCGGACCAAGTCCACGCTGTGTTTGTGGCATAGAGGTGCTAACCGTTCTTTCTTCCTCTGACATCTCCCCCCAACCTCTTTCAACTGAAATTTGACCAAGGTCTCCCTCATCTGCTGAGTCTTCCATGTCCATGGGCAGTTCGTCCTCCATTTCTTCATGTCCTCCTGCACCTTCCTCAACATCTTGCCTGCTACCATGCGCCCTTGTTGATCCCTGTCCCCCATGCTCCCATGCCTGGCGCCTTGGTGATGATGAACGTCTGGACCTTGGTGATGTTGTTGTGTCTTGCGCATATGAATCCTCCTGTAGTTCATCCCCTTCCTGTTGTCCCACCCCCTGACTCCGAATAGTGTTTAGCGTGTGCTCCAGCATGTAAATGACTGGAATCGTCATGCTGATAATGGCATTGTCAGCGCTAAACATATTCGTCGCCATGTCGAAACTGTGCAGAAGGGTGCATAGGTCCTTGATCTGAGACCACTCCATCAGGGTGATCTGCCCCACCTCTGCATCTCGTTGGCCCAGGCTATACGTCATGACGTATTGCACCAGGGCACGGCGGTGCTGCCACAGTCGCTGTAACATGTGGAGAGTTGAATTCCAGCGTGTCGCCACATCGCATTTCAGGCGATGAACCGGCAGGCCGAAAGACTTCTGGAGCGATGCAAGTCGCTCAGCTGCGGCGCTTGAACGGCGGAAGTGAGCAGACAGTTTTCGTGCCCTGTTCAGAAGGCCATCTAGGCCGGGATAGTGTGTTAAAAATTGCTGCACGACAAGGTTCAACACGTGAGCCATACAAGGTACGTGTGTCACCTTGCCCAGGCGAAGGGCCGCACCCAGGTTTGCAGCATTGTCGCACACGGCCTTACCAGGCTGCAGGTTGAGTGGAGACAACCATTTATTAAACTCGGACCGCAGAGCTGACCACAACTCCTCAGCTGTGTGACTCTTATTCCCAAGACATGTCAAGCTAAAGACCGCCTGATGCCGTTGCGCTCTGCTGCCAGCATAGTAATGAGGGGTGCGTGATTCATTCTGCGCAGTGAGAACGCTGGTGGCCTGACCAGGCAGGCTTGGGGCGGAGGTGGAGGACCCAGATGAGGTGGAGGATGCAGAAGCAGTGGCGGAACTTGGACAGATAGAGGATTCACACACAAGTCGTGGGGACGGCAAGACTTGTGCAGCAGACCCTTCACCATCTATCACCATAGTTACCCAGTGCCCAGTGAGCGACATGTAACGTCCCTGTCCATGCTTACTGGACCAAGTATCGGTGGTGAAATGCACCCGTTCACACACAGAGTTTCTCAATGAAGCGGTGATGTTGTGTGCGACATGCTGGTGTAGCGCGGGCACACCTTTCTTAGAGAAGTAGTGGCGACTAGGCATCTGGTACTGGGGCACAGCGACAGACATAAGGTCTCTAAAATCCTGTGTGTCCACTAGGCGGAAAGGCAGCATTTCGGTAGCCAACAGCTTACAGAGGGATAGAGTCAACCTCTTAGCTTTGTCATGGGTCGCAGGAAGTGGCCTTTTATTTGACCACATCTGAGGGACAGAGATCTGGCTGCTGTGTGTAGACGGTGTTGAGTAGGGTGTCCCTGGAAAAATGCAGGTTTGTGAGGAAAGTGCAGGCGGAGACATGATGTTGCCTTCATCCAACGTTGCTGCTATCGATGTCTGAGAGAGCTGTACACACTCACTTGTTTCCCCTTCCAAACCAACTGACGACCTACCAAGCAAACTGCCTGTTGCGGTTACAGTGGTGGAAGTTGTGGGTGGAAAAACAGGTGTGACAGCTGTCCCCACAGTCCTAGAAGATGACGAGCGCGCGGATGCACTGGAAGTGGCAGGCGGTGGATGGTTCGCTCCGCTAGGCCGCATTGCAGCACGGTGAGCTTCCCACTGGGCCATATGATATTTATTCATGTGACGATTCATGGAAGAAGTTGTCAAACTGCTGAGGTTTTGACCTCTACTAAGAGAACCATGACAAATTTTTTACAGATCACATAATTTGGGCGATCTTTTTCTACAGTTAGGTCCAGAAATATTTGGACAGTGACACAATTTTCGCGAGTTGGGCTCTGCATGCCACCACATTGGATTTGAAATGAAACCTCTACAACAGAATTCAAGTGCAGATTGTAACGTTTAATTTGAAGGTTTGAACAAAAATATCTGATAGAAATTGTAGGAATTGTACACATTTCTTTACAAACACTCCACATTTTAGGAGGTCAAAAGTAATTGGACAAATAAACCAAACCCAAACAAAATATTTTTATTTTCAATATTTTGTTGCGAATCCTTTGGAGGCAATCACTGCCTTAAGTCTGGAACCCATGGACATCACCAAACGCTGGGTTTCCTCCTTCTTAATGCTTTGCCAGGCCTTTACAGCCGCAGCCTTCAGGTCTTGCTTGTTTGTGGGTCTTTCCGTCTTAAGTCTGGATTTGAGCAAGTGAAATGCATGCTCAATTGGGTTAAGATCTGGTGATTGACTTGGCCATTGCAGAATGTTCCACTTTTTTGCACTCATGAACTCCTGGGTAGCTTTGGCTGTATGCTTGGGGTCATTGTCCATCTGTACTATGAAGCGTCGTCCGATCAACTTTGCGGCATTTGGCTGAATCTGGGCTGAAAGTATATCCCTGTACA
The DNA here is from genome assembly GCF_048569485.1 of Anomaloglossus baeobatrachus. Taxonomy (NCBI): domain Eukaryota; kingdom Metazoa; phylum Chordata; class Amphibia; order Anura; family Aromobatidae; genus Anomaloglossus; species Anomaloglossus baeobatrachus. The sequence continues at coordinate 669,296,464 of NC_134354.1, read as the reverse complement.
CTTCAGAATTCATCCGGCTACTCTTGTCTGCTGTTATGTCACCAATAAACACAAGTGACCCAGTGCCATTGAAAGCCATGCATGCCCATGCCATCACGTTACCTACACCATGTTTTACAGAGGATGTGGTGTGCCTTGGATCATGTGCCGTTCCCTTTCTTCTCCAAACTTTTTTCTTGCCATCATTCTGGTACAGGTTGATCTTTGTCTCATCTGTCCATAGAATACTTTTCCAGAACTGAGCTGGCTTCATGAGGTGTTTTTCAGCAAATTTAACTCTGGCCTGTCTATTTTTGGAATTGATGAATGGTTTGCATCTAGATGTGAACCCTTTGTATTTACTTTCATGGAGTCTTCTCTTTACTGTTGACTTAGAGACAGATACACCTACTTCACTGAGAGTGTTCTGGACTTCAGTTGATGTTGTGAATGGGTTCTTCTTCACCAAAGAAAGTATGCGGCGATCATCCACCACTGTTGTCATCCGTGGACGCCCAGGCCTTTTTGAGTTCCCAAGCTCACCAGTCAATTCCTTTTTTCTCAGAATGTACCCGACTGTTGATTTTGCTACTCCAAGCATGTCTGCTATCTTTCTGATGGATTTTTTCTTTTTTTTCAGCCTCAGGATGTTCTGCTTCACCTCAATTGAGAGTTCCTTAGACCGCATGTTGTCTGGTCACAGCAACAGCTTCCAAATGCAAAACCACACACCTGTAATCAACCCCAGACCTTTTACCTACTTCATTGATTACAGGTTAACGAGGGAGACGCCTTCAGAGTTAATTGCAGCCCTTAGAGTCCTTTGTCCAATTACTTTTGGTCCCTTGAAAAAGAGGAGGCTATGCATTACAGAGCTATGATTCCTAAACCCTTTCTCCGATTTGGATGTGAAAACTCTCATATTGCAGCTGGGAGTGTGCACTTTCAGCCCATATTATATATATAATTGTATTTCTGAACATGTTTTTGTAAACAGCTAAAATAACAAAACTTGTGTCACTGTCCAAATATTTCTGGACCTAACTGTATGTCAAAAAAGGACCAGGCTAGGCAAGGCTTAGAGGCCATGCGACCTGTTGATCCACCCCGAATAATGCTCAGAGGCAGAGTGGTGGCTGAGGATGCAGTTGTAGACGTGCTACCAGTACTCCGACTCTGTCCAGGAAGGCGCAAGGTAACTTCGTCATCAGTTGCATCCTCCTCCACCACCTCTGTTGACCTCCTCGAGTGCCTGACTGTGGGTTGACAGTAGGTGGGATCTAGAACTTCATCATCAATTGTTGTGTTTGCACTCCCCTCCCCCTCAGACCGAGCCTCTTCTTGCCCTGACCGAATATTTAAGTTGTCATCCCAATCGGGTATCTGCGTCTCATCTTCATCAGTATGTTCCTCATTGTCTATAACCACAGGTGTTACAGTTTGTGACAAAGGGTCAACATTATGCTCAGAAACTTGGTCCTCACGGCCTGAATCAGAGTCACAAAGGTTCTGGGCATCACTGCAGACCATTTCCTGTTCTGTACTCACTGTAGCTTGGGAGCAGACCTCTGATTCCCAGGCTATAGTGTGACTGAACAGCTCTGCAGACTCAGCCATCTCAGTTCCACCATACTGTGCAGGGCTGATGGAGACTTCAGAGCTGGGAGAAAGCAAGTTTGATTGGGATGACAACTCAGAGGACTGGTGTTTTTTGGATGCGGTACTTGAAGTGGCTGAGAGGGCACTTGTTGGACCACTTGAGATCCATTCAAGCATTTTCCTTTTTTAGCCATCATCTACCTTTGTTCCTGTTGTTCGTGTCCGTAAAAAAGGGAGCACATCGGATTGTCCACGGTAAGTAGTAGACATCTTACTTTTGCTGGTAGATGGTCTATCTTCAGCAGATGATAATGGAGCTTTGCCACCTTCCCCACGGACAAAACCTTTTTTGCCTTTTCCACCACGCCTCTTCCCCTTTCCACCAGCATCTGTCATTTTGCCACTCATGTTGATTGCGACAAGATTGTGCACTGAAAATGTGGTAGTAAAAATTGAGAGGTGGTGTAGATTGCAGTGGTGGTCTAGCTTTATTAACAGCAGAATAATAAAGAATAAATATCCCTGACAATGCAACTACGGCCCTTAAACTGGCAGCAAAAATTGCTAGTATAATGGCTTAGTTATAATGAGTTGGAGTGTGCAATGCAGGCAGAGGTGCTGCAAATGTCTTTGCACTAGTGGGACTAGACAAATGTCCAATAGCCACGTTTAGGATGCCACTAGGTACACTGAGTGTTTGCTAGTATAATGGCTTAGTTATAATGAGTTGGAGTGTGCAATGCAGGCAGAGGTGCTGCAAATGTCTTTGCACTAGTGTGACTAGACAAATGTCCAATAGCCACGTTTAGGATGCCACTAGGTACACTGAGTGTTTGCTAGTATAATGGCTTAGTTATAATGAGTTGGAGTGTGCAATGCAGGCAGAGGTGCTGCAAATGTCTTTGCACTAGTGGGACTATAGTAAAGTCCAATTGCCACGTTTAGGATGCCACTAGGTACACTGAGTGTTTGCTAGTATAATGGCTTAGTTATAATGAGTTGTAGTGTGCAATGCAGGCAGAGGTGCTGCAAATGTCTTTGCACTAGTGGGACTATAGCAAAGTCCAATAGCCACGTTTAGGATGCCACTAGGTACACTGAGTGTTTGCTAGTATAATGGCTTAGTTATAATGAGTTGGAGTGTGCAATGCAGGCAGAGGTGCTGCAAATGTCTTTGCACTAGTGTGACTATAGCAAAGTCCAATAGCCACGTTTAGGATGCCACTAGGTACACTGAGTGTTTGCTAGTATAATGGCTTAGTTATAATGAGTTGTAGTGTGCAATGCAGGCAGAGGTGCTGCAAATGTCTTTGCACTAGTGTGACTATAGCAAAGTCCAATAGCCACGTTTAGGATGCCACTAGGTACACTGAGTGTTTGCTAGTATAATGGCTTAGTTATAATGAGTTGTAGTGTGCAATGCAGGCAGAGGTGCTGCAAATGTCTTTGCACTAGTGTGACTATAGCAAAGTCCAATAGCCACGTTTAGGATGCCACTAGGTACACTGAGTGTTTGCTAGTATAATGGCTTAGTTATAATGAGTTGGAGTGTGCAATGCAGGCAGAGGTGCTGCAAATGTCTTTGCACTAGTGGGACTATAGCAAAGTCCAATTGCCACGTTTAGGATGCCACTAGGTACACTGAGTGTTTGCTAGTATAATGGCTTAGTTATAATGAGTTGGAGTGTGCAATGCAGGCAGAGGTGCTGCAAATGTCTTTGCACTAGTGGGACTATAGCAAAGTCCAATTGCCACGTTTAGGATGCCACTAGGTACACTGAGTGTTTGCTAGTATAATGGCTTAGTTATAATGAGTTGGAGTGTGCAATGCAGGCAGAGGTGCTGCAAATGTCTTTGCACTAGTGGGACTATAGCAAAGTCCAATTGCCACGTTTAGGATGCCACTAGGTACACTGAGTGTTTGCTAGTATAATGGCTTAGTTATAATGAGTTGGAGTGTGCAATGCAGGCAGAGGTGCTGCAAATGTCTTTGCACTAGTGGGACTATAGCAAAGTCCAATTGCCACGTTTAGGATGCCACTAGGTACACTGAGTGTTTGCTAGTATAATGGCTTAGTTATAATGAGTTGGAGTGTGCAATGCAGGCAGAGGTGCTGCAAATGTCTTTGCACTAGTGGGACTATAGCAAAGTCCAATAGCCACGTTTAGGATGCCACTAGGTACACTGAGTGTTTGCTAGTATAATGGCTTAGTTATAATGAGTTGTAGTGTGCAATGCAGGCAGAGGTGCTGCAAATGTCTTTGCACTAGTGGGACTATAGCAAAGTCCAATAGCCACGTTTAGGATGCCACTAGGTACACTGAGTGTTTGCTAGTATAATGGCTTAGTTATAATGAGTTGTAGTGTGCAATGCAGGTAGAGGTGCTGCAAATGTCTTTGCACTCGTGGGACTATAGCAAAGTCCAATTGCCACGTTTAGGATGCCACTAGGTACACTGAGTGTTTGCTAGTATAATGGCTTAGTTATAATGAGTTGTAGTGTGCAATGCAGGCAGAGGTGCTGCAAATGTCTTTGCACTAGTGGGACTATAGCAAAGTCCAATAGCCACGTTTAGGATGCCACTAGGTACACTGAGTGTTTGCTAGTATAATGGCTTAGTTATAATGAGTTGTAATGTGCAATGCAGGCAGAGGTGCTGCAAATGTCTTTGCACTAGTGGGACTATAGCAAAGTCCAATAGCCACGTTTAGGATGCCACTAGGTACACTGAGTGTTTGCTAGTATAATGGCTTAGTTATAATGAGTTGCAGTGTGCAATGCAGGCAGAGGTGCTGCAAATGTCTTTGCACTAGTGGGACTATAGCAAAGTCCAATAGCCACGTTTAGGATGCCACTAGGTACACTGAGTGTTTGCTAGTATAATGGCTTAGTTATAATGAGTTGTAGTGTGCAATGCAGGCAGAGGTGCTGCAAATGTCTTTGCACTAGTGGGACTATAGCAAAGTCCAATAGCCACGTTTAGGATGCCACTAGGTACACTGAGTGTTTGCTAGTATAATGGCTTAGTTATAATGAGTTGGAGTGTGCAATGCAGGCAGAGGTGCTGCAAATGTCTTTGCACTAGTGGGACTATAGCAAAGTCCAATTGCCACGTTTAGGATGCCACTAGGTACACTGAGTGTTTGCTAGTATAATGGCTTAGTTATAATGAGTTGGAGTGTGCAATGCAGGCAGAGGTGCTGCAAATGTCTTTGCACTAGTGGGACTATAGCAAAGTCCAATTGCCACGTTTAGGATGCCACTAGGTACACTGAGTGTTTGCTAGTATAATGGCTTAGTTATAATGAGTTGGAGTGTGCAATGCAGGCAGAGGTGCTGCAAATGTCTTTGCACTAGTGGGACTACAGCAAAGTCCAATTGCCACGTTTAGGATGCCACTAGGTACACTGAGTATTTGCTAGTATAATGGCTTAGTTATAATGAGTTGTAGTGTGCAATGCAGGCAGAGGTGCTGCAAATGTCTTTGCACTAGTGGGACTATAGCAAAGTCCAATAGCCACGTTTAGGATGCCACTAGGTACACTGAGTGTTTGCTAGTATAATGGCTTAGTTATAATGAGTTGTAGTGTGCAATGCAGGCAGAGGTGCTGCAAATGTCTTTGCACTAGTGGGACTATAGCAAAGTCCAATAGCCACGTTTAGGATGCCACTAGGTACACTGAGTGTTTGCTAGTATAATGGCTTAGTTATAATGAGTTGGAGTGTGCAGAGGACAGGAGGGTACAGTGCCAGGATTGTGGTGCTCTGGGTAGAGGAATGGAAGCCTGCCTTTCTATTCCCTCCTAATAGGGAAATGCAGGGAGGAAATCCCTGACCTTTGCTACACAGACGCTGTCGCTGTTTTCAGGACCTGTCACCTATGGCTCTGACCCTACCGGTTTGAGCCCTTAAAAGGACTGATAGAAAGTGCTATCCCTAAGCTGTCCAGCGCTGTGTATGGAGCGCATACAGCTGTGTCAGCGATAGGACTCAGGACGGAGCTGCGACAGTGATGTCTGACACCAAAGACGCAGAAGAGATAATGGCGTCCTGGAGGAAAATGTCCGGTTTTATAATGCAGGGACATGTGACATTTTCATCCTATCACACATGCCGTTGCTTCTCTGGCTAAAAGTCCACTTAGCTGTGTGTGTGTCTGGGATTGGCTGACATGCTGGCCCGCCCCACAAGACGCGCGCGCTTAGGGAAGGAAGACAAGGAAAAAAAAAAAAAATGGCGATCGCCATTATAGAAACAGCAGTGATCTGAAGGCGCTGTTCACGCACACTATACACTGAAATGTCATAATAGTGTGATTCACAGAGTGACTTACACTATTACAGCGGAAAGCCAGCTAGGAATTAGCTGTTTTTTTGCTGCTAGAACCGTTCTCGAACGTTTCTAGAACTATCGAGCTTTTGCAAAAAGCTCGAGTTCTAGTTCGATCTAGAACAGGCCCCAAAATCACTCGAGCCTAGAACTGGAGAACCTCGAACCGCGAACCGCGCTCAACTCTAGGCACTATACATAACAAAAGGGAATGCTATGTAATAGGGGACAGCACTATCCTGTATATATAACAGGGGATGCTATATAATATGGGAAGGATCGCTCAGTGACCATAATTAATAGCCTGTTCAAACAGACAGGCCGTAGAAAACGCCTGCCAACAATTATGGTTTACGTCCCCTATACAGCACCCCTATACAGACAGAATAAATATTTATATCCAGTAACTTGCCACTGACGTGTCTTCTGATCACAGCTTTTTTCTTCTTCCTATCCATATGAGGGCTTGATTTTCCTGGGGTGAGTTGCAGTTTTGAATGACACTAATCATTTTAAACACACAATGATCTAGAAAATGGGGCAAAATTACAAAACCGATGAAATTCGCAAAAAAGGTCTCTTCGAACAATGATGTTTGGGTGTTGTCATTATGGTATTCAATGTGTGTTAAAAAGGTGCCTGAGTGCTGTACTGAAAGTGCAGTTCATGAAAAAGGGAACTTTATTCCTCCCTGGAGCCGCTGCCTTTGGCCTAAGCCACACGGCGAGAAAAACAGTGCGAGTGGAGTGCGATAAAATATCGCATTCCCCTCGGACCAATTCTAGCCTGTATGTCAGCACACATGGGCGATTATTTTCTCAGCCCTAATCGGACTGAGAAAACAATCGCAGCATGCTGCGATTGTAAGCTGAGTCTCTTTCTCTCGCACCCATTCAAGTGAATGGGGCGAGAGAAAAATTGCACTGCACTCGTGGTACACCGGTGTACCGCTAGTGCAGTGCAAGAATGGCAATAGCCGGCTACGCAGTAGAGAGGGAGAGAAATCCCTCCCTCCCTTCCTGAGTGCCGGCCCGCCCCCCGCAGCTGAGGTCTGCTCGCACGAACGGACCTCAGTTGCAAGGACACACGCATGACACTCGGCTCTGCTGTACTGCCAGTACGAGCCGAGTGTCATGCAAGTGGATCGCAGTAGTCCCCGTGTGGCCCCAGGCTTTCAGTCATACAGGTGTGTATGAAGCAGCTACAGTCATCGCTCACAGCAATACAGTATGTCACAATGACATTTTTACAAACATCGCCAACTGTCAGGGTAGATTCAGGATCTGTGGAGACTAGAGATGAGTGAAGCCGTAGAAGTTTGGTTTGGTGGGTTCAGCCGCCGGACTTTAGATACATTTTGGTTTGGGGCCCGAACTTGACCCAATTGTAGCCACTTATTGGGCAGTTCAGCTCAAACCACATGCAGCCAACCATAAACAGATCACTTCTGGGGGTGAGTGGGTGAGGTTTTTCCATTTTAGTTTTTTTGAGTGCACACTACAGCAGATCACACTGTTATTACCCCCAGTGCGAGCTGTTCAAACACTGCAAGTGGCTCACACCGGGCAAAGAACCAAGCGTACCTGAGCACAGCGATGTTCGCGCAAGTAGTTTGCATATGTAAATCACCCAAATTCTGCTTTTTTTGTAAAGTTTGGTACAAACACTGAACCTCGGGTTCGCTCATCTCTAGTGGAGACTACAAATTCTCTAATTAAGTAAATCAGGTGATGTGCATCTCTGTAATGAGGAGGGGTGTGGTGTAATGACATCAACACCCTATATAAGGTGTGCTTAATTATTAGGCAACTTCCTTTCCTTTGGCAAAATGGGTCAGAAGAGAGATTTGACGGGCTCTGAAAAGTCCAAAATTGTGAGATGTCTTGCAGAGGGATGCAGCAGTCTTGAAATTGCCAAACATTTGAAGCGTGATCACCGAACAGTCAAGCATTTCATTGGATATAGCCAACAGGGTCGCAAGCGTGTTGGGCAAAAAAGGCGCAAAATAACTGCCCAGGAATTGAGGAAAATCAGGCGTGAAGCTGCCAAGATGCCATTTGCCACCAGTTTGGCCATATTTCAGAGCTGCAATGTTACTGAAGTATCAAAAAGCACAAGGTGTGCCATACTCAGGGACATGGCCAAGGTAAGGAAGGCTGAAAAATGACCACCTTTGAACAAGAAACATAAGATAAAATGTCAAGACTGGGCCAAGAAATATCTTAAGACTGATTTTTTTTAAAGGTTTTATGGACTGATGAACTGAGAGTGACTCTTGATGGGCCAGAGGCTGGATCAGTAAAGGTCAGAGAGCTCCACTCCGACTTAGACGCCAGCAAGGTGGACGTGGGGTACTGGTATGGGCTGGTATCATAAAAAATGAACTTGTGGGACCTTTTTGGGTTGATGATGGAGTGATACTCAACTCCCAGACCTACTGCCAGTTTTTGGAAGACAACTTCTTTAAGCAGTGGTACAGGAAGAAGTCGGTATCGTTCAAGAAAAACATGATGTTCATGCTGGACAATGCTCGATCACATGCATCCAACTACTCCACAGCGTGGCTGGCCAGTAAAGGTCTAAAAGATTAAAAAATAAAGACAAAGCCCCCTTGTTCACCTGATCTGAACCCCATAGAGAACCTGTGGTCCCTCATAAAATGTAAGATCTACAGGGAAGGAAAACAGTACACCTCTCGGAACAGTGTGGTGGCTGCTGCACGCAATGTTGATGGAAAATAGATCAAGCAACTGACAGAATCTATGGATGGTAGGCTGTTGAGTGTCATCATAAAGAAAGGTAGCTATATTGGTCACTAATTTTTGGGGGTTTTGTTTTTGCATGTCAGAAATGTTTATTTCTAAATTTTGGCCAGTTATATTGGTTTACCTGGTGAAAATTAACAAGTGAGATGGGAATATATTTGGATTTTATTAAGTTGCCTAATAATTCTGCACAGTAATAGTTACCTGCACAAACAGATATCCTCCTAAGATAGCCAAATCTAAAAAACCTCACCCCAACTTCCAAAAATATTAAGCTTTGATATTTATGAGTCTTTTGGGTTGATTGAGAACATAGTTGTTGATCAATAATAAAAAAATCCTGTAAAATACAACTTGCCTAATAATTCTGCACACAGTGTAGAATAATGCACCCCCATAGTTATCCAGATAGAATAAAGCATACCCCATATTCCTCCAAATAGAATAATACACCTCACCTCCCTTCAGAACCTGGGCCACAGGGCAGCATTCCAACATGATAACGATACCAAACACACCTCCAAGACCACCAGTGCATTGCTAAGGAAATTGAGAGTAATGTGCTGGACTGGTCAAGCATTTCTCCATACCTAAACCCTACTGAGCATCTGTGGTGCATCCTCAAACAGAAGGTGGAGAAGTCTAAGGTCTCTAACATCCATTAGCTCAATTCAGATGAAGTCATCATGAAGGAGTGAAAGAGGATTCCAGTAGCTCCTTTGAAGCTCTAGTGAACTCCATGCCCAAAAAAGTTAAGGCAGTGCTTGAAAATAATGGAGGCCACACAAAATATTTACACTTTGGGCATAATTTAGCTATTTTCACATATGGGTGTACTCACTTTTGTTGCCAGCGGTATAGACATTAATGACTGTGCGTTGCGTTATTAGAGGACACACCAAATATACACTGTTAAAAAATATGTACACTGACTAATTTACATTGTATCAAAGTGTCATATCTTCAGTGTTGTTGTGACGCCCTGGCAAAACCAGGTAGTCACAAATAGGCACCTGCATAACACCGTTCCCTCACTAGGAAACACACAGCCAACCATTAAACCCTAGTCACCCCCTTAGGGACAGATAGGCGCAGTGGGGCGTGGCCAGGCGGTTGGTGTGTCGCGGGCGGAGGAGGGGACGCCGCGCTCCCCCTACTGCTCGGGTCCGGCTGCCGCTGCTGCTGCGGCCTCTGCTGCTGCTGCTCGGTGGCTCGAGCGATGGGCCGGATCCCGGGGACTCGAGCGGCGCTCCTCGCCCGTGAGTGAAAAGGGGATTGGGTGTTCTGGGATAGTTTATTGTCCGTGACGCCACCCACGGTTGTGGTGATTAAGTGGACACCACCGCTGCTCTGTCTGGGGAGCCCGGGAGTGATGGTATGGAGCAGCCAGTTGTTGATTTGCCCCTCCGTGGCTAGGGGTTTTGGTGCTCCCGGGGCCCAGTGATGGGGTTAGTATGGTGGACAGGCGGGTATAGGGCCTGTGGAGGTGCAGGGGCGCAGGGGCAGCCCTGTGCCGCACGGCACGGAGGTACTCACTCAGCCAGTAAACACGACACAGTTCTCAGTAAACAAACGGCTGGTTGGACGGGTCCCTCGGACGGTTACGGTGCTGTGGTTCCCTGCAGTTAGCGGTGACAGTCTCTTCCCTGCACCTATGTAAAGTCTCTTGGTAGCGATGGGTCCCCACCGGTTACCCGCTCCCCGGTTTGGATATGTGCCGGAGGAGCCTCTCTCTTGCCCGCAGGTGCTGGTCCTGGGAAACTGGTGCCTTGGCGGTGGCGGTGTCTCCCCTCAATGGTCGGACTGTTGCCTTCAATCGGGACTTGGTTGTTAGGAGACAGAGGTCCCCTTCACTGACGGATTTGGCAAATTATGGCGACTCCTAGCCTTGCCGGGATCCGAAAGGCCCCTGCCCTGGTGCTGACTGTTCTTCGTATACTGCTCCGGTACCGCCGGGTCACTACCCGTCCGCGGTCTTTCCAGCAACCTCAGAGCAGTCCCCCTGCAGACTATCACCGCCGTCTGCTGACCTTGCTGTCACAGTCCGGGGCACACACCCGGACCAACTTCAGGCTTGCTTAACTGTTCCTTTTCTGTCACCACTCTTACTGTCCTCCTTTACCACTTCACTTCCTTCTACTTTCACTTCCTTAACTGATCTTTCCACTTCTTCCTCCAAACTCTATCTGCCTGGTTCCTCCCGCCTCCAGGGCTGTGAACTCCTCGGTGGGAGGAGCCAACCGCCTGGCCCACCCCCTGGTGTGGACATCAGCCCCTGGAGGAAGGCAACAAGGATTTTGGGTTAGCTAGGTGTACCTGCAGGGAATGTGGGGTGCGTGTGGTGTTGTGACCTGTGACCCCTGGCTTGCCCAGGGCGTCACATTCCCCCTTAGCAAAACGCAGACCATCCTCGGGCTGCCCGTCCAACACCGGTTTTATTTTCCTTTTGGTTTTTTTTCTGAAAAGATAGGGAAAACGGTAACATATTTACAATTTATGGCATCATCCCACAGCGGGAGGTTCAGTTCTTAAACGTTGCAACATTAAAACGGTTAACGGTTACGGTCTCCGCTCTCTCCCACCCAAGTAACCTAGCCCTAATGCTGCCCCTAAGAAAACAGGCAGCACCCCTTGACCCCAGTCCAGTACAAGCTACCCGAGCGGGATCTGTCCTTCCCCTCCAGAGGGTAGCCACCGGTTCCTGTGGTGGCTGGGCCCCAGCCTGCTCTGCTGCGGGCCCTCCCTCCAACCTGCCTCTCCAGAGGCGGTAACTGTGGAAACGGTACCGGTAACACAACTTATTTACAAGCCACTTAACGTTTGTGGTTGCCCTGCAAGTTCACGGGCTTGTCCATGAGCAGTTCCTCATGCAAACACTTTTCAAGCGGTCCCCACGGGGACAACGGTGCCGACAACGGCCGGTTTCCAAATCACATGCTAATCAGGTGAAGCTTCGGTTCCATTTCACTTATCATCATTTTCAACTTTTAAACAAACACACTTAAACACACCTGTTTTCTTTCCCCTCCCCCTTTTAAAGAACGGTTTCCCTGTACGTAAGTGGGGGCCTACCTAGGTTGGGACGGGTGGACCTCCGGGGTCTGGTGTCAGTGGGGCTAGGCAGTGGGGCAGAGGGAACAATCGGTTCCTCCTCCTGGCTATCGTGTGGGGCAGGCGGAGGCATAGGGGAGCTGGGCACAGGTTCATCCCTGGGCACTGGCACTGGTTCTGGCTCACGGTTGACCGCTTCCACCACTTCTTCATCCACAGGTTGTGGGAACAGTATCACTGGAAGAATCACCGCGCCGTTCTGTGTAGGCCAGTCTGCTGGGAAGTCACCCATCACAGTGTGGATCACCTCTTTTGCCTTCTCTGCTGGTGGAGGAGCTGGTACTTCAGCCATCACCCTCAATGCTGGTGGGCACCTTTTCAGCTGGTCCCGGGAAATCGTGGCCAAGGTGCCCCCTTGGTCACGACTGATCTGGTAGGCCTTTCCATCTTCCCATCATGTGGGTTGGATGACGTACGGGATTTGTTCCCATTGATCATCCAGCTTGTGGGTTTTCCTCTTCCGCTTTAACACCACATCTCCAGGCTGGAAAGGGCCCGCAGACGCTTTCTGATTGAAGCGCTGCTCCTGTTGTTCTCGACTCCGACTTAGGTTCTTCTCCACATACTCCTGAATCTGTCGGTACTGCACCCTCCGCCGGGTGTCCCATTCAGCCGTTGAGGGGAGTGTCTCTGGGGCTTCCAGTCCCATTTCCAGGTCCACCGGCAGTCGGCCAGGCCGAGCCCTCATCAGATACGCTGGGGTGCACTTCGTTGAGCTAGACGGGATATTGTTGTACATATCGACCAAGTCAGGCAGCTTCTCCGGCCACAGGTTCCGCTCCTCCAACGGCAACGTTTTGAGGAGGCCAAGGACCAGATGGTTCATCTTCTCACACATACCGTTGGTCTGGGCATGGTAAGGTGTGGTCCGGATCTTCTTGCAGCCGTACAGCTGACAGAACTCATGGAACACCTCCGCCTCAAAGGCTGGACCTTGGTCGGTAAGCACCTTCTCAGGGTATCCATGGGGTCGACAGAAGTAAGCTTGGAACGCTCTAGCGGCGGTACGGCCGGTTAAGTCCTTGACCGGGACAACCACCATGAACCGGGAGTAATGATCTACTATGGTCAGAGCGTAAGTGTACCCACTTCGGCTGGGGGTGAGCTTCACATGGTCCAAGGCGACCAGCTCCAGCGGTTGGTGTGTAACGATCGGGCGTAGGGGAGCCTTCTGGCTGGCTTCATCCTTCCTCCTCAACGTACAAGGACCGCGCTCTCGACACCAGGCCTCCACAGACTCCCGCATCCCACTCCAATAGAACCGCTCCCTCAACAGCATCTCCAGCTTCTTCCACCCGAAGTGGCCGGCACCATCATGGTACGCCTGCAGAACAGTGGGTACATCAGCTTGGGGAATAACCAACTGGCGGATTTTCTCATGGGTCTTCGGGTTGATCAGCTCACGGTACAACCTCCCCTGATGTAGACACAGCCGGGTCCGTTCCTTCCACAAGCGTTGGGCTTCAGCTGGGGTGGCAGGATCCATCCCAGCAGCGCCTTGCTCCACCAGGGTCTTGACTAGGTGGACAGCGGGCGCCTGATCTTGAGCTTCCTGCCACTCCTGACTGGGCAGCGGATCCAGGTTCACCCGTTGTTGGTGGACATGTACCTTCTCAGTTGGTGGCCGGTGGAAGGCAGGCAACTCGATCTCCTCGAGGTCATCATCCTCACACCCACCTTCTGACAAGTGGGGCATCCGAGAGAGGACATCAGCATTAATGTTGACACGACCGGCTCTGTATTTGATGGTGAAGTCATAGTTGGCTAGTCAGGCCACCCACCGCTGCTCCAACGCGCCCAGCTTGGCCGTGTCCAGGTGAGTCAACGGATTGTTATCCGTGAAAGCGGTGAACTTTGCTGCGGCCAAGTAGTGGCGGAACCGCTCGGTGATAGCCCACACCAGTGCCAGGAGCTCGAGCTTGAAGGAGCTGTAGTTCTCAGGGTTCCTTTCAGTCAGCCGGAGCTTTCGACTAGCATAGGCAATCACCTTCTCCTTTCCTTCCTGGACCTGGGACAGGACTGCCCCCAAACCCACATTGCTGGCGTCTGTGTAGAGGATGAATGGGCAGCCGTAGTCAGGGTACGGTAGGACCTCTTCTCCAGTCAAGGCCGCTTTCAGCTGACGGAAGGATTCCTCATGCCTGTCCGCCCACACCAGTGGGGCTCAGATGGGTCTACCACCTTTGGTCTGTCCCATGAGGAGGTCTTGCATGGGAGCAGCCATCTTCGTGTACCCCTTGATGAAGCGCCGGTAGTATCCCACCAGACCCAAAAACTGCCTTACTTCCCTCACGGTGGTTGGTCTTGGCCAGTCCCGGATGGCAGTGATCTTCTCAGGGTCGGGGGCGACACCTTCCGCACTCACCACATGCCCCAGGTACTGCACTCTGGGTTTCAGCAGGTGGCACTTGGAGGGCTTCAACTTCATCCCGTATTTGGCAAGGGATGCGAACACCTCGGCCAGGTGCTCCAGATGGGCTTCATACGTCTGAGAGTACACAATCACATCATCCAGGTATAACAGGACGGTCTCGAAGTTCAGATGTCCCAGACAGCACTCCATCAGCCGTTGGAAGGTTCCAGGGGCATTGCACAGCCCAAACGGCATACTATTGAATTCACAGAGCCCCATTGGGGTGGTGAAGGCGGTTTTCTCCCGGTCTTCCGGGGCCACTGCCACTTGCCAGTACCCACTGGTGAGGTCAAGGGTAGAGAAGTAATTTGCGGTTCTCAGTGCGGCCAAAGACTCTTCAATACGGGGCAGTGGGTAGGCATCTTTATGTGTTATCTGATTAATCTTCCGGTAGTCCACACACATCCGCATGGTACCATCCTTCTTCTTGACCAGTACCAACGGAGCGGCCCAGGGACTACAGCTGTCCCGAATAACCCCTGCCTCCTTCATGTTCCTCAACATATCTTTGGCACACCGGTAATGTGCAGGGGGAATAGGCCTGTACCTCTCTTTGATAGGGGGGTGTTCACCGGTGGGGATGTGGTGTTGGACCCCTTTGATCTGCCCAAAGTCTAGTGGATGTTTGCTGAAAACCTGTTCATACTCCCGCACCACCCTGTATACCCCTGCTTTGTGATGTGTAGGGGTATCATCAGTGCCCACGTGTAGCTGTTGGTGCCACTCATTTACCTCCCCTTGAGGCGGGGAAGTGCTGGTAGTAGGTGGGGAGACTGAGGGACTGGCTTCGTGGATGGTGTGGGGATCCAGGGTGAACAGCTTGGCAATGGTGGCATACCGGGGAAGCCTGACTTCTTCCTCCCTACAGTTCAGCACCCTCACGGGCACTCTCCCCTTCTTCACGTCTACCACCCCTCGGGCGGCCATTATAGTGGGCCAGTGCTCGGAGGGTATGGGCTCCATCATGGCAGGGTAGTCACGCCCCTGAGGCCCTACTGCTGCCCTACACCAAATCATCATCTAACTCCTAGGGGGCACAATCAACGGAGCAACATCCATCACTCTCACTCCACCAATCTCTCCTCCTGTTGAGTTTACATGCTGGCGGTACATCAAGGCTCGGATCTCACGCTGCACAGCTCTCTGTCGGCTCCCCGCCGCCGTGGCGGCCAGCTGTTGCAGTAGGGCCAACACATCACCCATACAGTGCTCCATCACATTGGTTCCTAGCACTATCTTCGGGTTATGATCACTGGGTTCATTCATGATCACAATCATACCCTGGTGTTGCAGTTCAGCTTGCCCCACTGTCATAGCCACCTGTTTATACCCCACTTGGGTCAATGGGAGTCCATTAGCAGCAATTAGCGTTATACTAGTATCTGGGGGTGCCAGCTCGTCTATCCCCCAATACCGCTGGTACAATGTGTATGGTATGGTGGTTACCTGTGATCCAGTGTCCAAGAGAGCCATCACCGGTATGCCGTCCACAGCCACGGGGATGATGGGCCGGGCCCCGATATACCGGTCCCGCCAGTCTGGGGGGCCACGGAGTTCTACTCCTGAGGATTGGCCCGGGGCCCCAGGGGTTGCTCGTTTAACGGGCACTGTCGGAAGTAATGCCCAGGCTTACGGCACTTGTAGCAGGTTGGAGGTCTGCTCCGCGGGTTGTTAGCACTTCTCCGCTGCATCCAGGGGACATCCTCAGGGCTGTCGGCAAGCTGTAACTGTGCTGAAGGCTGAGATCTGGTCAAAGGTTGGAGTGCAGCAAGAATCTTGGCGAGGTCTCCGTCCATGCGACGGATCTGGGCTGCCAGTTCCTCCATCGTGCTGCTTGGGGCTGTAGGTGTTGGAGAGGTTGGTAGGGCAGGGGCCACCACAATGGGGGCCGTCTCAATGGGCCACGGGGCTGGCTCCAAGATTTCTGAAGCTGGGGGCTGTAGTGCTTTAATGGCCCGTTCCTTTAACACAGCAAAGTCCACATCAGGGTGTTCTAGGGCCCACAGCCGGAGTTGTTTGCGATCCTCAGGGGATCTCATCCCCTGCACAAATTGCTCTACTAACATCTTGTTGCTGTCCGCCTCATTGATAGGATTCACCCGCTTTAGCGTGCGGAGGGCGGTTTGCAGACGTAAAGCATAGTCCCGAATGCTATCCACAGCCCGTTGCCGGCACTGGTAAAACTGCATCCTCAGCTCAGCTTCAGTCCGGGTCTCAAAGGCAGTCTGTAGCTTCTCAAAGATGGTGGCTACAGAGAGCCGGTCCCCCTCGGCCCAGGTCTCCGCCTCCTGCTCAGCTGCACCGGTTAACTGGCCCAGCACTACCACCGCACGTTGCTTATCGGTCAGGGGGTACAGTTCTAGCAACGGATTAAGCTTTTTCCGGAAGACCTGTAAAGCATCAGGTTTCCCGTCATACTGCGGTAGCCAGGTAGCTCCGGGCGCATAGGGCAAGGAGAACGGCATCACCTGAGCGAGCGCGGGGGCCGTGGCACCTCCCGCCAGCGCGGCCGGGACCTGGGCAGGCCCATTCCCATCCGCGGGTGCCACTGCGGCTGCGACAACCGCTCCTCCAGCGGCTCCGTCGGGCGCAGACATCTTATTTCCGTCCCCCTTAGCCTCTTTCCGGCCCCTCCTCTATCGGGGCAGGGTTTTGGCCTTCGCGCCTCTGCTACTCGAGAAGACGCTCGAGCGGGAACTTTTCGCGCCAAAGATGGCGACTTCTGAAATTTTCTCTACCCAATGGCAGAGCGGTAAGATCCTGTTCGTGACGCCAAGTTGTCGCGGGCGGAGGAGGGGACGCCGCGCTCCCCCTACTGCTCGGGTCCGGCTGCCGCTGCTGCTGCGGCCTCTGCTGCTGCTGCTCGGTGGCTCGAGCGATGGGCCGGATCCCGGGGACTCGAGCGGCGCTCCTCGCCCGTGAGTGAAAAGGGGATTGGGTGTTCTGGGATAGTTTATTGTCCGTGACGCCACCCACGGTTGTGGTGATTAAGTGGACACCACCGCTGCTCTGTCTGGGGAGCCCGGGAGTGATGGTATGGAGCAGCCAGTTGTTGATTTGCCCCTCCGTGGGTAGGGGTTTTGGTGCTCCCGAGGCCCAGTGATGGGGTTGGTATGGTGGACAGGCGGGTATGGGGCCTGTGGAGGTGCAGGGGCAGCCCTGTGCCGCACGGCACGGAGGTACTCACTCAGCCAGTAAACACGACACAGTTCTCGGTAAACAAACGCCTGGTTGGACAGGTCCCTCGGACGGTTACGGTGCTGCGGTTCCCTGCAGTTAGCGGTGACGATCTCTTCCCTGCACCTATGTAAAGTCTCTTGGTAGCGATGGGTCCCCACCGGTTACCCGCTCCCCGGTTTGGATATGTGCCGGAGGAGCCTCTCTCTTGCCTGCAGGCGCTGGCCCTGGGAAACTGGTGCCTTGACGGTGGCGGTGTCTCCCCTCAATGGTCGGACTGTTGCCTTCAATCGGGACTTGGTTGTTAGGAGACAGAGGTCCCCTTCACTGACGGATTTGGCAAATTATGGCGACTCCTAGACTTGCCGGGATCCGAAAGGCCCCTGCCCTGGTGCTAACTGTTCTTCGTATACTGCTCCGGTACCGCCGGGTCACTACCCGTCCGCAGTCCTTCCAGCAACCTCCGAGCAGTCCCCCTGCAGACTATCACCGCCATCTGCTGACCTTGCTGTCACAGTCCGGGGCACACACCCGGACCAACTTCAGGCTTGCTTAACTGTTCCTTTTCTGTCACCACTCTTACTGTCCTCCTTTACCACTTCACTTCCTTCTACTTTCACTTCCTTAACTGATCTTTCCACTTCTTCCTCCAAACTCTATCTGCCTGGTTCCTCCCGCCTCCAGGGCTGTGAACTCCTCGGTGGGCGGAGCCAACCGCCTGGCCCACCCCCTGGTGTGGACATCAGCCCCTGGAGGAAGGCAACAAGGATTTTGGGTTAGCTAGGTGTACCTGCAGCGAATGTGGGGTGCGTGTGGTGTTGTGACCTGTGACCCCTGGCTTGCCCAGGGCGTCACAGGTGCACGCCCACCCAGGGGTTTAGACAGCCCAGGGTGGGAAACAGTTCAGTTCAGTCTAGTCTGGAGTTCAGTGTGAGTGGAGGTCAGGCCTGTGTGTCAGGCCTGAAGTAAACTGACAGGTACCAGGGTAGGAGCCCTGGTGCCACTGGCTAGGAGGCAGACGGTGGTCTCCGTCGACTGGAGATGGGAAGACGGCTCGGTGGATCCGAGGTGGACCGGGACAGGGTTGTAGCCTGCCGGTACTGACACGGGAAACCGACCCGGAAACCGTAGCACAAAGGTGGGTACTCGGACCCAGAAGCCAGGAACCAGAACCTATAACCGATTGAGGCCAGGACTAGAGATCCTGTCCCACCCAAAGTCCCTCATAGAAGACAACAGCCCACCGAGAAAGGATAAGAGGTCACCGCCAAGGCCCATAGATCCCACGGGCCAGCGTCTGCGGGCACGGCTCCTTAGGCCACATCCAGCCGGGAGAGGACTCCTATGTTTCATACAAGGAAGTCTTTTCTACTAAAAAGATGCAGGACAAGGATAGAGACCACCAGCCGGATGGGGGATCCCGAACGCAACTGGCCACGGCACCGGCCACTAGCACCTTGGTTTACCAGAGACTTGTGTGTTTTCCTAACTGTGAGTACACCAGCACCCTCTGCGGTCATCATTCCCACTGCACCAGAGCCATCGGGTCCCGGGGCCACCATCCCTGCCCACGGAGGGGTTAACATCTTGCTGCACAACATCTCCCCCGGGTGCCCCGTCACAGCAGCGGTGATGTCCCACCTCACCACACACCATGGGTGGCATCACGAACCTATTACGGCCTAACCCGTACATCTACGTCCCCCCTTTTATTCGGCGTGTCCGCGAGACCCCCGGGTCCGGAGACCCTCGAGCCACCACCCCTGAAGGTCCGGATCCGACCAGCGGCTGCTGGCACTGGGGCGGCACATTGTTCCATTAAAAGATATAATAAAATATTTAAAAAATATGAGGGGTGTACTCATATTGTGAAATATTGTATATCTTGTATATGTGTATGGGGTGTGCAGGGGCTCAAGCTGTATATAGGAGGCTATTTAGGGATCATGCTATATGTAAGAGGGTATGTGGGGCTCAGGCCGTATATAGGAGGCTATGTGGGAGCTCTTGCTCTATATAAGGGGTTATGTGGGGCATATGCTGTACAGAGGAGGATGTGTGGTGGCTCAAACTGTATATAGGAGGATGTATGGGGCTCATGCTGTATATAGGGACTACGTGAGGGTTCATGCTGTACATGGGAGGGATGTCGGCATACGTAATTCTGTTCAATATTAAGTGATAGAATTATTATTATAAAATAATTATAATTATAAGTTAAGACTAATATTGAGCAGAATTAATTTAAGCCTTTTGGTTCAGCACTCCCCAACACATGGCCCTTTTGGAAACATTTATTTGAGACCCCTTTTCATTTATGTATAGTGCTATATTATATAAAGGGAAAAAAATAGTTATGCTGATGTGGCTTTTGGAGAAAATAAGTTTGACACCCCTCACCTAAAGGGCTAATAACCTTCTTGAAAGTGGTTTTAAGTACTTTGAGGGGTGGAATTTTTAAAATGGTGTCACTATTTGGGTTTTTTCGGTCACACATGCCCATGAAAGTCACTTCAAATGTAAATGGATTTGTAATTGTTTTTTGAAAAATGAGAATTTGATGATAGATAAACTTTTAACCCTTACAAGTTCCTAATGGAAAAAAAAATTATGTTTCAATAATGATGCTGATGTAAAGTAGTCTCATTAACGATTTTGTATGGTATTGTGCCGCCCCCGTGGAAGCAGCCGAGTTGCCCGGATCCGGGTTCTCAGTGGCTCAAGGGTCTCTGGACGCGGGGGTCGTGCGGCCACTCAAATGAAGGGGGTATTTACAAGGGATTATAGCGTTTGTGACGCCACCTATGGTGTGTGGTAATTAGGAGTACAACCGCTGCAGTTGGGAGTACCCGGGGATGATGGAACAGGGCAGCAAGGTGTTAGAACCCTCCACGGGTAGGGGGTGGATGCCCTGGGACACCATTAAGCAGACACCGACAACTGGGTAAACCAAGTCTCTGGACACCGCTGCCGCTGAGGGGAGCTAGTTTGGGTCCTGTCCCCAATGGTGCTGCCTGGTGATCCGTGTCCTGCCTCCTGGCACTAAGTTTACTTCTCTGGTGGTCCAGGTAGTGTGAAGCTTGCCGGGTCCCGCTCCCCAGTGTGGCTAAGTATGGGAGCTTGCTCTCAGGGCTCACGTTTGGGATTTTCTGGACCGTTTTGAATGGAAAGTCCTATCCCCCTCATTGCGCTAGTGCCCCGATTTTGGAGCGGTTGGAAATTAATCTTGAAGGCTCCGTTCTCCATGGGTGAATTATCGGGTTCCATGCAGCTACCCCCTGACCTAGGGTCCACGTACCCCGTCGTGCCTTGGTCCCAGCCCGGTGATGGTGCAAGGCCGCCAGCTGTCCTGCTCGACAGATCTGAGCCCCTTGCCACGATCCCCTGTGACAGGGGTCCAACTCCTCTAGGTCCAGACCACCATCTGCCACCTAGACAGCTTCTCTATGGGACTCCCCGCTCCCGACCACATCAGAGCTCCTGACAGCTCGAGGGCTACTCTCTCACCACCACTCACTAACTGACTGACTACACTCCTCACCTCCCCTCCCTGACCCCCCAGGTGGGCGACTATATTCCACTCGGGCCGTCCACTGGTGTGTCTGGTGGGTGTGGTGTAGGGTGTATCTAGGATTTGATTAGCTGATGTAGGCTACACCATTTGATTAGGGACCCAGAACCAAGAGAGAGGTGGATACTGCACGGGAGGGTAGATTGTGAAATACCCTGTGACGACCTGATAGTCCAGTTGCGTCACATTATAACTATCTGGTTTAAGAGCATAAAAATTAAAAGTTCAAAAATTGCTACATTTTCTGTAAAATTTTTAATATTTTCATAATCTCAAGTTATATCTCCCAAAATGTACCACTACTATGAAATACAATATGTCACGAAAAATATAGTCTCAGAATCACCTGCATCCGTTGAAGCGTTCCAGAGATATTAGCTCATAAAGTGACACTGGTTTTATTAAAATTTGGCCTGGTCATGAAGGTGAAACAGACTTCAGGCGAAGGGGTTAAATATGATAATTGCTTTATAGAAAGACTCATTTTCAAAATTGCCACTTCTGCTCCTCAGCACAGCTGCTTTCATAAATGATGGCACCAAAATCATGACTGTGATGTCCGGACCACTGGCCAAAAAAGTATTTAATTAGAACTCCACTGCTTGAAACAACTTCAACTACATGAAACAAGCATTATTGATAGGTTCATTCTTATCCGGCAGTGCTGGTAGGAAGTTTTTTTTCTTTTGACAAATAGGCTAATAGACAAAAATTCTATACACATTAATGTGCAAAAGTATTGGTCAGGTGTGGAAAAATACTGCAGAATGCTTTAAAAAAAAAAAATAAAAATATTGTTAATAGTTTATTTTTGGCAATTAACAAAATGCAGAGTGAATGAACAAAAGAGGAGCCTTAGGGTGGCTTTACATGCTACGACATCGCTAAAGCAATCTCGTTGGGGTCACGGATTTTGTGACGCACATCCGGCCGCGTTAGCGACGTTGTTGCGTGTAACACATATTACCGATTTTGAATCGTTGCAAAACCGTTCAAAATCGCTAATCGGTGACATGCCCCCCCTATTCCCAATTATCGTTGCTGCTGCAGTAACGATGTTGTTCCTCGTTTCTGCGGCAGCACACATCGCTACGTGTGACACCGCAGGAACGAGGAACATCTCCTTACCTGCCTCCCGCCAGCAATGAGGAAGGAAGGAGGTGGGCGAGATGTTCGTCCCGCTCATCTCCGCCCCTCCGCTTTGATTGGGCGCCCGCTTAGTGACGTCGCTGTGACGCTGAACGAACCACCCCCTTAGAAAGGAGGCGGTTCGCCGGTCACAGCGACGTCGCTGCACAGGTATGTGCGTGTGACGCTGCCATAGTGATAATGTTCGCTACGGCAGCGATCACCACATATCGTGCCACCGACGGGGGCGGGTGCTATCGCACGCGACATCGCTAGCCGATGCTAGCAATGTCGCAGCATGTAAAGCCCGCCTTAATCAAATTAATCTTTGTTGTGATCGCCCTTCACTTTCAGAACAGCATCAGTTCTTCTAGATACACTGTCAAACAGTTTTTAAAAGAACTCGGTAGGGAGGTTGTTCCAAATATCTTGGAGAACTAACCACAGACCTTCTGAGGATATAGGCCTGCACAAATCCTTTTCACTATATTCATGTAATCCCAGACATCAATTCCAGGACTCCTTTTTGTGAAGATGGTTCTTAATGATATTGGCTAAATGTTTGAGGTTGCTGTCCAGCTGGAGAATATATTTGGACCCGGACGCCACCTTGATGATATTGCATGATGTGTAAGTACCCGCATGTATTTATCAGCATTGAAAACACTAAAAATCCTGACCAAATCCCTGCTCCATTTGCTGAAATGTTATCTATCTGTCTGTTTCTCTTTCTGTCTGTCTCTCTATCTATCAGGTCATAATCTGGAATTCAAATCATACCATACCTTTTTTTGTTATATATCCACAAACATAACTTTTATTGTCATCTATCACAAATGTAAATTATCCTTAGCTACTCTGGCTCTACAGTCTCTAATCATGCTCCCTTATGTGATTGACATTCTCCAACCTACAATTGTCTGAGAAGATGAATTGGCAATCTTGAGCATTCACATGACTCCACTTCTTCCAAAACAGACTCAGGGTAATCTCTCTATGGCTTCATGCGCATGTCCAAGGAAGAATGCGGTGGCATATATGCATCTCCAGTCTCAAGGGGTGCATAATTGGACAATGTAAAGCTAGACCATTCACTGAAAGCAGTCGCATAAGGAGATGATGTAGACAGTTTTGAGCATTGACGCCACTTTATTCTGTCACGCTAGGTGCAGGAAAGAACCAAGCGAACGGCGAAAGGGAAGGGAAACCTTGTGTCTAGGGAAGGAGGACATGGTGACCCCCTATCCAAACCTACTGCTGGGCCCTGGCTTCCCTTACCACCCTAGATAGGTTCCACACCTATGCACTGAGCAGGATACCTGACCCTAGGCTGACCCTGTATCTGTGCCCTAGGTAGGGAGTAGATAGAACGAGTTCTTTGTCAACCCCACTGAGCACTAAAGGACACACAAGGATAACAAACAAGAGAAAGAAACAACAACTTATCTCCAGATACCTCAAAAAGAGGAACTGCAAACAACAACCAAGCTACACCAGAAGAATGTGAGCCGACTGCTTGCACTCAAGATTTGTAAAGGGTAGAGGGCTTATCACCAGCACTGAGTATGGGAAAATGAGGGTATATATAGACAACAAGGAAGTGCTGATGAAAAGCAGCTGAAAGTGTGAGGAACTCCGCAGGGTCCTAAAATGAAAGGGATGAAAATAAAACAGAGGAAATACATAGGATGCTAAATACATCAAGCAGGAATGATAGAAAGTCAGGGAGCAGTTTGTGCAGCCAAACTGTGACCTTCTATTGCCGGACACTACATGACTGTCTGTCACCCGTGACACACCCATGTTACATTCCTCTCTTGGCATAAGCAATGTATCAATAAAAACAGACAGAGAGATCTGCGCTGTGTCTGTCCAGAGAGGAAGGAGGTTGCGAATACTCAAAATTACCCACATTATCTTCTTAGACAATTGCAAGTTGGAGAATGACAATCTCATCCTGGGAAAATGATTAGAAACTGCATAGCCAGGGCATGAAGTCAATGTCTCGTCAGACTAGCTCAGGATAATTGCATATAAGAGTGACGACAATATATGCTATTTTTGTGGACATATATATATATATATATTAATATACATTACATTAATGGCATGATTTTATTGTTGGATTATGGCTCTAAATCATTATGCGGCGGTCTGGGAGGCCTGGGGGTCCTGACAGGTTTTTTTAAAAATTAACCAATATATTTTGTACACCGATTGCAGAAATAATTTTGTGAAAGATAAAACATTTTCAACTAGTTATTTTGTTTGTAAAGTCGGACCTACTACCATGTGTGTAACCTCTTGTACATAGACGTTACCACTTTACTAAACCTGAAACATACCATACTTTGTTTAATGTACTTCACTTTCCTACAAATCAACCATGAATAACAAGCCTCTCTTGAAACTGCATAGCTCTCAAGGGATATAGGGATCATGGAGGAAAATATGTTTTCCTTTCAAATCACTGGTGAGCTTGTATGTGATAGACACTAGGTACGTCTCACTTCAAGTTCAGTGTACGCTGCATTGACGTGGTCAGATTGACAGGTTTCTCATGATGTGGGCTGGGAAAATATATAATGTGGAGCAGGATCTTATGTCCTCCTGATTATAAAATTAAACAAGTCCCCTATACAGTATAGCATGTTTTTTAATTACCGTATGTTTACTAATAAACTGCACAGTACAAAAATTTAAAAAACTACCCTTCGCCAAGAATAAAGAATGTCATTGCAAACATTTAAATTTAACTTTAATTTCTTTTCTTCAGAATCCCGTTATCTGAATATTTTTTTTTTCTGCCTGCATCAACTACAGGTAGGTCCATAACTATTTTTGATTTAAAATGAAACATCTTAGATGCAAATTGAAGGCTTAATTAAAGGAGTTGAACAAAAATATCCTGTGGAAAATAAAAAAATATCCTCCTCATTTCAGAGGCT
This sequence comes from Anomaloglossus baeobatrachus, assembly GCF_048569485.1. Classification (NCBI taxonomy): domain Eukaryota; kingdom Metazoa; phylum Chordata; class Amphibia; order Anura; family Aromobatidae; genus Anomaloglossus; species Anomaloglossus baeobatrachus. The sequence continues at coordinate 669,271,442 of NC_134354.1, read as the reverse complement.
CAAAATTAATTGGCCAAATTTACTTTACCATAAATAAAATGTTAATTTGTAATACTTTGTAGAGAATCCTTTGCAGACAATTACTGCCTGAAGTCTGGAAGCCATGGACGCCACAAACTCTGGCTTTCCTCCTTTGTGATGCTTTGCCGGCCTGTACTCCAGCTGACCTCCGTTGTTGCTTGTTTGTGGGTCTTTCTGACTTAAGTTGTGTCTTAAGCATGTGAAATGCAGCTCAATGGGGTTGAGATCTGGTGATTGACTCAGCCATTTTAAAATATTGCACTTCTGCCTTATAAACACCAGGGTTGCTTTTTATGTTTTGGGTCATTGTCAATCTGTATTGTGAAGCACCATCCAATCAACCTTGTTGAATTTGGTTAAATTTGAGCAGAAAGTATAGCCCTGTACACTTCAGTATTCATCCGGCTGCTTCTGTCTTTAGTCAAATCATCAATAAACACTAATGACCTAGAGCTATTGGAAGCCATGAATACCCTGCCATCACACTGCCTCCACCATGTTTTACCGGAGATGTGGTGGGCTTTGGCTCATGAGCCGTTCCAAGCCGTCTCCATACGTTCTTCTTCCCATAATTGTACTATAGGTTGATTTTAGTTTCATCTGTTCAAAGAATGCTTTTCCAGAACTGGGTTGGCTTCTTTAGATGTTTTTAGGCAAAGTCTAATCTGACCTTTCTATTTTTAAGACTGATTAAAGGGGTTGTCTGGTCTAAAGTCACAAGTTTGCAGTCAATGATGTGGCAATGTGTGCATATACTCCAGAATGTCATAAAGAGTGATCAGCTTAACAGCAATTTCTTGCAAAGTCAATATTGGCTAAGAAAATGAACTTTAACCCCCAAAACACATTTCAATATCATTGCATTCCTGCCTTAAAAGGAGCAGCTAACATTGTTTTACTGATTGTTCCATTAACACAGCTGTGGGTGTTGATGAGGACAGGGCTGGCGATCAATCAGTCATGATTAAGTAAGAATGACACCACTGGACACTTTAAAAGGAGGCTGGTGCTTGGTATCATTGTTTCTCTTCAGTTAACCATGGTTATCTCTAAAGAAACATGTGCAGCCATCATTGCTCTGCACAAAAATGACCTAACAGGGAAGAGTATCGCAGCTACAAAGATTGCACCTCAGTCAACAATCTATCGCATCATCAAGAACTTCAAGGAGAGAGCTTCCATTGTTGCCAAAAAGGCTCCTGGGCACCCAAGAAGGACCAGCAAACGCCAGGACCGTATCTTAAAACTGTTTCAGCTGCGGGATTGGACTACCAGCAGTGCCGAGCTAGCTCAGCAATGGCAGCAGGCTGGTGCGAGTGCTTCTGCACGCACTGTGAGGCGGAGACTCTTTGAGCAAGGCCTGGTTTCAAGGAGGGCAGCAAAGAAGCCACTTCTCTCCAGAAAAAACATCAGGGACCGACTGATATTCTGCAAAAGGTACAGGGAGTGGACTGCTGAGGACTGGGGTAAAGTCATTTTCTCATATGAATCCCCTTTTCGATTGTTTGGGACATCTGGAAAACAGCTTATTAGGAGAAGAAGAGGTGAGCGCTACCACCAGTCTTGTCTCATGCCAACTGTTAAGCATCCTGAAATGATTCATGTGTGGGGTTGCTTCTCAGCCAAGGGAATCGGCTCACTCACAGTCTTGCCTAAAAATACAGCCATGAATAAAGAATGGTACCAAAATGTCCTCCAAGAGCAACTTCTCCCAACTGTCCAAGAGCAGTTTGGCGCCCAACAATGCCTTTTCCAGCATGATGGAGCACCTTGCCATTAAGCAAAGGTGATCACTAAATGGCTCATGGAACAAAACATAGAGATTTTGGGTCCATGGCCTGGAAACTCCCCAGATCTTAATCCCATTGAGAACTTGTGGGCAATCATCAAGAGACGGGTGGACAAACAAAAAACAACAAATTCTGACAAAATGCAAGCATTGCTTATGCAAGAATGGACAGCTATCAGTCAGGATTTGGTCCAGAAGTTGATTGAGAGCATGCCAGGGAGAATTTCAGAGGTCCTGAAGAAGAAGGGTCAACACTGCAAATATTGACTTGCTGCATTAACTCATTCTAACTGTCAATATAACCTTTTGGTACTCATAATATGATTGCAATTATATTTCTGTATGTGATGTAAACATCAGACAAACACAATTAAAAACCAGAGGGCAACAGATCATGTGAAAATATAATTTTGGTGTCATTCTCAAAACTTTTGTCCATGACTGTAAGAGCTCGGAACGGAGATCACATGGCCGCGAATATGTGATATGGATACTCCTGACCACAATTTGACTAAGTGAGCAAGCCCTTGCTCAGTGCAAGTGTACTGAGTGAGGCCACTCCCATGTTGTCGGATTCCGGCTGGAGTATGGATATCACATACTTGCAGCCATGTGACCGCCACACCCGGCTCTTATACCAGCAAATCCTGCATCAAAGTAAGGTGCACAACATATGATGTACCAGTATATCATGTCGTGAAGGAGTTAAGGAGATCTAATACCTAAACCCTTACTCCAATTAGGATGGGAATACCTTCAACTTAAAACTGAGAGTCTACACTTTAAGCCTATATTGAGTATATAACTGCCTGTAACTTGAATATGGTTGGGCAAACAGGTAAAATGGCAAAACTAGTGTCACTGTCCACATATTTCTGGACCTAACTGTAGATTCCATTCACATTGCTCTAAAATAAAGGACTATAAAACTTGAGATACAGATCTTGATATGGGAGTGCTACTTAAATCCTAGTTGGAGAGCAGAGGGAGCCTAAAAGAGTTGTCTCGAAAAACAGATATGTCATCTTTGTAAAGGATAGATCATAGATGTATGATCACTCATGGCCCCACTTATCCCAAATCCAGAGGTTCCAAAGTCCCCTATGTGAATCAAGCAGTTATGAGTATGGCCGGCCACTGCCTCATTCACTTTCTACAGGCAATGCAAGGACACTCAAAACATAACAGGTAATTAAATTTTGCCATGATTTTACTGTAACTCATTGAGGACCCTGTAGTGATGTTCTGTGTGGGGAGGGGGGACCATTGCATGGGTGGAAGAGGCTGTGTTGATAGACCATTTATGTATTCTAGAATTGGTATTTACTATGGATTAGGACAATAAAAAAGTGATGTTTGTATGGTCACAGGCGGCCATGATTATTGAATTCTATGTAGCTCAAGATTTTCTAATGGCTGTCCTGGTGGCATGTTCTCACAACCACTCTAGTAACACAAGTTACTATGGCCACCCGTTTTAGGGATCTAGGAAAGTCTCAGTACCTGCCCCCCCTCAGCCCTTGTCCAGAAATTCCAACCATCCAGGAATTCCAGGACAATCCGTCAAAATAAGGGACTTTTTTTGTCCCGTCTGTAAAAAAACTGTAAGGCGTCTGTGATTTTTTTGAAGCTGAAGAAACTTAAAGTATCCAAGTTGGGTGAAAAAAAAAAATCAATACCGCCAATCTTTTTTTGGGTTTAATATTACAATGACCACTATAAAAATATCCATTGTAAAAAAAATTTGTCAATACAATTTGTCATATTAATATGAATGCGGCAGTAGCAAACTTGAATATGTTTTTCTTATTATTTTAGAGGTTAAATAAAAAATCTTAATTTGTAACAAAAAAGAGAAATTAATTATCGCTATTTTCTGAGAGACGCACCTTTATTTTTCTACAAACTAAACTTTTTTAGAGCTTATTTTTTTGTGTGGGGAGTTGGTATTTTTATTAATCCCTTCCCGCCAAAGCCTGTTTTCCCCTTTCTGACCAGGCCAAATTTTTTAATTCTAACCTGTGCCACTTTATATGGTAACTCCTGGAATGCTTTGACATATTACAGTGATACTGATATTGTTTCATCATGAAACAGTGTACTTCATCTTAGTGGTAAATTTAGGTTGCTTTGTGCTAATTTATGGAAAAACTGTAAATTTCACAAAAAGTTTGAAAAATTTCAAATTTTTGAACTATGAATTTTTATGCCCTGAAAAGAAATCGTCATACTGCACAAAATAATTAATAAATAACATTTACTCCATGACTACTTTAGGTCAGCATCATTGTTTAAACTTTTTTTGCTAGAAAGTTAAAGGGGTTAAAAGTTAGGCAGTAATTTTTAATTTTTCAAAGAAAAGTTACAAGTCCTATTTTCTTTAGGGACCACCTCCCTTTTGAATTGACTTTGAAGATACTATGTGCCAGAAAACCCCTAAACAAGATCCTATTATAAAAGTGGGATCCCTCACAGTATCCAAAACCACTTTCAGAAAGTTTGTTAACTCTTGATAAGAATACTAGCAAATTTTGTTAACCCTTCGCACGAATATTAGCAAAGTGAAAGAAAATAATGAAATGTTACGTGTTTTTCACTAAAATGTTGCTTTAGCCTCAGATTTTTCATTTTCAAGAGCGTAAAAGGAGACATTGGACAACCCAATTTATTGTGCAGTTTCTACTGAGTGCGCAGATGTTCCATATTTGGGGAAAATTACTGTTTGAGCACACAGGAGGGCACAGAAGGGAAGGAATGGTAGTTGAGTTTGCGACCTCAGATTTGGCTAAAATAGACTGCGGACATCATGTTGCATTTCCAGAGCCTCCAATGTGCATAAACAGCAAACACCCCCCCACCAGTGACCCCAGTTTGAAAACTAAACCCCTCAAGGAATTTATCAGGGGTGTGGTGAGCATCTTGAACCCACAGATGCTTCACAGAATTTTAAAACATTGTACTGTGAAATTGAAAAATTACATTTTTTCCCCACAAAAATGCCGCTTTAGCCCCAAATTTTTCATTTTCACAAAGGTAACAATAGAAAATGGACCACCCAATTTGTTGTACAAATTTTATTGAATACAACAATGCCCCACATTTTTCATTGTCATAAAAAGAAATAGGTAAAATAAGATCCCAGAATATGTTACACAATTTCTCCTGAAGGCACCAATACTCCGTATTTACAGTACAGTCCCTGACAGAAGTTCTGTCGCTTATCCATGTTATGTAAATAAAAGCTTATAACCTGACTTTAAATTCATCCATTGGTTTAATAAATTACTCTTTTGAAAGCTGAAACCCTCCCAAATTTGGTTTAGGTTATGAAAATAAAGTTGCTGCAAAGCTGAAATATTGATAATTTAATGAACACAGAAAGGTCAGATTTTGGCAAGATGAAAGTTTTGTCGCCTTGTAATATAATACACCCAATCCTAGTTTACATCCTCACCTGTGCTCACTAAATGATCGGTTAATTAGTGGGTGTGTATAAAAAGAAACCCAGCACCCCAGACCTTCACTTGAACTGCAACTTGACCTCTGACAACATGCCAAAAAGCCACCCTGCGACCAAAGCCTTGATTATCAAGAGGCTGAAGAACAGATCCACTGCAGAGGTGGCTGGCAGCTTTAATGTGTCTCAGCGTCAAGTACAAAGAATTAAAAAAAGATTTTAAGAGACTGGAGATGTTTTTGACAAGCCCAGGTCCAGCAGACCCCGCAAGACAACTGCTCAGGAGGAACGTTTGTTGGTTAGAAAATCCAAAGCCAGCCCCTCTTCCACTGCAGCAGAGCTCAAAAAGGCCTGGTCACCTCAAGTCCCTGTGTCAACTAGAACAGTCGAATCAGTGCCTAGAAGCCAGCACTAAAAAAAGGCAATTAAAAAAACGTGTGGCATTTGCCAAGTCCCACAGCCTGTTAAACAGATGGACGCTGGAAAAGTGGCAGAAGGTGGATTTCTCTGATGAATCTTCAGTTGAATTACACCGCAGCTGCCGCAAATACTGCAGGAGACCTACTGGAGCCCGTATAGATCCAGAAAACAGTTAAGTTTGGTGGTGGAAAGATCATGGTCTGGGGTTACATTCAGTATGGGGGTGTGCAAACATTTGCAAGGTGGAAGGCAATATCAATTGCCTAAAATATCAAGAAGTATTAGCTACCTCTTACATTCCCAATCATAAAAGGGGTCAAATTGTGCAGCAGGATGGTGCTCCATCTCATATATCCATCTCTACAACAAAGTTCCTCTTGGCAAAGAAGATCAAGGTGCTCAAGGACTGGCCAGCCCAGTCACCAGACATGAACATCATTGAGCATGTTTGGGGTAGGATGAAAGAGAAAGCTTGGAAGACAAAACCAAAGAATCTAGATGAACTCTGGGAGGCATGTAAGACTGCATTCTTTGCTATTCCTGATGACTTAATCAATAAATTGTATGAATCATCGTTGAACCGCATGGATGCAGTCCTTCAAGCTCATGGAAGTCACACAAAATATTAAATATAGCTCTAATAGCACCACAACTCAACTTCATTCACCAATGTTATGCAACATATCTTTGTATTAGAAGTTAATTATTTGTTTGAATTTCACATTACTTTCTCCGGGCGACAAAACTTTGGTCTTGCCAAAATCTGACCCTAGATTCCCTGTAGAGCTTGGAAGGGAAGAAGCATTATTTTAATTTTGATGCGTAGATTTTTCTATTATAGTTTATATGCAGAGACCCTAAGTGCAAGATCAGCATTGGGTTATTATAGCGTTAAAGGCTGTTTGTACATGATGTGAACCACACAGGTGTTAACCTTATGTCTGATTAATCACATGTAAGCTACATACAGTTGAAACCAGAAGTTTACATACACGATCTAAAGACACATCTGCATGTTTTTCTCAATAGCTGACATGAAATCAGAATAAACCTTTCCCGTTTTAGGTCAATTAGGAACCAAAATTATTTGTGGCGCCCCTGAGGCTTCAGTTGCCACAGAGTATTGCATCCAATTTTGCGTGAAATGCTAAACCCGGTTCCTGAGGAGGTCAGTTCCGGTTTCACCACATTACACACTCATATACACACCTGGTTGCCCTGTTCCCACTGGGGACTGGGCTAGGGTAGGGTAATACAGGAATCGCCGACAGACTGGCATTTACAGGATGCCCTCAACCGGGGCCCCAGTCCCACTAGCTTAGGACCTGGAAGGGGTGAGGTGCAGCCAGCTGGGGGAGTTTGGAGTCACACAACAATTAACAAAATTAGTGAGCCAGCCACACTCAGGCAGGCAGTCTAGAGAGTTCTCCAGCAGGAGAGGAAGGGAGTAGTCGCATGACACGGGTGCTCCGTTGGGAAGGAGGAGAAGTTCACATGCTTGCCATGGGGAGAATGAATCTGCTCCTCACGGACTCGATGCCACGCAGGGAGGCAGGACCCTAGGGAAGATCATACTTCACGTTGGTTTTCCAGAATCTGCCTGGATGGGGAAAGTTTCAAGCTTCCCTGACCACACAGCGCCCAACAGCACAGTACCAGAGAAGATCCGGGGTCTCGCATCAAGCCGGACCCCATATCGGAACCGCGGCACCTGTATATAGGGACAGGAGTACATCTCGTGAAACCCAGGGTCCACTCGTAGCTTCAAGCCAGGGGATCCCCAAAAAGGCGTTATAAAGAGAAAACCCACCGAACACCAAACCGGACTGATCTCTAAAGGGATTCAAGTTCGACGGAGCCCATCATAGTAATTGATCGGTATTACCTGGGTGAGCGGCACCTTACAAAAGTGAATAAACAACCTGAAACCGCAGCCACAGACTCTGACTCTTTATTACCGGTATTGCCGCTCCGAGCAGCCATTACTACTCCCCTCATCATCCTCTCCGGGGCCCGCTCCACCTGTGGGGAGCGATACCATCCATAGCTGCTACTACCATCTGCCCCGGAGGATGGAGACAGCAGCGGTGGCCCATTCCCTGCCCGTATACCACAGGTGGCATCACAACAAACACCTCACTACTACCCCCATCATCCTCCCCCAGACATCTTCTGTATGCCTCGGAGCAACGGAGCTGGGCTAGGCCGCCCGTGACCACGACAGTCAATGGCCCGGCAACGAGTAGGTTAACCGCCTGTCCCATGGGGAGCTACATATTTTTTTTTGCCAAATGCCAGAATGATGAGCGAGAGAAAGTTTTAAGGCATTTTTATTACTTTCTGAAAAGTCAAAAGTTTACATACATTTCATTGGTATTTGGTAGCATTGCCCTTAAACTGTATGACTTGAGTCAAACATTTTTGAATATCCTTCCACAAGCTTCTCACAATAGTTTGTAGGAGTTTGGGCCCATTCCTCCTGACAGAACTGGTGTAAATGAGCCATGCTTGTAAGTCTCCTTGCTCGCACCAGCCTTTTCAGATTTGCCCATAAATATTCAATAGGATTGAGATCAGGGTTTTGTGATGGCCACTCCAAAACATTGACTGTGTTATCCTTAAGCCACTTTGTAACCAGTTTGGCAGTATACTTCGGGTCATTCTTCAATTGGAAGATCCATTTCCCCCCAAGCTTTAAGTTCCTGACTGATGTCTTGAGATGTTGCTTCAGCATTGCCACATAATCTTCTTTCCTCTAGATGCCATGTATTTTGTGAAGTGCACCAGTTGCTCCTGCAACAAAACAGCCCCACAAGATGATGCTGCCACCCCCATATTTCACAGTTGGGAAGGTGTTTTAGGCTTCAAAGCTTCCCCCTTTTCCTCCAAATGTAATGATGGTTATTATGACCAAACAGTTCAATTTTAGTTTTATCAGACAACAGGACATGTTTCCAAAACTTAAGCTCTTTGTTTCTGTTGCATTTTCAAAAATTAATCTGGCTTTTTATGTTTCTTTTGGACTAATGGCTTCTTTCTGGCAGTGTGGCTTTTCAGCCCTTATTGATACAATACTGTGGATAATGACACAATCTTACCAGCTTCCGCCCGCATCTTCACAAGGTCTTTTGCTTTTGTTCTTGGGTTGATATGCACATGTCTGACCAAAGCACGTTCATCTCTGGTACACAGAACCCATCTCCTTCCTGAGCGGTATGATGGCTGGACATTCCCATGTTGTTTGTACTTGCGTATAATTGTTTGTACCAATGAATGAGGCACCTTCAGGTATCTGGAAATTGCACCCAAGGATGAACCAGACGTGCAAGTCCACAATTCTCTTTCTGAGATCTTGGCTGATTTCTTTTGACTTTCTCATGGTGCTACACAAAGCAGTGTGTTTCAGGTGCGCATTAAAATACATCCCCAGGTATGTCTATAATTAACTCCGTTGTTGCCAATAAACCAGAATCAGAAGCTTCCAAAGACACAACATCATCATATGGGCTGTCCCGTATTGTTTAAAGGCATAGTATTCTTAGTGTATGTAAACTTTTGATTTTGCAGAAAGTAATAAAAATGCCTTAAATATTCTTTCTCATATTATTCTGGCACTTGACAAATATATATAATTTTGGTAATAATAATTGACATTAAACAGGAAAGATTTAGATCTATGTATAGCCCTAATGTTAAACTGTGAGGTGATGCTATATACATACTTACCCATAGAATATAGCTATAGTATAGCATTGTTTCGCAATATATGAAGAATTTTATTTCTTTTCTTATTTATGAATTCACGAGAGATGCATAGCATATTTCATGTGAGAAATTTGTACATGAGAAGGAGTAATCACATGTTACCAATACATATAGATCCCAGTGTGTATACAATGTTAGACCTCCTTCACACATCCGTGTCTTCAGTAGATGTGACATCTATTTTCAGATGTACCGGAGACATGGACTCATGTATACCCATTAAAATCAATATGCTTATGCATATGTCTGTGTTTTGACATGGTCGGTGTGGAGCGACATGTCTGTTTTCTGCCTGCAGCACGAATGTCACATGGACCGCACACTCCATGTAACATCAATGTGACACGTACCAGAGGAAACATGTCACTGAGAAATAAATGGAGTTTTATACTTACCTGTCTCCGGCGCTGCTGTCACACTTGCTTCCGGGCCCCCTCATTATGCTAATGATTATTCACTGTACTACTGCGGACCCAGAAGCAAGTGTGACAGCAGCGCTGGAGACAGGTAAATATACAAGTGCGTGCTGTCCGTGTGCTATCCAGATGACACACGGATAGTACACGAACAGCATATGGAATACACACATGGACGGATTTACAGTCATATGAAAAAGTTTGGGCACCCCTATTAATGTTAACCTTTTTTCTTTATAACAATTTGGGTTTTTGCAACAGCTATTTCAGTTTCATATATCTAATAACTGATGCACTGAGTAATATTTCTGGATTGAAATGAGGTTTATTGTACTAACAGAAAATGTACAACCGCATTTAAACAAAATTTGACCGGTGCAAAAGTATGGGCACCTCAACATAAAAGTGACATTAATATTTTGTAGATCCTCCTTTTGCAAAAATAACAGCCTCTAGTCGCTTCCTGTAGCTTTTAATGAGTTCCTGGTTCCTGGATGAAGGTATTTTTGACCATTCCTGTTTATAAAACAATTCCAGTTTAGTTAAGTTTGATGGTCGCCGAGCATGGACAGCACGCTACAAATCATCCCACAGATGTTCAATGATATTCAAGTCTGGGGACTGGGATGGCCATTCCAGAACATTGTAATTGTTCCTCTGCATGAATGCCTGAGTAGAATTGGAGCGGTGTTTTGGATCATTGTCTTGCTGAAATATCCATCCCCTGCATAACTGAGTTGAATCCATGCGACCCTCAACTTTAACAAGATTCCCGGTGGCGGCATTGGCCACACAGCCCCAAAGCAGGATGGAACCTCCACCAAATTTTACTGTGGGTAGCAAGTGCTTTTCTTGGAATGCCGTGTTTTTTTGCCTCCATGCATAACACCTTTTTGTATGACCAAACAACTCAATCTTTGTTTCATCAGTCCACAGGACCTTCTTCCAAAATGTGACTGGCTTGTCCAAATGTGCTTTTGCATACCTCAGGCGACTGTTTGTGGCGTGATTGCAGAAATGGCTTCTTTCGCATCACTCTCCCATACAGCTTTTCCTTGTGCAAAGTGAGCTGTATTGTTGACCGATGTACAGTGGCAGCATCTGCAGCAAGATGATGCTGCAGGTCTTTGGAGGTGGCCTGTGGATTGTCCTTGACTGTTCTTACCATTCTTCTTCTCTGCCTTTCTGATATTTTTCTTGGCCTGCCATTTCTGGGCTTAACAAGAACTGTACCTTGTGTTCTTCCATTTCCTTACTATGTTCCTCACAGTGGAAACTGACAAATTAAATCTCTGAGACAATTTTTTGTATCCTTCCCCTGAACAACTATGTTGAATAATCTTTTTTTTTTAGATCATTTGAGAGTTGTTTTGAGAAGCCCATGATGCCACTCTTCATAGGAGATTCAAATAGGGGAACAACTTGCAAGTGGCCACCTTAAATACCTTTTCTCATGATTGGATACACCTGCCTATGAAGTTCAAAGCTCAATGAGGTTACAAAACCAATTTAGTGCTTTAGTAAGTCAGTAAAAAGTATTTAGGAGTGTTCAAATCAAGAAATTGATAAGGGTGCCCATACTTTTGCACCGGTCAAATTTTGTTTAAATGCGGATTGCACATTTGCTGTTAGTACAATAAACCTCATTTCAATCCAGAAATATTACTCAGTCCATCAGTTATTAGATATATGAAACTGAAATAGCTGTTGCAAAAACCCAAATTGTTATAAAGAAAAAAGGTTAACATTAATAGGGGTGCCCAAACTTTTTCATATGACTGTACCTACTATACCACAAACAATGCAAAACGTTAGTTTTTTGCACTAACGTCTGAAGGGGGCCTTAAAGGCACAGCAACACCTTTTGTTTACCAGTGATCCAAATATCTGAAACCACATGTAACCTATTTTGATAAGGTCTGTTTTAAAGTGTTGAAATAAAAAGTTGGTTTTATTAGCTTAAGCATTTCTTTTAACTCTTTTGTTCTTCTCTTCCAAAAAATGCTATTATGGAGTAATATTACTATAACGTTTAATCAAAATGAGAATCTGGGATTATTTAAGAAACATATTTGGTATTGCTGCGTTCGTAAAAGTCCAATCTATCTAAACATAAAATAAATGAATCCAACTGGTAAACAATGTAACAAGAAAAAAAAAATCAAAACCTCAGAATTATGGGTTTTTGCAGCCGCTACATTGTAGTAAAATCTAATTAAATGCGATTAAAACATTGTATCAACACCAAAATGGTATCAATAAAAATGTCAGATTGGGTTGTAAAAATAAGAAAAATAAGTCCTCATACAGCCCCAGATCCCGAAACATGAAATCGTTATGGGCATGGAAAATGGCAACACAAGCTAGATGTTTTTTTCTTACAAATTTCTGAATATTTTTCACTACTTAAATAGAAAAAAAATATACATGCTTGGTGTCTACGTACTCGTACTGACCTGGGGAATCATGAGGCCAGGTCAATTTTACTGTATTGCAAACATAGTGAATAAAAAAAATCAATTGTTGAGTTGCACTTTTTTTTGCAATTTCAACACATTTGGATTTTTTTTTCCCGTTTTCCAGTACAATATGAGGCAGAACGAATGGTGTCATTAAAAAAAACAAATCCTCCCGCTAAAAACCAAGTCTTCATATGGCTATGGGGATAGAAAAATAAAAAAAGTTATGACTTTGAAAAAGGGGAAGAAAAAATGAACGTGCAAAAATGTAAAATTATAAAAAGATAGTGAAGGGCTTAAAATGCTTATCCCTATAAAAATATTCTTTATTGAAATACACATAAAATGGCCCGGGTAAACAGATAAGTACCAAAAACTAAAGGGGACACAATGTTAGGTGACGGGTAGCCGTATACCTTTTAAGGCCCCCTTCACACGCACGTGAAAAAAACGAACCGTTTTTTCACGGACGTAGTAAAGGGGTGGTTTGCTCCCCGTGTGCCGTGTTTGTGGCACATTCGTGTTCTCCGTGTGTTATACGTAATAACACACGGAGAATGGAAAGTCCCGCCTAAGGCTGCTTTCACACCTCCGGTTTTTGCTATGCGGCACAATCCGGCACTTTGCAGGAAAAACGCAACCGGTTTATTTTGCTGCCGGTTGCGTTTTTCCTGCATAGACTTTAATTAGTGCCGCATTGTGCCGCATGGCCTTGCGTTCGGTCCGGTTTTTGCCGCATGCGGCAGATTTAGCCGATGCGGCGGCCGGATGGAACGTTGCCTGGCACGTTTTTTTGTGCGGCAAAAAAAACCGCATCGCGCCGCATCCGGCTGATGCAGGGCTTTTCTCAATGCATCCCTATGGATGCCGGATGCGGCGCGATACGGTAAAAACCGCATCTGGCCGCCGCATGCGATTTTTGCCCCTGTGCATGCTCAGTAGCATGCCGCAAGCGGCAAAACCCGGACGGGCCGCATGTAAAAAACTTATGCAAAGGATGCGGTGTTTTCACCGCATCCGTTGCATAGGTTTCACAGCCGGATTGAGCCGCACGGCTCAAACCGGATGTGTGAAAGCAGCCTTACCTGATTTTTCTGGCGCTGTCTGTGGTTCTGAATGACAGTGTCCGGCACAGGCCATGCCCCGCTGACGCCAGCCCCCAGTGAAGAAGATGCGTTGTTCAAATTCACTGGGGGACGGATTCAGGTGACATCCACGGCAGAGACTGCAGGTATGGTGGAGATGAGTATGTGTTTTTTTTATTTCCTCAATTGCATCTTATAAGGTGACAGGTTTATTATTACTATTATTATTATAGGTTGACATTAGCAAATAGTACAGTATAGGAGACATAACAACTCCATCCCAGAATATTTTATTATTCTTCACCATTGTGTGTGTGTTTGGTGTTTTTCAATTATTAATTTTGGTAAGGTGATCCAAAGGTGAGTGAGGGTGAGCCGACGAGGAACTGGGGCGCCGAGCTAAGATAGGGTGTCATACCCTCCGTTGGTAGGCAGGGGTAGTAAAAGGGAATTAATAGGGCAGCGGTAATCTTAATATCATTTGGCTCCTTCCCCTACTGCCTCAGCCTTAGAAGGTATATGGCTACCCCTCACCTAAAGGGTACTTTATACGCTGCGATAACGGTATCGATATCGCTAGCTAGCGTACCCCCCGTCGGTTGCGCGACACAAGCAAATCGCTGCCCGTGGCACACAACATCGCTGACACCCGTCACACGGACTTACCTTCCCTGCAACGTCGCTCCGGCCGGCGATCCGCCTTCTTTCTAAGGGGGCGGTTCATGCGGCGTCACAGCGACTTCACACAGCAGCCGTCCAATAGAAGCGGAGGGGCGGAGATGAGCGGGTGGAAGATTCCGCCCACCACCTTCCTTCCTTCTTTTCCGGTGGACACAGGTAAGGAGATGTTCGTCGTTCTTGCGGTGTCACACATAGCGATGTGTGGTGCCGCAGGAACGACGAACAACATCATACCTGCAGCAGCAACGATATTATGAAAAGGACCGACGTGTCAACAATCAACGAATTTTGACGATTTTGCGATCGTTGATCGTCGCTCCTTGGTTTCACGCTGCGATGACGCTAACGGCGCCGCATGTGCGTCACTAACGACGTGACCCCGACGATATATCGTTAGCGATGTCGCAGCGTGTAAAGCACCCTTAACATTGTCTCCATTTTAGTTTTTGGTACTTATCTGTTTACCCGGGCGATTTTATGTGTATTTCAATAAAGAATGTTTTTATAGGAATATGTATTGGATTATTGTTAAATCGGTTTGAAACTATTCCAGATTTATTGTTTTTTGTGAACTAGTTAAAATGCTTAATCAAAATATGTTTACAAAAAGTAACATTTGATTTCTGCATAGAATAAATAGTGTTACTTGAAGGTCTATGTTTATGTTAATGGGTTATTTTGATAAGCCATGTACTTGTTGTGGGAACGTTCACATGCCCATTTTTGTTGCGCACAAATTGTTCATTAAAAATATAACTAAGATATGTTCCATTTTGATACGATTTGTGGATCAAAATCTCCCCTGCACGTCAATTATTAGTATTAATTTTTTAAATCAGACAGTTTTTATTTTAAAAAAAACAATTCGCAAATTTTTTGTTTTCGTATTACAATCAGTAGGACATAAATATATAGAAAATATATAGAAAACCGTAAACCATAAAAAACAAAAATGTACCTTTATATAAACCTCAGCTTTGCTTTATCTAGCTATATTTGTAGACTGCAAGTTTTCATAAAAGAATATAGATACACATGAATACCTCCTGGCTGCTCACTCACTTAGTAAGTACATGATTTTTTTTTTGATTTTTTTTTAAAGAAAGGGTCTCCGGAACCCCAACTTACAGCCTATAGGCATAAATGAGTAAGTTCAGGTCGAAAATCTCGTGGTCAGTCTGTGCCTTGTGATCCATATGAGGAATATGAAATATGGCTATCTGAATCTTGCCTAATCGGTAAGGCTCCTTTCACATTGCGTTTTTCCCTACGTCCACAGGTCCCGTCGGAGCATCCGTCCGAACCGCCCCTCCCCCACTCTACAAAGCGTGTTCCGGGCGCATGCGCCCGGCAGGGCCATTCACTGTAATGGAGCACACTACGTTAGCGTGGGCTCTTTTTTGTGTCATTTTTGCACATATACGTGTTTTGCAGACGGACACCCGAACATAGTCGACTATGTTCGGGTGTCCGTCTGCAGAAAACGTATATGTGCAAAAATGGCACAAAAAAGAGCCCACGCTAACGCAGTGTGCTCCATTACAGTGAATGGCCCTGCCGGGCGCATGCGCCCGGAACACGCTTTGCAGAGTGGGGGAGGGGCGGTTCGGACGGATGCTCCGACGGGACCTGTGAACGTAGGGAAAAACGCAATGTGAAAGGAGCCTAAGAGATACTTTTTTTGTTTCTTTTTGGGGGGGTATACAAGAAAAACGCATATTCTCTGCCGTCAATTAACATTGTTATGGTTTCACCTATGTGCTACAACTTGTGGGGCTCCAGAGTTGCTGTGTATGTTTATTTTTATGTTTAATTTTAAACCCTTTTTGGGTTTTATGAATGCAGACAGCACTTTCTGAGCTGTTTCTACTATCCATAGTAGTCTGTTGAAAATTAAACCTGGAGCATACTGGGTGGAGTTTTTTTAAACATTGCGGGCTACTGGGCGGCACGGTGGCTCAGTGGTTAGCACTGCAGTCTTGCAACGCTGGGGTCCTGGGTTCAATTCCCACCAAGGACACCATCTGCAAGGAGTTTGTATGTTCTCCCCATGTTTGTGTGGATTTCCTCTGGGTACTCCGGTTTCCTCCCACACTCCAATAACATACTGATAGGGAATTTAGTTGTGAGCTTCAATGGGGACAGCAATGATGATGCTGCGGAATATGTTAGCGCTATATAAAAATAAAGAGTATTATTATTAGTACAACCTCCAGTGGGCTATACATAAAATGCATCAAAAACCACACGTTAAAAACCCAAACATGTCAAAAACCACGTCCATTCAACATCAAAAAATGTATGTCTCTTAGAAGCGATTTCTAGTTGTGGATTTTTCACGTGTGCACATACCTTAGAGCTATGTTATCACAGAGTTTGTTTTCAGAAGTTTTTTCGTCTGAGATCATCACAAAAATGCTCCTCAAAAACTGTACGAAAACCCTTCTAAAGGTATGTGCACATGACTTCTATTTTTCAGACTACTGAAAAAGCAGTAATAAAAAAACACCAAACAGAACGAACATATGAACTGCAATGTAAAATCAATTTAATGTGCATATTTTCAGAATTTTCGAGTTTCCTTTAGCACCTCACTATTAAAGTGAATGTATCACTAGGTTTTTGACACCTATTCTGAGAGCAGCGTAACGTACGGGCAGAGATCCTGACTCCAGCGATGTGTCACTTACTGGGCTGCTTAGTGTAGTTTTGATAAAATCACTGTTTAATCAGCAGTAAATTATCATTAGAGGACAACTTGGCGTGCTGCCCGATAGTCCAGCATAATCATGAGCTCAGTATAAGGGTATGTGCCCACGAGCAGGACTGAACGCAGCGAGTCCTGACCGGGGGGACGCGAGTCTCCTCCGCTGGAGAACGCAGCTGTCAGTACCCATGATCAGGGTTCTGTGCGCTGCGGTCTCCTGCTTGTGTTCTCCCTACGGAGGACGCAGGCAATTCCGCAGTAAACAATTGACATGCTGTGGTCTGGAAAGCCACTCCGCAGGTCAGTGTTTGCTGCAGAAAGAACAAGAATAGTGGGCACGGGATTTATAGAAATCCCATCCATTATGCTTGTACTGTACCCACGCAGCAGTTTGGACGCAGCTGACGTATGTTGCATCCAAACCGCTGTAAATACTGTTCGTGGGCATGCACCCTAACTACTAGATCTGCAGCAAAGAAAACATTGATTTTATCAAAATGACATCAAATAGCTCAGTAAGTGACACATCGCTGGAATCAGGGTCTCTGTCTCTACATTATGCTACTCTCAGATGGGGGAGGGGAAACCTGATGACAGATTCCCTTTAAAAAAAGTTAAAAAAGGCAGCAAAATCATCACAAAATTCTTTAGGATAGATGTAAAAAAAAGACACTTCAGCAAAGAATACCACCAGTATTTTCACAAAGCTTCTTTTGCAGGAAAAACTCAGCGTGTACGCAGTGTGCATATACAGTGGGTACGGAAAGTATTCAGACCCCTTTAAATTGTTCACTCTTTGTTTCATTGCAGCCATGTGGTAAATAATAAAATAAAAAAATCTCATTAATGTACACTCTGCACCCCATCTTGACAGATAAAACCCCAGAAATGTTGATTTTTTTGCAAATTTTTTAAACAAGAAAAACTGAAATATCACATGGTCATAAGTATTCAGACCCTTTGCTTAGTATTGAGTAGAAGCCCCTTTTGAGCTAGTACAACCATGAGTCTTCTTGGGAAGGATGCAACAAGTTTTTCACACCTGGATTTGGGGATCATCTGCCATTCTTTCTTGCAGATCCTCTCCAGTTCCGTCAGGTTGAATGGTGAACGTTGGTGGACGGCCATTTTCAGGTCTCTCCAGAGATGCTCAATTGGGTTTAGGTCAGGGCTCTGGCTGAGCCAGTCAAGAATGGTCACAGAGTTGTTCTGAAGCCACTCCTTTATTATTTTAGCTGTGTGCTTAGGGTTATTGTCTGTTAAAAGGTGAACCTTCGGCCAAGTCTGAGGTCCAGAGCACTCTGGGAGAGGTTTTCTTCAAGGATATCTCTGTACTTGGCCGCATTTATCTTGTCTTCAATTCCAACCAGTCGTCCTGTCCCTGCAGCTGAAAAACACCCCCAAAGCATCATGCGGCCACCACCATGTTTCATTGTTGGGATTGTATTGGGCAGGTGATGAGCAGTGCCTGGTGTTCTCCACACATATCGCTTAGAATTATCACCAAAAAGTTCTATCTTCATCTCATCAGACCAGAGAATCTTATTTCTTATAGTCTGAGAGTCATTCATGTGTTTTTTTTCTGCAAACTCTATGCAGGCATTCATGTCTTGCACTGAGGAGAGGCTTCTGTCTGACCACTGTGCCATAAAGGCCAAACTGTTGGGGGGCTGCACTGATAGTTGACTTTGGGGACCTTTATCCCATCTCCCTACTGCATCTCTGGAGCTCAGCCACAGTGATCTTGGGGTTCTTCTTTACCTCTTTCACCAAGACTCTTCTCCCACGATTGCTTAGTTTGGCTGGATGGCCAGGTCTAGGATGAGTTCTGGTGGTCCCAAACGTCTTCCATTTAAGGATTATGGAGGCCACTGTGCTCTTAGGAACTTTGAGAACTGCAGAAATTCTTTTGTAACCTTGGCCAGATCTGTGCCATGCCATAATTCTGTCTCAGAGCTCCTTGGGCAGTTCCTTTGACCTCATGATTCTCATTTGGTGTGACATGCACTGTGAGCTGTGATGTCTTATATAGACAGGTGTGCGCCTTTCCAAATCAAGTCCTGTCAGTTTAATTAAACACAGCTGGAGTCCAATGAAGGAGCAGAACCATCTCAAGGAGGATCACAAGGAAATGGACAGCATGTGACTTAAATATGAGTGTCTGAGCAAAGGGTATGAATACTTATGACCATGTGATATTTCAGGTTTTTTTTTGTTAAAAACATTTGCAAAAATTTCTACATTTCTGTTTTTTGTCTGTCAAGATGGGGGATGGGGTGCAGAGTGTATATTAATGAGAAAAACATGAACTTTTTTGAATTTAACAAATGGCTGCAATGAAACCAAGAGTGAAACATTTAAAGGGGTCTGAATACTTTCCGTACCCATTGTACACTCAGCGTGCTCACACTGAGTCTTTTTTTTGAGCTTTTGGAGTAAAAACTGAGCAAAAACTCTATGTCTTTGAAGAGGATTCTGCTGTCCACATGTTTTTGCAGTGTTTTTTTCCTCCATATTAAAAGCTGCTTTTTACTGTACAATCAAAAGCTGTGAGATTTTTTTAGTATGCACTTTTTTTTTTTTACTGATTGAATTGAAAAACTGCAGAATTTTTAAATCTGCGGCGTCAATTCTTTCAGCTTTTTGTCACTGATAGCCTGCAAGAGAAAGTAAAAAACGCACCCATGTGTTTCTGCTGCGTATTGGTAACTAAAACTAACTTTATTAAACATGTACTGTAAACAAATGGAACATATTTGCACCAAAAACACTACAAACCAAAGGGGAAAAAAGCAGCAAAAATGCAGCCAAACCTGCGTTTTATAAGCCGTGTATTTACTGCCAAGAGAGTAGCGTTTTCCTGCAGAAAAAAAAACGCAGCAAAGCGCAATGTGTGAACACGACCTTTGGAGAGTTTCCGCTCAGGTTCCTAAAACTTAATGTGTACATACCATAAGGGTATGAAGCCGGTGTGCACAAAACCCACAACCCACCAAGAATTCAATAGGAAGCATCAGTCTTAGGCTATGTGTCCACGGGAGAATGTAGCTGCGGATTTTTCTGCCTCAAAATCCGCAGCTTTCCCGCAAAATCTGCACCTTTTCAAAGGTGCGAATTTGCAGCGGATATACCGCGGAATTGCCGCGGATTTTGGTGCGGATTTTTTTTTTCCCCCCATTTTAAAGCCAAAATCCGGATGAAAATCCGCAACAATAATTGACATGTTGCAGATTTTTCCGGATCAAAATCCGCACGAAATCCGCTGCGGAAAAATCTGCAGCGTGGGCACAGCATTTCCAAAATGCCATAGAAATGGCTGGGAAGTGCCTGAGCTGCAGATTTTCGGGAAATCCACGGCTTTTCCGCGAGAAATCCGCGGCAAAATCCGCGCATTTTCCGCAACGTGGGCATATAACCTTATTCTTCCTAAAGCGTCTTTGTTACTGTTTTTTTTCCTGAGTGCTTTTTCAAGGCGTTTTTCTGTTTACCTTTTTCCTTATTGTTTTTGGTGGGTCTGTTTTGATTTTCCAACTTCTTTTATTTACTGTATTGAGTATTGAAGAAACAGCTGCAATTTTGGAGCAAAAGTGCTGACAAAGCGCTCAAAAAGACATCCAGGCATCCTTCGAGCCTTCCTATTTACTTCCATTATAAAGTATAGAGCGGCTTCTTATTGGAAAATGACTAAGGCTGTGTGCCCACGTTGCGTTTTTACATGCATTTCCGCAGCGTTTTCAACTGCAGCGTTTTCATTCTTTGGACGTTGCTCTCCCTCTGTGCAGCACACATCACTGTGTTTGACAGCGAGAGAGCAACGATCTGAAAGTGCAGGAGCAGGGAGCCGGCTTCTGGCAGCCTGCGGTAAGCTGTAACTAAAGGTAAATATCGGGTAACCAAGCGTAGCCCTTTGCTTGGTTACCCGATATTTACCTTGGTTACTAGCGTCCACCGCTCTCAGGCTGCCAGTTCCGGCTTCCTGCTCCCTGCACACGTAGCCAGAGTACACATCGGGTTAATAAGCAAAGCGGGTTGCTTATTAACCCGATGTGTATTCTGGCTAGGAGTGCAGGGAGCCAGCGCTAAGCGGTGTGCGCTGGTAACCAAGGTAAATATCGGGTAACCAAGCACTTGGTTACTCAATATTTACCTTAGTTACCAAGCGCAGCATCGCTTCCACGCGTCACTGCTGGCTGGGGGCTGGTCACTAGTCGCTGGTGAGATCTGCCTGATTGACAGCTCACCAGCGACCATGTATCACGCACCAGCGATCCTGACCAGGTCAGATCGCTGGTGGGATCGCTGGAGCGTCGCTAAAGTGTGACGGGGCCTTAAGAATGGTCAGGTAACTTCTTTTAACCTCTTAGCATTGAAACCTATAGTGGTTAAAAGATGGTCAGAAGCCTGAATATATGAACAAGTACGGTATGTCTTTTTTACCTAGAAATGTATATCCTCATACTTTTTAGCATTAGTGCTTATTCTGGGTTTCAGAGCGGAATCCCCCATAAAAAGATGTGTGCATACTCATTCATTTCTGCAGGTAATCCATTTTGCAGTTCATATGAGGAGTATTTTGGGCTTTACTTTTGCCATGAAGAGGTTTTGTGAAACACCTAGTGTGAAAAAAATTGCATGTCACTTGTTTGAAGTGAATTCTGAAACAAACCTCTTCAAATTAGGCACCGTCCAATCAAAAAGCTGCAAAGAACATATCAGGAAACTAAAAACTCCTCCCAAAAAAAGTTTCCTAAAGCAGTTTCTACTTAAAAAAATCTGATCTGGCTGATACTGGTGTGAAAATGCCAAAAGTTGCTACATTTTTGTGTAATTTCATGTTTTCTCATAAATTGCAGCCTTTGAAGGTGTGTGTAAACACCATGATGAATTTGGGCCTTAAAGGGAATCTGTCATTTTTTTTCCACCTAATTTGAGAGCAGCATAACATAGGGGCAGAGATCCTGATTCCAATGATGTGTGACTTACTAGGCTGCTTAGTATAGTTGTGATAAAATCACTGATTAATCAGCAGTAGATTATCCTTAGAGTACGCTCACACGAGCGTGAAAATCGGACGAGTGCAATGTGAGAAAATCCTATGTTAGTCAATGAGGGAGAGCAGTTAGTCAGCTTTTCTCGTATCCTTGCTGCGATTTTCTGCTAGAGCCGTATCACTCGCACCCATTCAAGTGAAAGGGTGCGAGAGATACATCGGACTGCACTCGGATGTTATCCCAGTGCAGTGCGATATACGCACAGGCTGACAATGGCGGAGATGGGGAGATTAACCCCTCCCTCTCCTCCGCAGCACCCGTCCTTCAGCTTCACAGCTGTGACCTGATTGCAGGATTGGATCACAGTCGCATGACACTGGGCTCACACTCGCAGCAGAGCCTGAGCCGGGGGTCATTAGCATGTCGGATCGGATGCCATACGCTTGTCTGAGTCCAGCCTTAGAGGACTACTTGGTGTGCTGCTAGGTAGTCCAGCATATTCATGAGCTCTGAATAACTACTAAATCTGTAGCAGAGGAAACACAAATTTTATCAAAATGACAGCAAACAGCCCAGTAAGGCTGGTTTCACATCAGCGTTTTTCTGCCGGTCGGAGAGAGGGACAGAGAGAGAGACTCAATGCAGCCCCTGATATGTTTCAGGCCATGTTTTGCACAGGAAACCGGATCCTTCAAGCCGCATACAAGCGCAACTGTGAAAAACGGATCCGGCGCCCATTGAAATACATTGCAGCTACTGCGCAACGTACAGGATCCGTTGACATGCAGTTTTTGAACAAAGGTGAAAAACACAACATGTTGCGTTTTTCATAAAAGGTAAAAAACTGCAACTCACCTGATCCTGACACTACCGCACGCAAACGCATGTTGCTGCAAGTCCATTGACATTGCATTCAGCAGACAACGGATCTGGTAACATGCGTTTTGCGTTTTTTTGCCGACCGGCAGAAAAACGCTGATATGAAACCAGCCTAAGTGACACATCGCTGGAATCAGGGTCTCTGTCTCTAAATTATGCTGCTCTCAGATGGGGGAGCAAAAACCTGTTGACAGATTCCCTTTATGGGACTCTGACAGCACAGAATGACTGTTCAAACTAAGCCTGAGTGACTCCCGGGCAGGCGGCCTGAGTGGGCAGGGAAGGTGGGTGGATGAATGGAGTGACCCCAGGGCAGGCGGAAGGAGTGACTCCGGGGCAGGGCAGGTGGGTGGGTGGATGGATGGATGGATGAATGAAGTGACTCCTGGGCAGTTGGGTGGATGTAGTGACTCTTGGGCAGGCAGGTCGATAGAGTGACTCCAGGGCAGGTGGACTCTAGGCCAGGTGGGAGGATGGAGTGACTCCTGGGCAGGTGGGTAGATGGAGTGACTCCTGGGCAGGGCAGGTGGGTGGATGGATGGAAGGAAGGAGTGACTCCTGAGCAGGGCAGGTGAATGGATGGAGTGACTCCTGAGCAGGGCAGGTGGATGGATGGAGGGACTCTAGGCCAGGTGGGTGACGGAGTGACTCCTGGGCTGGGCAGGGCAGGTGGATGGAAGGAGTGACTCCTGGGCAGGGCAGGTGGGTAGATGGAGTGACTCCTGGGCAGGGCAGGTGGGTAGATGGAGTGACTCCTGGGCAGGGCAGGTGGGTAGATGGAGTGACTCCTGGGCAGGGCAGGTGGGTAGATGGAGTGACTCCTGGGCAGGGCAGGTGGGTAGATGGAGTGACTCCTGGGCAGGGCAGGTGGGTAGATGGAGTGACTCCTGGGCAGGGCAGGTGGGTAGATGGAGTGACTCCTGGGCAGGGCAGGTGGATGGATGGAGGGACTCCTGGGCAGGGCAGGTGGGTAGATGGAGTGACTCCTGGGCAGGGCAGGTGGGTAGATGGAGTGATCCTGGGCAGGGCAGGTGAATGGATGGAGGGACTCCTGGGCAGGGCAGGTGAATGGATGGAGGGACTCCTGGGCAGGGCAGGTGAATGGATGGAGGGACTCCTGGGCAGGGCAGGTGAATGGATGGAGGGACTCCTGGGCAGGGCAGGTGGATGGATGGAGGGACTCTAGGCAAGGTGGGTGATGGGGTGACTCCTGGGCTGGGCAGGGAAGGTGGGTAGATGGAGTGACTCCTAGGCAGGGCAGGTAGGTGATGGAGTGACTCCTGGGCAGGGCAGGTGGGTGATGGAGTGACTCCTGGGCAGGGCAGGTGGGTAGATGGAGTGACTCCTGGGCAGGGCAGGTGGGTAGATGGAGTGACTCCTGGGCAGGGCAGGTGGATGGAAGGAGTGACTCCTGGGCAGGGCAGGTAGGTGATGGAGTGACTCCTGGGCAGGGCAGGTGGGTGATGGAGTGACTCCTGGGCTGGGCAGGTGGGTGATGGACTGACTCCTGGGCAGGGCAGGTGGGTGATGGACTGACTCCTGGGCAGGGCAGGTGGGTGATGGACTGACTCCTGGGCAGGGCAGGTGGGTGATGGACTGACTCCTGGGCAGGGCAGGTGGGTGATGGACTGACTCCTGGGCAGGGCAGGTGGGTGATGGACTGACTCCTGGGCAGGGCAGGTGGGTGATGGACTGACTCCTGGGCAGGGCAGGTGGGTGATGGACTGACTCCTGGGCAGGGCAGGTGGGTGATGGACTGACTCCTGGGCAGGGCAGGTGGGTGATGGACTGACTCCTGGGCAGGGCAGGTGGGTGATGGAGTGACTCCTGGGCTGGGCAGGTGGGTGATGGAGTGACTCCTGGGCAGGGCAGGTGGATGGAAGGAGTGACTCCTGGGCAGGGCAGGTGGATGGAAGGAGTGACTCCTGGGCAGGGCAGGTGGATGGAAGGAGTGACTCCTGGGCAGGGCAGGTGGATGGAAGGAGTGACTCCTGGGCAGGGCAGGTGGGTGATGGAGTGACTCCTGGGCAGGGCAGGTGGGTGATGGAGTGACTCCTGGGCAGGGCAGGTGGATGGAAGGAGTGACTCCTGGGCAGGGCAGGTGGGTGATGGAGTGACTCCTGGGCAGGGCAGGTGGGTGATGGAGTGACTCCTGGGCAGGGCAGGTGGGTGATGGAGTGACTCCTGGGCAGGGCAGGTGGGTGATGGAGTGACTCCTGGGCAGGGCAGGTGGGTGATGGAGTGACTCCTGGGCAGGGCAGGTGGATGGAAGGAGTGACTCCTGGGCAGGGCAGGTGGATGGAAGGAGTGACTCCTGGGCAGGGCAGGTGGATGGAAGGAGTGACTCCTGGGCAGGGCAGGTGGGTGATGGAGTGACTCCTGGGCAGGGCAGGTGGGTGATGGAGTGACTCCTGGGCAGGGCAGGTGGGTGATGGAGTGACTCCTGGGCAGGGCAGGTGGATGGAAGGAGTGACTCCTGGGCAGGGCAGGTGGGTGATGGAGTGACTCCTGGGCAGGGCAGGTGGGTGATGGAGTGACTCCTGGGCAGGGCAGGTGGGTGATGGAGTGACTCCTGGGCAGGGCAGGTGGATGGAAGGAGTGACTCCTGGGCAGGGCAGGTGGGTGATGGAGTGACTCCTGGGCAGGGCAGGTGGGTGATGGAGTGACTCCTGGGCAGGGCAGGTGGGTGATGGAGTGACTCCTGGGCAGGGCAGGTGGGTGATGGAGTGACTCCTGGGCAGGGCAGGTGGGTGATGGAGTGACTCCTGGGCAGGCTGGAGCCGCAGCCCTGTCCTTTTTGCTCAGCCATTAGCTGCACTGGGCTCCTGCACTGGAATGTCGTTAGATAAACACTGCATCGCACAGTCCCGCCCTTTTATACTGCCCACAGAGCTATCAGCCAATCCCAGGCGGCGGCGGTTTCAAGTCTCCCCGATCGCACTGCCCTGCTCTAGGAAAACAAAGCTTAATTTCCACGAAATCTTTTATTTTCTCCGCTCTGACGATCATAGCCTTTAATTGTCCGCCAAGCTACGTTCCCGGGGTGCAGCTCCAGAGGGGATTGCAGCGCGGAAGAGGCAGATCGGGGAAGGTTGTTTATCTATAGTATTGGGGGGACCTTGAAACTGCCGCTGTCCTATTTCCTCTGTTGTTTTGCTTCTCTTAGTCTGGATTCTCCATGTTGAACCAATTCTGATATTTGGGCTGGACCTGCCTGTGTCTGCGCTCTATGGTGTGTGCGGGGATTTCTGCTCAGCTGCAAGTCCGAGCCGTGAGCATAAGCCGGAGAGGATTGTAGAGTGAGAGTGACAGATCCGGGATTTCCAGGGAGATCGCTGGGGTGGAGATCTGCAGATCAGATCTGGGAAGACGCGATCAGCACTGGATCCGAGCAAGTATTAGATGGAAAGCAGCTGTATCATCACCCAAGTGCAGAGAGAAGAGCCTCTGGTGCATCCAAAACAAGGTAAGGCTGCTGCGAGCATCGCTGGCGATCTGATCGCTTGTTTATCTCACAGACTTCATTGCTGGGCTGTACTGCACGGATCACACCTACTGCCCTGTTCTGTAATGGGGACATGGCGTCTGATAATATTTATCCTTTATATTCTGTATCATTGTATCTATGATGGTTCAATAAAAGAGGAAAACAAGTGAAGACCCCTCCCTGCGAGGGTGGGCGCAGGACTCGGTTTAAATAATGCTCCTCGGGTGGGAGCCGCTGCACTGCCCGACCTGTGCCATCAGCCGGAGGGTTCTGCTGGGTCTGGTGCCAGCCTGGTGGGTTTTCGGGGTATTATTTGGGGTTTTCTAATAGCCACAGACTGTTAATGTTGTTGTTGGGGTTTTTTTTGTAACTAGTTCTTCTAATTGGTTCCCTGACAGGTCGTGTAATATTCTCCATGCTTGTGTTTGTGGAAGTGAAAATCAATAGGTTTAATTAAAAAAAGGTAAAGTGGTGCGATCCCCTCTGATTCTGGGGTTAAAAACTATCTCAAGACCTGAATAAAACCTTCACGTCCTGGCAGCCCTAGGGTATGGCGATGGACCTGTATATATTATACTATGTATGCAATGTACCTGTATATATTGTGGCCAATGTACCTGTATATATTGTATTATGTATACAATGTACCTGTATATATTGTGGCCAATGTACCTGTATATATTGTATTATGTATGCAATGTACCTGTATACCTTGTGTATTGTGTGTGTATGTGTGTGTGTGTGTATATATATATATAATGTATGTGTGTGTGTGGTTGCACCAGTGTATGTGTGCGATGTACAGTGGTATGTATGCACTCTACCTGTACATATTGTGTGCGCAGTTGTGTGTGTGTGTATGTTTGAACCTGTGTATGTATGCGATGTACCTGTATACATTGGTGTGTGTGTGTGTGTGTGTGTGTGGTGCATGTGTGCAACGTACTTGTATATATTGTGTGTGTGTTTGTACCTGATGTGTGTGTACCTGTGTGTATATATTATATTTGGGTGTACCTGTATACCTTATGTGTATGGTTGCACCTGTATATTGTGTGTGTTTGGTTGTACCTGATGTGTGCAATGTACATGTGTCTATATTATGTCAGTGTACCTGTGTATCTTGTGTGTGTGTGGTTGCACCTGTATATATTGTGTGTGCAGTTGTACCTGTATGTGTGGTTGTGTCTGTATATAGTGTGTGTTTGGTTGTACCTGATGTGTGCGATATACCTGTGTATATTTTATGTGGGTGTACCGTGTGTGTGTGTGTGTGTGTGTGGTTGCACCTGTATATATTGTGTGTGGTTGTACCCGTATGTGTGGTTGTGTCTGTATATATTGTGTGTGTGGTTGCACCTGTATACCTTGTGTGTGGTTGTGCCTGTATATATTGTGTGTGTGGTTGCACCTGTGCTTGTACCTGTATACCTTGTGTGTGGTTGCACCTGTATATATTGTGTGTGGTTGCACCTGTATATATTGTGTGTGTGTGGTTGTGTCTGTATATATTGTGTGTGTGATTGTGTGTGGTTGTGCCTGTATATATTGTGTGTGTGGTTGTAGTTGTACCTGTATACCTTGTGTGTGGTTGCACCTGTATATATTGTGTGTGGTTGCACCTGTGTCTGTGTGCTTGTACCTGTATATCTTGTGATGTGTATAGTTGGTTCATTTAGCCATGTTGTGTTGTGCTTTTGCTCTTTTATATACGCACAATGTTTCTGGCTCCGGATAGTGTTGGCCATTCTGCATTAACGCTTCTCGTACGGTCTCTTGACTTGACAGCTCTTACAATAACATGTTGTATGTGGGCTGTGCAGCACAGTGTGCCGGGCTGTGTTGTTATTATGGGTATGCAGGTAATAACGTTGCTCCACCTGTGCTGTTATACAGAGAAGCCATAACCTCTATTCTATTTTAACCAAAACAAACAGCCATTTCCCAGAATCGCACAGGTCTCTGCGCCTCACGCCTATTTGTGGTCGTGCTGCGATCTGCTGCTCGGATATAACCCGATCACGGCTGCCTGTACACAATATGTCCCTTGATCGGTAATTTTATTGTTGCCCTTGAATTGGTTTGATCAGATTTGTTCCTATGTATTTGTGGGGAATGGGTGGGGGGTGGAGTATGTGCTAAGCTCAAAATGGATTCCTTGCATCTGTTTAGTTTGTGGAGCCATGTGATGGCTGTCTGTGTACAACCACCAGTCGCTGAGCACATCCCACTCTGCCGCTGTGATTGTTGGTGACGGAGCAGTGGATGTGTATGGCCGGACCCATGTTGACGTGTGATTAGTAACCTATCTGTGCCTCAGAGGCCATGTTCTGTACATGGACGCTCCCTTTGATGTGCACTTATCAGGTGCAGCTGTTTGTCCGGATTATTTAATGCGCTGCCATTAACCATTGAGGATGTTTTCGACAAGTGTTCCGGATGGTGTACCTTTGGGGCTCTGTACTCTGCCATTAATTTCTGTTTTTACAAACGTGTGTATAAATGAACTTGTTGACCTGGTAACATTAGGTGACAACGGGCTGACAGGTGACAACGGGCTGACATGACAGCCGGAAAGTTTCCCTGTTAGGATAATATTCTACTAAACCTCATGGAAACGGGTCAGACCTGACGAAGGGCTTCTGCCTATAGTACCTCATACACCTCTGTGGGGCGGGGATCTGTCACTTGGCTCAATACTTTCCCTGCTATGAAGGGTTGGTTTATTATCTCTGCTCCTTGTATCATTGGGTCTTATCTTTTAGGCTAGGCTTTAATATTACACCTGACATCGGTATTTTTTGTCTTTCGCGGGTCACATGTAAATGAAATGGCTGATATACATCTTATATTAATTTTTAACTTCCTGTATGGTGTTAGTTTTTTTTTTTTTTAACTTCCTGTTTCTTGACGATGTCAAGAACTTCTACAATTTTTTTTTGTATTTTTTTTCCTACCCGTTCAACAGAAAATAACAGGCGTGTTTGTATTTCAGAGAAAATCATTACAGATTAGCTTCCAAACGTACATTCTGTTTCCACACTGATGTGTTCCTGTTTGTGTGTTAATCTGTGAGGCATGTCATAATGAGAGGGGTATACCAGATTTACTTGGCCATACAGTGCAGAACCACCACTAGAAGTCATTACCATGTCTATACTCACCTGTTATTTCCTCTTGACTTGAAATATCCAGAGAGTTTTGGGAGAAGACCTCTTTCGGGGCCTGTGTTTTGGGAGAGACGACCTCTTTCGGGGCCTGTGTTTTGGGAGAGACGACCTCTTTCGGGGCCTGTGTTTTGGGAGACACGACCTCTTTCGGGGCCTGTGTTTTGGGAGACACGACCTCTTTCGGGGCCTGTGTTTTGGGAGACACGACCTCTTTCGGGGCCTGTGTTTTGGGAGACACGACCTCTTTCGGGGCCTGTGTTTTGGGAGACACGACCTCTTTCGGGGCCTGTGTTTTGGGAGACACGACCTCTTTCGGGGCCTGTGTTTTGGGAGACACGACCTCTTTCGGGGCCTGTGTTTTGGGAGACACGACCTCTTTCGGGGCCTGTGTTTTGGGAGACACGACCTCTTTCGGGGCCTGTGTTTTGGGAGACACGACCTCTTTCGGGGCCTGTGTTTTGGGAGACACGACCTCTTTCGGGGCCTGTGTTTTGGGAGACACGACCTCTTTCGGGGCCTGTGTTTTGGGAGACACGACCTCTTTCGGGGCCTGTGTTTTGGGAGACACGACCTCTTTCGGGGCCTGTGTTTTGGGAGACACGACCTCTTTCGGGGCCTGTGTTTTGGGAGACACGACCTCTTTCGGGGCCTGTGTTTCGGGAGACACGACCTCTTTCGGGGCCTGTGTTTCGGGAGACACGACCTCTTTCGGGGCCTGTGTTTCGGGAGACACGACCTCTTTCGGGGCCTGTGTTTCGGGAGACACGACCTCTTTCGGGGCCTGTGTTTCGGGAGACACGACCTCTTTCGGGGCCTGTGTTTCGGGAGACACGACCTCTTTCGGGGCCTGTGTTTCGGGAGACATGACCTCTTTCGGGGCCTGTGTTTCGGGAGACTACTGCTTTTGGGTGCTGAGTTGACCTTTCAGGTCCTGTGTTTGCATGAGAATGTTTGTTTTCTATTTGTGTTCTGAGGATTTGGCGTCTCTGATAAGAAGTAATTGCATAAGTACCATTCCCTAATATACAGATTTTCAGACTACTGCAATATTCTGATAACAGAGCAATAAAGTTTCCGAAAATAATTCCCCCCATTAATCTTCTGATCAGTCTTCTGACCAGATTGCTGGGGGTTTCTGACAGTGCTGTTTGCTGCTGCGCAGAACATACTGGTGTATACTGATATATCTGTAAATGGGGCAGTTCAAATAGTAAGTACACTTCAGGTAATCACTGCCTGTAAAGATGAATCTACATTCTAGTGATGAATTGATCTAAAATTTCCACTGCTTGGACATTTTATTTGTTTATTTTACTCACTTACTGTATATAGCGCTGTTAATTACACCATGCTTTACAGATGTGTTCATCACTGTCCCCATTGGAACTTACTCCTTGCACATGTTCAACACTGGTTGTACTGAAACTACAGCACAGAGCCTAATAAGTTATACATCCCTGGAATCAGAATCTTAATTTCTACATTATGCTGCTCTCAGATTAAATAACAAAAACCTGATGATCGATTCCCTTTAATCTGGGCCAGTTCATACTGTGCCACATTTATCCTGTGTATTAGGCATGTTACATATGTTTTTCTGATATGTGCCGAGGGGATGTTACTCGCTAAAGAGCGGGGTGTCATCTAAAGCATTATGTCAAGTAGACAATTTGTCCAACATTGGTTGGGACTTTGTGGACACTAACTAACATAATGATATAAACCTGGACTACACAGTCTAAAGGCCCCGTTACACGCGTCGATTTATCGGGAGATATGTCGTCGGGGTCACGGATTCCGTTTGCGACGTCATCGTTGACACGTCGTTCATTTTTAAAAAATTGTTCATTTTGGGGAAGCAGCCGACATATTGCTCCGTTTGACACCCTGCCAACATCGACCAACATTCAAACGACCGCCTGGGTCCAACAATATATCGTTGATCGCTGATGCGTTGATTTTAAGATCGTTCTGTATGACAGAAAATAAACGACCTATAAGCGATACCGGCAAATCGTAAATATGATCTGGGCGTGTCACGTCGCACATGCGATTGTCAGATAAATTGTCGCGTGTAACGGGCCCTTAAGGCTATATGCACGCGGGATAACGCACCCGCGGACTTTGCCGCAGGTTTGTCCACAGGTTTTCCGCAGCTATCCATTGCGGCGGGATTCGAGCATTTTTTGTTGCGGTAAACCTGCGTAAATATCTGTGGAAGTCCCGCCCTCTATCTCCATAGTGGAAGGGCTGGACATCCGCAGATATTTCCGCATGAATAATTGACATGCAGTTACATGCGGCTGCGGGAAATCCGCAGCATATTCCGCAGTCGCATATACCGCACCATTGATACAGCACTCCCCAAATCCCATAGGATAACATGGGGAGTGTCTGTACTTACGCAAAATTGCGGATTTATCTTGAAAATCCAGATAAATCCGCAGGTTTTCCGTGGCAAAATCCGCCTAAGGGCGGCATCACACGCTACGATATAACGGGCGATATGCCGTCGGGGTCACGTCAGTAGTGACGCACATCCGGCATCGTTAGAGATATCGTAGCGTGTGACAGCTACGAACGACTGTGAATGAGCAAAAATACTCACCTTATCGTTGCTCGTTGACACGTCGTTCATTTTCATAAAATCGTTCCTCCTTCTGCGCGCCGGTTGTTCGTCGTTCCCGAGGCAGCACACATCGCTCCATGTGACACCCCAGGAACGACTAACACAGCTTACCTGCGTCCCGCCCACAATGCTGAAGGAAGGAGGTGGGGGGGATGTTACGTCCCGCTCATCTCCGCCCCTCCGCTTCTATTGGGCGGCCGCTGTGTGATGTCGCTGTGACGTCGAACACAGCGACGTCGTTAGGGAGGTAGGTACGAGTGACGGGGGTTTAACGTCTTGGTGTGACACCGTGACACACAAACAACGGGGGCGGGTGCGATCGCTCACGCCATCGCACGATAAATCGGTGCATGTGACGACGCCCTAAGGCTCAATTCACAGATCTGTATTTTTGATCAATATTTGTAGCTAAAACCAGGAGTGTCTCCAAAACACAGAACAGGGGTCGATATTCCAATTGTAGTTTTTCATTGTAAGTTCCACTCCTGGTTTTCTCTCAGAAACGCTGATACAAAATACTGACAAATACTCCCATGTGAACGAGGCCTAAAGATGCGCCATCATCACCAGACATTAAGAGCAATCTGGTCATGTGTGAGTGTGCATTAACAGTCGGGCTGCTTTAGTATTTCGTCCCTTTTCTTGGGCCTCATCATTCAGGTATGGTGAACGCCACGTGAAGTGGAGAGCACATGTGCTGACACGAATCACACTATGTAAGGATTGCTGTGTACTGTCTCACACAATGAATGGTTCATTCTGGGATATCCAGGCTTACTAGTGACTTTCCTGGATGATGTGACATGATCCTATAATGTTAGGTGTTTTTTTTTGTTTTTGTTTTTTTTAGGCTACATGCGCACGCTGCTTTTTTGCTGCTTTTTTGGCTGCAGTTTTGTTGTCAGAACTTTCTGACATTTGACTTCCCAGCAAAGTCTATGAGAAGTCAGATTTGTCATGCGCACGTTGCAGTTTATTTGTCAGCGTTTTATTTGTCAAAGGTTTGTGACAAATAAAATGCAGCATGTTCATTCTTCCTGCGTTATTGTCAACATTTGTCACAAAAACGCAGCAAAAACGCAGGGTGTGAAAAACGCACCAAAAACGCACCTAAAATTACATGCGTTTTTTGTGACATTTCCAGGCTCTCTCTGACAAGGTGCAGTTTTGGCTGCAGTTTTGGCTGCAGTTTGTGAACACAAAAAGAAGCAGCATGCGCATGTAGCCTTATGCTTTAAAAATATTTATTTATTGTGCGTTGGGTCCATAGCACCATCATATTCCGGCCTCACAAACTAAATTCCCTATCTGTCAGTCTTTGGAGTGTGAGAGGAAACCAACGCAAACGTGAGATGTCCTTGGGATTTGAAACCAGGATCCCAGTGCTGCAAAGCCACTGTGTGTTACCACTGAGCCACTGTGCTAACCACTGAGCCTCCGTGCTGCCCTATTAGGTGCTCTTTGACTTGACACTGAAATAAGCCACCTCAATGATCTGCAACCGGTGGCACTCCATTAGGCCGGTTTCACACATCCGGCGGTTTGCCGGATCCGGCGCTCTCCCATACAGTGACTACAGTACAGTGACAGCGCAACAAGCGCCGGTCACATGCTGTCATGTGACCGGCGCATGTGACCTGGAAGTTACAGGGCTGTCACTGTATTGTATTGTCTGTACGGGAGAGCGCCGGATCCGGCAAACCGGCGAAAAACCGGATGTGTGAAACCGGCCTTATTTGTGAAACTAGCAAGGCGGTCTGCATTTTTCCATGTTTTCTGGGACTTGAGAGGTTCGTTAAAACCAGTAGGTTCGAAGGTAGGAGATCACTTCTAAAAGCAGTATATAGTCTGTACTTTTCTGTACTTTTCTATCTCTTGTGTATTGGTACATTTCATATTTAAGGGATAGTACAGTGAGACATTGAGGTGATCACACCTGCACAGTTATATGGTGTATAGTATAGAAATTGCAAAGCCTCCTTGAGCATCTTCGTCTGTGATCCTTCCACCATAAAATCACAGTACGGAGTGCATGGTCCATACTCCAGTGCGCACAATGAGAGAGTGACCGTAATACACAACTGTGCTGATATAACTACTCCTTTTACATTGATGGCCTATGCTTAGGATAAGTCATCAATAACTGACCAGCCGGAGTCCGACACCCCGCACCCCCGCTGAACGGCTGTTTCGGTCCCGGCGGTAGCAGCAGGCAGCTGGAAATTCTCAGCTCCGGAGCTTCTCTGTCTTCTGATACCGGCTGGATACTGCATATCCGCCTCCTATTAATTAGAATGAGAGGTGGATGTGCAGTAACCGGACCCAGCCACTATCAGAAGATGGAGCAGCTCCGGAACTGAGAATTTCCAGCCACCGGGACCAAGGATAGCTAATTGGTGGGGGTGATGACCTAGCCTAACCATAGGCCATCAATGTAAAAGTAGTGGATAACCCCTTAAGTCGGCCATAGAGTTCTAGAGACATGGGCGTTTTTATTTAGTGCTGATTTTAATGGTCTTTTAAAAGGGACTGTGGCTCCCAGGATTCTCTGGGATGAGGAGAAAAAGCGCAATAGGGTCTTATCTGGTTACAGTTAAGAAAATGGATGCACTCACCTCTAGGGGTTGTGTCAGTCACAACGCCAATAAAGACGTAGTTATAGGGTGAATAGCCGCAGCCCCGCAGGATTAGAGTCAATATCAGTGTGGAAGGATGGGTCTCATGCAGCGCTTATCCTATGGGATAAGTATGAGACCCATCCTTCCACACTAATATTTAAGGACTCTCTCTGGGGGAGTCGTGGCTCCCAGAACGCTTCATTATTAACCCGTGAGCGATGCTCCCTCCTAAAGACTGCGAAAATTGACCCTAACTAAAAAGGCCTGGAACGCTATGGTGGATATAAAACATAACAAATAAAATGTAATACTTGGGGGGGGGGGGGGGGGGGGAATCTATTAAAAAAAGTATATTCTACTGTAGATTTAGCTGAGAACTAAAATAAAGAAAAAGAAAAACCATTTCACACTGAGGGCTCTTTGACACGTTCGTACAATTCGGTCTACTGTGTGATTGCAATACACGGACTGGCCACATATCTGCCAACCCGAGCGTGACTGCTTCATGGAAATATATCAAGCTGTCACGTTCTGGTCGGGAGAGCCGCGGCCAGTCTGTGCACTGTGATCAGACATCGGTCCAAACTGTACAGACCTGTGAAGGAGCCCTAAGCCTGGGCTCAGATAAGCATGTGAAAAATAGTATGAGTTTCATTGAGAGAACTCATACAATCTTCATCCATATCGTCATCTCCGTGTCCGCATCTTACGTCCTCGTGGCATCCGTAATTATACAGCAGCATTTTAAAATCTTCAAGATCAAATACAACTTCAGGTTAATAATGGCAATTTATCCTGTAAAAATTAGATGTCCCAGGATTGTGTGTGTGTGTATATTATATATATATATATATATATATATATATATATGTGTGTGTCTCTCTCTCAAGGGATTAATTTAATCAGGATTAATTCACTAGTGAAATTTGAGGATAGAACTATAAAGCATTTTATGATTATGTTGTTTCTCTCCCCTCCATGTACTTTTTTTTTTTTTTTTTGCGTGTATTGCAAAATACTACAGAGCTCATGATCCACTGTTATCTAATGGGTTAACTTCCTAATCGGGTAACTGGAGACATGTGCAAGGCTCGCTGGCGTCTGCGTTCTGGCGATGCCAAATAACTATTTCTAGAAAGCAGCTTCTTGTCAATTGCTCAAGTACTTTAGTGATTGCTGCATTTTCTTTATATGTTAATTTGTATTCAGAATATTTTTACACTTAAAATTCAATAAAAATGTATATGTGGGGAACAATATATAGTACTATGTGTGTGTGTGTGTCTGTGTATATATATGTGTGTGTGTGTGTGTGTGTATATATATGTATGTATATATCTATGTATATATGTATGTGTGTGTGTGTGTATATATATATATAATATATATAAAAAAAAAAATGATATTCGACACAAAGTTCCCTTATAGATTGTCAGCTGGTGAGCAGGGCCCTCGCTTTTCCTGTAACTGGAGAACTGTATGTTACTTTATTTTTTTTTTGTCTGTACACACCCCTGCTTATTGTTAAAGGGAACCTGTCACCAGTTTTTTGCCCTATAACTGCGGCCACCACCAGTGGGCTCTTATATACAGAATTCTAACAGCCCAGGCTGCTGGGTATAACACTTTACAATACTCATCTAGAGGTTCGCTCCGGTGCACAACGGTCGGAGGGGTGGCGACGTTTTTCAGGCTCGGTGCCTCCCCTTTCGGCTTTCTTGGTCTTCCTTATTCTGAAGCTGCGGTGCATAACGCGTCTACGTCACACACACAGGCCGGTATTGAGGCGCACTACAATACTTTGATCTGCCCTGAGCAGGGCAGGTCAAAGTGCGCCTGCGCAGGAGCTCAATGGCGGCGCATGTGTATGATGTAGACGCGTCATGCACCACGGCTTCAGAATAAGGAAGACCAAGATGGCCGAAAGAGGAGGCGCCGGTCCCAGAGAACGGCGCCACCCCTCTGACCGTTGTGCACCAGAGCGAACCTCTAGGTGAGTATTGTAAAGTCATTTTTATGTTATACCCAGCTGCCTGGGCTCTTATATACAGCATGTTAGAATGCTATATATAAGAGCCCACTGGTGGTGGCCGCAGATTATAGGCCAAAAAAGTGTTGACAGGTTCCCTTTAAGTGCTGCAGAATATGTTGGCGCTATAGAAATAAAATTATTACTATTCCCCTTTTCTCCTCTGATCTTATGATTACAATATAAAATAAATATTTTCAATATTATTTCCTCCACAGGTTAGAATTGATTGTTTGGCTATATCTCAGACACGTAGTAAAATAAAGTTTACATAGGTATACATTTTATATACTACATTATATTTTTCTATGTGTCAGTTACACGGGTGAAATATTCCAGGCTCTACTATTTATATATGAAAGGAAATGCCATATATATATATATATATATATATATATATATATATATATATATATATATATATATATATATATATATATATATATATATATATACACATACACATATGTGTATATATATATATATATATATATATATATGTGTGTGTATGTATATATGTATGTGTTGACAATGGTGACTATGTCCTATGAAACCGATCCCTTGTGTGAGAAGTCATTGCTTTTTAGAGGTTCAGAAATTCTGTTATTCTGCCCTTTTATTCTAATGTATGTGGCTTCTTGGAGGCTCCTTGGTCTTGTTCTGTTTTTGGCAATTCTAGTTTTTACTGACCAGGTAGATTTAGCAGGTACGGTCCCACTCACGCTGTGTTCACATTACTTTATTGTGTTACATTTGTATGCAGGCATTTAGGGATTGCTCCGGGGTGTTTGCCAGTTTTCCTCGAAGTGTTGCTAACTTTTTGTAAAGTTGTGCAGACATTTTGTGACTTTTGGCGTTTTTGAACTGATCCCGACAATATGGGATAAGCTGACGGGGGGAAGGGGTGAACCCTGCCCCTCAAATTCCTCAGTTTGTGCCAGTCTAAAGGCTCCTTTTTAGATGTCTGTGATCAGCTGTCCCATCTCGAATCACAATGCATGGACTGGCCGAATGTCTTCCAACTTGAGCGTGGCAGCTTCATAGAAATATGTCACACTCGGGCTGGGAGATGCTTGGCCAGTCCTGGAATTGGGATCTGTGATCGGACGCCTAAAAGGGCCCTAATGGGGTAAGTTACACCAGAAATGTTCTCCAAGTAACCCTTCCGCTGGAGGCGCATGGCAGGTGACGGATGTGCCTAATTTATTAAGCGGCTTGCACCTCTCCATGAATTCATCATACTCTGCGTGTTTACATTACGACTGGTATACAAAATGCCAGGTTTAATGAATTGGGCCCTTTAAAGTCTGACCAATAATTAAGATGTTGTAGTAATAGTTTGCTCTGGAATTCTTGGAATATCGGACATACTTTTTGGTCAATGGATGTTTTGTCTTGAAAATTTCCTAAAGCATGCACCAATTATAGGGCCAAGTGGAATATAAACTGGACCGAAGCTTTGATTAGCCTCATTCTTCTAACCTGTGCAAAAGACTATTATGTTAATTACCTCCTCGTACCTACAAATCACAGGTGCGTTTCTGCCTATCTGATATAATGGTACTGCTTATGGAATGTAATGTGCAGATAGGATATGTGTTACTAGGTTGAAAAAAAGACTCGGGTCGGTTAAGTTCAAGACACCGTATGCATCATGGCTTCTCTGCAACATATCCCCAAAAAAGAGCTCAAAGGGAAAACTCTGATCCCCTATGTCCTCCAACCCAGCAGCACTCACACTAAGGGTACTTTTGCACACTACGATATCGAAGGTGCGATGTCGGTGGGGTGAAATCGAAAGTGACGCACATCCGGCGTCGCTGTCGACATCAGAGTATGTGAATCGTTTTTACAACGATTAACGAGCGCAAAAGCGTCAAAATCGCATGATCGGTGTAGCGTCGGTCATTTCCATAATTTTGGAAGGACCGATGTTATGATGTTGTTCCTGTGGCAGCACACATCGCTGTGTATGAAGCCGCAGGAGCGAGGAACATCTCCTTACCTGCGTCCCGGCTGCAATGCGGAAGGAAGGAGGTGGGCGGGATGTTTACGTCCCGCTCATCTCCGCCCCTCTGCTTCTATTGGCCGCCTGCCGTGTGACGTTGATGTGACACCGCACGACCTGCCCCCTTAGGAAGGAGGCGGTTCGCCGGCCAAAGCAACGTCGCAGGGTAGGTGAGTCCATGTGAAGCTACCGTAGCGATAATGTTCGCTACGACAGCTATCACAAGATATCGCCGCTGCGACGGGGGCGGGGACTATCGCGCTCGGCATCGCTACCATCGGCTTGCGATGTCGTAGTGTGCAAAGTACCCCTTAGAAGTCAAAATTCTCTTCCTAACTAGCTCTCTGTAACATAATTCTCTAAAATCAATGTTTAAAAAAAGGCATTTATTTTTTCATATGCATATTAGGGCCTTCACTAGTTGAGGGGGGCATAGTTTTCCCCAGACTAGTCAACCCTCTTTCTGTGTTATCACACCCCTAAGGGCATGATGACATTATTTCCATGAGCCGGCGTCCTCACCGCTCTTGGTAATTTTGCGCATGCGCGTGTCTCATTTCAGTACCGCCAGTGTGCCATACAAGGTGGGTATACGCATCCGGGCCTCAGGCTCACTGCGCATGACCGGAAGTGGAGAAGTTGTTTTCTGTTCTTGCACTGATACTGCTGAAATGAGCCATGAGCATGCTCAAGATTTCGAGGGCCTGCAATGTCGCCGGATCATGGAAACACACACACACACACACACACACACACACACACACACACACACACACACACACACACACACACTTGTTTAAGTTCCCGGTGTTGTTTGTGATCTGACCGTCACATTCAGCGTCACTTTATTCCTGAGCTGTAGGATTATATATCCGGTGTGCACTATAGCTGTATAACGTTAATGTTTTGGGGTTTTTTTTTCTATTCACTTTTGAGGTTAGGTGTTTATCATATAGATTTCCCTTTTATTTAGTGTAGGGACTACCCTTGTGGGAGCTGTAAAGGACGTCTTTATGGTCCCCGTATGCACATTAATGGCTGAGGAGGAGCATATGCTGCTGCCTTATTCTATATACTTAATAAAATCTAAATTATAATCCGTTGTTGTGATCAAGCCTCCAAGTTATTTTTATTGCTCGATTTACATTTACATCTCCTTGGTGAGACAACTGATGTGTATGTGGAGACTGACCTGAAACCCCTTTTCCCACATGTGACCTTGTGCCCACGTAACAGGTAATGCATTTTGCCCAGGGCGGTGACAGAACTTTAGAGGCTCCTATGAGTCTGAAGTTGTCATCTATTTCTAGCTTTTGGAGGAAATCTTGCATATCTGACTGGTAGCGAGGAAGAAGCCGACCACCATTATTGTTCCGTATGAATGAGACATTATACATGCAGAACAGTCTTGTCTGGAATATATAAAGCATGCAGATTATTTCCTAATCTGATGGAGTCTGGTTGCCGTAGCAACTGCTCTATACTTTGCCTCCACTTTACACCGGGATCATGTAGGGTCTAGTAGGTAGATTCGTTTCTGATGATGCTCCTCATATTGTCCATGTTATTGTACTTGTCATTCCTGTATTGTCCTCAAAGTTTTCCAGCATAAAAATTAAGTGTCTAAAGGCAGTAAATGCCGTATGGTAACAATATGGAGTACACCCATTGCTCCAGTGTCGGTGCGTCCTCTTCGTCTGATTGCATCGGGAATGCGTCCTCCACCATGTAACTACAGCAGTCAGCCCCTCAGCCGTGTTGCACTTTCCAACTAAACATCACCTCTTAGGAAGGGAACTGGCTGCAGTGGTCCCTTGTGTTGATACCAGACTGGCCGCACTACTCTCTGGTATTTTACTGCATTCACTGCCGTAAGACACATTTTTCTTTACAATTGTTCCCCAGAACCCCCCCCCTCCCTTTTTAATACCATTTAACCAAATCCTTTTTAGACAGCTACTCTATGCTCTCAGTATCCCAGGTTTTTTGTACAGAATTACTGCTTTTACCCCAGCACCAGAAGGCTGTACGGAGCGTGTCCTTCCCCAGGACTGCCTGAGGGGCCTTGGCCATCATCACAGTCTCTTCTGTTATCGGTGTCTTCTGTAGCAGTATGACGGGTCTTTCATCTCTTGAGTGTTTGGTGGTTTCCTTTTGTTGACACCGGTTTTATTTTTGGTTGACATTGAGGAGTATGTAGCACAGCTGATCGGTGTATGTAGAAGACGCACCCTTTGTGTAATATTTTGCTTCCTGTAGCTTCAGCATGTGTGTATAATCTGTGAGCTACAATATCACTATAGCAGTACTTCCGCTATCATGTAAAGGGTGTCCATATGGCGGTGTTATTTGTAAGCATTTTGTTACCATTACCACCGACCTCTGTACCATAGTGAGGCATCCTCCCACATACAACATGTGTGTACATGAAATATAATTAAATAATGTGTATTATATATTGGTGTGTGTCAGTGCTGTAGGTGTGTATTATGTATTAGTGTGGCAGTGCTGTGTGTATTCTATATACGTGTGTGTGTGTGTGTGTGTGTGTATCCTGTATATTAGTGTGTATTCTATATACAAGTGTGTGTGTGTGTGTGTGTGTGTGTGTGTATTCTGTATATTAGTGTGTATCAGTGCTGCAGGTGTGTAACAGAGCTGTGTGTATTCTATATACTTAGTGTGTCAGTGCTGCGTGTGTGTCAGTGCTGTAGGTGTGTGTGTATATTTTATTTTTTATATATATATATATAATATATATAATTATAATTTGTGTCAGTACTGTGTGTATCAGTGCTGTAGGTGTGTGTGTGTGTGTGTGTGTATCCTGTATAGTGTGCGCGCTTAATGTCAGTACTGTGTGTATCAGTGCTGTAGGTGTGTGTGTGTGTGTATTCTGTATAGTGTGCGCTCTTAATGTCAGTACTGTGTTATGAGCGAGCTCTGGTCCCCGCTGCGGGGCTGCTGTCCTCTGCTGGTGGAGACTGGAGCCGTTCATTCTTCGCAGAAGAAGTTGGCAGTGTAGACAGAAGACCTCATGGCTGCCAGTACAAGTACCTCGCTTTCTAGCAATTGCTGGTTGTGAATTTATAAAGTACACATGGAGCTTCTGTTCATATAATTTTATTTTTCTTTTCTTCCCTCATTCAAAATGGGGTTAAAATTTTAATCTCTGTGCTATATTGAATTTCGAAGGGAAAAATGGTCTTATATCCCTCTCCCCATTTTTAAACACCAGTCATCAGGTTTTCAGTGACTAAATTAACAGAATGTCATTGAGCTGCTGGGGTGAGGGGCATCCACCGGGGTCCTGAGCGCACCCCCCAAGTCCTGGGCATTGCCCAGAAGACGCTGAGGATTATGTACTTTGCTTCACTAATTATGGCCACTTCTGACCTCAGCACATTTGGACTCAAAAGGCAATTGCGATTTAATGATCCCAATTTTTTTTTTAAAATAGTATTAATCTATTGCTGCCACTGTATTCTGCCACCACTGCTGTGCATTGTAAGATCCATGCTAAACCCGGCCAGAAAGTCAAGGCGAGCCACAACTGAAGGAATTGAGGAATTTGTTTTTCCACTAGCAATCAGAGGTTTATCCATGTGTAACGCCCTGGACCCCAGGGGTCACAGGTAACAACACCCACCACACCACACACACACACCCATCCCTTGTGAGGACACATCCGTCACCCGAAAGGGAGACCTGATGCCTCCCTCAGGGCCAGTAGGGCACACCAGGTGGGCAGAGTCAGGCGAAAAGGCACGCGCACCGAGGAGGCTACTGTCCTGAGGCAGGAAATACAGTCAGTCAGGAGTTAGTCAGTTAGGAGTTAGTGAGTGAGGAGTTTAAAGAGTGACAGGAGGAGGAAGGAGAGAAGCTGTCAGGGACCCGGGTTGGAGCCTGGGATCCCCGAAACGTCAGGCAGGCAGACGGTGATGGCTGCCTGCAGGAGTACCAGTATAGCGACCGGCGGAACCGTAGGGACCGGGTCAGGGTTGGAGCCCGCCGGAACTGAACCGGGGAGTCAACAGCTAATCGGAGCACCAGTAACTGGGTACTCAGACCCCGTCCTAGCTTAGAAGCCACTGAGTTTAGGCAAATTCACTGATTGCAGTCTGGACCTCACGGGTTCATCCTCACCCAAAGTCCCGAAAGAAGGCAACAGCCCATCGATACCGGGTAAGAGCCACCGCCAAGGGCCAAACAT
Organism: Anomaloglossus baeobatrachus; assembly: GCF_048569485.1. NCBI lineage: Eukaryota > Metazoa > Chordata > Amphibia > Anura > Aromobatidae > Anomaloglossus > Anomaloglossus baeobatrachus. The sequence goes on along the minus strand of NC_134354.1, from coordinate 669,228,618 downwards.
CCAACGGGCCAGCGCCTGTGGGCAACGGAGGGCTCTTCCGGCAGCTAAACACCGGGGAGTGGGCTACCACTGCCCAGGCAGGGGAGCCAGAAGTCAAAACAAAAGGTGCAAGGGAAAGGGGCCACCATCAGCCTCACAAGGGACACAAGCAGCCGGCTGCGGGACCCGACCATACCCGAACTTTGGTTTACCAGTGACTCTGAGTGTGAATTAATAGTGAGTACACCAGTGCTATCCGGGCACGACATCGCACCGCAGCACGGCCCCTTGCACCCCAACATCATCGCCCGTCCCACCGGGCCCTGGGACACACCGCCCCTATCCACGGAGGGGCTAACATCCAGGCTGCGCTCTCAACATCGATCCCGGGAGCCCCCTTCACTCCCGCCGCAGTGGTGGTGCATCCCGTCACCACGACCCGTGAGTGACGTCACGACCCGTCCAACGACAACACGGCCCCTGGCTGCGAACCTCGTCCAACACCACCACCCCACTGCCTCCCCTTAACAGAGCGACGTGGCCCCCCGGTCCGGAGGCACTCGAGCCACCGACAACCCGAGCCCGGACCTCGAGCAGCTCGGCGTGACAAGGGAGCAGCCGAGCCCTCTCAGGGCGGTACACATGCATACAATATTACAACTCTGAGTTACTATGTAGGGTTATTGCAAGGATCCCCAACATGTGGCTCTCGGGCCCGGGATGTGTGGCTCTCGGGCCCGGGATGTGTGGCTGACGACTGTCTTCCAGCTTGGTGAATAAGCTCCTGGTCTTACAAACAGCTATGAAGAGCAGGTCTCTAGATGGTTACATTATCAGTAGGCCCACACAGTAGAGCAGATCTGAATGGGGGTAAGGTTGGAACGCCTGGATCTCAGCATGTGCCCCCAGTGTGATTTCTGTGGAAAACCTTTAGCTGTGATTATACTGGTGATGGGGTCTCTGGGTGTCACTACTGTGAGGAGGGTGGGAGCTGGATGTGGCTCACGACAATGTCTCAGAGCTATATGTGGCTCTCATGGTCAGAAAGGTTGGAGACCTCTGGTTTATTGTCTCTTTAAGGGGCACTGCCCTGTTATCGGTGATACCATAAAGGAATCTAAGAAATCTAATTGAAACCTGCTAAAGGGAAGGTGGGGGGAGCACATGCAACTGCTCTCTTCAGGGGTAGAAACTTGTTCTTATAGGGTGTCTGAGATTTGTATCACGCACAACACAGCAATGAATGATCCTCTGCCTCCATCCACGCTGCCTCCATCCACGCTGCCTCCATCCACGCTGCCTCCCCGCTGGCATACAGTTTATTGGCTGCAGGCGTCGCCTCCTGGACCCCTAAACAGTATCGCAGCCAATCATTGGCCTCAGCGGTCTGTGGGGCTGTATGTCTGCATAAATACTGACAAATATACAAATTACTGACATAATGTACAGTGTATATCTCTTTTAGAAGGGGACCTGTCGCCACTTTGGGAAATATTTCTATTGATGTACGCCTTTCCAGAGCATCATCAGTTCTTAGAAATCAGCATTGTTTGTACCGGTTATTGCTCATAAATATTTATGAATAAATTGACAATTGGCTGTCATTGTCAGTTGTCAAAGGGAGAGATGTCTTCATAGTTGGATGCTGTCGTCGCTGATTGGACAGTGTGACAATGTTGGGACACAATCTGAACTGGCAACACCTAGTTATCATCAATTCCAGGAGGAATAACAGAGGAGCAACACATAACTATACAGAAACTGTATTGAAAATGGCTGTGTGCGCACTGTGCATTTCTTGGTGCAGATTGTGGCCCAAATCTGCGTGCCTAGCTTTATGCCAGTAAAGTCAATGAGAATTCTGAAGTGCTGTGCACACAGTGCTTATTTATTTTTTCCTTCCTTTTAAATAATCTGCAGCATGTCAGTTGTTGGTGCGTTTTTTTGTTTTTTTAGCTCTTCCACCCATTGACTTCATTAAAAAAAAAAGCATGGCACAAAACCGCAGCAATAACTCATGCGTTTTGGTGCCTTTTTCTCCACAAGGTGCAGATTTCATGAACAAAATTTCTGCAATGTGCGCACATGGCTTAAAAGACCTAAAGCATTGCTCTGGTCAAACCAACTGGCTTTTCATTTTCATTTTTTATTTTTTTATTTTTTTTTGGGGGGGGGCGTTCTACTCCATTTCAATGATTATTTTTGGGATTGAATATAGCCCCCCTTGTGCCCCCGTCCATACTTGATCTTGGTCTTGCTCTGCTGTTTTCTTACTGAACATTTTATGGAGTTCTGATGAATGAAGCTCCAGAATTGTTGTTTTATGGGGAATAGAAGTATTTGCTTCAATAGACGTCAGTAGAAATGACCAATCCAAAGAATTTATCCTAATGTCTATAGGTTTGTTCATTCTCTGATTCATGTGATGCTGCAGGATTTGGTGATTGTATAAGAGACTATGTAGGTCAGCGTGTCGTCATAATGGCAAATAAAGGGCACGCAGTGTATGCCACGCTCGTAAATACATCGCAGGTTTTGTGCTTGGCTCAATGTAAAACACTTCCCTCAAGTGCAGATGTCGCTCACACCTGACATATGGGCATGCCTGTGTGTTAGCTGATTACACTACCATGATGGTAGAACACCCCACATTGAGCGCATTCACACTACAGGGTTTTTCTAAAGACCAGATGTCATGGCGCACTGTGCAGAAGTGGACAGACAGAAGAGACCCCTGTGCAAAAAACAACCTATGGCCCTTTGCAGTCCAATAGCCCCTCTTAATTAAAGATGAGCAAACCTTGGGCTCGAGGTTCGGGTTCAGAATTCGAGCTCCAGAAAAAGAAAACCAAGGTTCGGGTTCAAGCTATCAACTAGTACAAACCACTCAAGCGAGCAGCGCTGTGCTTGGGAATGAGTGAAGCCCAGCCCTGTGCGAGCCGCGTGCAGTGTTTGATTTCACCCCAAATGTGAGCCGATCAATCAGCATGATCAGATGTAGTGTCGCCCCCCCCCCCCCCCCAAAGACAAAACACTTCTGGGGCGGTGATTATGTAGATTTCATTTTTTTGGGGGTGGGGGGAGGTGTGTGTGCATTTTACATATTTTTACCCCAAATTGGAGCCAATCAAACACCGCACGGGGCTGAGCATCACTCATACCCAAGTACAGCGGTTCTCGCTTGAGTGGTTGGTTCGTACTCGTCACTCGCTCGAACCCGGATCTTGTTTTTGTTTTTTTTCTTTTTTTTTGGAGCTTTGCTTCCAAACCAGGTTCACTCATCTCTACTCTTAATGCACAATTGCACCTGCTTTGGAGGCAGAAGTGACCCCCTTACATATTGGGCCTCAGGTTGGTCTGATTGTCCACCCCTGCCACTGTTATTGAGCAGAGGCATCCCATATTCCATTCAGTCTCATTTGATCCAAGAAGCGTAACCTAAATGTAATGTCTAAATTCTGTACAGGAGCGGATCGCAGACATGGTGCCCTCTACTAATGCCACCACCGTACGGTGTGCCCAGAGCCTGGTAAGGCCTTGTGTAGCCTCCTTGGTAATTCTCTGTATTTCCTTTTTTATAGGCGTACATCTTTTTCATAAAATGTAGACTGAGGATTCTTCTTTTTCGTCTTGAATAGCTTTCTGCTTTCTAATGGATCTCTCAGGGCCGTGTACATTTTGTACAAAGACATTTCAGTCCTAATTCTTTAGCAATGAAAACCAGCAAATGGCGTTGTATTATTATGAGGGTAATTTAGTATTAGCGCTTCAGCGCGGTTCCCAGTGCCGTGAAATAACTCCGTGTTTTACCTAGCGGCTGGCCGGAGATGTGCGCTCTTTCACCTCTGGTTGATCTTTGGCACATGTAACTGAGGGTCTTCTCTCTCGGGGGGCCTCTCTGCAGCACATCCTGAGAATTGCCCAGCTTCTCTGTTCTCTGTGACACAGGATCCACAAGACATATTGAAGCGCCATCTGCCTCCTACATGCTACATTATAGCTGTGCTGGCTCTAACGCCATCCTTCCCTTTACATATACAGTATTTATACCGGTTGTGTTGTGTTGTGTTGTGTTTTAGTTTTTTTTGTTCATCAATTAGAAATTTCATTTTCTGCCATAAAGAAGAAAAATTCTGAGTGTTCTTTCTGCAATGCTGCTCAAATCTTTTTTTAGACCTTTTTGTGTTTTTTGTTTTTTTTTATTTTATTTTAAAAATGATGTATAACAATATAAATTAAATAAAAATTTAATAATTATATTTCTCTCTATCTTCTATTACAATGTTTCTCAAGAAATTAGGCATAATTTGTGGCTGCGAGGTTGTGCAAAAACCACATTAATATTAAATACTCAATATCCACTTTATTTCTAATAATCCATTTAAGGCCCTGTGCGCACGCTGCGGATTTACCGTGGATTTTGCCGCAGATTTGCTGCAGAAAATGTGTCTAACATTGCTGCAGTCAATTCCCCAGCAAAACTTTAAAAAATGCTGTGCGTACACTATATATATATATATATATATATATATATATATATATATATATATATATATATATATATATATATATATATATATATATATATATATATATATATATATATATATATATGACAGAGATATATATATGAGATAGAGATATATATATATATATATATGATAGATAGATAGATATAGAGAGATAGATAGATATAGATAGATAGATAGATATAGATAGATATAGAGAGATAGATAGATATAGATAGATATAGAGAGATAGATAGATATAGAGAGATAGATAGATATAGAGAGATAGAGAGAGATAGAGATAGAGAGAGATATAGAGAGATATAGATAGATATAGATAGATAGATAGAGAGAGATATAGAGAGATATAGAGAGATATAGAGAGATATAGAGAGATATAGAGAGATATAGAGAGATATAGATAGTTAGATAGATATAGAGAGATAGATAGATATAGAGAGATAGATATATATATAATATATATATATTATATTATATTATTGGATTTTCCACTGCGGAATTAATGAGGATGTCACTTCTTTTCTGCAGGTACCTGCGGTTTTTACCATAGATATTGGTAAAAATCCACGGGGACCAACTTGTGGAAAATCCGCGGCAAAAATGTGGGTGCAGTTTTACTGCGGGTGCGGGATTCTTTCAGAGGGTCCGATTTTTTTTTCCTTAAGAAAAAAAATCACTTTCTAGTGCGCACATAGACTTAAAGCTGCTTTGACTCCTGTCAGGCAATCACTATTGCAGTGGATATTAATATATACCTGTGTGACTCCATAAATATGGAGGTAGGAACATTCCCATAAGGTAGAAGCGGCATTACGATGGCACGTAAATAAGTGACTCGCTGGTTTATGTGCTTCGCGGTAGTTTAGATATCTCGATGGATAAAATGTTTTGATTGCTATTCATGATCCTCATTTCACAAGGACCTGGCACCAGTATAAAACATGTGGACAAACCAGTACGAATGAACATCTGGAGCGTTGGCCAATCTGGCCTTACACTGTGTACTGGGGCACGGCTGGCCTGGCACAATGGACCCGCTAGGTGTTTGTTCTGCGCAGCTGCCGGCTGCATATGGAGAAATGCTGCTCCCATTTAGCATTTGTCAGCTTAGGTGTTAGACAGATGTGCCGGCAGGGTCCAGCCTCCTGTTGTAATGCCCTGTAGATCAGTAATTGAAACTGAATAGGACGTAATGTTCTGTTCCAGCTGCTCTCCGCGTGTCGTATCGCTCATACCCAGCGTGGCACTGGAGAACCTCCAGATCCCGTCCTGCTGCAGCAAAATGGCTTTTGTCATGCAGGGGACATTAGTCTTTTTGGAGATATTGGTGGATATTGCAGATCATCTTGGTATCTGGAAGGGTGGATGTCACCAGGACTAGCCCCAGCTTTGGCTATGGATTCCTTTTGGAGCGATTACAATTTATATCTACTGTTCACACAATCTGTTTGAGTTGGATGTTATTTGGGATATGTATCATGATGTAAAAATACCGGTGACGTTTGCACAGGACTTCACGTTAAAGGGACCTGTCAGGTGAAATAAGCACCTAGAACCACAAGCAGTTCTGCGAGCATATTGCTAATCCCTGCCTAACCGTCCCTGTATCTAGTAGCATAGATAATGAGATCTTTAGAAAAAGCATTACTAAAGATTCTTTATAATATGCTAATGAGGCCAGCAACTAATTGCAAGGGCGTTAATTCCCTTGGCTAGTCGTCCCCCTTAGCACATAAGCACTCCTCTGTGGGCGTACTAACATGCTAATGAATGCGCAGTGTCAGAGGCACGGTCGCTCTCACCTATGCCACCGCTGGTATTCGGCTCAGTGCGCGCGATCAAAACATCCCCCCCCCCCTCCCCTGGACTTCAGGTCATGCGCACTGCACCAGTTTGAAGCTGGGACGCCTGCACTCGGCTTCATAGTGCGCATGACCAGAAGTGCCGGGTATTCTGATCATGCGCACTGAGCCGAAATCCAGTGTCAGAGGCAGTGGTGTCAGAGAGCAGTGAGAGTGACCATGCCTCTGATGCTGCGCATTCATTAGCATGCTAGTATGTCCACAGGGGCGTGCTTACATGCTAAGGGGGCCGACTAGACAAGGGAATTAATGCCCTCATGACTAGTCCCTGCGCTCATTAGCATATCATATGGGATCTTTTAAAATACTTTTTTCTAAATATCTCTTTATGTATGCACTTACGCAGGGATTAGCAATATGCAGCCAGAACTGCTCGTGGTGCTGGGTCCTTATTGCACCTGACAGGTTCCCTTTGAAGAAGCCTTCCATGATTTTTTATTTTTTTTTAAATTTAATCTGTGTATATGTACATAATCCCCAACAGCTATCTACCTCGGGATCCAGCACCTTTCCACTCCTCTTCTCAGTGACATCGCTGCCATTAAGACTATCTGGGTCACTCTATGCTGTCTATTACAATATAAGTCTACAGAGCCTCATTCTTATGCTCCATAGACTTGCATTGTAGAAGCCACTTTCTGGATCACAGAGCGCAGTGTGACCGGAGAGTCTGCAGAGCGGTGACATTGCTGAGAAGAGGAGCAGAAAGGCGCTGGAGCCTGGAGAAAGCAGCAGTAGGGGAGTACAATAATATACACAGATTTAGTAAAAAAAAAAAAAAAAAAAATCATTCTTGGGAGGGCTCCTGTAACCCTACTGAGCTGTCAATATGGATTCAGAATACAGCACCGTAAAGCTAAAGGACTTCGGCAGGGAATAAAGCGAAAATAAGGTATTCTTAAGTTTGTAAGTTATTCTCTATTTATTGGATAAAGGATAACCTCTCAACTGCTAGGACCCCCAGAAAGCCAGAGAATTGGGGCTCTGAAGAGCTGTGTGAATGTGTTGCGGGCGGGGGCCGCTGCCGCTTCTCCTCGGGGGCCTGCTCAAATCCGGGTGGTGACCGAACCTGGGCTCGCACGGCATCCTGTCCTCACAACCGTCGGAAAGGGGGATATTTATAGGGGGATTGTCTGTGACGCCACCCGTGGGTTGCAGTTAGGGATGGTGGCACCGTCGCTGCCTAGTGATGAAGCACCCGGGGCTGATGGAGCGGGGAAGCAAGATGGGATCCCCTCCACGGGTAGGGGAGGTGTAGTCCCGGGGCCCTGTGTCTGAACACGGGAGTGATGGCTGCTGGAGGGGGCGCGCCGGGCTGGACCGGGGGACAATGGTGTACTCCCAGTTCAGTAATTTCACACAAGTCCAGTAGTAAACCAAGTTGCCAGTGGCCGGCTGCCTTTGGAGGGTGCATTCGGGTCTCGCACCCAGGTTAATGAACAGGTGTCCCTTCCTCCTGCACGTTGTGTTTTTCTTTCCTTTTGGATGACTTCGCATGGAACGGAGAGGTCCACGTCAGGTTCTGTGTGTGTTGGGAGCTGTGGCCCGCGAAAGCTGACCCTTTGGATTTCAGTGGGTTCTGACGGACACCCTATCCCCCGCGTTGGGCTTCTGTTTCGCTCTATCTGAGCAGTTAGTGGGACAAAGTCTGGAACCTTGTCCCCAGCTGGTTAATTGGAGAGGGTCTTGCAACCTTCCTCGCCCTAGGGTCCAGGCACCCCGACTGTGCACAGCCTCCGGACCGGATTCCTGCTGTCGACACCGGCGGGCTACAACCCTGCCCCGGTCCACTTTAGGTCTCACGCAACCGCATCTCTGACGCCTGTTGCCCTGTTCACCGTCTGCCACCTAGCCGGGTAGTCCAAGGGCCCCCTACCCCTGACTACACTGCACAGTCTGCACTTGACTTCACTCTCTCCTCACTTATCTTGTGTAAACTAGACTGTTGTCTGAACTTGACTCTTGTGTTCCCGCCTCTGACACCTCAGGACCCGTAGCTGGGCGTTCTCATCCGCCTGATCCCACCCACTGGTGTGTCCCTATTATCATGAGGGGGTGACTAGGGTTTAATGGCTGTGTGTTATGCCTCAGTGTGGGTTGTGATGGTAACAAGGAGGATGTACAAGTTTTGTGACTACCTGGTCTGGCTAGGGTGTCACAAATGGAGCAGTGGACCATCCAATTATACTTCTGGGAGTGAGGAAGGCCGCCGAGTGCAGTGTTCGTCAAACTCTTGCAGTCCCCTCAGAATGAATGCAGTGTCAGTGCGCATCATCGGCCACTGCTGCAGTCACACTGGGATCTTCACTCCCACTTGGAATTGGTGTGGGACCCTGTGATTACACCTCCAGCAATTGGGAAGACGTCTCCTCTCTTAGGGCTCTTTCAGATGTCCGTGATCGTTGGTCCAATCTCTGCCCCCAGTGCTTAGACTGACTGCACGTCTCCTGATCCAAGCGTGTCAGCTTCATATATTTCTAGGAGCCTGTCATGCTTGGTTCAGGAGACAGGCAGTTAGTCAACGCATTGTGATCCGAAATTGGACCGATGATCACAGATGTCTGAAAGGGCCCTTGTGGATAGGGGCTAACTCCAAAACAAGAGACCTCTTCTTTTTAAAGCTGCAGGGCTTGGGTGTATCTCTGTGTTTTTTTAAAAGGTTGATAGTGGTTACTCAATCGGCTCTGCTACATCTTTTATATCAGAGAGCCACATTTTGCTTTTCATCCACTAATGACCTAGAGTAGGAATAAATGTCTCCAGAATGAGCTGATGTATAAGAAGTGAAGAGCCGCTCTGAGCGCGGCAGGAAGTCATTACTGGCCTAAAGGAAGACAATTGTAAGAACTTGTAGGAACTCCCAGAGAAGGAAGCTGTGGTCCTATAATTAGAGGCTTACTACAATGGACATATATATAGCATCATCACATCATTAGTCAGGTTTGAAGCTCCTACTCCCAGAATTTAGTGTCTTTGTTAGTCATTTAATGGGGACCATATATTTCTAAAACAAAGGTCTCAGTATTTAGCCTCCTCATGGTAGCACAAGTCATACCTTATTACAATTAAAATAAATAATGACAAGAGAATGAATCTGGTGAAAAATGGCCGTGATGGTTTATTAAGAGTTTCATAAATTAATTAACCAGATAATCAACTTTTTACATAAATAATCAACTTTTGTCATCCGATAAACCCATTAAAATTAATCTACAAGTCCATTTTTAATCAAATTAAGCCAATCCACCCAGCAAGCTGGGCGATTTTCCCCAACCGGCCATGCCCAACCAGGCGTGGCCCCCCCCCACAAAACCGCACAGCCATTTTTCAATTATTGATTGTAAACCAAGATTAAAAATATCCATACCAATCTCTGATAAATGGACCCAATCTTGCCTGAATAAACCAGGCGTAAACCCTTCAAGGTCCCTATGTCTATATGTAAACCCACCCAATAACTTTACAAATTTTTCGAGATCCCTGTTAACCCTTTTTCGAATTTTACCCATGAAACGCAATCCATCGGCATTCCAAATTAAAATAAAATTTTAAGTGTAATAAAGTGTAATAAAAGTACACAAAGCAAATGGGAGACTTTTATGAGCATCCTGAATAGGGCTTGTGCAGAAAATATACCCTATGGGAACAAACATGCTAGAAATAGGAGGAAACCCCTATGGCTAAATAGAGCTGTAAGGGAAGCAATAAAAGAAAAACAGAAAGCCTTAAAAGAATTAAAGAGGGTAGGTAGTGATGAGGCATTATATAATTATAGAAAATTAAATAAAATATGTAAAAAGCAAATTAAGTTAGCTAAGTTTGAGACAGAGAGACTCATTGCGAGAGAAAGTAAAAATAATCCTAAAATATTCTTTAACTACATAAACAGTAAAAAACTGAAAAGCGATAGTGTTGGCCCCCTTAAAAATAGTCTTGGTGAAATGGTGGAAGGGGATGAGGGTAAAGCCAACCTGCTGAATGACTTTTTTTCTACGGTTTTTATACAAGAAAATGCCATGGCAGATGACATGACCAGTGATACCATAAATTCACCCTTGAATATTACCTGCTTAACCCAGCAGGAAGTACGCCGCCGCCTCGAAATCACTAAGGTTGACAAATCTCCGGGCCCGGATGGCATACACCCCAGAGTACTACAGGAATTGAGTTCTGTGATAGATAGACCATTATTTTTAATCTTCTCAGATTCCTTAATAACAGGGTCGGTACCGCAGGACTGGCGCATAGCAAATGTGGTGCCAATATTCAAAAAGGGGACAAAAACTGAGCCGGGAAATTATAGGCCGGTAAGTTTAACCTCTACGGTTGGTAAAATCCTTGAGGGTTTCTTGAGAGATGCTATACTGGAGTATCTCAAGAAAAATAACCTTATGACAGAGTATCAACATGGGTTTATGAGGGATCGATCCTGTCAAACTAATTTGATCAGCTTCTATGAAGAGGTAAGTTCAAGCCTGGACCAGGGAAATGCAGTGGATGTTGTGTATATGGACTTTTCAAAAGCTTTTGATACGGTGCCACACAAAAGGTTGGTACATAAAATGAGAATAATGGGGATAGGGGAAAATATGTGTAACTGGGTTAAAAACTGGCTAAGTGATAGGAAACAAAGGGTGGTTATTAATGGTACGTACTCGGACTGGGTCTCAGTTCATAGTGGGGTACCGCAGGGGTCAGTATTGGGCCCGCTTCTTTTCAACATATTTATAAATGACCTTGTTGGGGGCATGCGGAGTAGAATTTCAATATTTGCAGATGATACTAAACTCTGCAGGGTAATCAATACAGAGGAGGATAATTTTATATTACAGGGAGATTTATGTAAATTGGAGGATTGGGCTGAGAAGTGGCAATTGAAGTTTAATGTAGATAAATGTAAGGTCATGCACTTGGGTAGAGGAAATAACATTTATGATTATGTACTTAATTGTAGAACACTGGGTAAAACAGACACAGAAAAAGACTTGGGTGTATGGGTGGATGGTAAACTTCACTTTAGTGGACAGTGTCAGGCAACTGCTGCCAGGGCTAATAAAATAATGGGATGTATTAAAAGAGGTATAAGTGTTCATGAAAAAAATATAGTTCTACCTCTGTACAAGTCACTAGTGCGACCGCACTTAGAATACTGTGTACAATTCTGGTCACCGATATATAAGAAGGACATAGCTGAACTGGAGAGGGTGCAGAGAAGAGCCACCAAGATTATTAGAGGAATGGGTGGGCTGCAATACCAAGACAGGTTATTAAACTTGGGGTTATTTAGTTTGGAAAAACGAAGGCTTAGGGGGGATCTAATCACAATGTATAAATATATGAGGGGACAGTACAGAGACCTTTCCAAAGATCTTTTTACACCTAGGCCTGCGACTGGAACACGGGGGCATCCGCTACGTCTTGAGGAAAGAAGATTTAATCATAATCACAGACGAGGATTCTTTACTGTACGAGCAGTGAGACTATGGAACTCTCTGCCGCATGATGTTGTAATGAGTGATTCACTACTAACATTTAAGCAGAGCCTGGATGCCTTTCTTGAAAAATTTAATATTACCAGTTATGTATATTAGATTTTATGACAGGGTATTGATCCAGGGAACTAGTCTGATTGCCGGATGTGGAGTCAGGAAGGAAATTTTTTCCCCATTGGAACTTGTTTGCCACATTGGGGGGTTTTTTGCCTTCCTCTGGATCAACATGTTAGGCTACGGGTTGAACTAGATGGACTTAGAGTCTCCCTTCAACCTTAAAAACTATGATACTATGACTATGATACTATGAAATTAATCGTGGAATTATTTCCGATACCACCAAACAGGTGTTAGGGAAATAGCTTTTAATAGCTAAAAGATCACTATGCATTTCCCCTAATAATTTAACTGTATTATGCCTGCCAATATCATTCCCGCCGAGATGAATAATCATCAATTCAGGGGAAGGATAATATAACAATAATTTTCTTACCCTCCCAGCTAACTGGGACCAAGTCATCCCCCTATAACCAAACCATAAAACTTGAATAAAGTCCAAATCAAAAGAGAGATTTTCTGTATATGTTCTCTGACTTGCCCTCTTCTGAGCCCAATGGATATAAGAATGTCCCAAAATCCAGATGATTATTGGGCCTGAAATAATGAACAAACTATTAACATAATAAATCAGGTCTGATATACGATTTAAATCTCCCAGAGTCCCACCGGCCTAACTCTTTAATGTTATCTTCACTTAAACCTAATCCTGCAGCTACTGTAGCCGCCCCAATTCTGAATGAATGTGACGAAATGTGAAACTTACCCATATTTAATTTAAACAAGCATTTCTTCAACACACTGTTAAATTGGAAGCTTGTTGCGGGATCTCCTGTTGCATGAATCAACAAAGGCCCCTTACCTAAAGGCCGTACCTGAAGCCACCTTCGCACATTCTTGACGGGACAAATGTCTGCATTACTCAGAGGATTCAATTTAACTAATGAGCCTTTACCTAACTGATCAGTCTTGGATCTTCTAATATTAATTAACAGTTTACTGTCCGATATCGACACATCCTCTAATTTAAAAACCTGCTGGCTGGCTCTTACTCACACTCAATAATTCCCCAACCCGTAATGCAGCAAAAAACATTACCGTGAATGCAGTTTGAAACAAACATGTTTCAAACTCATCCCTACATACCGACTTTAACACTTCCCAGAGCTTGGATAACCATTCAATAGACACAGGTCTCCTCGTATCCGGCTGAAAGTTCGCTTTCTTTAATCCTTTCAATACTTGACTAATTGGAAATAAACTGCTGAGAGGCGGACTACCGCAAATTTTTAAGAAAAATGAAATGCCAGCGATCAACCTGGCTAAAGTGGCATAGGATATCCCATCCTCAAGCAGTTCATTCACAAACTGTAATGCTGCAACAGCATTTGTTGTATAAGGATAAAAGCCATTAAAGTTACAAAATTTATACCACTTATCCCATGCCCTTGAGTAGCCAGCCCATGTGCTGCTTGCCAAGGACCCTTTAATAAGCATTGGAATTACTCCCATAGAATATCCCACAATTGTGGTAGGCAACGTGTGTTTCCTAATTCCGCCATTGGGCATAGCCGATGAAACTCGTCCCACTGCTGACGAGAAAGAGAATCAGCCATAACATTAGATTTACCAATAACATGCGTAGCTATTAACCAAATATTAAGATTGAGACAACATAATACAATCTGCCTCAAAATCCTAACTGTCCATCTACATTTTGACCCTAGTGTGTTAATGCCGAATACTACTCCTTGATTATCAGAAAACAACCTTATTCTTTTATGGGCTAGATGCTTACCCCAAAGAACCAGCGCCACTAATACAGGAAACAACTCTAGAACAACCCTATTCTTTGTCACCCCATTTCTAACCCAAGACTCATGCCAAGACTCCGCTGACCAACACTGACCCAAAATCACGCCATACCCAACCTTGTCATCTGAATCCAAGAAAAGGGACAATGCATCGGAAGAACAAAATTCTTCCTGCCAACAACTGATCCCATTGAAATTATCCAAGAATTCAAACCAAACAGCCAAATCATTTTTCATATCCTTAGTTAGCCTGATATGGCATCTAGGAGACCTAACACCTTTCGTTGCTTCATACAAGCTGCGGGAAAAAACTCTTCCCATAGGGATGATTCTGAGACTGAAATTTAACAAACCCAATAATGACTGTAAACTACCTAACGTAGTTTTTTCCTTACCTAACAATTCCATTACTAAACCTTTCAGTTTCAATATTTTTTCAATAGGAAGTCTACATTCCATTCTATTAGAATCAATTTGGATTCCAAGGAACTCTAAACTACAACAAGGAAGAAACGTTTTTTCTTCCGCCAACGGAATACCAAACAGTCCACACACCTCAATGAACTTAGAAAGCAAATCCTGACAAACTTCTGAACCACAACCTCCTACAAACAAAAAATCGTCTAAATAGTGAACTATACCTCCTGCTGGTAACTCGAATTCCACAACCCATTGCAAGAATGACGAAAACGCTTCGAAATAATAACAGGACATTGAAAACCCCATTGGTAAACAGCGGTCAAAATAAAATTTTTCATCAAAAACAAAACCAAGGGAATTAAAGCCGCATGGGGCAACTGGCAACAACCGAAATGCCGACTTAATATCTGATTTTGCAAGCAAAGCATCCCTACCAAACCGCCTTAGTAAATCAACCGCCATGTCAAATGATGCATATTTCACTGACGCCTTGTCTGCCTCAATCTCATCATTTAAAGACAAACCTTCAGGATACGACAAGTGATGAATCAACCTATAAGTCCCGGACTCCTTCTTTGGAACTAAACCCAAGGGAGATACCCTAAAATTAACAAACGGCGGCGTATCAAAAGGCCCCGCTACCCTACCTGCTTCAACTTCTTTTAAAATCTTTCCTCTCACTATTTCCTTATTCTCATTAACAGAACGCAAATTATCAAACATCAAACAACCCAAACCTCTAAATTCCGGAACTGAAAAACCAAACCTAAAACCATTCAACACAACACTACGTTTCTCCTTGTCTGGAAATATTTCTAACCATGGCAGCATTTTTTCCCACTTCACTGGCGTCTGCGCCTTTTGAAATATGTTCCTTTGTGTTGTGCAACTGTTGGCTAGCTTGATTCTGCTTTTTAAAACATTTCGCCATAGAGTGCGCTCCGCCACAAAATGAGCATTCGTGCCGAAAACGACAATTATTTAACCATTTACATGTAGACTCATTGAAGGCGAAGCACACTCCCTTCTTAA
The DNA here is from genome assembly GCF_048569485.1 of Anomaloglossus baeobatrachus. Classification (NCBI taxonomy): domain Eukaryota; kingdom Metazoa; phylum Chordata; class Amphibia; order Anura; family Aromobatidae; genus Anomaloglossus; species Anomaloglossus baeobatrachus. Next base: position 669,213,433 of record NC_134354.1, on the reverse strand, counting down.
CTGTTTGATTTGATGTTTGCCTCAATCCAGCATTCCTCTGAGGAAGCATTAGATTGAGCCATAAACCCACATCCTTTGAACCCCACCCAATATTATGATGAACCGCCATTTTCTGGCGAAATGATTCATCATAACTTAACCATGCCATACCGCCGAAATTGCGGTATGCCTCCAATATTATATCTAAATGCTGAAAGAGCCCACTACATAATTCTGGACGTTTCTCCCCAAGAACAGCAGCATAAATTGAAAATGCTTGAACCCAATTGTTAAATGATTTATAAACCTTTCTACTTTCAAACTCTTGCTTCTCCTCCTTTTTTTCAAATCTATGCTGCTGTTCTTTATTACAAGGCAACAAGGAGAACAAATCAATGAACTCCCTGTTCCAAATTTTTTCTTTTAAAGAAACACTCAAATGAAAACCTAAAGGAGACAATTCACAAGTGAGTGCTTCCTTAAAACAACTATCAGGCACCCCCGAAGGTCTGTCTTTGTATAAAGCAGCCCTCGCGGATGCCGCACCCAATCCTTTCTCCCTACTCTGTAATACTGCCATAACAGTATCACTAACTAAATCCTTAAACTCCACATTACCATACTCAAATAACTTAGTCAATAAATTATTTTTCTCACCCCTGCCGCTTTGCTGCAAAGCCGGGTCTTCTCCCATCAGCTCCGCGTTGGGGGCCGCTTCCTGGATCGAGATGGCTTCATTGCTTTCATCCTTCCTTTGCCCCATCTCCATCCGGCCGCTGCATCCAGCTGACGCAGGCACATTGCCCGCCCAGACCCTGAGCGCCGCCGCTGCCCCATTAACACTCTTTTGCATGGGCAGCGGCTGGACACTCCGGTCTCTAGCACGGCCGCGCTCACCAGTCGCCGCCATCATCTTCCGGTCGGCGCGGACTGATGACGCGCCACTTCCTCCTGATGACGCGATGACCGTCCCCTTCTGCTGACGACTCTTCTCACGCGATAACTTCTCCTCCTCCTTCCGGCTCAGCGGCGTCTTCCTGCTTGGCTTCTTCCGCGATGACAGCAGCGGAGGTGAGTAAACCTCCCGCCGACTTCTCTTCCTCGGCAGGCTTTTGATTGCAGCGACCTCTCCGATTAGCGCGACATCCTCTTCACCGCTCTCATTTTCTTTCCTCGCCGCTGCCTCTTCTTCTGGCTCGGGTACTGGCGCCGTTACAGAGAGGCAAGCCCGCAGCCAATCTTCGCCGCCTTCTTCTCCTGCTCTCCGCACCAGCTCTTGTAGCAGCTCATCCATGCTTCTTTCTTCAGTCAGCTGGAACTGCACAGCTGACCAAGAACACCTGTTTAAATACAAAATCTGTTCCCGCACTTTTTACTCATTGACCAATCAAATCCATAGGAAAAAAGAGCGCGCAACAGCTGGATAAAACCGGATAAATCCAGCTGTCCGCGTTACCAGCTGCTCAGCCACATATTTTCAAAAATATTAACCCTTAGCACTCCAGACTACTAAAAACCAATCCCAGGATGCCTGTGCGACCATGTAAACACACCACTATACGCTAAGTGTGTTTATCCATAACGTTTTACCCAGATGGATTTGTTATATCCTCTCCAGCTTCAGATCAGAAGTGTGGCGATGAGGTCCCAAAGGTGCAACTATGAGATCTAAAAGGAGGAGATCAGAAAAACATATCAGGTTGTTCATTCTTCATCCAGAAGTCAATCCCCCTTCTCATCCGTATGTCCATAGTGTGTAGTAGTGCATAATTTGCCCATCCCATTCACCTGCATTGGTCTGTATGCGGTGTCTGGCACACTGACGGCATACAGAGGGACTGAAGTATGCTCGTCTGTACGAGTCCTAACATGGAGGCCCACTTGGAAAGATTTAGTGACAGTCTACATGAGGCCGAAAAAAATCTATCTTGTGTTGTTGTCTGGATAAAGGCTCGAACTCCTCATAAAGTCCTAGATATGTAAAATGATGCTGATCCTTGAATGTATTTGTCCACAGTAGTCATTTATTGCAATTTGCATCCTTTATCTTAGTATCGTTGTATATCCTAAATTAATTTCATTATCACCTGCGAGAAGAGAAAAAATTGGCCAGATGAGATTGTATGGGGGATACAAAAACACCGGCGTGCTGCCACCAATGTAGAAGTGTTTGCACGAACCCCCTCCCTGTTGTTACGTGCAGAGTAATGCAGCGAGCAGTGATCCGCTTCCTAGATCGTTGATTGGTGCTTGCTCTAGGCAGCTTAACCTGCCGTGTAAATGGACCCCAACATATTCAGTAAATAATCATGTTCTAGCATCTTTTGATAGTAGACCCTTCGCCAACTTGTCTTGGAAAGTCGTTCTGACCATGATTTGGTCTTCAGGGGGAAAGTCTTCCACATTTTTATTAATCTTTCTTAATTACTAGTCCCCCCCCCCCCCCCCCCCCCCCCCTCGCCGATCCATCAACTCTGTAAAAGTCTTTGTTATTGCTCCATTCACAGGGTATGGCTATATAGATCTGTCTTCTGTTTATAGCTATGCTTATTAACCCTGCGCTGCGGGACATAACCTTTTAAAGCCATCAGGTCAGAAAGCTGTTACTTTTTGTAACTTCCTTGAAACCCGAGTATTTGCCAAAAGCAGTTCTTGTAATTGCTATGTTTTCGGTCCATCACCCTGTACGTCTGCAGCGGAAGCGTCTGGCTAACATCACACCTGCTCTGTTTCCTACTGTCTGGCAGCTCTGCAGCCCACTCCTCCTTTTATGAGAGGAGGGTTCCAGATGGTATTGACCATGTAACCTTATATGTCACCTCTGGCTATTTGTGAATGATCTGCTCATTTTATTTTCATGTGCCTCTTTTATCATACATGAATATGACGCTGAGATTACAAGGTGCCTACACACCCCATAGTAACCATCCAAAGTGTAGCAAGGATAATGCATCAATTAAAGGGTTACTCCAAGGAGATACGTTCTTCTACTGACCATGCCCTCATAAACTATTAGGATGAAATCCATAGTGCTGTCTGTGTACCTGTAATTCAGTGTGACACTGGAGCTGCTCCTCCTCCCTTCTGGGACGTTACATCAGGGAGGATGGCCTGCTCCATGCTGTTGGTAACAAGCAGCCCCCCGATAATATCTGCTTCCCTGCAGTCTGAGAATAGGGGTGTGGTAGTTTGCCCTGTTCTCAGACTGCAGAGAATAAGGTATTATCAGGAGGCTGACCACGCCCCCTGATGTGTGATGTAATGTCCCAGAAGGGAGGGGGAGCAGCTCTAGTGTCACCTTGAATTACAGGTGCAGCACTATGGATCTCATCTTTATAGTTTGAGGGCAGAGCCTGTAGAAGAATCTCCTCAAAGTACCTCTTTTTAATTGACCTATTCAGGTTGGAAAGCTCTAAGGCAGTGATGGCGAACCTATGGCACTCCAGCTGTTGCAAAACTACAATTCCCATCATGTCTTCACAGCCAAAGCTTTTGCTTTGAATGGCCAGGCATGATGGGAATTGTAGTTTTGCAACAGCTGGAGTGCCACAGGTTCGCCATCACTGCTCTAAGGCATACTTTGCACGTTGCAACATCACTACTGCGATATCGTCGGGGTCACATCGAAAGTGACGCACATCGGGCGCCGGTAACGACGTCGCAACGTGTAAAGCCTAGATGCGCCGATAAATAATTGCAAAAGCGTCGTGAATCGGTGATCTGTGTGGTGTCGGTCATTTTCATAATGTCGCACCAATAGGAGATACGATGTTGTTTCTCGTTCCTGCGGTAGCACACATCGCTGTGTGTGAAGCCGCAGGAGCGAGGAACATCTCCTTACCTGCGGCCGCCGGCAATGTGGAAGGAAGGAGGTGGGCGGGATGTTTACGTCCCGCTCATCTCCGCCCCTCCGCTTCTATTGGCCGCCTGCCGTGTGACGTCGCTGTGACGCCCCACAACACGCCCCATTGGGAAGGAGGCGGGTCGCCGGCCGGAGCGACATCGCAGGGCAGGTAAGTACGTGTGCAGCTGCCGCAGCGATCACAAGATATCGCATATGCGACGGGGGCGGGGACTATCGCGCTCGGCATCCCTATCATCGGCTAGCGATGTCGCAGCGTGCAAAGTGCCCGTAAGATTCCAACATCTAGGGACGAATTTGCAGATCCGCATTTTGTGGTCAAAGTACAAACCGTGGTGCAAGGAGCGGCCACAGATCTCCTGACCCAAACTCAACAGTCTCATAGGCATGTATGAGGCAGTCAGGTTCTGGTCAGAGGACCCATGGCCAGAACATGGATTTATGAAATCGGCCATAAAATGAAGAGCTCTATATTCATTGCTCCTCTGCAATATATCCAAAATAAGCCTAAGGCTGGGTCAGCTCAGCATTTCATTTAACCTGTAGACTGATAAGGATTTTCTTGACAAAATAATGGAAGCAAAAACTGATTGAAATGTGTCATTTTTAAATCTGTGAAGGGGGAGGAGGGGGCGGTAGATGTGTTTTTTTTTTTTGCTTTGTTTTTTCAAGGGGAAACAAAATAACAGCCATTTGCACTGTTTTTTTTTCTTTTCTGTAAGATGGGGACGAGAGGAAATGGTCAGAGTTGATCTGACATAAACTTTCTCTTCCAACCGTCCATTGAAGTCAATGACTTGGGGCAGTTGATCAGTAGCAATCATCTGTTTCATCTGTTTATGAAATGGAAAAAGAAAAAAGGAATGTGAGCACTCTAGTGTGCACCAACCAGAGTAAGGTTTTCATTTTTCAATAAAAAGTATTTTTTAAAATGACTGATCAGTTCCCCACGATTGCTCCATGCTTCGAAAAATATCAAGGTGCAATGTGGAAAATATTAATATAAAGGGGCAAAAATTAACACTAATATTTCAAGATTTCTATAAAATTTGTAATACTTTCTGTTTTACCAATGATGATTTATTTAGTCATCGATAGTCCAAAACTACTGTGATGGCCTAATTTGAGCCTGGTAAGGCCGGTTTCACACATCCGGCTTTTCGCCGGTTTGCTGGATGCGGCGCACGCCACTACAGTGTATACAGTACAATGGCAGCGCCGCAACTTCCTGGTCCCATGCTCCGGTCATATGACAGCATGTAACCGTCACTTGTCGCACTGCCATTGTACTGTATACACTGTACTGGCGTGTGCCGAATCCAGCAAACCGGCGAAAAGCCAGATGTGTGAATACGAGTGCATCCAGTTGGCAGTTTTTCCTTTTAGATCTTTGTTCTTCCACATGCCCTATGTGCACAGTTATCTCCAAGTCTACCTTTACATGGTCCGCCTAATTTACTGTACCTGTCACGTCTGTCGTTGCATGTGCAGCTCCATCTTTGTCCACATAATTGGTGTTCCGGTCTGGTCCATGCAAGCAGTCTATAATATTAGGATCTAGATTGGGGACATTTTTGGCAGAATAATATAACCGACGATGAACATGTTGATTGTGGATCTTTCTGGATAAATCTTTACTATGATTTGCTCATAACCTAAGGGGCACTTTGCACACAACGATATCGCACGCCGATGCTTGCGATGCCGAGCACGATAGTCCCCGCCCTGTCGCAGCAGCGATATCTTGTGATAGCAGCCGTAGCGATCATTATCGCTACGGCAGCTTCACATGGACTCGCCTGTCTTGCGACGTCAATGTGGCCGGCGACCCGCCTCCTTAAGGGGGCGGATCGTGCAGCGTCATAACGACGTCACACGGCAGGCGGCCAATAGAAGCGGAGGGGCGGAGATGAGAGGGACATAAACATCCCGCCCACCTCTGTCCTTCCGCATAGCCGGCGTGAGCTGCAGGACGCAGGTAGGAGATGTTCCTCGCTCCTGTGGCTTCACACACAGCGATGTATGCTGCTGCAGGAACGAGGAACAACATCGTACCTGTCGCAGTCGCGTAATTATGGAATTCCCAGACACTACACCAATGATACGATTACAACGATTTTGCGCTCGTTAATCGTATCATCTAGGATTTACACACTACGATGTCTAGTGCAACGCCGGAAGTGCGTCACTTTCGACATGACCCCCTCCGACATCGCACCTGCGATGTCGTAGTGTGCAAAGTGCCCCTTAGTCCCTCAGATAACTCGTTCTTGGGTTAGTATGGTAAGTAAGCACAATTAGGCAAGCACATTTTTAAGGTTCACATGTAGATGTTATCGGAGATCAGTAGCAGCAATGAGCCGTCTTGGAGCTGGTCCACAAGCTTGCTTATTAGTTTTGTCTCCTCCTGACCTATTAAGGCTGTCTGATGCATGGAATTCTTTGATATTAATTTTTGATTGACCGTTTTCAAGTCGAAAATTGCGTTCACCTCCAGGCATTTCCTGTAATCTGAGCTTTTGATTCTTGTGTGATGTAATTGTGTTTATGCCGCTTCTGTTCAGCAAAGTACGAAGAAGAGGTCCTTGTGCTAGATGGGACTAGTGGTTATTAGAGTGGTGCAGATATGTGGTACTAACAACCCACAGAAATACCAAAACACTAATTTCTGATGCAAACCAAATTTTTGGCACAAACCAGGCACAATCTTTCCCCAGTAGTGGGGCATGTATCAGTTCTCGTTCCCAGTCGAAGGTGACCAGACGCACTTGATGGCTGACACATTGCGATTAGCAAACCCCTAGATCAGTGATGGGCAACCTTTTGAGCTTGGTGTCCAGATTCGTAAAAAAAAAAAAAACTAGCATAACTTGGGTGGAGTGTTACTTCTCGAAAAATTCAGAATTTTGTGGGATTTGTAGCTGATAACAAAAAGTTATCTGATAGTGACTGCTGTGGGGAGAGGAGAAGAGGAGATAATGCCTGCTGGTGGGGAAGAGGAGATAATATCCCCAGCAGTCATTATCTCCTCTTCTCCCCCAGCAGTCATTATCAGATGATTTTATTTTTTTTTTTTTTTATTATTACAGCTACAAAAATCACAAAATTATCAAAAAATCCATAAATTACACACCACTTGAGTTATGCTATATTTGTTTATTTTATTTTTTCACTAGTTTTGACACACCAAGCTCAAAAGGTTTATTTTATAACCTATATCTTGAGTGCTTGTGATCCAGATTCCATTTGGTGCTGATGTGTGGACTTGCTGCAGCAGCCACACTGTAATGTTGCCCGACGCCCGCCTGCAATGGCGCCTGTCTTCAAGCTCCGCTCTGGAGGGTTAGAGAGAGGCGTGTTTCGTACCGCATGGTTCATAAGCATGCCTTGCTCAGGACTCTGATTAAAGGTACAGAACACAAATTACTGGCAGCTGCATCCCAATCTATAAGACAAGACAAGTCGCGGCCGCTGGTGATATAACTAGAACTGCATGTGTGGCCCTCCTCCGGGCTGGTAATTTCGGAGCAGTTTAGCTGCATATGCAGTTTTAGTTTAATCACCGGCGTCTGCAGCTTGTCTTATAGATCGGGATGTGGCCGCCTGCCCCTATTATGCATCAGCAAAAATGTCTCAGCGTGTTGCCTTTAACACATGTGTCATAGGTTAGCCATCACTGCCCTAGATGCATGTGCACTGTTGGGAGAGTAAAGTAAGCCATTACTAGATACCACAAGCAGCAGTATATTGTTAGGAAGAGAAAAATACTCATTAAAAAGTCAAAAGGCCTGAACCCTCAGCCAGCCAAGATCCTCTGTGAATGAAAGGAAAGTTTGGAGGCCCTTTTACGTGTTCTTAAGGAACCAGTTCCATGACCATTATCAATACTAATTGCTATCGTGGCTTCTACCTACATAACACAATTTTCTGTAGTGGTGTCTGTCATTTCAGGTTTCCTCTTCCAACAGCTAGGTTTTACTGATCTACTCCATGGCCATGTGCTCTGCTACTTCGGCTAATCTGCCTTTTTGTGGTTTCCTTTCAGGCCCGTCTTATCGTATATGGCCCTGCAAAGCCAGTGCTCGCTTTCCTTTTTAGCTCTCTCCTAAGGGGTACTTTGCACGCTGCAACATCGCTAGCCGATGCTTGCTATGCCGAGCGCGATAGTACCCGCCCACGTCGCACATGCGATATCTTGTGATAGCTGCCGTAGCGAACATTATCGCTACGACAGCTTCACACGCACTTACCTGCCCTTCCTAAGGGGGCGGGTCGTGCGGCGTCACACGGCAGGCGGCCAATAGAAGCGGAGGGGAGGAGATGAGCGGGACGTAAACATCCCGCCCACCTCCTTCCTTCTGTATAGCCGGTGGAGGCAGGTAAGTCGATGTTCCTCGCTCCTACGGCTTCATACACAGCGATGTGTGGCGCCACAGGAACGAGGAACAACATCGTATCTCCTATTGGTGCGACATTATGAAAATGACCGACACTACACAGATCACCGATTTACGACGCTTTTGCGATCGTTAATCGGCGCATCTAGGCTTTACACGTTGTGACGCCGTTACCCGCGCCGGATGTGCATCACTTTCAATTTGACCCCGATGAGATCGCAGTAGCGATGTCGCAGCGTGCAAAGTACCCCTTACTCTTGATCCAGACCATTGTGCTCAGACTCTGCTCACGCTGGTCTTCAGCACCTCCAAATACAGCTTCTATGCTTCACAACCCGAACTTTTTTTTTTTTTTTTTTTCCTGGAGCTGAATGGCCGTCTATTTAGACTATACATACTCGTAGCAATCCAGGTGGCCTCAGCCACACACTAACAATCTTCCTATTCCACAGTCCTTTTTATAGTTCTATGGCATCTAGTGAATTGGATTCCATTAGTTTGCACAATATAAAACATTATGCGTAGAGGTAACTTAAAGGCATATATACAATTAAATATAGAACACCAACACTCCTATTGCAATAACATAACATGCTAAACTAGTTCACCCCTGGGGCATATATCATTACACACTGGTTCCTGGACAGTAATGGGTTATCTTGGCAGGGTTGACAGTTACACTAGGGATATATTTCAAGATACTGATGCATTTAGAAGTTCTTAATGAGTAATAAGATCCACTGGTGCAATCCTGGCATTTCTTTTTAAATTATTTTTGGAAATCTATTTCTATGCCCCATCTTAGACATACAAAAATCTGTTTATGAATATCCAGTTTTTTAGTTCAAAACCACCACTATTACTAAAATTATAAACAATGAAAGGTATAATGCTTATTACTATTGTAGATAATGAAGACACTCACAAATTTGTAGATGTGCTCAACAAATATGGCTGGGAGGGAGAACAAAGACCTGTGCATGCTGCTCCTAAAGGTGGCGTCACACATAGCGACGCAGCAGCGATCACGACCAGCGATTTGACCTTATCAGGATCGCTGCTGCGTCGTTACATGGTCGCTGGTGAGCTGTCAAACAGGCAGATCTCACCAGCGACCAGTGACCAGCCCCCAGCCAGCAGCGACGCGTGGAAGCGTAACTAAGGTAAATATCGGGTAGCCAAGGAAAGCAATTCTCTTGGTTACCCGATATTTACCTTAGTTACTAGCGTCCGCCGCTCTCACGCTGCCAGTGCCGGCTCCCTGTTCCCTGCACTCCTAGCCAGAGTACACATCGGGTTAATTACCCGATGTGTACTCCAGCTATGTGTGCAGGGAGCCGGCACTGGCAGCGTGAGAGCGGCGGACGCTAGTAACTAAGGTGAATATCGGGTAACCAAGGAAAGGGCTTCTTGGTTACCCGATGTTTACCTTGGTTACAGCTTACCGCAGGCTGCCACACACCGGCTCCCTGCTTGCTTCAGTTCGTCGCTCTCTCGCTGTCACACACAGCGATGTATGCTTCACAGCGGGAGAGCAACGTCCAAAAAATGAAGCAGGATATTCAGCAACAACCAGCGACCTCACAGCAGGGGCCAGGTCGTGGCTGGATGTCACACACAGCGACAGCGACGGGACGTCGCTGCTACGTCACAGAAAATGGTGACTTAGCAGCGACGTCATTGTCGTCGTCGCTATTTGTGACGCCACCTTAACTCTTTTATATTTGTGCACTCTCATTCATGAATGTCTGAGGAAAGTTTGACCAGACGTAGTGTGTGGGTGGGTGTGTGTGTGTGTGTGTGTGTGTGTGTGTGTGTGTTTGTAATAAATTATATAATATGTGTGTGTGTGTGTGTGTGTGTGTGTGTGTGTGTGTGTGTGTATATAATATAATATCTCTATCTCTCTCACACACACACACACACACACACACACACACACACACACACACACACACACACACACACACACTACGTCTGGTCAACGTTTCCTCAGACATTCATGAATGAGAGGGCATGAATATAAAAGTAATATATATTTTATATTCATGCCCACTCATTCCTCTGGTGGATTTTAGTGTTTTTCTGCCAGTAACGTTTTTTTACATATTTTTTACCTGTATGATTTGTTGTTCATTTGAAATAAATCCTAAAAGATTCATAACGATTGTACAGAAGTAGCCTATAACATAGAATCTGTTGTATAAATCACATTTGGTGCACGTTTATTGATATTGGGACTCTGTATACTTATGCGTTTTCAACATGAACGCAATACATTGGAAATTATCGATATTGTTACAAGAGGCATAGATATTTTGAAAAAGGGTATTAAGCTGTGTGCCCACAATCAGTGTTTTTAGCGTTTTAGATGCAGCATGTTTTTTCTGCATTATATAGTACAAGCTCAGTGGATGGGATTTATAGAAATCCCATGCCCACTGTGTGTACGGCCCGCAGCGAAATCTGACCTGCGGTGCGGTTTTCCAAGCCGCAGCATGTCAATTTTTTGCTGCGGAGTCGCAAGTGTCTTCTGTAGAAAGAACACAAGCGAGAGACTGCAGCGCCCCAAACCCTAATCAAGGGCACTGGCACCTGCGGTATCTTATGTTCTCCTGCAGAGGGGACTCGCGGCTCCGCAGGCCGGGACCCACCACGTCCAGGATGCAGCGGGTCCTGATCGTGGGCACGTACACTTATAGAGTATGTTTGGCACAACAGGCTAGGCATTTGATTCATTTTTAGGCTTTTTATCTAGTCATGGATGTTACGATACAAACATTTTAGGCAGGTGTGGAAAAACTGTAGAGTAAGAATGCTTTAAATATAGACATGTTATTAGTCTATAGATATAAATTAACAAACTTATAAAGTGAATAAAAGACAACTGTAGATCAAATCAATTATTAGTATGATCACCCTTTTGCCTTCAAAACCATATCAATTCCTCTAGGTCAATTTGCACACAATCTTTGAAGGAGCTTGGTAAATAGGTTTTTCCAAACATCTTGGAGAACTAACCACAGGTCATTGTTGATGGCCTGGAACTAAAAGCATCGCTAGTGTAGAAAAATGAAAATTGTGTTTTTGAAATGAAATCCCTGCTGAAAATTTTACTGAACTGTGTATGTCTAATTTCTTCCAGGACTGGTCTCCAGGTCCTCGCCAAAGAAGCCTAGAAGCCGGAGTATATTTAAGGCACTTTTCTGTTGCCTCAGTGCACAGAATGTCAATCGACCAGGAGGCACTGGTGAACCTCCCACCCAAAAGGAGGAGACCCAGACCACCCCAAAGGTACGTCCAACCATGACATTCGGCAGCCGTGTACTGTCTTCTGAAATAGAGCTGTAAATTGTAAGGCTACAAGAAGAGGAAACATGGTTAGGAAATTGGCTTTATCCTAGTGTCTAATGATATACCGGTTGCTATTCCACGTCATCCTACCCAAAAACCTATGCCAATATTCCACGCCCCTCCTTGTATAGGTTGTTGTGCAGTCCTCTCCAATAAATTATTTCACTATTGTGATATTTGAAATTCTTAAATTTCAGGCCCATAAAATAAAGCATAGAATAATCCACCAATGTGTTTTTATCTTTTTTGCCTGACTATTATATGAGCTATGTGTAGTTTTTCATGAGTTCTGTGGAAACCCCCTATTTAATAGTTGCATACCGTGTATTGAATAGGATGGCTTACTTGTGATTTCCCCCTTTTCTTTCAGTCGGAGTTACTCCAGTGTCTGCAGTATCAGTTTTACCAGGTAGGTATCATCTATATGGCACTGGGATCTTTTTCATACATCATTTAATACTCATGAGGTACAATGGTTGAAATGTCCTATTTAAAAAGGATTTCAGAAATGCAAGCCTCTTGGAAATTTATTTTTCCTATTATGAAATCAAAATTAGTATGTCATCTACCAAGCATTAAGAGATGATTTCCAACATTTAATGGTTAGACCAGCAACCAACACCATATAGATGCTGTCTCCTAACTATATAGCCTAATGGGCAGTGAAAATACTGAATGTTAGACCCCAAAGATTACAGTATTGGTGGAAAAACCGTCAAAAGGCTTTTCTCATAATTTCACCGCCATATACGTGCTCATCTTGACCCACCCTGCAAGTGTGTGTATGTGGAAAGTAGGGAAAGCTGCTGCCAGATGAAGAACTGGGAACACAATACATCTTTGCTGTGGCCGGTGGTGCCTTCAACCTCAGTAGATTGTGCACCAATGTGTGTGGGGGTCTTTTTAGTTTCTCCTCCTAAAAGATCTAGTCCATACTCCTTATGCAAGCTTTAAATCTTCATTAGTAGCTGATGTTGATTTTCTTCTAGTATCATGAGATCTATATTCCAACTATTTTAGTAATTATTAATCCTCCATGGAAGCAATCAATAGTTTTATAGTCCTAAGTAAAAGCAGAAGAAAACAGGCTTAGGCCTCCTTCACACATCGGTGTTTCCGGTACGTGTGACGTCTGTTTTCACACATACCGGATACACTGACACTTGTAGACCCTTTAAAAATCAATGGGCTTGGTCACACATCTGTGTTTTCACACGGACCATGTGTCTGTGTGCTCCACATGGCGACATGTCTATTTTCTGCCGGCAGCATGGGTGTCACATGGACCGCACACTGATGTGATCCTTGTGACATCAGTGTGACAATTACTAGAAAAAAGCTGAAGGGAAAAAGTGCAATAGGGTCTTACCCAATAGACATATAAGAGTAATAAGGAAATGTTCTCTCCTTATGTGGTTGCGTGTCGCACAACCAGAATTAAAGCATGTAACCAGCTGCTGAAGAGTCCACATGCCAAAAAGGCCGCAACAGATCAGGAGCAAAGTAGATGTGGAACTGTTACTGTGCTGCTGAAGATATGACATGAATCCACAAAAACTGAATATCGGTGGATTTCCTGATGAAAAAGTGGGGGGGACATTTCAAAACATGTAAAATAAAACCATCTTCGTTCAGTTTTCGTGGATTTATGTCCTATCTTCAGCAGCACAGTAAGGGGTACTTTGCACGTTGTGACATCGCTAGCCGATGCTATCGATGCCGAGCGCGATAGTACCCGCCCCGTCGCACAAGCGATATCTTGTTCGCTTCGGCAGCTATCACATTATCGCTACGGCAGCTTCACACGCACTTACCTGCCCTGCGACGTCGCTCTGGCCGGCGACCCGCCTCCTTCCTAAGGGTGCGGGTCGTGTGGCGTCACAGCGACGTCACACTGCAGGCGGCCAATAGAAGCGGAGGGGCGGAGATGAGCGGGACGTAAACATCCCGCCCACCTCCTTCCTTCCGCATAGCCGGTGGAGGCAGGTAAGGAGCTGTTCCTCGCTCCTGCAGCTTCACACACAGCGATGTGTGCTGCCGCAGGAACGAGGAACAACATCGTATCTCCTATTGGTGCGACATTATGAAAATGACCGGCGCTACACAGATCACCGATTTTCGACGCTTTTGCAATCGTTTATCGGCACATTTAGGCTTTACACGTTGTGATGTCGTTTCCGGCGCCGGATGTGCGTCAGTTTCGATTTGACCCCGACAATATCGCAGTAGCGATGTCTCAGCGTGCAAAGTACCCCTAACAGTTCCACATCTACTTTGTTCCTGAAGTACTAGAGAAAACACAGGTCACAGAAAAATTAGAGAATTTTTATACTCCCCTATCTCCGGCGCTGCTATCTCTGCCTCTGCTGTTACTTCCGGAACCGCTCATTATGCTCATTGCATATTTCCTACACTGACCACGGACCCGGCGGTAACAGCAGTGCGGGAGACAGGTAAGTATACCAACTCATGCTGTCCATGTGATATTCGGATGTCACACGGATAGCACGTGTGAAGGAGGCCTCAAAGTTTTTAAAGAAAAACTCCCACCCAAAGCGGCACATTTCTGGACACTGACTCTGTAGGCCAAATATCTTCGATAAATGTGTCTTATCATTTATTGTGGCATTGGATGGAGTTCTCCTGTAAGATGGTACTTTGCTACTTACCCCTTACCCTACTCCCCTTCCCCCCCCCCAAAAAAAGGTAACGTGTGGGACACCTGAGGCATGAGCACATAATGAGTATCTGGTGAGTTTTTACCTCAATATTTGTAAGCCAAAACCAGGATCTGGTAAAAAATGGAGAAGTGGTGCCCGTGTTTCTATTCTACTTTTCCTCTGATTATTTAGGTCCTGGTTTTGTCTTATAAATACTGAGGTAATAAACTCCCCAAATACTCAACGTGTCCACGTGGTCCAAATGTCAACCCTATGATTTCAAAGAGGCTCTGCATCATCTGACACCAGTAATGGTGGACCACCATCATACCTGGTCTGATTTTGAAGACCAGCCAGTCATACGATTCTCCAATAAGTTTTCTTGCATCTTTAACGTGATCACAATGAACCTCATACCAGAATGAAGTTACTGCTCTTAGGTAATTCCATTGCTTTTATAAACCTCCGATCCTGTCCCCAGATTTTTGTTCTCATTTTTCATTTTCTGTGCATAGTTCATAAAATCTCAAGACCAATAATTTGTGAAATGCAGCTTCACCAATAAGCTTCTTCCACCTGCACTTTTAATGCTTCAGCCAGTGGGACCGAAGAGGGTGCTCAGCCAGCTGAGACTCCTGCCTGGAAGCATCTGTGTGACCTGCAGGTCGCAGGATCTAATCCCGGCTAGCTCTGCTCACTCTTTCATCCTTTCCAGGTAGATAAACTGAAGACCGATGATAATTGAAGTGCTGTCTTCCTGTATTTGTAAAAGCATTTTTATCCTAAAGGATAAATTAGGACTGCTTGATAGACTATTTTTTCCCCCTTGTGTGGCAGAAACCTAGAGTGCGCACACCCCTTGAGAAGAATGGCTGCCTATTGGGAAAACCTTTAAGATTTTAAAAGTCCCAGTAGTTTATTTAGTACCATGCACCTTTTCAATGAAACATGCATGAAAATAGGCAGTGTTATTAATTGATGGCATTTTGCCTAAAATGCATTAAATGTTTTATATCCTTAGCACATTAGCAGTAAAATTCCTATTTGAAAAGAAAAATATATATATATTTTTGTATTTAGCTATATAAAAAAAAAACTTATTTCTGTCTAATTTTTGATGCATGTTTCTGCAGGCGGGACAGGAGCAAAAACCTGTTAGCACAATTAGACTTTATAGTTCCTACGTCCCTTCCTTATTATTTACCATAGATGATTGGTGTCAGGTCTTGCTGTTGTTTTATGTATTTTCCTATTATATTTATTTTTTTTTTAATTTTTGTTTTTAATGCTCTTCAATTTTCCTGATGAGTTAAAATATTATTTTTTTTTCCCCCCCTCAGATTCCAGGTACCTCTTTACTCCCGGAGGTAACACCAAAAGATAATGGAAAAATATGCATGGTGATAGACCTAGATGAAACTCTGGTTCATAGCTCTTTCAAGGTACGGCCTGACTAAAATGGGGAAATATATGGTTAAAATAAAATATGGGAAAATAATAATAGGTGAGGGAGAAAGGAGTGTAGGGGTAACTGGAGCAGGGACCTCTAAATTGGCCCTCAGACTAGGAACCCTGTTCTGTTCCTTATCCCAGAGGTAGGCTTGATGGTAGCTAGGTCTGGACCGCCAGCGTGACCCTAACTCTTGTCCGAACCCTGAACTAATACCCTCTCTCCCCCACCCCAGGAGAGTGCCGTTACCGGAGACCCAGACCCCAGAAATACAACAGACAGGGGAAAAACCAAAACACATTCACACAGACTCAGGGGAGAGACAATACAAACCAAGGAGGAAATAAAACACAGGAAATAGACTAACAGGAATATTTCCACACCACACAGGAAAGCACACAACAGAGCAGTAGGCTCTGGATCATTACAATGGGACCGATATTGCTGCAGCAACTCTGAACTCCGCATGTTAGGATGTGAATGGAGAGAATGGGATTCTTTATTTTAAATTAATTTTATTAATTTTTTTTTTAGCCAATTAGCAATGCAGATTTTATTGTTCCCGTGGAGATTGAGGGGACCACTCATCAGGTGAGAAGGCAAATTTTTATTTTTTTTTTTTATTTATTTTTTTTTTTTGCTTTTTTCTAAAAAGAAAGCATTTTGTTTTCATCAAATTTCAGAAGAGCAAGTGACGTCCTCAGATTGTTATGGCTGCAGCCCGGTTCAAGTAATCCAGGATAGGCTGTTTCCTCACAGCGCGGCCTACTCTTGATTACTTGTTTCAGGAAGCAGCTGATATCCCGCCTAAGACTGAGGGTAATGCTACAGTTGAAGAAGGGGTTGTGTGTCTGAAAATTAATTTTAATTTCTGGAAAATTATTTTTATATTATAACTACACTTGAAGTTTTTCCGTTTGGACTCGGGTGCACGCCATCTCTAAAAATGGGGCTACTTATACTGTGTGTATTCTCTTTTTTACTTTTTTGGGGAGGTCAGAGGCATTGTTGGCACCATACATTCAACATAAGAATTGTTGGAGGTAGACAGTACCATACTTTTTTCTTTTTGATAATCTCTATCTCACATACATACACATACAGTGTGGGTGTATAAATTATATATATATATATATATATATATATATATATATATATATATATATATATAGATAGATAGATAGATAGATATAGATATATATATATATATATATATATATATATATATATATATATATATATATAGCGTACAGTGTTACATCCAGAAATGCATGTGGCCCATATATATTAGAGCAATATAACTGTAAAAAAAAATGTAATTCATGCAACCAGTTTTGTTTGTGTTTTTTTTTCCCCCACCAATATAATCTAATGGAGTCCTCACTTTCACGTCCATTTCTTTTCCTTTAGGTGTACGTTCTAAAGAGGCCTTATGTGGATGAGTTTCTGGAAAGGATGGGAGAGCTGTATGAATGTGTACTCTTTACTGCTAGTCTTGCCAAGGTAATGAGAAGCTTCTACATTAATACAAAGACCACCAGCATCTATGTCAGATAGATAGACTGATGCGCTTTGTGAACAGCATGCCATGAAGCATGCCACAATGGTTTTCTGTCAATTGTACAGAATCCCACTGAAGAAGAAAAAAACAACTTTATAAAACAGCTGTAACTTCGGCAATACACAAGACTTCAGCCTGAAGACATTATGGTGTCGTAATCCTCTTTATGTGAAGAAAGTAGTAGTAGTGTAAGAATACCAAATTATAGCCAATCACCCGCAGCGTTCATTTTTGAAGAGCAGAGTATGGCTGAACTCATCACTGTAATCGGTGCCATGGTCCATAGTGACCCTAGACCTATTGAGGTTTTAGGCCTTCCACCGATTTTAATTTTAGCCGAACAACTTATCTAGACACCATTATGCGAGAGAGAAATTGTGGCTTGAAATTGCAGTTCTCAAACTCTTCATTCTTCTATATGATCAATTAATACAGTCTGTAAAATGCATTTAGAGGGGTTGTCGTTGTCTGGCCGCAAGAAAAACTTCTTGGGTGTCATGGATGTGTACGAAAACAAAGTGAGGCCTACTTGCCAGCTTCACTCCCCCTCCCTTTATATCCGGTGCAAGCCTATCCAATTGTCCGCACAGGAATTATAAGGCGATTTTTTTTTTTTTATAAGGCCAGGTTCACACATACAGTATTTCATGGTCCATTAAAATCTGCAAAGCCGTCTCATGTAGGTCTATAAGGCTGTAAGATCGAGTTGAGAGGCACGTGGCCTTTCTGTGCATTAGTCTACATATGGCCCGCAAATACTATGCACGTATCAAACCGGCCTAAGGCTACATTCTCTCATCCGTTTGACACGACCTTGTGCTGTGTTTTGTTTTTCCCTCGGACCGCACCCTGACTAAGTTTACTTCTTCCATACACACATCAATTTAAAAAAAAACAAAACAGATTTGATTCTCTGGTCCATGAGAATTAACCCCTTAATGACCGCCGATACGCCTTTTAACGGCGACAAATTAGGGTACTTCTTCCTTTCTGACGCTTTTTAACGGCGGTCGGAAAAAAGGGTCTAGCGCCCCCCAGAGTCAGAAAATTTCCGGGGTCTCAGCTGCCGGGGGTAGCTGAGACCCTGGAGATCATGATTCTGGACGGTTTTTCCGGTCCCCGCTCACCTGATGACCGGTATACCCCGTATACCGATGATCAGGTTACAGTAAATGACCGCGCCGGTAAAAAATGATTTATCTCCCATCTGGCATGATCAAACATGCCAGATGGGAGATAAATCTTTTTCCCGGTTCCCTCCGATCCCCTCGGTATCCCCAAAGTGCCCCCCCGACCCCCAACCCCCTCCCGAAAATCCAAGATGGCCGCGCGCACCGGCGAGCACAGCAGCGCGCCGGCCGCATTTCCCCCTTTCCTATGGTTTCTGTCGCATGTGCCATAACACATGCGACAGAAACCTGCTCCCCAGGCCCTGCCGGGTCCCCCCCCTATCCCCCCCGGTGTTCCCCGGTGTCCTACATACCTGTCGGAGCGCTGATCCCCCGCGGCCCCCTCCTCCTTCACAGCAGACGCCGGTGAGTGCGGTCACATGTGCCGAGCAGCTGTCAGCTTCCTGTGTTCAGGACACTGGCTGCTGCTGCTGCTGCTGGCTGCTCGGCACACTGCAGCTGTGACCCAGGGAGGGTGGGTGCAGATTCATTGCACCCACTCTCCTCAAATGGAGGGTCCTCACACCTAGAAAATGGGGGATACGTTCCCTGAACGTGTCCCCCATATTCTAGAAGGTCCAGAGTCGACGTGGGACGTCCAAATGGATTACAGCGGATTTTTTTTTTCTTTTCTTTTCAATAAATTGGTCAATCAGGGAATGTTTTGGGGAGTGTTTTTTCAAATTTTTTTTTTTTGTTGTCAATTTTTTTTTTTATTACTGTCAATTAGTTATGTCTGGTATCTGATAGACGCCGTGACATAACTAATTGCTGGGCTTGATGCCAGGTGAAATTACACACCTGGTATCAACCCCATTTATTACCCCGTTTGCCAACACACCAGGGCGCGGGATGAGCTGGGGCGAAGCGCCAGAATTGGCGCATCTAATGGATGCGCCACTTCTAGGGCGGCTGCGGCCTGCTATTTTTAGGCTGGGAAGAGTCCAATAACCATGGCTCTTCCCATCCTGAGAATACCAGACCCCAGCTGTCAGCTTCACCTTGGCTGGTGATCTAATTTAGGGGAACCCCACGTTTGTTTTGTTTTTTTTTAATTATTTATTTATAAATAATTAAAAAAAAAAAAAAAGGGGAGCCCTCCAAATTGATCACCAGCCAAGGTGAAGCTGTCAGCTGTGATTTGCAGGCTACAGCTGTCTGCTTTACCCTAGCTGGCTATCAAAAATAGGGGGGACCCCACGTCATTTATTTTAATTATTTAAATATAAATTATTTAAAAATTTTAATTATTTTTTTTTTTCTTTTTGGGCTAAATACAAGGCTAGGCACCCTTTAGTGCCACATGAAAGACACTAAAGGGCGCCAGCTTAGAATATGCAGGGGGGTGGGACGTTATATATGTTTGACATCTATCCATTCATCCATTGTAGCATTTTAGGCTATGTGCCCACAATCAGGGTTTGCAGCGTTTTGGACGCAGAGTGTTTTCCCTGCGTCCATAACGCTGCGTTGTGCAGTAGAAGCACAGTTGAAGGATTTTTAGAAATCCCGTGCCCACTGTGCTTCTTTTCTCCGCAGCATAAACCGACCTGTGGCGCAGCTTCCCGAGCCTCAGCATGTCAATTTATGCTGCGGAGATGAGTGTGCTCTGCAGGTAGCATAGCGCTCCACAGCAGCCTGAACCCAAATCGTGGGCATGGGCAGCTGCGTTCTCCCGTGGACAACACTCACATCTCTGCAGGAAGGCTGACACTGTGTACTGGACGCCGTGTCGCTGGATCATGGCCACATAGCCTAAAAGAGAGAAATTTGTTGCTACAGCAACATTTTTGTGAAGTACCTGTGGATTCAAAATGCTTACTATACTTCTGAATAAAATCCTTGAGGGGTCCAGTTTCCAAAATGGAGTCACTTGTGGGGGGTTTCTAATGTATAGGTACCCAAGAGGCCCTGCTAATGTGACATGGTGCGTGCAATTTATTTCAACTTTTCCAAAATTCAAATGGTGCTCCTTCCATTCCAAGCCCTCCCATATATCCAAGAGGTTTTTGGCCACATATGGGGTATCCCTGCGCTCACAAGAAATTGGATAACAACCTGTGGGGTCCACGTTTTGTTGTTGCCTCTTGAAAAAGTGAGAAATGTGATGCTAAAGAAACATTTTTGTGAAAAAAATGAAAATTTTCAATATGGCAACCTAAGCTTATCAAATTCTGTGAAGTATTCGTGGATTCAAAATGCTCAATATACACCTAGATAAAAGCCTTGAGGTTTCTTGATTCCAGAATGGGGTCACTTGTGGGGGGCCTTCACTGTTTAGGCACTTTAGGGGCTTTCCAAATGCGACATAGCGTCCACTAATTATTCCAGCCAAATGTTCAGTCAAATTGCACTCCTTCCCTTCCAAGACCTGCCGTGTGCCCAAACAGTTGATTTCCACCACATATAAGATATCACCAAACTCAGGAGAAATTGCAGAATACATTTCATGGTGATTTTTTTCCTGTTACCCTTGTGAAAAAAAAAGCTACCTGGTTGAAGTAACAATTTTGTGGTAAAATTTTATTTTTTTATTTTCATGGCTCAACGTTATAAACTTCTGTGAAGCACCTGGGGGTTCAGGGTACTCACCAAACATCTAGATAAATTCCTTGAGGGGCCTAGTTTCCAATATGGGGTCACTTGTGGTGGTTTTTTGCTGTTTACGTACCTTAGGGGTCCTCCAAATGCAACATGCTGCCCGCAATCTTTTTCAGCCAAATTTCCTTTCCAAAATTCAAATATTGCTCCTTTCGTTCCAAGCCCTCCCATTTGTCCAAACAAAGGTTTCAGACCACATGTGAGGTATCACCGCGCTCATAAAAAAGTGGGTAACAAACATTTGGGTCACATTTTTGGAATTACCTCTTGAAAAAGTGAGAGAATTGATGCTAAAGCAACATTTTTGAGAAAAAAATTACAATTTTCAATATGACAAAGTAACGTTATCAAAATCTGTGAAGTACCTGTGGGTCCAAAATGCTCAGTATACCCCTCGATAGAAGCCTTAAGGGGTCTAGTTTCCAAAATGGGGTCACTTGAGGGGGGTTCCTGCTGTTTAGGTACCTTAGGGGATCTGTAAAAGCAACATGGTGCCCGCAATCTGTTTCAGCCAACTTTGCTTTCCAAAATTCAAATATTGCTCCTTTCATTCCAAGCCCTCCCATTTACCCAAACAAAGGTTTCTGACCACATGTGGGGTATCGGCGCGCTCATAAGAAAGTGAGTAACAAAGTGTGAGGTCCAATTTTTGGTGTTACCTCTTGAAAAAGTAAGAAAATTACTGCTAAAGTAACATTTTTAGGTAAAATGTTTAATTTTTATTTTTTTTCATTCCATATTACTTTAGTTCCTGTGAAGCACCTGAAGGGTTAATAAACTTCTTGAATGTGGTTTTGAGTACCTTGAGGGGTGCAGGTTTTAGAATGGTGTCACTTTTGGGTATTTTCTGTCACCCAGGCCTCTCAAAGTCACATCAAATGGGATGTGGTCCCTAAAAAAATGGTTTTGTAAATTTTGTTGAAAAAATGGGAAATTGCTGATGAACTTTGAACCCTTCTACCTTCCTAACCCCAAAAAATTTTGTTTCAAAAATTGCGCTGATCTAAAGTAGACAAGTGGGAAATGTTATTTATTAACTATTTTGTGTGACATAACTCTCCGGTTTATGGGCATAAAAATTAAAAGTTTGAAACTTGCAAAATTTTTAATTTTTTTGTCAAATTTCAGATTTTTTCACAAATAAAATAAAAAAAATCATCCTAAATTTACCTCTAACATGAAGCCCAATATGTCACGAAAAAACAATCTCAGAATCACTGGGATCCATTGAAGCGTTCCAGAGTTATAACCTTATAAAGTGACACTGGTCAAAATGGCCTGGGCATTAAGTACAAATCTGGCTTCGTCCTTAAGGGGTTAAAGCACCTGTCCAGTGTTTTCTTGTTTTCAGCCTTGGAGTAATGCTTTAAATGTAAGCACCTTGCCCCTGGTCTTATACTCACCCACCTATACAGCCTTTTACTGACGCTGCTCTGGTCCCGCGGTGCCATCTTGTGACCATAACTTCTGAGTTACATCACAAGCTTCTAGTGCAAATCTGAGAGTCAGAACGAGGCTCTCATGGAGATGCATTGATTTGTGACTTTCAGCATGCTCCATGAAACAGTGGCGTGCGCTGTAGGTGACAAATCGTTGAGAGTGACCAGAGCAGAGGAAATAGAAGGTGAGCCTCCAGAAGGGGAGTATGTGAGAGGAGCAGGGGACTTAGATTTAATAATAATATATAATATTTATTCACTTATATAGTTCTGTTGATTCCATAGCGCTTTACATACATTGACAACACTGTCCCCATTGGGGCTCACAGTCTATATTCCATATCTGTATCTCTTTGAAGTGTAGGAGGAAACCGGAGGAAACCCACACAAACACGGGGAAAACTTGCAAACTCCTTGCACATGTTGTCCTTGGTGAGATTTGAACCCAGCACCTCAGCGCTACAAGACTACAGTGATAACCACTGAGCCACCGTGCCACCCCAATGCCCTAGATTTAAAGCCCAATTTCATCTGTGCAATATAAAAAATAACCCGCTGGCGTGCTGCTTTAAAGCATTCCTAATCTCATCTGTTTTGCAGATCACTCTCCCATTAACATCTTGGAGATCAGTGAGACTCGGATGAAATTAGTAAGACAAACTGTATACTTTAGAACAGAAGAAAGTCGGCACTTTGTTCTCCCTGGTTGAAAAACTTTATTGGAAATCCTTCTGCAAAATTGACATCATAGTCATCCAATCATTTGACGCGTTTCAGAATACACTTCCTTAATCAAAGAGTCAATAACGTTTTTCAGCGAAGCAGAACGGCGTGCCGGCTCTCGTCTCTTGGGGATATATTTATTCTCTGCCAGCTCAAGCAGTCGTGCGCCCGGGATGTAAACACAAGTGTGGTGATCTTGGTTTTGTATACTTCAGATTTCATCCATTTTTAACTGATGAGTTGTTGGAGCACAGTCAGATGGTCATATGACTCTGACAAGGATCACATCTCAATGCTCGGAGCGGCTGGTGGCTCTCCTTACATGAGTATGACAGCTGCATAGAAATACATTCTTTCACTCTTCGGTCAGGAGAGCCGCCGGCCAGTCTGAGCATTGCGATGTGATCGTCGTCTGAGTTATACGGTCTATTGTCTGCACTCCTAAATCAATGGGTAAAAAAGAAAGAAGCAACTAGAATGATACCTGAGAACAAATCTGTCTGCTTCTATCAGATGGTATCACACACCGATGTGGGAGTATAGCCTTCCAGTGTCTCATCAGAGGTACATGCCACGATGATCTGACCGCTGCAGACAATCTCAAGTCTAAAGCAGGCTTTACACACAGCGACATCGCTAACGATGACGCTGGTGAAAGCACCCACCCCCGTCGGTTGTGCATCACGGGCAAATCGCTGCCTGTGACGCACAACATCGCTAGGTCCCATCATACATACTTACCTGCCTAGCAACGTCGCTGTAGCGGGCGAACCGCCTCCTTTCTAAGGGGGCGGTTTGTTCGGCGTCACAGTGGTGTCACTAAGCGGCCGCCCAATAGAAGCAGAGGGGCGGAGTTGAGTCGGCCGAACATCCCGCCCACCTCCTTCCTTCCTCATTGCGGGCGGCCGCAGGTACGGTGATGTTCCTCACTCCTGCGGTGCCACACATAGCGATGTGTGCTGCTGCAGGAACGACGAACAACCTGTGTCCTGCAACAGCAACAATAATCTGGATTAGAACAACGTATCAACGATTAGGTGAGTAATTTTGATCGTTAAAGTGCGTTTCACACGCAACGTCGTCGTTAACGAGGCCAGATGTGCGTCACGGATTCTGTGACCCCCAACGACATCTCGTTAACGATGTCGTTGCGTGTAAAGCCCGCTTAATTGATCAGGCGATTGAAGAATGGGAGTCATCTCTTCCATTACTGGTGCATAGCACTATTGCGGTGCTCTAGATTCACGGGGAATACAGCAGGTTACTATGCCTCATTTTGTCACTTCTTACACACCTATGACAGTTTTCTTGGAGCTGAACAACCCCTTTAAATGACTGTTTATTGCAGTGCTTTATTATAGGCTGAACTTCTAATATTCTGTAGGGGTGCTGAATATTGTAAAATCTAATTGTTAGTGGAGATATTAAGAGTCACCGTGGAAAGGCACTTTTTACAGTCGTCTAATTTAGGAACTCTGCTGTTATCCTCTCCAGCTGGAAGTGGCTGACAACAGGGTGCAATAGAGTAAAATTAACTGAACAGAAGAAAGTAATTAGTCCAGCAATGATCTGTCTTTTTTTTTTTTTTTTAATGTCTGTGATAGAAATAGTTAGGTTATTCATTTAGATATTTTGTTAGAATAAAAATAGTTAACCCTTTCACGACCGGCCGATTTTGCGCTTTTCATATTTTTATTTTTGTTTTGCCTTCCTTCTTCCGAGAGCCGTAATTTTATTTTTCAGTCAATATGGTCATGTGAGGGCTCTACTTTTAAATGAAACCATGAATTTTACCATGTAGTGTACTGGAAAATGGCAAACAAATTCCAAATGCGGAAAAAGTGCAAAAAAAAAAAAAAAAGTCCATTTGCACTATTGTTTTTGAGATTTTATTCACTGTGTTCACTATATGGTAAAACTGATGAGTGGGTTTGATGCCTCAGGACGGTGCGAGTTCGAAGACACCAAACATTGTATAGGTTTACTTTTATCTAAGGGGTTAAAAAAAATCAGACGTTTGTCCAAAAAAAGTGGCGTGTGTTTTGCGCCGTTTTCCGCGACCCGTTTCGTTCTCATTTTTCAGAATCTATGGCTCATTGACTGCTTATTTTTTGCACCTCGGGCTGACATTTTTTTTTTTTTCGGTACCATTTTTGCTCCGATGCTACGTTTTGATCACCAGTTATTGCAGTTTGCGCAAAATTTGCGGCGACCAAAAGACGTCATTTTGGCATTTGGAATTTTGATTCCCATTGCGCCGTTTACCAATCAGATTAATTGATTTTATATTTTGATCGGGCATTTCTGAACCTGGCGATACCAATTGTGTGTGTATTTATTTTTTTTATCCCTTTTAATTTTCAATGGGGCGAAAGTGAGGTGATTTGAACTTTTTTTTTTTGTTTAAACTTCTTTTTTTTTTATTTTACTAGGTCCCCTAGGGGACTGTAAGGATCAGCTGTCTGATCGCTCATTCATTTCTCCCGATCAGAGCAGCATCGCTCAGACCGGGAGAAATGATCATCTCTTGTAACAGGACCTGAGTCATGTCATGTGAGCTACAGGAGTCATCACATGACCCTGTGCTACCATGACAACCATTGGTTCCACGTGATCACGTCACTTGACCTCCGGTGGCAGCCTGTGAGTACAGATCTACCACGATCACCGTTAATAAATAAATCATGTGCCAGTCTTTTGGACTGACTACACATGTATTTATAATTAAAAATGAAATCTCCTCTCAGAGGCATGAGAAAAAAAATAGCAGATGGACACTGCCCTATAGTTTTACATTGGTGCGAGTGCAATCTGATGTTTTATCCAATTACACTCGTCCATGTAAAATGCAAGTGGATACGAGGACTTAAAAATCCCAAAAGTGAGCTGGTCCTCTTCGGGTTAATCATTTGTGCATTTTTGTAGTGACTCACGGGGTCGTTTATCATCATTTATCCTTTATTCCCAGTATGCTGATCCAGTGACTGATCTTCTGGATAAGGAGGGAGTCTTCCGATCCCGTCTTTTCAGGGAAGCTTGTGTATTCCACCAGGGCTGCTACGTCAAAGACTTGAGCCGTCTGGGGAGAGACCTGAAGAAGACCATCATTTTAGACAACTCTCCTGCATCTTACATCTTCCATCCAGAAAATGCTGTAAGTCATAATGCCGATGGGATTGTGTTATTGGAAGAGGCGCTACTCTGGAATTCTATAGGAGGCTAGCAGATATGTATAAATAAATAATATATTATATATATAATATAATATATACACACACACACACAGCTCTGGCAAAAATTAAGAGACCACTGCAAAATTTTCAGTTTTTTTCTGATTTTTCTCTTTTATAGGTATATTTTTGAGTAAACTGTAAATTGTTCTTTTATTCTATAAACTACTGACTCCGAATTGACAAGCAAAAAAAATTGTATTTATTTTCTGAAAATGAGAAATGGTCAAAATAACAAAAAAATGCATTGCTTTCAGACCTCAAATAATGCAAAGAAAACAAGTTCATAATCATTTAGAAACAACAATACTAATAATGTTTTAACTTGGGAAGAGTTCAGAAATTAATATTTTGTAGTATAACCATGATTCATGCTTTCCACCAGTCTTTCACACTGCTTTTGGGTGACCTTATGCCACTCCTGGTGCAAAAATTTAAGCAGTTCTTTGTTTGATGGCTTGTGACTATCCATCTTCCTTTTGATTACATTCTAGAGGTTTTCAATGGGGTTCAGGTCTGGAGATTGGGCTGGCCATGACAGGGTTTTGATGTGGTGGTCAGTCATCCAAACATTGATTGACCTAGCTGTGTGGCATGGCGCATTGTCCTTGAGGAACATTGCCTGAGCAGAAGGAAGAAACTGTTTTTCCAGGAAAACCCTGTATGCGGCTTGATTCATACGTCCTTCGCAAAGATGTTTGTTGAATTTTCTTTACCTAATTTTCAGCTTTGCCCAACACCTGGTCGTCTAATGGTTAGATGGAGACCTGGAGAGGCGTACAAGCCACAGTGTCTTACACCCACTGTGCAATTTGGTGGAGGATCGGTGATGATCTGGGGATGCTTCAGCAAGGCTGGAATTGGGCAGGTTAATCTTTGCAAAGACCTGCTTACATTTTTGCACCAGGAGTGGCATAAGGTCACCCAAAAGCAGTGTGAAAGACTGGTGGAAAGCATGCCAAGATGCATGAAAGTTGTGATTAAAAAATCATGGTTATTCCACAAACTATTGATTTCTGAACTCTTCCTGAGGTAAAACATTATTAGTATTGTTGTTTTTAAATGATTATGAACTTGTTTTTCTTTGCATTATTTGAGGTCTAAAAGCAATGCATTGTTTTGTTATTTTGAACATTTCTCATTTTCAGAAAATAAATACAAAATGTATTGCTTGGAAATTCGTTTGTAGTTTATAGAATAAAAGAACAATTTAAATTTTTCTCAAAAATATACCTATAAAGAGAAAAATCAGAAAAACTGACAATTTGGAAGTGGTCTCTTAATGTTTGCCATAATATATGTGTGAATGAGATGTTACTCTTGGACCCCATAGAAGGCCGGCAGATATGTTGTAAAATATATACAAAAAATATTATTTTCCAAGCTCCCTCTTTAATAATTGCACACCATAATATTGCTGACAGATTGGATTGCGAGGTAATATGGACAAGGTTGCTAGGGAACCAGTAACAATGGCAGATGTCTGAAGCTGCCTTTTGAGAACAGTGATAAAAATGTCTTCTTCCAGCATGAATCCTACTACATTACATGTTTGCTTGAAAATGACAATTCTCCCCACAGGTTTTATGTATATTTTTAATTCTTTTTTTTTAATCTTCTCCCTTACGTTTCTTAATCTATCTAATTGTATACACAACCTATAAATACTACTTCTTTTTTTTTTTTTTTTTTCCTATTGCAAGGAATTTTGCATCCATAAATTTTGCTCCACTTAATTAGCGGAGCAGAGCGGCTCTGGATCCTTGAGAGAGCAGCAGTAATGTGTATATCCATACACTCACTACATGCTATATACGGTACTCAAATTTAATGAAGAAAAATATTAATGGGAGCGATTCTTTAAATTTTACAGTGTAACTTTTGGCTTTTTCTGTTCCTTTTTCTAATAGTCCAGTTTCCTTATACATTGCAGCGTCATCTCTGACACTGTGGAATATAGGCTAAAATTGATCAACACCTCCGAACAGAATAAAGCAAGTGTGAACAGGTGCAAGCTGCTGTGACTGCATAATATACAAACAAAAGAATACAGCAGCTATTTGTAAGCGCTAAGATGTATGCAAACATTGTATGTTTAAAATTTTCATTGCTACATAGGTTATATTTTTTAAAAATGAAGGTATTTAGTGCAAAAATTGGCCAATTCATGTCAGCCCAGCAGCTTTTTTTTTATAAGTATAGTCTATATTAATATATTCTAGTCTAAATTTCAAACATTCAATGTCTGCATACATCTTGGCGCATAGAGTGCTGCTGTATTCTTTTGTTTTGTGTACTGTGTGGATTATAGTTAGGTTTATTCAGGGCTGTATTTTGCCTTCGTGCTGCCCTAGGCACTTTAAGTGGTCGCGCCCCTTAGTGACAACGTAAAACTGAGTTTTCGCACTCGACATCTGTTTAAGGCAGATCTACTCTGTAAAACACTTTAAAAAGTATCAATGAGAAATGAAGGGCACTAACCCCCCCCCCCCCCCAATGGGGGTCACCACAGGCACATCAAAACATAGCATGAGTATAAAATATTCCCACCACACCGTCCCCACTTATATACTGTGACTGTCACACTGCCCCTAATAAACACCACACTGCCCTCCCTTATAAATTATACCCACCACACCTTCCTCAATTATGAAATATGATCTGTACTGTCTTCACATCATGCTGCCCCCTCCTCACAATATCCCATGCATGCTGCCCCCTCCTCACAATATCCCATGCATGCTGCCCCCTCCTCACAATGTCCCATGCATGCTGCCCCCTCCTCACAATATCCCATGCATGCTGCCCCCTCCTCACAGTGTCCCATGCATGCTGCCCCCTCCTCACAATGTCCCATGCATGCTGCCCCCTCCTCACAATGTCCCATGCATGCTGCCCCCTCCTCACAGTGTCCCATGCATGCTGCCCCTCCTCACAGTGTCCTATGCATGCTGCCCCTCCTCACAGTGTCCCATGCATGCTGCCCCCTCCTCACAATGTCCCATGCATGCTGCCCCTCCTCACAGTGTCCCATGCATGCTGCCCCTCCTCACAGTGTCCCATGCATGCTGCCCCCTCCTCACAATATCCCATGCATGCTGATCCCTCCTCACAATATCCCATGCATGCTGCCCCCTCCTCACAATGTCCCATACATGCTGCCCCCTCCTCACAATATCCCATACATGCTGCCCCCTCCTCACAGTGTCCCATGCATGCTGCCCCTCCTCACAATGTCCCATGCATGCTGATCCCTCCACACAATGTCCCATGCATGCTGCCCCCTCCTCACAATGTCCCATGCATGCTGCCCCCTCCTCACAATGTCCCATGCATGCTGCCCCTCCTCACAGTGTCCCATGCATGCTGCCCCCTCCTTACAATGTCCCATGCATGCTGCCCCCTCCTCACAATGTCCCATGCATGCTGCCCCTCCTCACAGTGTCCCATGCATGCTGCCCCTCCTCACAGTGTCCTATGCATGCTGCCCCTCCTCACAGTGTCCCATGCATGCTGCCCCCTCCTCACAATGTCCCATGCATGCTGCCCCTCCTCACAGTGTCCCATGCATGCTGCCCCTCCTCACAGTGTCCCATGCATGCTGCCCCTCCTCACAATGTCCCATGCATGCTGATCCCTCCTCACAATGTCCCATGCATGCTGATCCCTCCTCACAATGTCCCATGCATGCTGCCCCCTCCTCACAGGGTCCCATGCATGCTGCCCCCTCCTCACAATGTCCCATGCATGCTGCCCCCTCCTCACAATGTCCCATGCATGCTGCCCCCTCCTCACAGTGTCCCATGCATGCTGCCCCCTCCTCACAGTGTCCCATGCATGCTGCCCCCTCCTCACAGGGTCCCATGCATGCTGCCCCCTCCTCACAGTGTCCCATGCATGCTGCCCCTCCTCACAATGTCCCATGCATGCTGATCCCTCCACACAATGTCCCATGCATGCTGCCCCCTCCTCACAATGTCCCATGCATGCTGCCCCCTCCTCACAATGTCCCATGCATGCTGCCCCTCCTCACAGTGTCCCATGCATGCTGCCCCCTCCTCACAATGTCCCATGCATGCTGCCCCTCCTCACAGTGTCCCATGCATGCTGCCCCTCCTCACAGTGTCCCATGCATGCTGCCCCTCCTCACAGTGTCCCATGCATGCTGCCCCTCCTCACAATGTCCCATGCATGCTGATCCCTCCTCACAATGTCCCATGCATGCTGCCCCCTCCTCACAGTGTCCCATGCATGCTGCCCCCTCCTCACAGGGTCCCATGCATGCTGCCCCCTCCTCACAATGTCCCATGCATGCTGCCCCCTCCTCACAATGTCCCATGCATGCTGCCCCCTCCTCACAGTGTCCCATGCATGCTGCCCCCTCCTCACAGTGTCCCATGCATGCTGCCCCCTCCTCACAGTGTCACATGCATGCTGCCCCCTCCTCACAGGGTCCCATGCATGCTGCCCCCTCCTCACAGGGTCCCATGCATGCTGCCCCCTCCTCACAGGGTCCCATGCATGCTGCCCCCTCCTCACAGGGTCCCATGCATGCTGCCCCCTCCTCACAGGGTCCCATGCATGCTGCCCCCTCCTCACAGGGTCCCATGCATGCTGCCCCCTCCTCACAGGGTCCCATGCATGCTGCCCCCTCCTCACAGGGTCCCATGCATGCTGCCCCCCTCCTCACAATGTCCCATGCATGCTGCCCCCTCCTCACAATGTCCCATGCATGCTGCCCCCTCCTCACAATGTCCCATGCATGCTGCCCCCTCCTCACAGTGTCCCATGCATGCTGCTCCCTCCTCACAATGTCCCATGCATGCTGCCCCCTCCTCACAATGTCCCATGCATGCTGCCCCCTCCTCACAATGTCCCATGCATGCTGCCCCTCTCCATGAGCTCCTAATGCTGCCTTACTCTTTTCCATAATGACACCTCCATGCTGCCCCATTCATCATACTAAGACCACCACACTAGCGCTTATGCTGAGACCCCCCCCCCCACACACACACTACCCCACTCTTGATATTGACTCCCCTACATTGCTCCACTCCATACTGAGCCCACACATGCTGCCCCTTCTCCATAATGAGCTCCCAATGCTGCTCCCCTCTTATTCTGAGTCCCCACACTCCACCCATCGATTTTGTCATTGCACTATCCCTCAACCCTTGTCCTCTGTCTGTAGCATTGGCCCCTCTCTCCCATTCCCCAGCAGCAGCCTCTCTCCCCCGCCTTCAGCAGCAGCCTCTCCCCCAGCATCAGCCTCTATCCCCCCAGCCTCCCCCAGCATCAGCCTCTCTCCCCCCAGCCTCAGCCTCTCTCTCCCCCCAGCCTCCCCCCCCAGCCTCAGCCTCTCTCTCCCCCCAGCCTCCCCCCCAGCCTCAGCCTCTCTCTCCCCCCAGCCTCCCCCCCAGCCTCAGCCTCTCTCTCCCCCCAGCCTCCCCCCCAGCCTCAGCCTCTCTCTCCCCCCAGCCTCCCTCCCAGCCTCAGCCTCTCTCTCCCCCCAGCCTCCCCTCCAGCCTCAGCCTCTCTCTCCCCCCAGCCTCCCCTCCAGCCTCAGCCTCTCTCTCCCCCCAGCCTCCCCCCAGCCTCAGCCTCTCTCTCCCCCCAGCCTCCCCCCCCCAGCCTCAGCCTCTCTCTCCCCCCAGCCTCTCTCTCCCCCCAGCCTCTCTCTCCCCCCAGCCTCAGCCTCTCTCTCCCCCCAGCCCTCCCCCCCAGCCTCCCCCCCAGCCTCAGCCTCTCTCTCCCCCCAGCCTCCCCCCCAGCCTCAGCTTTTCTCTCCCCCCAGCCTCCCCCCCAGCCTCCCCCTCAGCCTCTCTCTCCCCCCAGCCTCCCCCCCAGCCTCAGCCTCTCTCTCGCCTCAGCCTCTCTCTCCTCCCAGCCTCCCCCCCAGCCTCAGCCTCTCTCTCCTCCAGCCTCCCCCCCAGCCTCTCTCTCCCCCCAGCCTCCCCCCCAGCCTCTCTCTCCCCCCAGCCTCCTCCCCCCAGCCTCTCTCTCCCCCCAGCCTCTCTCTCCCCCCAGCCTCTCTCTCCCCCCAGCCTCTCTCTCCCCCCAGCCTCTCTCTCCCCCCCAGCCTCTCTCTCCCCCCCAGCCTCTCTCTCCCCCCCAGCCTCTCTCTCCCCCCCAGCCTCTCTCTCCCCCCAGCCTCCCCCTCTCTCTCCCCCCAGCCTCAGCCTCTCTCTCTCTTCCCAGCCTCCCCCCCAGCCTCTCTCTCCCCCCAGCCTCCCCCCCAGCCTCTCTCTCCCCCCAGCCTCCCCTCCAGCCTCAGCCTCTCTCTCCCCCCAGCCTCAGCCTCTCTCTCCCCCCAGCCTCTCTCTCCCCCCAGCCTCAGCCCTCTCTCTCCCCCCCAGCCTCTCTCTCCCCCCAGCCTCAGCCTCTCTCTCCCCCCAGCCTCTCTCTCCCCCCAGCCTCCCCCCCAGCCTCAGCCTCTCTCCCCCCAGCCTCCCCCCCAGCCTCTCTTACCCCCCAGCCTCCCCCCCAGCCTCTCTCTCCCCCCAGCCTCCCCCCCAGCCTCTCTCTCCCCCAGCCTCCCCCCAGCCTCTCTCTCCCCCCAGCCTCCCCCCTCAGCCTCTCTCTCCCCCCAGCCTCCCCCCCAGCCTCTCTCTCCCCCAGCCTCCCCCCCAGCCTCTCTCTCCCCCCAGCCTCCCCCCCAGCCTCTCTCTCCCCCCAGCCTCCCCCCCAGCCTCTCTCTCCCCCCAGCCTCCCCCCCCAGCCTCTCTCTCCCCCCAGCCTCCCCCCAGCCTCAGCCTCTCTCTCCCCCCAGCCTCCCCCCCAGCCTCTCTTACCCCCCAGCCTCCCCCCCAGCCTCTCTCTCCCCCAGCCTCCCCCCCAGCCTCTCTCTCCCCCCAGCCTCCCCCCCAGCCTCTCTTACCCCCCAGCCTCCCCCCCAGCCTCTCTCTCCCCCCAGCCTCCCCCCCAGCCTCTCTCTCCCCCAGCCTCCCCCCCCAGCCTCTCTCTCCCCCCAGCCTCTCATCTCCCCCCAGCCTCCCCCCCCAGCCTCTCTCTCCCCCCAGCCTCCCCCCCAGCCTCTCTCTCCCCCCAGCCTCTCTCTCCCCCCAGCCTCCCCCCCCCCAGCCTCTCTCTCCCCCAGCCTCCTCTATCCCCCAGCCTCCCCCCCCCAGCCTCTCTACCCCCCAGCCTCCCCCCCCAGCCTCTCTCTCCCCCCAGCCTCTCCCCCAGCCTCCCCCCAGCCTCTCTTACCCCCCAGCCTCCCCCCCAGCCTCTCTCTCCCCCCAGCCTCCCCCCCAGCCTCTCTCTCCCCCCAGCGCCTCTCTCCCCCAGCCTCTCTCTCCCCCAGCCTCCCCCCCCAGCCTCTCTCTCCCCCCAGCCTCTCTCTCCCCCCAGCCTCAGCCTCTCTCTCCTCCCAGCCTCCCCCCAGCCTCAGCCTCTCTCTCCTCCCAGCCCTCCCCCTCTCCTCTCCCCCCAGCCTCAGCCTCTCTCTCTTCCCAGCCTCCCCCCCAGCCTCTCTCTTTTCCCAGCCTCCCCCCAGCCTCTCTCTTTCCCAGCCTCCCCCAGCCTCTCTCTTTTCCCAGCCAAAAAGAGGCATCGCAACGATCATCAACTAACCTGTAAGGTGCCCATACATTCTAGGCTCTGCCTTATGCATACCTGCTCCGGTGCCTGCTGCCCTGCTCTGCTGATTATCCTCTTCTGGCTGGCTCCGGCTCCAGTCGCGTCCTCCTCCGCGGCGTGTGTCGTCTGCAGCATTGGACGCTGCAGCACGGGCACTGGGCAGCAGGGCTGTGGAGTCGGTAAGCCAAACCTTCGACTCCGACTCCGACTCCTCAAATTCTCTTGCACCGACTCCGACTCCGGCTCCGACTCCCGGCTCCGACTCCTACATATATTGCTTATAGTTAGGTGAAAAATTTATTGTAGTACATGAATATGTGAACATCAGACATTTAATAATTTTTATGATACAATAATCAAGATATTTGGATAGAACATAAAATATATTTATTGGAATACAACTTTAGAACACAAAAAACTGTAATAAATTGTAAATATGTAATACACTATGTAATATACAGTAGATTACATATATATCTTGTGTGTGTGTATATACACTGTATATATATATATATATATATATTACATATTTACAATTTATTAGTTTTTTTGTGTTCTAAAGTTGTATTCCAATAAATATTTAATGTTCTATACTCAAATATCTTGATTATTGTATCATAAAAACAATTAAATGTCTGATGTTCACATTGTACTACAATAAATTTTTTCACTTAAATATAAGCATTATACTAAATGTTTGTTATTTAGTAAAATATTCAGCACATTCTGCATTGCACTCCTGTCCCCAATTTATTATATATTTTAGGAGTCGGAGTCGGTGCATTTTAATACCGACTCCGACTCCGACTCCGACTCCACCAAAATGAGCTCCGACTCCGACTCCGACTCCACCGACTCGACTCCGACTCCACAGCCCTGCTGGGCAGTGAGCTGATTGGCGCCACCGCGCGCCTCTGACCCGGAAGTGCAGGCGCTGGAACTTCCGGGGTTAATCAGCTCACTATCAAGAGACAGAGGTGCGCCTTTCCTCCCTCTCACCCCCCCCCCCCTCGAGAACACAGCGAAGTGCAACGGAGGGAGGGGCGGGGGGGCGGGGATGTAAAAAAAAAAAAAAAAAAAAAAAAAAAATTATAAAATTTTTTTTTTTTTTTTTTTTTTGCTGCCAGAAAGTGCCGCCCCCCCGCAACGTGCCGCCCTAGGCACCGGACCACGGGTGCCTAGTGGCAAATACGGCCCTGGGTTTATTGCTGGCTGTAGATAATCTACATTGGTATTTGGAGGGGCACAAAAACAAGATATTCCTTCCTAATAGACGCACAGGCAATAGCCGATACATAGAGAAGCCATTCTTGACCACTACGTTCTGCAGGCCAATTTAGTGTTTTTATTTCTGTGGGAGAAGCCTGATACAAAGAGATTGATCCAGATACAGAATTTGACCTTTTACAGTATATCCGAAACTGCAAGGGTAATTGAATTGCTGGCAGTTTGTGTTTCCATCTGAAAGGGCGTGAAAATTATTATTATTATTATTATTATTATTATTATTATTATTATTATTATTAATATTAATCATGTTTTTGTTTTCTTTCCAAGCTTAAAAAGAGACATTCAACTCTAAATACTGTTCATACCAAGCACAGGCACTTGGTGCACCCTTGGTGTGGCCGAGCATTTCATTGCACCTTCCCACCTTTTTGTTTTCAATTTTTTGGATATTGCTTTGATTCCATGCTTCCTGTAAAGTCAGAGCTGTCAATCAAGGAGGAGGGGGCTGAGATAGGTGGAAAACAAGTAGATGGAAAGGTGCACTGAAGTGCTCGGGCACACCAAGGGTGCACCGAGCAAGTGTACTTGGTTTGACCTGTCATTCTGTACTGAAAATTTCCTTTTTAATAAAACGTGCCCAACTTTATTAATGTACTCGTGCCGCCTTCATGGAATAGTAACTACAAATCCTCTCTTTACAGGTACCCGTGCAGTCCTGGTTTGATGACATGGGAGACACAGAACTTTTAAGCCTCATCCCAATCTTTGAGGAGCTCAGTTACTCTGAGGACATTTATGCAAGTCTCGGACAGCTGAGGGCACCTTAAGACTCTTTTGTCTTGACTTTATTTTTTTCAGGGGACTTTTTATATCTTAAATATTCTTTTATTTTTGTCTTTTCAAATTTCTCACTCGCAGTGCCTTTGGCCTCAGAGGAAGAGGAACAAAAACTGATATTCATGAGTCAAATATGAATTTTCGGGGGAAATTCAATTGCCCTTTTAACAAGCAAAACTAGCTGTGGCTTACACTCCTAATGGCTTGCATGCCGAGCGGCATGTTGGCAGTGAACGCAGGGATCTATTGCCATTACTTCTGGTGCACTAGTAGAAGATGCTGTCCTTTTTTTAATGATGGTACCGTGTACCTATGGGTTTCGGTTCTCCACTACTGTTTAGCTTTCATATCAATTCTTATGTCAGGCTGCATTATGGGCGGAGAGGGTGCAATGCCAACGTGCTGATAACTGAAGGGGCACACACAGGTACTTTTTAGGAATCGGGCTGCTTAAATGGGATATATCATAAGTCTTTTCACTGATTCCTTAATTCTCTACATGCCATTGTCTTTTATATGCATAATTCTCTGGATGCACTTGCCTAGGTAACGGT
Organism: Anomaloglossus baeobatrachus; assembly: GCF_048569485.1. Taxonomy (NCBI): domain Eukaryota; kingdom Metazoa; phylum Chordata; class Amphibia; order Anura; family Aromobatidae; genus Anomaloglossus; species Anomaloglossus baeobatrachus. The sequence goes on along the minus strand of NC_134354.1, from coordinate 669,176,809 downwards.
TGGCAGTCATTGGCATATAGTGCCCTTTCCAATACATCTTTCTTTTTTGGAACATGCTTTTATTGTTATTCCATCACAAAATATTATTCCAACTCCTCTCTCCGGAACCGGATCTATACGGTATTTGTTCAAGATGGAAGCTTTACTGTCCAGGTGCTGACAGCATACCCCTGCTTAATGGAAGTGCCAGTGATGTACAGGGTATTGTTATTGCTAAGGCAACACTGTGCAGATGATAGGCAGTAGGGTAAATGTTCGGCTACTTATCACACCATATCCACGGCTTTACCCCCAAACCCATCCCCATTTATTAGATGGAACGAAAAATATCAAAGCCAAAGGACTTTTTATTGCTTGATGTTTTTTAGCCACTCTGAGATTATATGTAATAGTTTTTTCTAATAACTGACTTGAATCAAAGATGTTTGTCCATCTGCTGCCATGGCGGGTGGGGGAGGGCATTGGTCTCAATAGCTTTACTGTTTGGTCTCCATTAGCGGCTTGATAATTGTATTTATCGAGCCCGTGGAGAGTGGTGCTTGGTAACTGAAACCTGTTACTGACCATACACTACAAAGGCAATGCCTTATTATAGCGAGGGTATGAGAAACTTTTGAGTCCTTATTTATATAATTCCATTGGCACTACCCAGCTGTAAGATGGCCATGGCCTCATTATGCCAGTATTTGGTCACTGAGCAGGGACTTTTCCGGATAAGTAATGAATGGAAAACCATGCAGTGCCTTTTTTTGGCTCTTTTAAACATGCATATTTTAAAAAGCCTATAGATAAAGAGCTATTTTTTACTCTTTATAACACTCGTTTTTTGAATTTGAGATATGTAGCGATCATCTTCAGACCTTTTTTGTTTCATGCTGCCTCTCGGGTAGTGAGTGATTTACAAGATTCTGTAAGACTGTTACAAAGTAGACCTCAGGGGAAACACTCCTACGAAATTTTACATCATGTAACGTGGCCGAACCACTGTCGCATCGGTCATCATCCGTGTTTTTATCTAAATAAAGAAAAAAAAAAAGCAAAGGAAAGAATAACGGACATTCCTGTGTGTCTCTTTCTATGGTGTGAGGATGTGCGTTTTGGGATGCAACCTTCTTGAAATGAGGGTCTACAATAAGTATTAGGTTTTCTTCTTTTTAGGTCGAGCAGCTGTTGGATGGTTTTTCAGCACATTGCTGTATTTAAGGTTCTACAAGACTGATTGAATGGGTGAAATGTTAAAATATGTAATCCCTCTAACAGAGCATGTAATAAAATCTATTTTTATGCCCTACCTTGTATTGTGTGCCTAAATGTGAACCAAAAAGACGTCGGTCAAGTGTGTCTTTTCCAAGAGTGGCAAAACTTGTTTTGTTTCTGGAGATTGAAATCATTGATCAAGCATATGGAGGTGCTATATACAGTATATATAGATAGATAGCTAATGGCAGGGTCATGTTTGAAGAAGGTATGTCTGTGAAGAATGGGTCATCCTTGGCTGTCTTCTTTAGAGATAAGAGTATAGGGAAAAATAAAATAAAAAAATATAATATATATGTATATAGATATATTATCGAGAGAGAGAAAGAGATCTATATAATATATCTCTATCTATATACATATATATTATATTTTTTTATTTTATTTTCTTTTTCCCTATACTCCCATCTCTAAAGAAGACAGCCAAGGATGACCCATTCTTCACAGACATACCTTCTTCAAACATGACCCTGCCATTTTCTCCACTAGCATCGTACAGTGATGACCCCCCCACCAGCTAATAACACTGATCATAATCACTATATTCTTATATAAGTCATCCATAACACATTCACAAAAAAGAATACTAGGAGGCAAACTGAATCCTCTAGTAGGACAACCCCTTCTGATTCCATGTGTCTTGCAGGTAAAATAATAAAGACTATATTCCCCTCCCGTGTCGGTGCAGTTCTAGCGGTCCGTGGCTCATGGGTGGGGGTTGTGATGTCACGCGAACCCTGCATCCAATCGGAGTCAGCTTTCTTCTCCCCGCCTTCGGACCAAACGAACGATCAACAGGAAGTGAGTGCAGCCGCAGGGCTCACTTCCTTTTGATTAACTAGTTTGGTCCAAAGGCGGGGAGAAGAAAGCCGGCACTGAATGGACGCAGGGCTCACGTAACTTCACAACTCCACGTGAGCTCCAGAGCCGTGACACCACTGGAACCACGCTGGCACTGGAGGGGAATATAGGCTTTATTATTTTCCCCAGAGGAAACCTGTGGAATTAGAAGGGGTTGGCCTGGTAGTGGACAACCCCTTTCACCTGCAGTGGGATTTTCTCACATCTCAGTTAAAGATTAACCATTGTTTAAAGAAAAGAAAAAAAAAATCTTCTATAAATGAATAGTACATGTGATAATAAACTTTGTAATATTTATTATTACATAAATCCTCTTTTTTCCTCCTGGACTGACCTGTTATTCACCAAATTCTGCATTCACAGGTAAAATCGGTCTTCAGTGAATATAGACTTTTCCATTACTGAGATAGGAAATAACAGTTGGTGCTGATTAAGTTCTATGTAGAACTGTAAAGCTATGTTCACACATAACGTGTTTGCAGCGGGTTCTTAAATGCAAATTAAAAGCTGCTTTTACAGTACCAGCAAAAGCTATAAGATTTCAGAAACCTTTTTTTTCCTAACTGAATGGGAAAACTGCTGCTTTAAAAAAAAAAAAAAACAAAAAAAAAAAACCTTGTCGCATGTCAATTCTTTCAGCATTTTTGCTATGGTTTCTCACGAGAGTGCAAAAATGCAACCATACATTTTTGGTGAATGAAACTAACTTTATTAAAATGTGTACTGTAGACAAATGACACATAATCTGCACTAAAAACACAGGAACCTGCATTTTGTAAACCGCTACTTTACTGCCAGATAGCAGGCTTTGCCTGTGGGGAAAAAAAGCGACGTGTGAACATATGCGGTCTTTACAGCAGAACTTGTAACAGAATGTCGGTGTCTGCCTTCAGCTCCCTTCTCCTCTCCATAGAATTTTTGATGTATAGAAGGGGTTAATGCCGTGCATCAGCCAAAGAGAAACTGTAGAGTAGTTGATGAAGCATAACTTTCTTTTTATTTCATCGGTCTACGCGTTTCGAGGTCAAAGACCTCTTCCTCAGGACCAGTACATCAACAAAAAGCTTAGAATTTTAAAAGAACCAACTGCTATTTCTTATCCCAGTAATGTGAAAATCTGTCTTCACTGGATAAAGACTTTACCAATTAATTTAGAGGGAAAGATCAGTCAAAGAGGAGAAAGAAGCCGTTTTTTCTCATATGATACATTGCAAAGTTTCTTACATTTATATGTACTATTGATTTATGAAATAAAAATTAAAACTCTGTTACTCATAAACTCCCAATGAAAAGAATTAGTAGCCGAAAATTAATATCTATAAAATCATGATGCTGTTATAAAGGGTCAACTATGGAGATCTTCTAGCCCATTCCTCAGGAGTCTTTGCTTTTATGTGGTGAATACAGATCTGCAGTGTGCTCATAAAAAGGTATTTTTTTTACAAAAGGTCATTTATTCATTAAATAGGTTCTCTACTGCAGGGTTCCCCAACTCCAGTCCTCAAGGCCCACCAACAGTGCATGTTTTCAGGATTTCCTTAGCATTGCACTGCTTTTGGAACCAGCACCTGGGCAGGTGATTACATTAACACCTGTGCAATACTAAGGAAATCCCAAAAACCTGCACTGTTGGTGGGCCTTGAGGACTGGAGTTGGGGACCTCTGCTCTACTGGATCCATGATGTAGACATCACAGTATTATAAATCTCTATATAAATATTAGGGTTTTTTTTTTGTGTCCAAAATAGGTAGAAGTAGCACATTTAGTACACCATAACGAACTGATGAATGTAAATGACATGTCTGTGCAACAACACTTCTGTAACATTGGTCTTGGTTGTTCCCTTTTGAGAGCTGTACTTACATTGATGGCGCTGCAGCTAATCGGTGAATTTAGTGGCTTGTTCCATGTGAAGGAGCAGACACACTGAGCTTAGTGATTTGGCTGCCGACATACTGGAGCAGTGGCAGACCCAGGGAGAGTTAGGTCGGCTTTGCACGTTGCAACATCCCACGTGCGATGTCGGTGGGGTCAAATCGAAAGTGACGCACATCCGGCGTCACTTTCGACATCGTAGTGTGTAAATCCTAGATGATACGATTAATGAGCGCAAAAGCGTCGTTATCGTATCATCGGTGTAGGCTCCGACTTTTTCAAAATTATGCTGCCGCGACAGGTACGATGTTGTTCCTCGTCCCTGCGGCAGCACATATCGCTGTGTATGAAGCCGCAGGAGCGAGGAACATCCCCTTACCTGCCGCCGCCGGCTATACGGAAGGAAGAAGGTGGGCGGGATGTTTACATCCTGCTCATCTCCGCCCCTCCGCTTTGATTGGCCGCCTGCCGTGTGACGTCGCTCTGACGTACGACCCGCCCCCTTAGGAAGGAGGCGGGACGCCGGCCAGAGCGACGTCGCAGGACAGGTGAGTGCATGTGAAGCTGGCGTCGCGATAATGTTCTCTACGCCAGGAATCACAAGATATCGCTGCTGCGACGGGGGGCGGGGACTATCGCGTGCGACATCGCAGCATCGGCTTGCGATGTCGCAACGTGCAAAGCCCGCCTAAGACTGCTTTCACACATCAGTTTTTTGCCATCAGGCACAATCCAGCAAAAACACGAAAAAACGGATCTGGCGCCTGTTGCCGCCGGATCCGTTTTTTCCCCCATAGACTTTCATTAGCGCTGGATGGCCTTGCGTTTCATCCGTTTTTTTCCGGATCCGGCAAAATTTACTTGTCCGGCAGCGGGATGCAATGTTGAAGTGAACGTTTTTGTGTCCGGCAAAAAAAATGGATCGTGCCGGATCCGGCGCCGTACGGCGTGTTTTATAATGGAAGCGTATGGACGCTGGATCCGGCGTTAAGCGGCAAAAAACGGATCCTGCTGCCGGATCTGTTTTTTTGAACTGAGCATGCTCAGTATCACACCGCATCTGTCAAAAAACTGAAGGAACTGGTGGAAAAAACTGATGCAACTGATCCTTTTTTTTCGCCGGATCCGTCGCATCAGTTTTTTCGCCTGATCGTGCCTGATGCCAAAAAACTGATGTGTGAAAGCAGCCTTAAAAATCCTCAATGTAGTTCTTTTATAACTACCAAAGTTTCTAGTCCATAGTTTTCTGGAAGGGGACAACTCCTTCAATGTCTTTTTTTCAATTCACTGAAAATGACAACAAATCTACAGTACGTCACAAAGGACATTAGTGGCTTAAAAAAAGACAGTCTTCCTTACAAGCTCCAGATCACAATACCAAGGCACTACCGCAGGGGCCCCAGCCTGTCTCGGGAGCCACATGTGCCTCACAGGCCTGTGATGTGTAGCTCGTTGCTGTCTGTCAGCTTGATGCATAAGCATTAGGTCTAGGAAACGACTATAAAGAGCAAGTCTCTAGATGTAAGTTTTGTGCTTGGCTCCACACAGAAGAACAGATCTGAATGAGAACCCCTGGATCTTGGTGTGATTTCTGCTGAAAAGATCTTATACCAGTAATGGGGGCTCTGAGGTCACTACTATGAGGGCAGGAGCTGGATGTGGCCTGTGACCATCTCAGAGCAGAATTCGGCTCTCTAGGTTATTGGTTACGGACCATTGCACTACAGGATGTAGTAGACCCCCATAACAAAGGAGGGGGCAGCACAGGTGCAAAATAACGATAATCAGCCACTCACAAACCCACCATTCATGGAGGGGTGGTTACCTAGTACTGTAAATACACACAGATGATATTTACTAGTTAACATACAAGTTCACAGAAGGAGGCCGATGGGCACTAAAAAGTCAATGACCGGTATAAGGCCGGAGTCACACTTGCGAATCTCGCATCATATCACCCGGCACGGCCTGCCACCCTCCAGACAGGAGCGTCTCATCTACATAGAAATACATGCAGCTGATCCACTCTTGTCAGGAGAATGTGTGGCTGTGTCGGGGGGGATGCGATGTGAGACTCGCGCGAGTCACTCGCAAGTGTGACTCCGGCTTAACCGGTACAAAATAGTGATGAATTCTTCTCATTTGTGTCCATCGCTAATGCTGATTCTTTTAATGCTCTAGTTCCATGTAGTGCAGCATGGTGGGTCTGTCGTATACTGGGACCAGTCTGCATCCTAGATTTAACTGACTGTATAGCAGCCATATTTTACCAGCCCAACAGTGTCTCTCCTGACTTTAATGAACAGCCTCATATACACCACAGTCAAGTCCGGCATTGCAGCTGTAACATAATTTTTTAAAAAAAAAAAAAGGTCTAAGGTGCCTTCACACAACCCTAAGTGGCAATACATTGAAATTAATTGCATATGTCATATTCATCATTCCCAGTTATAGGCAACACAAGACAGAAAATAAATGATGTGTTAACCAAGTTTTTCTGAGGTAGCACAACTAGGACTCATATACCCAGGGAAAACTTCTAAAATTGTTCCCTATGAGCAAGCTTGTCATTATTAAAATATCTTCTAAAGAGGAGGCACAACATGTTGTAAGTTTGTAGAGGGCTCCGAATTGCATACGCTGATTGGAATCTGGGCTCAATTGAAAGGATAGCCTATGCTTTCTATTGATTGCATACGCTATGATTGCATGCTCAGGCAGGAGCTGAATACCTCTGAAGGAGGATGGTGGGCATTTGGCACCTACACACATCTGCTTAATTAAAAGGGCAGTAAATATTAAAATGATAAAAGCCTAAAAATCTTTTGGACAGACTTGATACTTGTATTTTTTTATATAAAGCAATCTAGAGCCAAGTGATATATGTAATATTTTGGACCTTCTCTACACATTTGGATTGTGTTGTATGAACCTAAAGTAAGGTATTATTCACACATCCATGTGTCGCAGTCCGAGTACAGGCCATGATTCACAGATCGACTGCAGGTCTGATTCAAACTTGATCGCCTCATAAAGGTAGAACCCAACTTACAAAGACGTTGGGAGTCTAAGGAAAACAAGAATGCATCCATTTGGAAACCTTTTCTACGACACCGATTAAAAGGTAAGACATTTTTTTCCTTTTAATTAAAAAACAAAAAATTAACTCCTTTTAGAAATTGATGGAAGCAACACATCTCAAAAAGTTTGGAGAGGGTTAACAAAAGGCTGGAATGATAAGTCACAGTAAAGAAAAACAGTTGGAGGGTCAATTTTCAACCCTATCACGTGATTGTGTATAACGAGCATATTAGAGAGGCAGAGTCTCTCAGAAGGAAAGATGGTCAGAACCTCTCACCAATCTGAACAACTGTCTAAAAATACTGGAACAATTTCAGATTTTAAATATCCTACGAGATACAGTACATAATATCAAAAGATTCAGACATTCTGGGAAAAAAAACAACAATGACACAAGGGATAGGGCTGACTATCAATGCTCATGATTAATGATGGGTGAGTGTGCTCGGAACTGTTCAGTACTCAATTGAGCATTGTGGTGCTTGGATACTCAGGGTGCTCGGCCAAGTATCCAGGTGCTTGGATGTGTCGTTCATGAAACATTGAATACAAAGCACAGGCTCGCTTCACTTAATCATGTGAGCAGGCACCCGAGTGAGAGCCACTTGCAATCTCTGAATGGCTCTCACTGGGGTTAAAACAAAGTTTTCGGATGTAGTGTTTTAAAAAAAAAAAAAAAAAATCCTCCCTTTCTGGGAAATGCTCTATTTATGGCCGACTGTATGTGGGCGGAGAGCTGAACTGGCCATGGCCAACCACTGACTTCCATTATATTCATTACGCTATTTGAGCCGGTCAAAGGGTCCAACCTGATCGAGTTGGGAAACGAGCACTCAAGCATCATAGTGATCACTCATCATTACGAGTACAGAGCAATGTGCTGCTCGCGTATTAATATTCTCTGTACAATTCACAAATACAAGTTAAAGGGAAAGTGACTAGTCCACTCATGCCCACCAACACTTGTATATTGCTTTGTACCCTGCCTAACCAGCCCTTTATAGAGTTTGACAACTAAGGTTCAATCAAATCTCCGTATATAAAATCCCTCATATCCTCAGTCAGAAAAATTTGGTGTATGTTATTCTGTATGTCATGCATGTGCAATTTATTTATTTTTTTCTTTACTTAGCATCCGTATGTCGTGTTTTAGTTTTTTTTTTGTTTGTTTTTTTGCTGCCAAGTATCTATATGTCATGTGTATTACATGCATATGCCATCCATATTATTTAAAAAAAAAAAAAAATGTGGGGTCCCCTTCTATTTTTGATAACCAATAAAGGTAAAGCTGACAGCTGATATCAGCCTGGAAAAACTCATGTTTATTGGTCCTTCCCAGCCTAAAAACACTAGCCATCAGCCACCCCAGAAGTTATACATCACATTATTTGAACCATTTCTGGTGCTCTGTTTCTTCCCAATTGACCTGGTACAGATTAGAGCACCAGTAAGCCTCATTTGCATATTCTGGGAAGAAAGAAGTCTTCTTAACCCCTTCATCCCCAGGTGATTTACTATTTTTTTTTTTTTGCTTTCCTTCTTTTAAGAGTCGTAACTTTCTTTATCGTTCCTTATGGGAGACCCAAACCATGGGTGTATAGCTTCTGCCTCCGGAGGACACACAAAGTACTACACTCAAACGTGTAGCTCCTCCCTCCGGGCTATATACACCCCCTGGATGACAATCTACCCAGTTCAATGCTTTGTGTTTCAGGAGGATCACACACTTGCATTCTCTGATATTTTTTTCATTTTTATTTTAATTTTAAAGATTTGGAAGAAAAGTGGGTCCAGTCTGGACTCCCGGCATGTCCCTTCACACCCCACTCTGTCGGCGGTGCTGTTAAGGTTGACTTTATAAGGCTGGAGCCTTCACATGCCGCGCTCCTTCACATCCTCTGAGAGGCTCTGGGTTGAAGTGGGAGCTTCCACGGTCCTCTCTGCTTGCAGAAGACCGGTCTCCATCCGCAGCCCTGTCTGGTTCCTGCTGGAAGGAGCGTTTAACCCCCACTCAGGGACTGGCCCTGCGTCTCAAAAGCTAAGTATTGAGACGTTTTTCAGGGGTCCCGGGTACTTTTATTAGGGGGACAGTATGTGTGTTAGCGTTACTGTAAATTCCGGCCGGTTCTGGGGGTTTCCCCTGAGAACCGCGCCGAAGGTGCCTGCTCGTCGGCCGCATTTTAAAATCTAGGCCCCGGCTTCAGTTTGGGCCTAGTTTCGGTTTTGGCTTCTCTGCATGTTTTGCATACAGCGCCGCCCACCGCCCGACCAGCAGAGGGGAGGGCACTCCTCTCTGGGGAGATGTTCCCTCCCCTGTATCTCTCCCTGTATCTCTCTGCCCTCCGTTTTTCCCGCTCTTGGGCTTATACACGCCCCCCCTCCTTCTCCCAGCGCCATTTTCTCAGCGTTCTTACACTGGAAGGCGCTGGATGCTGCAGCTGCATTAGGAAGGCTGACGCTTCACAGGATCTTTGAGCTGTGGAATCCGGAGGGCACACAGAGAGCGGGCTGGTAAGCCACAACCTTCGGTTGTGGACTTTATTACACTCTCAGGGCATTCTACAGGAGTGTATTCTTGCTGCAGAGCTTCCACCTCAGCAGCATGTCTGTCACCCGAAGCAAGGCTGCAAACATGTACGCTATATGCACTGCATGTAAGCTCATTCTGCCAGAGCCAAGCACATACCCACATTGTGATGCCTGTGCTAACATGTTTGTGTCTCAGCCTGGAGCCTCCTCAGGGGTTCCTCCGGCTGCTCCGGCCCCGGTGGCTGAACCCCCGGCTTGGGTAGCTTCCTTTTCACAAGCTATTTCCCAGTCTTTTGCCGACTCCATGGGGCAGCTGTCCCGGACACTGCTGTCCATGCATCAGCCCCCTTCTCAGGGTGCCTCTGCGGCTCCGAGCTCTGCAGAGCCCTCAGAGCATGTCCTAGGACCCCGTCCCCCTAAACGGAGACGCAGGGAACCTTCTCCTTCCTCGTCCCACGGCTCTGATTCACAAGCCGAGGTGCAGGGCGAGGAGGATTCATTTACTGTGGGCTCAGACGCTACCTCTATGTACCCCATTGACTTGTCTGAGGGTGATGCGGATGTTAGTGACTTGATTGCGTCCATTAACTCCGTACTGAACCTCAACCCACAAGAGTCAGAGGAACAACCCTCTCTGGTAGAGGTACACTAGTTTACCTCTCCTAAGAAACCTAGGAGTATGTTTTTTAACCACTCCAGCTTTCACACCACTGTTAACAAGCCCAGGGCCTGTCCTGACAAACGTTTTCCGAAGCGTAGTTCAGATGACCGTTTTCCTTTTCCACCAGAGGTGGTTAAGGACTGGGCCCAGTCCCCAAAGGTAGACCCTCCGGTGTCCAGAATCTCAGCCCGCACAGTCGTAGCTGTGGCTGATGGCACTTCTCTTAAGGATCCCACTGACCGCCAGGTTGACCTTCTGGCCAAGTCTGTATATGAGGCGGCAGGAGCCTCGTTCTCCCCGTCTTTTGCGGCAGTGTGGGCTCTTAAGGCAGTCTCTGCCTCTCTGGCGGAGATTCATTCCCTCTCCAGGGACTCTATTCCTGAGACGGATGCCTTAACTTCTCAAGCTTCGGCTTTTGCATCCTACACCATGTCTGCCATCCTGGAGGCTTCTCACCACACGGCGGTGGCTTCCGCTAACTCCCTCGCGATCCGCAGGATCTTGTGGCTTCGATAGTGGAAAGCAGACGCTTCCTCTAAGAAGTACCTTGCGAGTCTCCCTTTTGCTGGGTCCCGGCTGTTTGGGGAACAGCTGGATGACATAATTAAGGAAGCTACTGGCGGGAAGAGTACTTCCTTGCCACAAACTAAAGCCAAGAAACCTGTCCAGGGCAGGAACCAATCGAGGTTTCGTTCCTTTCGTTCCTCTAACTGGTCATCCTCTAAGCCCTCGGCCTCGTCCACTACCGCAGCCAAGGATCGTAAATCCAACTGGCGCGCAAAGCCGCGTCCTCAAAAGACCGGAGGAGCCGCTGCCACTAAGGCAGCCTCCTCGTGACTATCTGGCCGCGCCAGCAACGTCCTTGGTCGGTGGCAGGCTCTCCCACTTTGGCGACGTGTGGTTGCAACACGTCTCCGATCAGTGGGTGCGGGATATCATCTCCCACGGCTACAGGATAGAATTTTCTTCCAGCCCGCCAAACAGATTTTTTCTGTCCACCCCCCCCCGCTCCAAAGCCGCCGCCTTCTCTCAGGCCGTGGCATCCCTGCAGGCCAACGGTGTAATTGTTCCGGTTCCCGCCCGCGAACGGTTCAGCGGTTTCTACTCAAACCTCTTTCTAGTCCCCAAAAAGGACGGTTCCTTCCGACCCATCCTGGATCTCAAGCTTCTCAACAAGCATGTTCAGGTGCGGCACTTTCGCATGGAATCTCTGAGATCGGTCATTGCCTCAATGACCCAAGGAGATTTTCTGGCATCCATCGACATCAGAGATGCCTATCTGCATGTGCCTATTGCGGTTTCACACCAGCGTTGGCTACGCTTTGCGATCGGAGAGGAACATTTCCAATTCGTGGCTCTCCCCTTCGGCTTAGCCACGGCCCCTCGAGTATTCACCAAGGTCATGGCAGCAGTGGTTGCGGTCCTGCACCTCCAGGGGTTGGCAGTGATTCCTTACCTGGACGACCTTCTAGTCAAGGCCTCATCCAGTGCAGACTGCCAGCGGAGTGTCTCTCTCAATCTCTCGCCACGCTAGTTCAGTTCGGGTGGCTTGTCAACCTGCCCAAGTCCACTCTGACCCCGACCCAGGTGCTTTTGTACCTAGGGATGCAATTCGAGACTCTGCCGGCACTTGTCAAGTTGCCCTTAGTCAAACAGCAGTCCCTTCGTCTGGCGGTGCGCTCTCTGCTGAGGCACCGCCGTCATTCCATCAGACACCTCATGCAGGTGCTGGGTCAGATGGTGGCGTCCATGGAAGCGGTTCCCTTTGCTCAGTTCCATCTGCGTCCCCTGCAGCTGGACATTCTCCGCTGTTGGGACAAGCGGATCTCTTCCTTGCACAGGCAGGTGGCTCTGTCGTCACAGACCAGGAGCTCCCTTCAGTGGTGGCTTCGGCCCCTCTCTCTGTCTCAGGGACGCTCTTTTCTGACTCCATCCTGGGTGATCCTCACCACGGATGCCAGCCTCTCCGGTTGGGGAGCAGTATTTCTCCATCACCGAGCACAGGGCACTTGGACTCCGTCCGAATCAGCCCTCTCGATCAATGTGCTGGAGATCAGAGCTGTGTTTCTAGCTCTCCTAGCCTTCCACCACCTGTTGGCGGGCAGGCACATTCGAGTTCAGTCGGACAACGCGACAGCGGTTGCCTACATCAATCACCAGGGCGGGACTCACAGCCGTCTGGCGATGTTGGAGGTTCAACGAATCCTCCAGTGGACGGAGGACTCCAAGTCCACCATATCTGCAGTCCACATCCCAGGCGTGGAAAACTGGGAGGCCGATTACCTCAGCCGTCAAACCGTGGACAGCGGCGAGTGGTCCCTGCATCCGTCAGTGTTCAGATCAATCTGCCGCAAGTGGGGCACTCCGGAAGTGGATCTAATGGCATCCCGGCACAACAACAAGGTTCCGGTTTACGTGGCTCGCTCCCACGATCCTCAAGCCTTCGCAGCAGACGCACTGGTTCAAGATTGGTCTCAGTTCCGTCTGGCCTATGTGTTTCCCCCTCTAGCGCTCTTGCCCAGGGTTCTGCGCAAGATCAGAATGGAGGGCCGTCGAGTCATACTCATTGCTCCGGACTGGCCCAGGCGAGCTTGGTACCCAGACCTGCTCCGTCTGTCCGTAGAGGTGCCCTGGCATCTCCTGGACCGCCCAGACCTTCTCTCTCAAGGTCCGTTCTTCCGCCAGAATTCTGCGGCTCTCAGATTGACGGCGTGGCTCTTGAGTCCTGGATCCTGACGGCTTCAGGCATTCCCTCTGAGGTCATCTCCACCATTACTCAGGCTCGGAAGTCTTCCTCGGCCAAGATTTACCACAGGACTTGGAGGATTTTCCTGTCCTGGTGTCGCTCTTCCGACCATGCTCCTTGGCCGTTCTCCTTGCCGACCATCCTATCTTTTCTACAGTCCGGTCTACAGCTAGGACTGTCCCTCAATTCCCTCAAGGGACAGGTGTCGGCTCTGTCGGTATTGTTCCAGCGGCGTATCGCCCGACTGGCTCAGGTGCGCACCTTCATGCAGGGCGCATCTCACATCATTCCTCCTTACTGGCGGCCCTTGGATCCCTGGGACCTTAATCTGGTCCTCACGGCCTTACAGAAACCCCCCTTTGAGCCTCTCAGGGAGGTTCCCTTGTTTAGACTTTCACAGAAAGTTGTTTTTCTAGTAGCCATAACTTCTCTCAGGAGAGTTTCTGATTTGGCTGCGCTCTCTTCGGAATCCCCCTTTTTGGTGTTTCACCAAGACAAGGTGGTTCTTCGTCCGTCTCCGGACTTTCTCCCTAAGGTGGTGTCTCCTTTCCACCTTAACCAGGACATTTCATTGCCTTCTTTGTCCGGCCCCTGTGCATCGCTTTGAAAAGGCGTTGCATACCTTGGATTTGGTGCGGGCGCTCCGAATCTATGTGTCACGCACCGCCGTTTTTAGGCGGTGCACCTCACTTCTTGTGCTAACCACTGGTCAGCGCAAGGGTCTCGCTGCTTCTAAACCGACCCTAGCTCGTTGGATCAGGTCGGCTATCACCGATGCCTACCAGTGTTCTCAGGTGCCTCCCCCGCCAGGGATTAAGGCGCACTCGACCAGAGCTGTCGGTGCCTCCTGGGCTTTCAGGCACCAGGCTACGGCTCAGCAGGTTTGTCAGGCTGCCACGTGGTCCAGTCTGCACACTTTTTCGAAGCACTACCAAGTGCATGCTCATGCTTCGGCAGATGTGAGCTTGGGCAGACGCATTCTTCAGGCGGCTGTCGCCCATTTGTGAAGTTAGGTTTTGCCTACTTCTCAGTTTGGTTTATTCCCACCCATGGACTGCTTTGGAACGTCCCATGGTTTGGGTCTCCCATAAGGAACGATAAAGAAAAAGAGAATTTTGTTTGCTTACCGTAAATTCTTTTACTTATAGTTCCGACATGGGAGACCCAGCACCCTCCCTGTTGCCTGTTGGCAGTTTTTTTGTTCCGTGTGTTTCACCGGCTGTTGTTAGTAGTCAGAGTTCTGGTTATTCCGAGTTTTACTCTATCTCTACTTATGGGTGGATGTCCTCCTTCAGCTTTTGCACTGAACTGGGTAGATTGTCATCCAGGGGGTGTAAATAGCCCGGAGGGAGGAGCTACATGTTTGAGTGTAGTACTTTGTGTGTCCTCCGGAGGCAGAAGCTATACACCCATGGTTTGGGTCTCCCATGTCGGAACTATAAGAGAAAGAATTTACGGTAAGCAAACAAAATTCTCTTTTTTTTCTTTGTCGCTCCATTGGGAGACCCAGACAATTGGGTGTATAGCTTCTGCCTCCGGAGGCCACACAAAGTATTACACTTTAAAAAGTGTAACCCCTCCCCTCTGCCTATACACCCTCTCGTGCATCACGGGCCCATCAGTTTTATGCTTTGTGTTGAAGGAGACACACATTCACGCAAGCTCCACATTTTAGTCAGCAGCAGCTGCTGATTTTATCGGATGGAAGAAAAGAGGGCCCCCCACAGGGCCCCCGGCATGCTCCCTTCTCACCCCACTAATGTCGGCGGTGCTGTTAAGGTTGAGGTACCCATTGCGGGTACAAAGGCTGGAGCCACATGCCGTTTTCCTTCCCCATCCCTTAGAGGCTCTGGGAGAAGTGGGATCCTAACCGGTCACCATGCACTGGGACCGGGCTCCCTCCGCAGCCCCTGGGGGAATCTGACGGACAGGAGACTGGGTATCGTCAGGGACAGGCCCTGCTTCTAAGAGGTACTCTGTGTCCCCTTGGGGACGGCGCATGGAGCGCCTGTGTAACAGACGCTGCAGTGGCTGCTGTGTTTTTTGTCACGCCGGGACTACCGCGCCGACCGCGCCTGTTTGCCGGCCGGCGTTATTAAATTTAGTCCCCGGCTTCTGCGGCCTAGTACAATAACTCCCGCCCCCGGGCCTGCCAGTCAGGGGTAAGGGCGGGACGCTCGACTGGACGTCGGCAGTGAGGGCTGGAGCATACTTAGGTATCCTCCTCCCCCCTCACTGAGCACTGCGGGGCACCAGATTCCCGCACTTTATTAGTTACGCCCACGGCTCCCTCCTCCTCTGAGAACGCTGGCAGCCATTGTTATACACTGCTGCCGGTGGAGGAATACAGAACGAGCTCTGTGACGCTGGGAGGCCCAGGCAGGGAATCTGGTGGACACACAACCGCTTTGGGCGGTCGGTAAGCCGCACCGGTTACCAGGTGCTGGCCCCCTTGGGTGCCGAAGTGTGTGTGTATATATATAATATATATATATATATATATATATTGTATACATTTTCTCTGTTCGGCCGCATTATTTGCCCTTGGCTATATACCCTCACTGATTACTCTAAGAGGAGACAACAGCATGTCGTCCGCAAAGAGCAAGGGTGCCAAGGCACAGGCTTATTTTGCAACCTGTACCTCTTGTGCGGCTATGTTACCTGCAGGTTCCACCTACCCTCATTGTGTGCAATGCTCGGCCCCTGTGGCACTCACTCAGCCGGAGCCTCAGGCACTGGTGGGACCCTCGGCTCAGGTAGAACCACCGGCTTCCACTGTCCAGGTGGCAGGGACAGAGTTTGCAGTTTTGGCTGAGAAACTCTGAGTCGCTTTCACAATCCATGGCTCAGTCTATGGATAGATGGTCTGCTAAGATACTAGAAGCCTTGCAGTCCAGACCGGTAACACAGGCCCAGGGCACTGTGCGTTCATCGCCCCCAGGTCCCCCTCGGTCGGTGCAGCAAAGTGCTCCTGAGGTGACACCTAGGTCCCACGGTGAGGACTCCGACTCGGACCGCAGTCCCAGGCCGGCTAAGCGGGCTCGCTGGGGACCTTCCTCGACTTCATCACGCTGCTCAGGGTCTCAGCATGAGGACTCTCTGGAGGATGAAGCGGAGGTCGCAGCTCAGGGCTCTGACCCTGACGTTGCTCTCAATCTTGATACACCTGAAGGGGACGCCATAGTAAATGACCTTATAGCGTCCATCAACCAGGTGCTAGAACTTTCTCCTCCAACTCCACCTATAGAGGAGTCGGCTTCACAGCAGGAGAAACACCAGTTTAGGTTTCCCAAACGTACACGGAGTGCGTTTTTCGATCACTCTAACTTCAGAGATGCTGTCCAGAAGCACCGAGCATTTCCGGACAAGCGCTTTACTAAGCGTCTTAATGACACACGTTACCCTTTCCCCCCTGACGTAGTTAAGGGTTGGGCTCAGTGTCCCAAAGTGGATCCTCCAGTCTCTAGACTGGCGGCTAGATCCGTAGTATCAGTGGCAGATGGCTCATCGCTCAAGGATGCCACTGACAGGCAAATAGAGCTCCTGATGAAATCCATCTATGAAGCCATAGGCGCATCTTTTGCACCGGCCTTTGCAGCCGTGTGGGCACTCCAAGCTATCTCAGCTTGTCTGTCTGAGATTAATGCGGTCACACGTACCTCTACTCCGCAGGTTGTGTCTTTGACTTCTCAGGCGTCGGCTTTTTCGTCCTACGCCATGAACGCCGTCCTGGACTCTGCGAGCTGTACAGCGGTAGCATCCGCCAATTCGGTGGCAGTCCGCAGGGCCATGTGGCTACGCGAATGGAAGGCAGACTCTGCTTCCAAGAAGTTCTTAACCGGTTTGCCATTTTCTGGCGACCGTTTGTTTGGCGAGCAATTGGACGAAATTATTAAACAATCCAAGGGAAAAAACTCGTCCTTACCCCAGTCCAAACCAAACAGACCTCAGCAGCGAAAGATTCAACCGAGGTTTCGGTCCTTTCGGCCCTCAGCCAGGTCCCAATCCTCCACGTCCAACAGGTCACAGAAGGGCCAGAGGAACTCTTCTGCATGGCGGTCTAAGTCACGTCCTAAAAAGACCGCCGGAGGAACCACCCCCAAGGCGGCCTCCTCATGACTTTCGGCCTCCCCAAACCGCATCCTCGGTCGGTGGCAGGCTCTCCCGCTTTTGCGACGCCTGGTGGCCACATGTCCAAGACCGATGGGTGAGAGACATTCTGTCTCACGGATACAGGATAGAGCTCAGTTCTCGTCCTCCGACTCGTTTCTTCAGAACATCTCCGCCCCCCGAGCGAGCCGATGCACTTTTTCAGGCGGTGAACACTCTGAAGGCTGAAGGAGTGGTGATTCCCGTTCCCCCTCAGGAACATGGTCACGGCTTCTACTCCAACTTGTTCGTGGTGCCAAAAAAGGACGGATCATTCCGTCCCGTTCTGGACCTCAAACTGCTCAACAGACACGTGAGAACCAGACGGTTCCGGATGGAATCTCTCCGCTCTGTCATCGCCTCGATGTCCCAAGGAGACTTCCTAGCATCAATCGACATCAGGGATGCTTATCTCCATGTGCCGATTGCACCAGAGCATCAACGCTTCCTGCGTTTCGCCATCAAAGACGAACACCTTCAGTTCGTAGCACTGCCTTTCGGCCTGGCGACAGCCCCACGGGTCTTCACCAAGGTCATGGCAGCAGTAGTAGCGGTCCTACACTCTCAGGGCCACTCGGTGATCCCTTACTTAGACGATCTTCTAGTCAAGGCACCCTCCCAGGTGGCATGCCAACACAGCCTGACCATTGCTCTGGAGACTCTCCAGAGGTTCGGGTGGATCATCAATTTCCCAAAGTCAAAATTGACACCGACCCAATCGCTGACTTACCTCGGGATGGAGTTTCATACTCTCTCAGCGATAGTGAAGCTACCGCTGGACAAACAGCGTTCACTACAGACAGGGGTGCACTCTCTCCTTCAAGTCCAGTCACACCCCTTGAGGCGCCTCATGCACTTCCTAGGGAAGATGGTGGCAGCAATGGAGGCAGTTCCCTTTGCGCAGTTTCATCTGCGTCCACTTCAATGGGACATTCTCCGTAAATGGGACAGGAGGTCGACGTCCCTAGACAGGAACGTCTCCCTTTCACGGGCAGCCAAAACCTCTCTTCAGTGGTGGCTTCTTCCCACTTCTTTGTCGAAAGGAAAATCCTTCCTGCCCCCAACCTGGGCTGTGGTCACGACGGACGCGAGTCTGTCAGGGTGGGGAGCGGTCTTCCTCCACCACAGGGCTCAGGGAACCTGGACTCTGACAGAGTCCTCCCTTCAGATCAATGTTCTGGAGATAAGGGCAGTGTATCTAGCCCTAAAGGCGTTCCAGCGGTGGCTGGAGGGCAGGCAGATCCGAATACAGTCGGACAACGCCATGGCGGTTGCGTACATCAACCACCAGGGTGGCACACGCAGTCGTCAAGCCTTCCAAGAAGTTTGGCGGATTCTGCTGTGGGCGGAAGCCACAGCCTCCACCATCTCCGCAGTTCACATCCCGGGCGTAGAAAACTGGGAAGCAGACTTTCTCAGTCGCCAGGGCATGGACGCAGGGGAATGGTCTCTTCACCCGGACGTGTTTCAAGAGATCTGTTGCCGCTGGGGAACGCCGGACGTCGACCTAATGGCGTCTCGGCACAACAACAAAGTCCCGGCATTCATGGCACGGTCTCAAGATCACAGAGCTCTGGCGGCAGACGCATTAGTTCAGGATTGGTCGCAGTTTCGACTGCCTTATGTATTTCCTCCTCTGGCACTGCTGCCCAGAGTGTTACGCAAGATCAGGTCCGACTGCCGCCGCGCCATCCTCATCGCTCCAGACTGGCCGAGGAGGTCGTGGTACCCGGATCTGTGGCACCTCACGGTCGGTCAACCGTGGGCACTCCCAGACCGACCAGACTTGCTGTCTCAAGGGCCATTTTTCCATCTGAATTCTGCGGCCCTCAACCTGACTGTGTGGCCATTGAGTCCTGGCTCCTAGCGTCCTCAGGGTTATCTCAAGATGTCATTGCCACTATGAGACAGGCCAGGAAACCAACGTCCGCCAAGATCTACCACAGAACTTGGAGGATCTTCTTATCCTGGTGCTCTGATCAGGGTTTTACTCCCTGGCCGTTTGCCTTGCCCACTTTTTTTTCTTTCCTTCAATCCGGAATGGACAAGGGTTTGTCTCTCGGCTCTCTCAAGGGACAAGTATCGGCGCTTTCCGTGTTTTTTCAAAAGCGTCTAGCCAGGCTTCCGCAGGTCCGCACGTTCCTGCAGGGGGTTTGCCACATAGTCCCACCTTACAAGCGTCCGCTAGAACCCTGGGATCTTAACAGGGTGCTGACGGCTCTCCAGAAGCCACCTTTCGAGCCGATGCGGGATGTCTCTCTATCACGCCTTTCGCAGAAGGTGGCCTTCCTAGTGGCAGTCACATCACTTAGGAGAGTGTCTGAGCTAGCAGCGCTGTCATGCAAACCCCCATTCCTGGTGTTTCACCAGGATAAGGTGGTTCTGCGTCCGGTCCCGGAATTTCTCCCTAAGGTGGTATCCCCTTTTCATCTCAATCAGGATATCTCCTTACCTTCTTTTTGCCCTCATCCAGTTCACCAATGTGAAAAGGATTTGCACTTGTTAGATCTCGTGAGAGCACTCAGGCTCTACATTTCTCGCACGGCGCCCCTGCGCCGTTCTGATGCGCTCTTTGTCCTTGTCGCTGGCCAGCGTAAGGG
Source organism: Anomaloglossus baeobatrachus (assembly GCF_048569485.1). Taxonomy (NCBI): domain Eukaryota; kingdom Metazoa; phylum Chordata; class Amphibia; order Anura; family Aromobatidae; genus Anomaloglossus; species Anomaloglossus baeobatrachus. The sequence continues at coordinate 669,157,046 of NC_134354.1, read as the reverse complement.
GTCGCAGGCTTCCAAGTCAACCTTGGCTCGGTGGATCAAGGAACCGATTCTTGAAGCCTACCGTTCGTCTGGGCTTCCGATTCCTTCAGGGCTGAAAGCCCATTCTACCAGAGCCGTAGGTGCGTCCTGGGCATTGCGGCACCAGGCTACGGCTCAGCAGGTGTGTCAGGCGGCTACCTGGTCGAGTCTGCACACTTTCACAAAACACTATCAGGTGCATGCCTATGCTTCGGCAGATGCCAGCCTAGGTAGGCGAGTCCTTCAGGCGGCTGTTGCCCACCTGTAAGAAGGAGCCGTTTTTCGGCTCTTTTTATCGAGGTATTCTTTTACCCACCCAGGGACTGCTTTTGGACATCCCAATTGTCTGGGTCTCCCAATGGAGCGACAAAGAAGAAGGGAATTTTGTTTACTTACCGTAAATTCCTTTTCTTCTAGCTCCTATTGGGAGACCCAGCACCCGCCCCTGTTCCCTTCGGGCTGTTGTTCTTTTGTGTACACATGTTGTTCATGTTGAATTGTTCTTCTGGTTCATGGTTTCAGTTCTCCGAACATCCTTCGGATTGAATTTACCTTAGACCAATTTATAAGTTTCCTCCTTCCTGCTTTGGCACCAAAACTGATGGGCCCGTGATGCACGGGAGGGTGTATAGGCAGAGGGGAGGGGTTACACTTTTTAAAGTGTAATACTTTGTGTGGCCTCCGGAGGCAGAAGCTATACACCCAATTGTCTGGGTCTCCCAATAGGAGCTAGAAGAAAAGGAATTTACGGTAAGTAAACAAAATTCCCTTCTTTCTTTTCTGTCAATCTTGCCATATAAGGGCTTATTTTTTGCAGGACGAGTTATACTTTTAAATGAAACCATGAGTTTTACCATATAGTGTAATAGAAAATGGCAAAAAAATTCCAAGTGTGGAAAAATTGCTAAAAAAGTGTGATTGCACAATTGTTTTTGTGATCTTTTATTCGCCGTGTTCACTATATGGTGAAGCTGATGTGTCGGTGTGATGCCTCAGGTCGATACAAGTTTGTAGGCTCCAAACATGAACAGTGGAACCTCGCTTAACGAGTAACCTAGTTAACGAGAATTTCGCTTAACAAGCAAAGCTTTCTGTAAATTTGTAACTCGGTTTACGAGAGAGCTTTGCTGTACGAGCAAAATACTCACCGCACACACTTCCGGTTCCGTACATCCACCGCGCTCTAACCCGCACTTGCAGTCCACACAAACACATACAAGCACGCACAAACACACACAAACACACATGCACGCACACATATACAGTATTATGCTCACCTTACCTTCCGTTCCACCGCCGGCCTCATGGTTCTTGTAGTCCGCCGGTACATCGCGACGTCCTTGCGGCAAACTACAAGACCCAGGAGGCCGGCGATGGAACGGAAGGTAAGGTGAGCATAATATGTGTACAAACAGTTCCATCGCCGGTCACCTGGGTCCTGTAGTTCGCCGCTATAGGATGTGCATCGGCAACCATAGCGACAAAGCGGGAACTTCCTCTGTCACCGCTACTCAAAGGCAGCGCGCTGGCCAATCAGAGGCAAGCATCTCCTGCCTTTGACGTCAGCGCTCTGGCAGCGGAAGTTCCTCCCTCGTCGTTATGGTAACCCGATACGCAGCCTGTACTAGCGAACAGCAAGTCCCAGGAGACCGGCGATGGAACGGAAGGTAAGATGAGCATAATATGTGCGTGCGTGCTTGTGTTTGTGTGTGTTTGTACGTGTTTGTGTGTGTTTTGTGCATCTGTGAAATGACACAATAGGGGACCAGGATGGGACTTTAACAAGTTGTGGAACGAATTCTTTGCATTGCAATGATTTCCTATGGGAAATCTTGCTTTGCTGAACGAGTAACTTGGTTAACAAGCACAGTCCCAGAACGGATTGTTCTCGTTAAACAAGGTTCCATAGTATAGGTTTACTTTTATGTAAGGAGTTAAAAAAAATTCACAAACCTGTCCAAAAAAAGTTGTGCACTTTTTGGACCATTTTTCGAAACCCATAGCATTCTCATATTTTGGGATCTCTGGCTCTGTGATGGCTTATTTGTTGTGTCTCAAGCTGATGTTTTTAACAGTACCACTTTTGCGCAGATGCTACAATTTGCCTGTTATTGAATTTTGCGGCGACCAAAAAACGGAATTTTGGCATTTGGAATTTTTTGCCGTACGCCATTTACCGATCAGATTAACTGATTTTATGTTTTGATAGATCAGGCATTTCTCAATGCGACGATACTAAATATGTGTATATTTTCTATTTTTTTTTAACCCTTTAAATTTCAGTGGGGTGATTTGAACTTTTTAGGTTTTTTTATTTTTTTTAATTTTTTAAAACTAACTTTATTTAATTTTTTTTTTATTTTTGTTTTACTAGTTTTATTTTACTAGGGGGCTAGAAGGATCAGTAGTCTGATCGCTTGTGCATTTCTGTAGATTACAGCTGCACAGCTCTGATCTGCTGAAATGCTACTGTTGTACTAATGCTACTAATGTTCAAATCAGCTGATGTGTGCAGGACTCACCGCTGGCTCAGCAATCGGCGGTGATTACCCTGACATGATCCATGGTGTACCTAGTACGTCATGTGTCGTGAAGAGGTTAAGCTGAACGATTGCTGGTATTAGCCGGGCTCGCTGCTTTGAGAATTTGTCTGGCTCATGTGCTGGGACCGCCGAACACCCAGGTAAAGTAAAAAAATATATACACACAGGAATATTAATTTGAATTTCACAGAAATATGAAAGAGGTGAATACGTACATGGTGAGCTGCAACACATGCTACATGTTCGCTGATCTACCGGATAAAATTGACCACTTAACTTGCCACAAATGCAAACTAGTGGCCCTTTTAGAACAAAAGGTGAGGATTTCTTGGACTAAGCAGAAGCGATGCTTCATAATATGAAAAGGGAGAAAAGCTTCACAGCAGCTACCGAGGCAGAAAAATGGATAGACGTGACCAAAAGGAGCCAGCAGATCACAAAGCCGTCATCACCCACACATCTTGGGAACCATTAGCAAACCCTCATGCAGAATGATGAAAATGGCACAATTCAAGAAGAGACCATGCCAACAAAAGAAGAAACAAATGTCACCCAGAAACACTCATGAGCGTCAAAAGATAGTGTGTCTAGGAAGAAAAGAAGAGTGGTAGTTGTGGGTGACTCACTACGAAGAGGCACAGAGGCAGCTGTCTGCAGTCCGGACTTATCCACACGAGAAGTATGCTGCCTCCCGGGAGCAAGAATCAGTGATCTGACTAACAGGATAATCAACATGAGGGAGCCAGCACGATTTCTAAACTGTACTTATTAATAAATGGAGATTTTTGGCAAAACATTGCAATATTTTGAGCTACCCTGCCACTCCACGGCAAATCTCAAGGGGCAGTCCTACACTAATATTTTATTTTATCTGAAGGGTGCCATATGGCCTCACACATTTAAAAGCAGAACTATTTAAAACAGCACTTACCTGATGCTTTTCATTCCCGTACCTGTGACTGAATCACAGCTGTGGGCGGTACAGGCCCAGGCAAGTGCTTCTTATAATAGATAGCCTGTGGACAGGGCTGATGGCTGAGTGTGAACAGTCACCAATTGCCAAAATCAGACAGCTGGCTCCCTCATTTTGACTGACAGGATACCAAACCTCCTAAGTTCCAAGGACGACTACCCATTCCTACTGATACATGTAGGCACAAATGACACTGCAAAAAATGACCTAACAACTATCTGCAAACACTTGGAGAATCTGGGGAAGAAAGCGAAGGAGCTGGATGTGCAGGTAGTTTTCTCATCAATCCTCTTAGTTGATGGTAAAGGAATCAGGAGATTGAATAGGATCCTAGAAGTGAACAATTGGCTAAGTTGGTGGTGCAGACAGCAAAGATTCGGATTTTTGGACCATGGTGTGAATTATCTCTACGATGGACTCCTCGCTAGAGACTGGTTACACCTCACAAAACCAGAAAAAAACACACATTTACCAGAAGATTTGCCACACTCATCAGGAGGGCTTTAAACTAGAAGAGAAAGGGATGGGAAGAAAAATTCCAGACAAGAACATGCAGCTAAAGGACATGGTAAACAAGGATACTATATGTGGTTAAGAGGACAGAGGTCAGTATACTCAGAAGGAATCTAAGAAAAGGAGCGCAACAGAGCGCAAACTAAAAAGATTTTACACAAATGCACAAAGCATGGGAAACAAGCGAGTCCGCTCAGCCCTAGTCAGGAGGAGTCCAAGTTAGCAATAAGCAAATGATTGATATTAGAACATTTAGCCAAGTTAAAGGAAACCAAGTCCCCAGGTCCTGATGATTTACACCCTAGAGTCCTGAAAGAAATACCTGAGGAAATAATAGTATCGCTTACCATAATCTTTAATACGTCATAGGAAACAGGAGTGGCCCCTCTAGATTGGAAAAGGGCAAATGTGGTTCCTATCTACAAAAAAGGGAAAAAGGAAGGATCCAGGGAATTACAGGCTAGTAAGTGTGACCTCCACAGCGGGAAAAATCCTCAAGCAAATTGTCAAAGAACATTTACTTGGATCCAGGTACCTGGCTGGGAAATCTTTAACCAAAGCGAGTATGGTTTGATGACTAATAAATCAGTCACTGAATGGCTGGACCAGGGGAATGCTGTGGATATAGCATACTTTGACTTTAGTAAGGCATTCAATAAAGTATCACATGACCTCATTGAAAAAATGGTCAAGTACAAAATTGACAAAAAATCATTTAGATGGATTCACAACTGGCTTAATGATCAGGCACAACAAGTAATACTAAATGGACACACCTCAACTTGGAGGAAAGTCAAAAGTGGGGTACCGCAAGGCTTTGTCCTGGGCCCAGTGCTGTATAATATCTTTTATAAATGATCTGGACAACGGAATTATTGGGGAACTCATACAATTTGCAGATGATACTAAGATAGGAGGAACCAACTCTAGGAGCCAACTCTAGAGAGGAAAGAGAGCGGATTCAAAAGGATTTAGACACACTCAAACAATGGGCCGAGGCAAACAGAATGGTACTTAACAGGGACAAATGCAAAGTCCTACATCTAGGTAAAAGAAATGTAAAAAGTGCATATGTGTGTGTGTGTGTGTGTATATATGTATGTATATGTGTGTGTGTGTGTGTGTGTAATTAATATATATATATATATATAATATATATATTATAAATAAATATTAGTATGGGAGGAATCAGGGGAAAAGGGCTTGGGCAAAGGGTCCCAGATTCAGCATGAGCCAACAGTGTGGTGCTGCAGCTAAAAAGGCCAACCAAATTCTGGGATGTATCAAGACACGCATTTAATCTAAATCAAGAGAGGTAATTATTCCCCTATACTCTGCCCTGGTCAGACCCCACCTAGAATATTGTGTACAGTTCTGGGCTCCCCGATTCAAGAAAGACATTGATATATTGGAGTTTGTATGTTCTCCCTCTGTTTGCGTGGGTTTCCTCCGGGTTTTCCAGTTTCCTTCCACACTCCAAAGACTGATAGGGAATTTAGATTGTGAGCCCCAAGGGGGACAGTGATGATGATGTATGTAGAATGCTGTGGAATATGTTGGTGCTATATAAAAAAATATTTTTTATTGCAGCAAGTCCACAGAAGAGCAACCAAGATGGTAGAAGGTCTGCAAACCATGTCATATTAAGACCGGTTAAAAGAACTAGGAATGTGTAGTTTGCAAAAGAGAAGGCTGAGAGGAGACTTAATAGTGGTCTACAAATATCTGAAAGGTAGTCACAGTGCAGAGGGAACTACCCTGTTCTCATTAGCACAAGGAAGTACAAGAAGCAATGGGATGAAACTAAAAGGAAGGAGATTCAGATTAGACATTAGGAAAAACTTTCTGACAGGGCAGTCAGAGAGTGGAACAGGCGACGACAAGAGGTAGTGAGCTGTCAATCAATGGAAATCTTCAAGCAGAAACTAGATAAATGTATAGCTGGAATGACTTGGGAAAATCTGCACTAGCAGGGAGTTGGACCCGATGGCCCTTGAGGTCCCTTCCAACTCTACCATTCTATGAATTGGAGTAATGGTAGTTGGGGTTGATGTCACGTGGCATAAAGCCCTGGTGTTCGTAATGGAGAGGTGTCAGAACCCCCATTACTAACCCAATAAGTAAAAATCAAAAAACAAAGTTTATTTGAAAAAAAACACTTCTCGACCAATTTTTTTTTTTTTATAAATAAATTGGTCGAGAAGTGAAATACCTAAACAGAGAGAAATAAAAAGAAGAGACTCCCTCATTCATCAATAATTTGTTAGAAAGCAAAGTTAGGTCCGACGTAGTCCAGTGCTTCCCATGACGTTCCCCCAACTCTTACAATCAAAGGCTATGGAGCCTCAGAATGAAATCATCGGAGTTTGGGAATGTCGTGGGAAGTGCTAAACTGTGTCGGACCTGCAAGAGAGCTTTTCCTTCTAATAAATTGGTGAATGAGGGACAGTCTCTTGTTTTTATTTCCCTCTTTTTATGTTTTTCATGTTTCAATTTGTGGACTGTCAGGAACCCTTGACCACGTCGGACCTGCATATTTTTATTTTCTTTTAAATAAATTGGTGAACCATGAGCAGGTCGGATGCTTGGATGGGCTCGACTCGTGTAACGAATATAATGGAAGTAAATGATAACTCAAGCATTTTTCTGGGCGATCTTCAGGAAAAATGCTTGAGATTCCCATTGACATCCATTATACTCTGTACACGAGTCGAGCCCATTCGAGCATCCAACCTATTAGTTTTGAGTCCCGAGCACCTTAGCATGGTAGTGCTCACTCATCACTATTGTCCTGTGCTCAGCTCCTATCCTCACCCTACTCACATATTTACTGTAGTTTTGAAAGATGTACAACCATAGTGGACAACAGATGATACTGGATATTTCTGACATTGACAATGGTTTCAGCTTTATGAGCCCTTAGGCTGCATTCACACATGCCATTGTTTTGATGGAATAAAAAAATAAGTCGCTGTTTGTGTCTTACTCATTTTCTGTAAGTGGCCATTCACATGTCAGTTTTTCACAGACAAGTTCTATCTGTGTTTTTCATTATGGGACTGTACACATGTCTTTTATTTTATTTATTTTTTTTTGCGGACTGAGTGGTCTGCAAATCGTGAAGTCATGTTGGATATTCTATGCTAGGGATGGGCTGCATCTTAATGGGGAAGGTGCAGCTCTGCTGGGGCAGAAAATGGCTAGAAGGTTGGAGGAGTGTTTAAACTAGGAATGGGGGGCAAGGGTATTCACTTTATAGAAGGGGAATGTAGTGCAGATAGTGACCAGGGCACAAGTAATGAAATTGGGGGTGGTACGGGGGGAAGGGTTAGGACAGTTAATACAGTAAGCAGGAATACAGGTACAGAGTCATACGTAACGTGCATGTACACTAATGCCCGAAGCCTCACAAATAAGGTGGAGGAATTAGAATTAATATTGTTGGAAGAAAATTATGATATAGTGGGGATATCAGAGACATGGCTGGATGAGAGCTATGACTGGGCTGTTAATTTACAGGGTTATAGCCTATTCAGGAATGACCGTACAAATAAGCGAGGGGGAGGTGTGTGTCTATATGTAAAATCATCCTTAAAACCCATCCTGCGTGACAACATATGTGAGGGTACTGAGAATGTAGAGTCCCTATGGGTGGAGATAAGGGGTGGGAGAATGAATAATAAAATACTGATAGGGGTATGTTATAAGACGCCGAATATTATGGAAGAGGTAGAGCATCTCCTCATAAAGCAAATTGATAAAGCAGCGAGTCTTGGAGAGGTAATTATTATGGGGGACTTTAACTATCCTGATATAAATTGGGGAACAGAAACTTGCAGTTCCAGCAAAGGAAATAGATTTTTGATAACAATGAAAGATAATTACCTTTCACAAATGGTACAGGACCCCACAAGAGGGGGAGCACTACTAGACCTTGTACTAACCAATAGGCCAGACCGCATATCAAATATACAAGTTGGGGGTTACTTGGGGAATAGTGATCACAAAATAATAAGTTTTCATGTATTCTTTAGTAAGATGTCTAGTAGAGGGGCTACAAGGACACTAAACTTCAGGAAAGCAAATTTTAAACGGTTGAGAGATGTTCTTAGTGCAATAAACTGGGATGATGTACTAAGTAATAAAAGTACACAAAGCAAATGGGAGACTTTTATGAGCATCCTGAATAGGGCTTGTGCAGAAAATATACCCTATGGGAACAAACATGCTAGAAATAGGAGGAAACCCCTATGGCTAAATAGAGCTGTAAGGGAAGCAATAAAAGAAAAACAGAAAGCCTTAAAAGAATTAAAGAGGGTAGGTAGTGATGAGGCATTATATAATTATAGAAAATTAAATAAAATATGTAAAAAGCAAATTAAGTTAGCTAAGTTTGAGACAGAGAGACTCATTGCGAGAGAAAGTAAAAATAATCCTAAAATATTCTTTAACTACATAAACAGTAAAAAACTGAAAAGCGATAGTGTTGACCCCCTTAAAAATAGTCTTGGTGAAATGGTGGAAGGGGATGAGGGTAAAGCCAACCTGCTGAATGACTTTTTTTCTACGGTTTTTATACAAGAAAATGCCATGGCAGATGACATGACCAGTGATACCATAAATTCACCCTTGAATATTACCTGCTTAACCCAGCAGGAAGTACGCCGCCGCCTCGAAATCACTAAGGTTGACAAATCTCCGGGCCCGGATGGCATACACCCCAGAGTACTACAGGAATTGAGTTCTGTGATAGATAGACCATTATTTTTAATCTTCTCAGATTCCATAATAACAGGGTCGGTACCGCAGGACTGGCGCATAGCAAATGTGGTGCCAATATTCAAAAAGGGGACAAAAACTGAGCCGGGAAATTATAGGCCGGTAAGTTTAACCTCTACGGTTGGTAAAATCCTTGAGGGATTCTTGAGAGATGCTATACTGGAGTATCTCAAGAAAAATAACCTTATGACAGAGTATCAACATGGGTTTATGAGGGATCGATCCTGTCAAACTAATTTGATCAGTTTCTATGAAGAGGTAAGTTCAAGTCTGGACCAGGGAAATGCAGTGGATGTTGTGTATATGGACTTTTCAAAAGCTTTTGATACGGTGCCACACAAAAGGTTGGTACATAAAATGAGAATAATGGGGATAGGGGAAAATATGTGTAACTGGGTTAAAAACTGGCTCAGTGATAGGAAACAAAGGGTGGTTATTAATGGTACGTACTCGGACTGGGTCTCAGTTCATAGTGGGGTACCACAGGGGTCAGTATTGGGCCCGCTTCTTTTCAACATATTTATAAATGACCTTGTTGGGGGCATGCGGAGTAGAATTTCAATATTTGCAGATGATACTAAACTCTGCAGGGTAATCAATACAGAGGAGGATAATTTTATATTACAGGGAGATTTATGTAAATTGGAGGATTGGGCTGAGAAGTGGCAATTGAAGTTTAATGTAGATAAATGTAAGGTCATGCACTTGGGTAGAGGAAATAACATTTATGATTATGTACTTAATTGTAGAACACTGGGTAAAACAGACACAGAAAAAGACTTGGGTGTATGGGTGGATGGTAAACTTCACTTTAGTGGACAGTGTCAGGCAGCTGCTGCCAGGGCTAATAAAATAATGGGATGTATTAAAAGAGGTATAAGTGTTCATGAAAAAAATGTACTTCTACCTCTGTACAAGTCACTAGTGCGACCGCACTTAGAATACTGTGTACAATTCTGGTCACCGATATATAAGAAGGACATAGCTGAACTGGAGAGGGTGCAGAGAAGAGCGACCAAGATTATTAGAGGAATGGGTGGGCTGCAATACCAAGACAGGTTATTAAACTTGGGGTTATTTAGTTTGGAAAAACGAAGGCTTAGGGGGGATCTAATCACAATGTATAAATATATGAGGGGACAGTACAGAGACCTTTCCAAAGATCTTTTTACACCTAGGCCTGCGACTGGAACACGGGGGCATCCGCTACGTCTTGAGGAAAGAAGGTTTAATCATAATCACAGACGAGGATTCTTTACTGTACGAGCAGTGAGACTATGGAACTCTCTGCCGCATGATGTTGTAATGAGTGATTCACTACTAACATTTAAGCAGAGCCTGGATGCGTTTCTTGAAAAATGTAATATTACCAGTTATGTATATTAGATTTTATGACAGGGTATTGATCCAGGGAACTAGTCTGATTGCCGGATGTGGAGTCAGGAAGGAAATTTTTTCCCCATTGGAACTTGTTTGCCACATTGGGGTTTTTTTTTGCCTTCCTCTGGATCAACATGTTAGGCTACGGGTTGAACTAGATGGACTTAGAGTCTCCCTTCAACCTTAAAAACTATGATACTATGATACTATGATATTAATCCAAGTGTCCGATCAAACTCTGCAATGAAAGTCTACAGGTCTGTGAAAATAATGGACAGCATTCTCATGCTATCCGTGTGCTGTCCATTTGTCACTGGCTGATAGGAGAAGGCGCAGAAAGTTGGTTTTTTTTCATCAGTCAAAAGAAAAACTGATATAACTCTGGCCAAACTCTAATTAAAATCACTGATGAAACTAATTCCTTTTCACTCGTACATCAAAAAACCGGATGTTTGATAGAGGCCTTTGTTATGCTTGCTGGGTGAGCAGAGATGTTAGTGAACCCACTGGGCGACAGCACACTGAAAACCCAGAGGGGCTTGACTACAACCCTACACCTGATCTTCTCCAGAGCCCCTAATGGTGGTGATGTTATGCTGCAGGTCTGAGTCCGGGTGCCACTCGGGAAGACTGGTGCTGAGTTGGCTGACCCCAGGAGCATGGGACCAACAGTCTCTGGAAATAGGTTGCAGCAGCAACAGGTGTCGAGATTCCGTCTGGGATGGATGGATGGATGGATGATACGGCAGCAGCGTTCGGCATGGAGACTTGTAGAGTCGGGTATCATGTAAGCTGGCCAGCGTGGATGATTGCGGCAGCAGGAGACAATACTTCGTGGCAGCGGGTATCGTGGTAGGCAGGTAGTGCAGCGAGGGTTGCAGTGGCAGGTTAGGGGTGATAGCCACAGCACACTGGAATACAAACAGGTATCAGCATCAGAGCTAGCACAGTATAACAGCGACAGCAGCACAGTGCTAGGGGACCTGAGAACTATCAATGTCTTAGATTCGTTGCCCATGCACCACTGATAGGACAGAGGTGCCTTTTAGTACCTGCAGCCTTCTAGCTGACCTGTGAGGTACTTCCGGGTTAGGAGGACGCTAGCCATTTAAGAAAGGGCGTGGCCACGGGCACACTTTACGGGCAGAGGCCAGAAGCTCGGGAGGTAGCAGCATAGGACAGGGATGGGACCACCGCCGCAGGATGCTTGGACAGGTGAAGAAACTGACATCCTCGCTGGGGGAGGGGAGCAGGATTGTGCAAGGATGGCGGCATGGGCGTTACGGCCTTCAATTGATGCTAGATGTTAAAGAGAAGTGCCAACTTGGAGAAAGCGATTTAGGGCTAATCTGCAGTTAAACTCTTCATGACATCAGACAATCTGGTACATCCTATTTGGCGGGGACTTCCTGACTTTGGACTTGGGGTACGGTCACACAAGCGTATAAATTGGACGAGTGCAATGCGAGAAAACCTCGCATTGCACTCAGCCCCATTTTAGACAATGCTGCAGATCAGATCAGCGATTTTTCTTTTTTTTTTTTTTCCCTCAGCCCTAAACGGACTGAGGAACAAAATTGCAGCACGCTGCGAATGTCTACGAGGGCCGGATCACTCGCACCCATTCAAGTGTATGGGTGTGAGAGAAACATCGGACTGCACTCAGATGTTATCCCAGTGCAGTGCAATATACGCACAGACTGATCATGGAGGAGATGGGAGGGATTAACCCCTCCCTATCCTCCACAGTACCCGCCCTCTGCTTGACAGCTGTGACCCAATTGCAAGATCTGACCACAGTTGCATGACACTCGGCTCACGCTCGCAGCAGAGCCTGACCCGGGGGTCATTAGCATCTCGCATCCATTTCTCTCGCATCAGATGCCATACGCTAATGTGTCTACAGCTTTAATGGTATGTCCTGACGATCATGCAGGCACATTAGCAATAAATGTTTATGTTAAAAAAAAAAAAAAGTACATTGCATGCATTACACCAGCATCAGACTAATAAAAGTTAAAGTCCCATATATGGACTAAGTAAAAATAAAAAGTTAAATTGTACAAATAATTTTTAAAAATCCCCAAATAAAAAAAATATTATACTAATAAACACATTTATGTAAAAACAAAAATAAACAAAAAAGTAGACAGATTTGGTATAGCCGTCCAGAACAACCCGTTCTGTCATACTAGTTAACCCCGTCAGTGAGCACTGAAAAATAAAAAAACTTAGCTAAAACTGTCTTTTTATCATGCACTTGACAAAAGAAGTGGAATAAAATGTGATCAAAAAGGCATATGTAAATAAGAATGGTATAATTGAAAACTTCATCTTGTCCTGCAGAAAACAAGCCATACAGCTGTCAAAAAACCCAAAAAACTTTAGCTTTCAGAATGCAGCAATGAAAAAACATTTTTTTTTCTATAAAATAGGTTTTATGGTACAACAGTGAAAATACATAAAATAAATAAATATATAAATGTTTTATCTCTGTGATGACTAACCTGAAGAATAAAACTCTTAGCACTTTTACAACATGGTGAACGCTGTAAAAAACAACAAAAAACAATTTCTGATTTCTGTTTCTTCTTGATTCTGCCTCACAAAGAGCAGAATAGAAAAAAATAAAAAGATGTTATGTGGCCCAAACTGGTACCAATAAAAACTCTAACTCATCCTGTAAAAAACAAGCCCCCATATGACTGTCTGTAGAAAAATAAAAAAATAGCCTGCAAAATACAGTGATACAAACCACCATTTATTTTGTAAAAAAAAGTGTTTTTAGTTTGATAGCCAAAGCTGAAAAATGAATATAATTCTGGTATTGCTGTAATTGTACTGACCTGAGGGATAAAGCTGACATATCACTTATACTGCAAGGTGAACGGCATAATAAAATTTAGCCAATTCTTCAACTGCTGTTAATTTGTTCATTCAGCCTCTCAAAGATCGCAGTAAGGCATAGCTCACATTTATCCTGTGCTCTATGTTGAGCGCTTACATTGGTGATTGCATTTAAATCTCTAACAAAAGGTGAGTCAGACAAAATTTGCAATGGAAAATTCACTGTAATGAGGCAAA